>NW_010972436.1:18240657-18350855 GCF_000737465.1 Haliaeetus leucocephalus | reverse complement strand
CGGACAACCACACAAATGGAGGCTGGGGGCGGGGGGGGAGGCCTATGTGGATAGTGTCATTTCAACGTCCCTTTTAGTAGCCTTAATGAGTTAGATTTAGTCAAAATGGCACATTACCTTGTAAAAAATACAGCAGGATGATGCTGATGTCTGGAGAGACTAAAGAATCCTGTTATGTGCAGAGTATGATTTTATGAAGTTAATCGACATCTGAAAATGTAAAGCAGTTGCTGTGCATTGCTTTGTCCTATGAAGTGATGTTCTGTCAAAATAGGTGTGTGTGTGTGTGTATCAGCTATGAGAGATTATTTGTATTTTAAGTAAGCGGACTAAGAAATCACCCATTGTTCTGGTGTTCTGAGCGTACAACTGCTTGCTTTATTAAAAGCAGAATATTTCTTACAGTCTACTACTGTGACAGTCCAAGAAAATAAATTCTCCTCGGGTAAGGCCAGAAGGAATCTGTTGTGATCAGCATATCTGTCTCGAGCTTCTTGCATTGATGCCTGTTTTCAATTAGGAGGTAATTCTAGTAGCATTGCCACCTGTATGTTAGGTTGTTCCAATGATAAAGATTTCAACTTAGCCCTTGGTAAATTCCATAAGTTGCTCATCCCAGTGCTTACTTAACCTCCCTGTTAAACCTTTTGTGCATCCCTAGTCTGAGTTTGTCTAGCTTCAGTTTCTAGCTGCTGGATTTCATCTTGAAGAGATTTGTTTCCTATATTACGAGATACTCAGGTGATGATAAAAGTTTCCTATATTCTCTTCTCTACAAATCACCAGTTCTTTTTTATAAGTTACCTATTTTGCCTCAGAGTGTGTTTTCTAATATATCTTGACATTTATATATCCACAGATCAAGTTTAGTACATTGGTAGTACTTTTGCACGTCAAGCCTGCGTTGGGTTGAGTCTTCAAAGTACATTCAGGTCTTTTTCGAAGTTGCATCTTCCTAGGGAAGTTTCCAAATCTGTAAACATTGCTTGTTTACATTTTTCATAAATACGACTGTTTCAGTTCAGTACATGACTTACCTGCCTGTGCCTTGCTTCCATAGTGATAAAAATATCTTGTCACATTTTCTTTTAGGTTTGCCGTGCCCCCAGTTTGTCTCACTTGCTTATTCTCTACTGATTAAAAAATAGTGAAATGGTGTGGAAACAAGACCAGTTTTTGCCTAAATATAAATCTTTGTTATTGTCTGATTTTGCGTGTGCACCAATAGGAATTTATATTAATCCTGCTTAACTGCTGTTAATCCCCAGTCACATCCCTCTATGAGATGTTTAACAGAGCCCTGGGAAAAGGTTACATTTATATTACCATCCAGACACTGAATTGTTGCATGTTAATTAAATTGACTTCCTGAGTTAAAGCTTCCAAAACTTATACTGGGGACTCAAATTCCAACACCTTTTTCTGAGCAGATACTGCTTTAAAATACATGTGTGATAATATTTAGCACCAGCTGTTCTCCTATTGAGAAATTACTGAATGTAGAGGTTATTGATTAGAACTCTTCAAGTTGAACTAAGGTTTTGCTCTGAAGAGCAAAATGGTTCTGGCATCTACACGGCAATTTTCATTCCTGCTTCACTTTTGCTTTTGTTTGCCGACCCCTGCACAGCTGTGTCTTGTCGGGGCTCTGAAGGCCCTTCTTTTTCCAATGTGGTGACCTAGTTGAACAACTCTGGCACTGACTTGCTCTTGCATATGTGCTTGATGAGGTTTTTCTGTCTTTTCAAGTACTTCGCATATGCTGAGGTCTATCTTGATGTGCAGAGCCTTCTAAAATGTTCATGTTGGAAATCTTTACCATTTGTAGCTTAAAAAAAAAATAAAATCTTAGTCTGTACAGGTCCAGTCAAGTACTTTACAGATTTTATACATTTGTTCTGACAATTTAGTAACACTGGAAATAAATGAATACCCTATCGGCAACAGAATGCTTATTAGCTAGTGGATTCATATACATCTTTTAAACCATACACCTCTTTTGCTGTATATTTGTAGTGTGTTGATGCTTATATGCTGCTTAAGAGTTACTTGGTAAATATTGAAGTGTTTTGTTTTGTTTAATGACCATCAAAGGTACACAGTGGTTGGGCATATGTTTCTTGAAATGCTTGAGTAAAAAGGTGCAGGACTTCCAAGTCTGGACTTGCAAATACCATCCTTCAAAGAGTAAAATGTTGTCTTCAGAAGCAGCTTTGGGTTGCTATCCTTATGTGAATGTCCTTTGTTAATACTTCTTGATTGTTCAGTATGTAGTTATGCACCAACTTGTCATGGCGATTAAATGCATTTTTTGCTTTAAAAAAAATGTAAATTTGAGCAGGTACTTTCGACCTAGCCAGAAAAAATTACAAAGTTTGTTTACGACTTCTCAAACTTACTGATCTTTGTAGCTGGATTGAGCCAGTGCGTCAAACATGAATGTTTGTTAGCTGTTGAATCCATATCTTTGTGTTACTTTCTGAGCAAACTCGGAGAAAAAATTGCTGAAAGTGGATCTTATGTTATTTCTGACAAAGAGCTGAACGAAGTGACTTATAGCATTTTCAGACTACAGCATATTCTTCTTCCTTTCAATCTGGTTGTGTCTCTGAATATGTAGCTGGATGGTGAGTTGTGCTTCATCCTGAGAACTTTGAAACTAGAGAATTGCAAATATGTCTTGCTTCTTCAACTTATCTTCAAACTCCTATGCTTGCTGGAAAGTCTGAATTAAAAAATGTAAAAATAATTAAGCAGCAGCTGATTAGGATGCTGGGCTGAATTCTGACATTTAGTGAATTGGGAATTAATGTCAAAATGGCATTCTGTGTCAAGAGAATAATAATTGCTTTAGTTCTGTGGACGCTCAAGTTTGCCAAGGTCAGCTGGCTTTCCCAGATTCTTTATTCTGCAAGATTTACTTCTCATACCTTGATATGTGTTTGTCGTGTTCACCAAGTCATGGCAGGGGGGAATTTGCCTTCTCTTCAGACAGCAGTGTCATTAGACATCCCTATTGGAAAGTAATCTTATTCTAGATATCCCCAATATTACAAGGTCGCTGTTAGGTTTTCTTACTCAGCCACATTTTCTTGGTGAAGCTAAAGCATATCTAGATGTAGTTCTAAAAATGCAAGTTTTGCACCTTTGACTAAAAGCTGTGCTAGGAAAAGGAGTCTTTTGTGCCAAACAAAATGTCACAAGTTGGATGCTGTCAGTGGACTTCGACCAGTTTAAAGCATCTGTTCTTTTCAAGATAGTTCTGTTCTTGCTTCAGCTATTAATGCCATCAGTGATGCTTTGTCTACCATTTTTCTGTTGTTCCTAATCAAAGAATGCCTTAGGCATTCACCATGTGTATATCTCTCAATCCAGCTTCTGCAAGAAATGCAAAATTTTTCTGATGAAACAATCAGTAAGGCTTGGGGAGAAAACGGAATAACTAGGTGATTCTGATATTACTGTTGGTATTCCTACCTTGTCCTGTCTGCTGTGGTTTTTTATTTTCTCTTGCATTTCATTGAAAAAGCCCCCAAACTTGGCTTTCAAACACTGTTCTGATCCCACATTTGCATGTTGCATATTCTTTAAATGAAGATTATGGCCTGGACTTTGAGCTCTAGGGTTAGCTTTTTTTAAATTTTGTGTTTCTAAACATGTACATATAAAAACCTTTTGGTTTACACTTATTACATACATGTAACAGCGCATGTTAAGGTTTCAACAGTTTTCTTAGAGTTGTTAGCAGCCTTATTAGCTGATAGCTCAAGCATCCAGCTTTGAATTTGTCTAACTTCCCATGTTGTTAGCTTCTTTGTGTATCTGTTTCAGGATGGACTGTGGCCAGTATGTTTTACGTGCCTTCAGCTCATCCAAATTACCTGTCTTTGCTCTCTTGCACAACTTGAATACCCCATTTTCTCTACTAACCTTCCCCCAACCCAGTGTTGTCACGGAGTTGTCGAAGTGCTGAAAAAGCAATCTGGAAGATAATATTCTTTGATAATTTTGTTTCCTTTATGCTCTTGAACCTTTTCTGTTGTCATTGGCGAGCTTCCTCATGGTAAAAATTGCTTCCTAATTAATAAAGAAATGTAAAAAATGGAATAAACTACTCCTTAAGCTATAAGAGTAAGTGCTTAAGATTAAAAGCCCTGTAGCTAAAAGAAAAAAAAAACACCCTTTAGGTGTTTTATTTTGGAGATTGGGGTATGTAACAGACAAAGTTTGACTGTATTCAATGTTAGCCATTGTCACTTACATTGTCAGTCACTTTAAAAAAAGATGTAGGCAATAAATCTGTATCCAGTTGCTTATGAGTGCTTTAAGCTTCACTACAATAGATGGAGAGAATCTTAATTCAATTCTTGAATGCGTGCACTAAAACGTGCTATGATTTTTTTCAGATGACCCACAAAAGAGCATAGCCAAAGGCCTTTTCTTTGTATGGTATTGAGTGGAGCATAACGTTTTATAGTGTGTTGTCATTCTAAAGCTTACATAACAGATGCAGCAATACTGCAAGGATAAATGGACCTTTTTTATCCCATCATAAATGTAATGCAATTGATTTTTAAAAATATCTGCACCTTAACTAATTTACTAACTTGCCATTGAGTAATTCTCATAAAAGCTAGTTATTGGTTTCAATCCTGTATCATTTTATTATTTTAAGACAATAGTGAGAAAAGGAGATACTGGCAGTTTTCTCTAAATGTCATGAAACACATATCTCTGGAATAGACGTTGATTTAAATGCTAAAAAAAAAAGACTTTTCAGTGCTAACAGTCATCTCTGAATTCCCCCACTCCCCCTTCTGTGTTAATTCCTTCATGGTTTGTTCTTACTGTTTCTCAAGTTGGAGGAAAAAGCTCTGCTGATATTTGGAGATAAATCCACAGACTTTGGGAACTGTGTGTTTAGCTCTTCCTGGAATCAAGTGCCTTTAGTGCTTTTAAAACCTGAATGCACAATCAAACTTGGACATATTGGCGTGGTCCTTACCGGGGACTCCTGCGGCCAATGTCATTGCCCTTTAAGATGGGCAAACTGTTGTCCATATCTGGAGTTTTAAACCCAGGTTGTGGCTTCCCCGCAGGTTGCAGACTATTCTGTGTGGGGATACACTTTGTTCCTCTAAAAGAAAAGAAACTGTTGTGCAGGAAATGCTGTCCCAGATAGCTTCCTTTAGGTTTTGTTCCTGTATTTTACTACTTAAAATGAGAGGCATATTTGAGGACTCAAATTTT
This sequence comes from Haliaeetus leucocephalus, assembly GCF_000737465.1. Classification (NCBI taxonomy): domain Eukaryota; kingdom Metazoa; phylum Chordata; class Aves; order Accipitriformes; family Accipitridae; genus Haliaeetus; species Haliaeetus leucocephalus. The sequence continues at coordinate 18,345,605 of NW_010972436.1, read as the reverse complement.
GCTGTTTAACTACAATTTGGTGTACATTGAATAAATTTATCTGAAAGCTCTGTTTTAATCCATTTTCTCCAGAACTTCATCCCACACACAGATTAATGCTTATGAGTAGATGCCTTTTCACAGGCATGAAAACATGTTGTCTCCCAGTGTTCAACAGTACATCCCAGTATATGTTGCAAATCAAAATGGAAAGAGGAGTGTTAACTTTTTTTTGGTGCATTGCCAATAAGGGTTCTGTGTCAGCATTTCATGGTCCAACATTTTCAATGTATTTTTTTTTCCTTTTTTTTTTTTCTTCTTCCCCTATGTGTGAAATTTCAGCAGATTGTTATGCAAAACAGTTTTGTGTCTCAGTGTGACTGGGGAGACAGCTGTTCGGCCTAATGAGGAGTGCTAGCACTACAGTATTTCTGTTGATTGAGACCCACGGAGGGAGCAGGATATTCGAGGCCAGGCAGCGGTGTGTGGTGAGGAAGTGCCACGCTGTCAGCTGGAAGTACACGCTCGGCTGCTCCCTATGACAAGATAAATGAGTTTTGCTGGGGTTTGGCGGAGGCTGAAGCTTTTCTGGAGAATAGTTGTAGCACACCAAACTCCCTGTGGGACCCATGGTTTGAAGTGTCATAAGACTGCTTCTTCTTTGCCAGTTTTTTTTTTAATGTCCTACAATACCTGTCATCTTTTTGAGTTATTAAAAACCTAATGTCTTCTAGCATTTCATTAATATGGGGTCTGATGATCTGTTGTTGACACTTTTTTTTTATAGCCAAGGGGATGTTAACCACAGTTTTATCTGGGTTAGAACAAACTGAAGACTAGTCTAAACAGAAAGTAAAACTAGCCACATGAAAATACATGAAAAAGTCTTTTAATTTTCGTGATATGGGTGGGGTTAGGGAGGCAATACTTTTGAAAGGTTATTTGTATATTGGTTGCTCTACCAACTTCTTTCTTCCCACACAGACTTTGCTTCCCTTTCTTCTCACCTTCTCCCTTTAGTTGGGCTGAAATCCTGTTTTAGTTTGGAAGTAGGAAGTGGCCTTTCTTCTTGTTGCTATTTTGTCTCAGTTAAACAAACTAAAAAATGAGATGAGATGTATCTGTCTCACCTTAAGAGGTGCCCCAGTTTGGAATAGCAGAGGAGACAAAGCATGATCTGTAGTGCATAAGAAAGCCTATAAGCATAGCACTTGCTCATGTTTTCTTAAGTCTCAGTAGTGTTGTACATGTTCTTGAATTTATGTGCTTTTTTAAATATTAACTCAATGTGTTCCACTTCAAAAACACAAACCCAAAAAAACCCACCTGGTCTTTTCTCAGATGACAGTCAAGTGGTGGTAACCCTTCCCAGAGCTTTCAAGTTTGTGAGAACAATACTGCTTTTGTCTTTTCTAGTCTTGGTGTTAAGTTACTTAAAACTTCTAGTCTTGCAGTCTTAGTTTGAAAATGAGCTATCTTTGAGAATTGAATTGAGTGTATCTATAGGTTTCCCTGGAAGAGTAATGTTTCATTTTTTTAAAGCATAATATCTAAGTCTGTTATGCAGTACATCCATATAGTTAGCTTTGAAACTGTGACCAAAATTCTTGATCATAAACAGTGGGTTCAGTAAAAAGTGCTTTTGTATCTAGCCTTTGAATTCAAAGCTCCTTATGAAAAAGGCTGTTTTCATAGTCAGGTGCGCTTGCAAATAGCGCATATCCCAGCCTTCAGTGCCTTAGAGGGATGAACTGTTGGGAGGGTAGGCAGAGGACTAAGACCACTAAACACCTTTAAAGATGTCACTGAAAACAGACTGGCAGCCTTCCCTTTGCTTTTCTATCGCTTACCCAGTCACTAGAGAGAGCTACAGCAGAACTTAATTGCATTTTTATTTTACAAACTTTTTCTTAGTGTCCCCAATAATATCTGAATGAATAGTTAAACTGAAAGCAGTACAGAAAAGGATTTTATTTTCTTTTGAGAGTCTTTTTGTTTTTATAGGAGCAGTAAAGGTCAAGCTAACCTAGAGTTGGCATTCTGTTTGCATGGTGATAATTTGAAATGTTTTCATTTGAAAAATGATAAATCTAAGAATGAGAGAACTTTATGTGGTCAAAGAAACTTAACTATGTTTGACAGTGATAAGTGATAAAGGAGAACCAATATGAGATCAAAAAAGCTGGAAAGCTGTTTAAAGTTGTGGAAAAAAGCATCCAAAATTGGAGGGTTATTTTAAGACAGTTTCATAACATAGTCCAACTGCAGTTGGAATAAAAAGTATGATGAGAAAACAAATCAGGTTTCTGTGTTGGCAGCAGAATACTAAAACACTGTATATTTACTCACCTGGAGCTTTTCTATGACTTGAATTCCTTATACTGTTGTGTACAATAAGGTCTCCCAATGTGTGTGCAAAGTATGGAGACTTAATAGTGAATTTTAAACTTATAAATATTGTTTCAAATGTATTACAGCAGTATAGAGTTCAGTGAAAGTCTGAAACATTTTACTGAGGTATTTTTCAGCTTGTATAAAGAACTAGTGAGGAGAGAAATGCAGACATTAGTAAGTTTAATGGAGGTCAGGCTCATGGAAGACAAGTTCAGTGCTAAGAACATACCATCCCTATTCTGCAGTAACTTGACTATGTGAATGAGTTTTCTTCCCAAATGTGAAAGTGCCTGATGAAAGAAACTCGTGAGTTGTGGCCTTTATGTATGTTTTAACTTTCTGACTTTTGGTTCATAAAGTCCAGAAGATTAGGTGAAGACTTCTTGGTTCTTCTTGTAATCATCTCCCTGGTAGCTTAGCTGATAATGCATTAGGAAACTTGGTATCATGAATAAAGTGGGCCTTCATCCTAATTAAAACTTAATTTGGTGTCAATTTAAATTAAGAGGCTTGCATAAACTGGTCCATTGTGACCTGGCTAGTGCTAATCTCAATCAGCAGCTTGGATAGGACATGAATTCAAATTTCTGCAGAACAACCAAAGTGACAGTAACAACTGACAACTTAAATTAAAATTACTAAATTCTAAGAAATTGATGTGCATGACCCAAGTTACAAGATAGGTCATTAAATCAAATCTGTAGAAGCAGAGTTAAGAAGCCTTCCCTAATGATTTTAGGGAGAGACAAAAATGCTTTGTTAGTACATTGTGTGGGCAGAAAATAACTGGTTTTGAGTTGGGAATTCACGCAATATTAAAATGAAAATAGTAGTATAAAAACTTTAATTGGTTAGTATGAAATAATAGGTAAAAGATTTAAAAAAAAAATCAGCTCATCATCAGGAGAACTGTTCATTTGAGCTCAGCGGTGTACTGTTCTTTGAAAGCATAAAATACAAAGATAGTAAAATTCTAAAATAAAATTCTTTATATAATCTCTTCTGAAAGTAACATGTTGCACTTGCAGTTGGTAGGCTTGTTCTTGGGAGTCTTTCTCTGGCTGCCCTTGTGCATTTATAGACACCATGGGTGAAATTTGAAGACTCATCTGGTTGTGTTTCTTACTACTACTACTTGCCATTTTTTATCTGACTGTCAGACTTTGGCTACTTGTAAACAGGAATAGAAATCACAATTAGAAATTATTAGATTGCTGTAGCTATTGCTAGTGGAGTTATACTGGAAGCTCTGTGTGTGTATTACAACATGTTTAGGTGTGTGTACAAAATAGCTTTAGCTACATCTCAGACAGGTATTTTGGATCTCCTCAGTGTCTGTGCTGTGAATGACAAATGCCTGTGAGGTAGTTCTACAGAAGTCTTTGGTTGGAAAATAAAAGAACTTGACTACTAGTCTCAAAACACTTGAGAGGAAGAATTGTACTGTATGCTACTAATTCAGTTTTGGTTGCCTGATAAGCCTACTGGACGTTAATACAGAACTTCAAAAGTGAACTAAGGTTTCAAGACTGGACATGTTTAGCTCATATTAGGATCAGTGGAATATGAGAGATGCCACCAGAGTGAGTCTTCACTGTTAGGCTTCTTTTCTTAGCTCTTGGGCCAGTCTTCTTGTAAGAATATTTTTTAATTCTGAAATACCCACTTGGAGTTTTAGTATTTCAGGTTACTTTTGTTTAAACAAAAAAACAAACAAAAAAACCCCCAGCAAGTTACATTTTAAAGGAAGCACAGGAACAGAAAATAGAACTTGAAATCAGATGCTAGTTTAATAAAGAACGTTAGAGCTTGATGTCTTTCTTTTTGCTCCTGATTGTTTAGCACTGTGACATCTGCAGTTTTCACTGTGGGAGACAATGTTGTTTCTGGTAGTGATGACCGTACTGTAAAAGTTTGGGATTTGAAAAACATGAGGTCTCCTATTGCAACGATCCGTACAGATTCTGCAGTCAACAGGTAAGCAGATCTCTGAGTTACTATTTTTCTTAATTAATGTTTTCTTAATTAATTCTTAATTTCTCTCATACATAGGAAAGGTTCAAAGCTGTGCCAGGGCAAGTTTAAACTGGACATTAGGAAGCATTTCTTTAACAAGAGGCTTGTCAAACACTGGAACAGGCTTCCTAGAGAGGTGGTTGATGCCCAAAGCCACTCAGTGTTTACGAGATATTTGGACAATGCCCTTAATAACATGCTTTAACTTTTGGTCAGGCAGTTGCACTAGATGATTGTTGTAGGTCCCTTCCAACTGAATTGGTCTCTTCTATTAATTCAGTGAATATATATTAATTTTAGTCGCTAAAATTAAAGTTGAGACTTGTGAGATTCTGCAAAAGGTCTGAAGTGGTTTTATAAAATGCAGGTGTAGTCAACATAAATTTTCAGTAATTACATAGTATTGCTTTTCTGAGATTTTTTTTACACGGGGTGCAGATGTTAAGACTGTTTGAGCATCTAGTACAATAGAAAACACCTTAATGGTTTAATGCTTTTTTAAATTGTGAAATCTAATCAGGAAAAATTCAGCTGTATCACTTCCCATGAGCTTAAACTTGTACTGTCAAGTTTTATTTGCCAGACTCACTGTTTTGTATGTAACCTACTTTTGTCTCTTCTGTGCAGGATTAACGTATGTGTTGGCCAAAGAATTATCGCCCTTCCACATGACAACCGACAGGTTAGATTATTTGACATGTCAGGAGTGCGATTAGCACGTCTCCCTCGCAGTAATAGACAGGTAACTGAATATTTATAGCCTTCAAGTATGTCTGTTCTTGTTTCATAAAAGATTAAAAGTAGGATTTGGTCTCCGTAGTTTAAAAGCTGAGCAAATGCTGAAAGACACTTGTCTATCCAAATATGCTGTTGTTAGTTATTGAAAATGACCAACATGCAAAGAAGTACCGTATTTTGAATTTTTTTTAATTGGAAGTGGAAATGATGTTTCAAGTGGATTTCATCATAATTTTTCTCCTCTCTAAAGTGAAACTAATGTCTGCCTTCTCTATGAAATGGAAAAAATGTGTAAGAGCATTTCAAATGTGTTTTAATGTCTTGATGTGAATCATGTCACTCACTAGGAGGTTTAATTTTGTTTTTTTCAATTACACAGTGTTATATAAAGAAACATAAAAGGAAAAAAGTGGGGGTCAGTTTTGTGAGCTCACCTTGTATGATTTGGTGGTAAATCTTATTTTTTCCTTCCTTGCTCATGCACGTCCATTCTTGATATTTGGTACCACGTAGTAAACCATCCTTGCTGCAGCCATCAGATTTTGTGCATTTGTGGTGCTATTTGGCATGGCAAGCATCACTAATGGAGTAAATTATACTAAGTGAAATTAGTCAGATTATGCCACTTCAGTAGGCTTTTTTGGGTGGATTCAGCAGCTCTTGACAGAATTTAGGAAGGGGTTTTAAGACTTACTTAGTCTTTTTTAGTCTTTTTCTAGTTTAGTTTTTTTTAGTCTATTGTTTAGTCCTGATTTTTCTTTTTTTTTTCTTTTTTCTTTTTTTTTTCCTTAATATTTCCATTCAGGCTGACACTACTGAAATCATGGCAAATTTTTATTTGGAACTTAAATGTTGGTCAGAACCCTCTGTGGGGCATTTTTGTTACTATTGGACTTGAACAATAGATAAGGCATTGCTTTTCCTCAGTATGACATTCTTCCTGCTGTAGTATTATCCTTTCTGAATTATGAACATGATGGACACTTAATTTTGCAGGTTTATAACAAAGTAGTTGTCAGCAAGTAGTTCAATATTTTAAGATTGCTTTTATAAATAAAAATGCTAAAATCAAAATTCAGTTTGCTTTTGTAAATAAAATGTAATTAGATAGCAAACATACTTTGGAAAACTCAAAAGTTTTGGTGCACGTGTTTGTATGCTTCTGTCATTATGGATCTGGTGCTGGTATTAAGGAGTCTCATCGTTATAAAGATTTTTACCTTGCAGATGAAGATAACAATGACCTCTAGGTTTCTCAAGTACCGTTTTTGAAAACTAGTGTGAGCATTAGCAAGTTTGCATTTTGAGTCGCACTAACTTGTTGACACAGAAGCTTTCAAAATACCTTGTAAGTAATACTGCTATCTCCCATACTGTCGCAGGGCCACAGAAGAATGGTATGCTGCTCAGCATGGAGTGAGGACCATCCAATATGTAACCTCTTCACATGTGGATTTGATCGTCAGGCTATTGGTTGGAACATCAACATCCCTGCTTTGTTACAAGAAAAATGAAATGGCTGGATAATTTTTGCATTTTATGTTGCCATGGACTTCTACACTTTCGCAGACTTTTCTGAACACTGGTCTGCTGTCGCTGTAAAAGCTCTTCCTTAAGTGGAGACTTTAGCAAATGTTGTTCTTGTTCCCACATTGTGCACAGTTTGCATGAATTGTACAGAAAATGTGATTTTTTTAAAATTAGTTTGTCTTGTGTATGAACTTTTATATTTTGGCATCCACTGGTCAATATGTTCACTGTTGCATAGAGCACATAAATGTTCATAAGTTATTTAGCATTTAATAGATACACAGTAGGGCATTACATTTGTGACATAAATGTGAAACCTAATTAACGTAGAGAGTGCATAGCAGTCTGTTACATTTTTCCATGACTCTACATATCTGCCTTGTGTTAAAAAGAATCTGCAGGGCTAAAACTTTGAAATGAAGTGTGAATTTCACTAGTTGTATGATTGTAAACATTTTCCTGTTTGCATCTGATTTGGAATACTTTTTTTTAGTGCTGCAGTATAGTGCAACTTCAACTGCATTTTTATTCCAGTTACTGGAGAAATAGTAGATTTGAGAAGGAAAATGCAAGCAACTTGTAGTGAATATAGATTGCCAGGTTTATTTGGAATGCTTTTTGTACTTTTGCTTCTGAAAAAGAAAAATATTCATTCTGCCCTTCGTATATAAAGTGATTCTAAAATCTCATGGCGTTTCATACTAGCAAAAATCCAAAACTATGATTCTAATCACTGAAATCTAGTCAAGCAAATTTTGAAGCACTTTAGTTTATAGCTATTGTTATAAACCATTTATGAAAGTTTGACTTTACCAGTGAATGTCAGCTGACCTTTGTAAGAAGGATTGCTTCTTTTTGGTGATCTGCCCAGAAAGGAAATAGTTTTTTGGGGGTTTGGGTTTTTTTTTTTAATATACCTAAAGTGAGCATACTTTTAATTGTGTTCACTTCCCATATTTTTACTTTGAGCCAGCAATACAAAGTAAATGAGTACTACCTCAGAAACGAATGTTGGTCAAGATGCATTGAATCTCTCTGTAGCCTAGAAAAAAGCACTTTTGGTCTCTGGCTGAAGTACTATCTCTGACATGAGAGGAAAGACAATCATGCTAAATGTGATCCTTAAGATAATTAACACTTAAAGCTAATGGAGCAATACGATAAGTAAACATCATCTGTCACCTTTCTGTTCTCAGCTGTGGCAAGGGCTGCTGCAGTCCCTATTCTGTTCCAAAAGGGGGTAATTAACATAGGTCTCCCTTCTTTCTCCCAAATGACCTTACTCTGGTTTTGCTCCTCACTATGCTTAGCCTTTTTTGCACTGGCAGTGGGGTGTTATACCACAGCTGCTGATTATATAAGTAAATATAGGTGGCAGCTGATATCTCTGGAAGAAGAAAAAGGCTGCTTCAGACAGACACTTCTTTTTAGCTAAAGGGAGATACTGCCCCTAACTGTCTGACATATCACAGTATAAGATGAAGGGTGAGGGTAAGCTGAGGGTGTGCTCTTAAGATGGGAATCATGGAGTTTATGGTGAGTTGGCATAAGTATTAGGAACGTTTTATCTCATCATTATGATTTCATGAAACTATAGCTGTGCTCATGTCCTCTACAGCACTGTCTATAATGACATTAAAATGGATATGTTAACTGGTTCTTCTCTTAACTAACATAAAATGCCATTGGAGTGCAATGGGGTGATGAATGCATCATTGAGTAATTGTAGGGTAACTGGGGTCCTAGACATTGTTTTGGAGCATAACATTAAGGAAGCTCAAGGTATTTAATGGAGAATATATGTAGTGTCTTTATAGTACAGGTCATCATAGTAGCTTGATCCCTTGGTGTTTTTTTTCTGGTTTTTGGGTTGGGTTTGGGTTGTTTTTTTGTTTTGGTTTTTTTTTTTGAGATACAAGATATATACAGAATTGTACTGAAGTAATCTTGAAATACCAAAACTAGTGAGGTTGGAGAAAACAGCTGCAGAGTTTTAAGTCTTCTGATAACAAGGGTTAAAGGATGGTGTCAAAGTTTATTTTAACTTTTGGGGGGGGGTGTTAACTCTTGGGTAAAGCCATTTGATGTTGGGTTGCAGGTTTTATTCTTTAAGAAAAAAGATTCACTTTTTGTTTTAGTTGGTAATAGAGAGAACTTTAAACAGGTTGATGCTGTTTAAAAAAGAGAAAAATGTCTCTCCAGCCAGTAGAAACAGTTTCTCCAGCATGACCTGCATGTAGTATCTTGAGCAATGACTATCCTTTTATTACCTGAGGTGGAGGAGAGGACAACTGGTTTTGGTCCTGCTAAATTGTCTGTTACAGCTTCTCTAATACATATGTAATACAGGACCACTAGACTCTATGCAGTTTAATCATCATTGCTGCAAACTTTTTATATCACCAGAGGGACCATCCTCTGGCACCAGGAATGGGATGATTACATGCTTTCACTTTGAAAAAAATCAGCCAAACAAGGTGCTAGAGCCACGTTCTTATGAGCAGGCTAATACTTAAATCAGCTAAACACTTAACTATTGCTTAGCTTAATTTTATATACTGTACCGAAGGTTAAGCTGAGGCTGCCATTCCCCTTGAAGTGAATCACACATGAGCAATGGTAGTGAATAATAGTACATTGACTAAATATATGGAAAACATTTCATGGCTTTGAATGTTCTAAACGTGTTTTTCAGCACTGAACAATGTCCAGCATTTCAAAAAATGGAGGAGAGTTGCAGTTACAGTTTCAGTATTGTGCAGAATTTCACGGAAAACTCATCACTGGGCAAAATCAAGCTTTTATGTCTTTCTCTCAAGCAATGCACATCAGTTTTCACAAGGTTTGTGTATACCTTACAGTCAGAAAGATCTGGAATGAAACATCTTATTTGTTGCCTAAATCTGTGAAAACTACCTTTTTGGAAAAAGAATTTATAAGTTATGTGGAACCACTTTTTATTATTCTACTAATTTGTTTTTAGATGTAAAATGTTTTTCTTCATTATGATTCAAAACGCATTAAAACATTCAACAATTTTTTTTTTGCAAGTTGCTGTTCTTCTGTGTTGCGTTAAGTTTGCTATTAATCTTATTATTTCATTTTGTTAGTAGTCAAAGGATCTTCCTGTCCACTTTCCACTCTTTTCTACTCAAAGTTTGTTTCCAAGGCATTGGTGGGTACAGTTCTTCTGGAAGAAGGCCAGGTCTCTCCTTTACAGTAGGACCTCTGTAGCACAAATGGTCGTGCTGCCGGTAAAGTCTATAGACTGAAAAGGTGCTCAGACCTGCATTTATACTGTATATGTATTCCAGTTCTGTATGGAAAAAAAATTGTAATTATTTTGTTATGCAGATTATGCAAAAGTCTCCATGTGACTTTTCACAGTGCTCTATAAATCCATATTTTAAATGAAACCTAAACCAGTTTTTATACATTTAGAATACAGCAAAAGTATTGCAAAACTTCTCTCAAGGGGGAACCCCGCCATCAGTTTTTCTGTAAGTTAAAATAAAGGATGTTTGCTTGTTGCACCCATATTATTCAAAACATAAAGCTTTGCAATGTTGAAATAAATCCCCAAAAGCTCCGTGTTGTAGTAAGCTATGCCATTGGGTTTCGGATGCCTAGGCGGAGTGCTGCCTAGCCAGTACCTGAGTGCAGAACATTGCTTTATGCATACTATATTTTCCTTCAGTGTGCTTTAGGATCCCTTATTGCCTCATTTCAAATCCTCAAGAGCTTGTGCTCTGGAAAACTATTATTAATCAATGTCTCTGGTGATACGGACCAGAAATAAAAGACCAAGGTTACAAGGTGGCAAAACTGATGCGAGGGCTTACTTGAGATAACATGCCAAACCTTGTTTATTAGTTGATTTTAATTGAGGGATTTAAATCAAGTCAGGGCTTATTGCAACTGATTTAAACTTGTGATGCTTGTAACCTGCTTAAATCTTTTAATGACCTAAGTTACATACCTTTTACAAAGGCCATTTCTGTTCATCTTTTGGGGGGGAGGGGACTTGAAGATGACTATGTGTTGAAGCCTAGATTTTTTTTTTTTTTAAACCTATGAGTAAATAAAGTGCACAAATAAGTGGTTTCAGTAGGATGTCTGTGTTCTAACCTGAAGATGAACTGCAGAAGAACCACTCTGTCATGCATCACAGTTTGCTCTTTAGACTGGCATAGAAATTTTATTTAATCCTCCACTGAGACCAAAGTGTGTCACTGAAAAATTATTCAGCCTTGTGATATTTTAAAGTAGTGTTGTTACCTTTTCTAATTCCCACAGGTCATAGTTTTTGGAACATAAGTAATTTGCAGGAGTTTACAGAGGAAATCCCATTTAATTCAGACTGTAAATCCTGGTCAAAATGTACCAGTGACTGGGAGAGGCATCATACTGGAGAAGTCTGGGTTTTTGCAGATGTGCTGTGGATGCTGCTTGTCAGTGTCCTCTGAGTGAGAACAGCCATTAGTACCAGGACATGCCATTTCTCCGTAGCGAAGAGGTGAGGCTGGTGAGCATTTGCAGCACCTAATCCAAGTGCCTGAATTAGCAGCTTAAGCACCTGGTATAGTTTTGGGGAGTTTCTGAAGGGTGGTTCAGTGTGCCATCTAGAAGTTAGAATTTAAATATTCAGACTTTCTGCTGGAAAATGGAAATGGTGCAAAGTGTCTGTGATGGCATGTGCAATAGAAGGGAGTCGAAAGTAGAAAAAAAAAGTTCTGGCTTGAACTATTTTGAAAATGGAAACTGTTTTTCGGTCTGGCTGGTGCCTGCTACACAGTAGAATGACAGCACTGCTAATTAATCGTGTTGCCTGATGCTACTTGAGGCCCTCATTCCAGCTGCTGATGACTGCACAGTTCCACCTGCTTCCACCAAAACTTGCCATACTTGGTATTTGCTTTGAGTTTAATATTAATTTTGTGTGGTTCCCCTCTCCCACTTGTATTTGTCATCTTTCTCCTCTCCCCAGAGTAGAACAAATTTAGTTATGTGTTTATTTCAAAGCACAGTGCCAATGAAAAGAAACCCTTGTGTGCAGCTCCATGAAATGAGACCATCTAGCAGTCCTGTGCTGGGAGCAGAGGCTTGATGTTTGGAGCGGGCTTTGATGCCAGTGTGCTTTTTGTCATCTTCATGGTTTTTTTTGTTTTTTTGTTGTTTTTTTTTTTTTAAATTGGTCACATGCAAATTTTTAATAATGAAATTTTCTGAAGGCTTTATGTATTAATGGTCTGGGGTTACTGGAGGCTGAATCAAGTCTGTGCACCTTAAGTGATGAGAGAAACTAGATTTTCAGTGATGCTGTAGGTGACTTAAGACATCAGAAAGGAGCAGACAAAGATTTCAAATGCTGTAGAAGAGTTACAGAGAAAGGGTCCAAACCAAGGACTGGGAGTCTGTGGCATATGCAGGAATGGTGAGCCAGCATTTGAGAAGGAAATAAGATCATATGAGAACCCTAAAGAAGCAAATTTGTGATGAAAGTGTTTGGACTGCAGATGAGGAACACAAAGGAAGAATAATGAAAGGGAATGAAAAACAGGAATAAAAATTGGACAGGTGAGGGAGGTAGAATGAGACAGCAGAGTGATTAGGAGGAGGTGCGTGTCTAAAAGATGAAATTTATTGGTCAGCTGGGGATAAACTGTGCTGGGAAGCCGAAGTCTAGTGGATGCCCCTGACTTGATGAGAAGGGAAAGGGCAGAGACAGCCTGCAGAGAGAGGAACAGCAGGGACTGAGCTCGCTGGGAAATGCCAATACTGGGATGTACTTATGTCCAAAGCCTGGTATGGAAACAGCTGGAAGTTAAAGAGAGCATTTTTTAAAAGAATAGGCATGTTGGCTTCAATGTCCTTGGTTTGGGAAAAAACTTGCTTACTCGTATAGACCCAATTTTAATTGTATATATTCAATTCTCTGTTTCAAGTGTTGTAATGGTGTGGAGATCACTCAAGTAGGTGATCCATGCACTCCTAGGATTTGTAATCTTTGTAGAGGATTACAAATGTTACATACAAACAAGCTCCATTCTACAAACTCCAGGTATGACAGCGGGGCATGTGGCTTATTAGGAGTCATTCCCGGACTGGGTATCTCTTGAGTGAACAGCTGGTTTGGAAGAAGGAGATGCTGTTTTGCACAATCCCTTTGAGCATATGTGGCCAGTCTAGAAAGAAAGGTTCAGCATTTTAAGCATGAGCATGACTTCAGAGCAAAATGCTCTGAACACTTGCCTTAATTCTGTTTAGTTCAATGTAGTCTGAATTGACTAGGGTATCTCTTTAGCTAAGCCAAAATAGAGGCATCCGAATGTATAGGTTGTATCAGGGAGATACTGCTGTATTTTCAGTAGAGTCTTACTTCTGGGAAAGGTGAAACTGGCCTTTCCTTCAAATTTTCACTTTGTTGAGATGTCAAAAGTTGACACCCTCCCTCACAAATCCGAGTAAGTAAAAGATTATTTTTGGCTTCATTGATCAAACTTCTGACTCCAGCTGTCCCCAATGACTTTTGGTAAAAATACACATCTAAGAGTACAGACAGTATTGGTCTTACACCAAGGTGGCATTTTGTGCCTTCATCCAAACCATTACCTGATGGAAAAGAGGACAAATAACTGGCTAACTTCATCAAGCTAATGTTCTAAATTTAGGTGGTTTAGCATATAATACATAATACATTTAAAATTTTTTACTTTAAGTGCTTAATTTGGATAAAGGTAGAAATCTGCTTTCAAATTTCTTGTTATTTTTTTAAACCTTATCTAAATTTGCTATGTCACCAAGATCAGCCTTGTATAGATGCAAAACTGAACCTGAGTATTTTAGTGGAACAACGCATGTCCTCTGAGGCTGTAATTACTGAGCATGTAGTATGGTAAGTAATCCTAACAATAAGAAAGAGTAAAATCTGACACAGTACACAACAACCACCACTGAAATCAGGTTGATAGTATGATAAAAACTTGAAGTAGAGGATTAAAGTATTAGGGAAAAGGGAGAGAAATGAAGGGAAAGCAAAATTTTTCAGCGGCAGTTTAAGTGTAGAGGGAGTGGTGATGATATCATTATTAATTAAGATTGTTTTTCAGTGTAGATAATTGCAGGAAATGTTGTTTTGGCCTTTCATGTTTTATGAAGCTTGCAAAAACTGTCTCTGCCAGAAGGCTGTCAGAAAGTTGGATGCTGTCATTGAGCGGTGCAACCTTCAGAAGTGCTGAGCTCCCATCAGCGTTCTGCACAGTCTGGCAGGTGGTTAGTAGTTTGGAAAATCAGATTCATGGGCCTAAATATGGAGCTAGAAACTTCATTTTAGGTGCCTGTTTTTGAAAAGTACACCCTAATTTTGTATATATTTTATGTTGTTGCTGAATTAATGTACTGAAAAGTTCTCAGACACAGATACATGGTTTACTGAATATAAGAAAACCAGAGAGATGATTTTTCCTTCCCAAATTATATAAGGTTACTTGGAGTTTACTGTTGGAAAACTGAAGCTACGTTGTGTCAGTTCCAGATATAACAACTTACTTATCAATGAATAAACACTTTCTTTCAGACGCTCGTTGCTTCTATTGCAAAAATCTTTTTACCCATGCAGTCATAGCATAAGTTTTCCATAGCAAAGGAAACTGAAGGTTTAGCTGAAGATACATTTATATATATATATATACATAAAATTCTGCCATTATGAGTAAAACTGAGGAAATCAAACCTGAATGTATGCATTTATATGGGTCTGACCATTCAAACTGATGCTGTATTTCTGTGAAACTGCGATGTACGGTTAGATCTCTCCTGTGCTTAACGTGAGGACACTACTGGATGCCCATCTGCAGATAAGCTACCAAGGGGGGACCTTCTATGTCTAAAAACAAGTGTAAAAGCAGGCAGTGGTAAGGAGGAGGTACAGACTTTTGTCTCCACAGGGGTTTTGACCAGAAAATACAACTTCCTTGAAGTGAGCAAGTACACGGCATTTATTTACCTTGGTGCAGGCACAGGGTCTTGACCTTGAATGTTGATTGCTGTATCTGACATGGCATACAATGAAACTTGGTTGTAACTTTGTGCCACAGAGAGATGGAGCCACATAGAGATAAAGTGAAGGGCTTTACCTTCAACAGTGACTCAGGCCAAACAGGAGCCAGGTGGCAGAAATCGGGAGGAAAGAGCCTGTTTTTATACCAGATTGGTGGAAGAAATAGGGCTCTGTGAAGCTGTTTGCAGAGCTGGTGGTGCTCCATCGCTTCCCAGGACCTCTCCAGAAAGAGGGACTCCTGGCCAACAGGAGAGGCATTTTTAAGAATGCCTTCAAGGATTTACACAGTCTCTTTCATATTCAATCATAGAATTGTAGAATATCTCGAGTTGGAAGGGACCCGTGAGGATTATTGAGTCAAACTCTCAATACTTGGACATTATCTGCCCACATTAAAACCTTGGTGCCGTGTGCGTACTGCTTGGCGCTTCATGGCAGCCCTTGTAGCAAAGTCTGATTTTGCAGTTAGGCAATAACCAGGCTGGAAGGGCCCCCTGTGTCTACCTTTTAAACTCTGAATTTTTTCTTCTTTTCTTGCTGAACTGCAGTGTCTCCCTTATGTTCATGCAGGTGTGTGTTTGCAGCAGTATTTTTAATGATTTGATTTATTTTGTCAAACTAGTATTTTCTTTTGAAAAACATACTGGCGAGGTCTTGAAAGAAGCAGCTATAAACAGATCAACTATGAACAGTGCATTAAAGGAAAGTTTAAGACCAAGAGCTAGTTAGAGCCGTATCCCTGCAGAGATTAGCTGTAGTCCACATAAAGCCAGCATTAACAAGAAAAATATGATTATCAGCAGGCAAGACCATCCAAAATCCTTAAGTTTTGCTCTGCTGGAAACAGAGACAAGTAGGTAGAGGTACTTCTGGAGAATAATGTACAGAAAATTAGGGTTATTTTGCCCAATATCATCATTGTTATTATAATATATAGAACCCCTAAATATGTATAAAGCCAGTAAGGGAGTAAGGGAACTGGGTGAAACATCCTGCAAGCATAACATATGTATTGGGTTTGTGTGGCAAGGTTTTGGTAGTGGGGGGGGTTACAGGGGTGGCTTCTGTGAGAAGCTGCTGGAAGCTTCCCCTGTGTCCGACAGAGCCCATACCAGCCGGCTCTAAGATGGACCCGCCGCTGGCCAGTCAGCGATATTGGTAGCGCCTCTGGGATAACAGATTTAAGAAGGGAAAAAAAGTTGTGAGACAGACAGAAATGGCAGCCGGAGAGAAGAGTGAGAACATGTGAGAGAACCAACCCTGCAGGGAGAGGGAGGAGGTGCTCCAGGCGCCGGAGCAGAGATTCCCCTGCAGCCCGTGGGGAAGACCATGGTGAGGCAGGCTGTCCCCCTGCAGCCCAGGGAGGTCCACGGGGGAGCAGATCTCCACCTGCAGCCCGGGGAGAGAGGACCCCGCGCCGGAGCAGGGGGATGTGCCCGAAGGAGGCTGTGACCCCGTGGGAAGCCCGTGCTGGAGCAGGCTCCTGGCAGGACCTGTGGACCCATGGAGAGAGGAGCCCACGCTGGAGCAGGTTTTCTGGCAGGTCTTGTGACCCCACGGGGGACCCACGCTGGAGCAGTCTGTGCCTGAACGACTGCATGCCGCAGAAGGGACTCATGCTGGAGCAGTTCATGAAGAACTGCAGCCCGTGGGAAGGACCCACGTTGGAGAAGTTCATGGAGGACTGTCTCCTGTGGGAGGGACCCCATGCTGGAGCAGGGGAAGAGTGTGAGGAGTCCTGCCCCTGAGGAGGAAGGAGCAGCAGAGACAAGGTGTGATGAACTGACCATAACCCCCATTCCCCGTCCCCCTGTGCTGCTGGGGGGGTTCGTAGAGAATCCAGGAGTGAAGTTGTGCCTGGGAAGAAGGGAGGGGTGGAGGGAAGGTGTTCTGAGATTTGGTTTTATTTCTCATTACCCTACTCTGGTTGATTGGTAATAAATGGAGTTAATTTTCCCCAAGTCGAGTCTGTTTTGCCCATGACGGTAATTGGTGAATGATCTCTCCTGCCCTTATCTCGACCCACAAGCCCTTTTGTTATATTTTCTCTCCCCTGTCCAGCTGAGGAGCAGGGAGTGATAGAGCAGCTTTGGTGGGCACCTGGCGTCCAGCCAGGGTAAACCCACCTCAACGTGACAAGGGTTGCTCCTGCTGAAGCCATTAGACAGTAAGCAGCTGCTCACAGACACACACAGATATCAGAGGCTTCTCCTTCATGTTTTTCAGGCTCCTCAGTACTTAGCAAGTTCCCTCTTTCCCATTCACACCAGCTCTTTGCACTGTGCCAGGCTGTGTGGGAGCTGTGGGGACAGAAGAAGGTGGAGGAGAACAACAAGAGATTTGCAAAGAGTATTGGCAGCACAAGGCACTGGACAAAAGTGGTTGTTTGGAAAGGTAACGAGTGTCTGTAATTGCCAGGGACTGGTCAGGGTGGGCATCCAAATGGCTGAGAAAGAGGTGGGAGGAAGCAGCTGCAAAGGGCCTTTGAAGTGGAAAAAAAAAGTACCTTGTGAGGTTGTGCAGCCTTAAAAAAAAAAAAAAATCAAACTTTTGGTGTTGCAGCATTTTAAAAGAGACTTTTGATATGGTCAGAGGAGAATGAGATTTGTAGCTGTATCATGTGAGACCAGCGGAAATGAGTTTGCAGTAAGTTGGGGTGTGACTAGAACCATCATTTTAGTTTGGCTGAACAGGGAAAGGTTGTGCTTCACTGATGGTGTAAAAAAAATAAATAACAAAATCCAGAACAAAACTCTGAACTCTGAACTAAAGGTAACAACCAAGAGCAAGGCAGAACTTAGAGAGAAGCAGCTCTGCTCTACTTCAGCATCAGCTGAGCATTGGGAGAGATTAGGACAATAAGAATTTGGGTAGAAGTAAAAAGTCTGGAGAGAGATGGGTTTGTGAGCCATCAGTATATGAGCTCAGCTGGTGTTTGCAAGGAGACTGATGACAGGGCCCTGTGATGCTGCAGGAGGACCATGTCTGACATGCCCCAGGAGCTCTGCAGGAGCGGCAGGGCTGGGGCTGGTGGCAGTGGGTGGCTGCAAGGGGACTGGGACAAGGACCCCAAGGAAGGGCACGTCAACTCTGGCACGAAAAGCAAGGGAGAGGGTGAGAAGGTGTGAAGGTGATGGGCTTGAGTCACTAAGGTGAGCGAAGGAGTTAGAAGATGAAGAAAATGAATAAAGTTAGCATCCGTGAGAGCGAGAGGAGAAATGGGCTGTGGGACAGGGAGGGTGACATCGTGTTTTTGCCAGTTTTCTTTTGGAGGAGTGGATGTGATTCAGTGCAGTGATACCCGGGGGCAGGAGCACCTGAGTATTTGAGGAGGGCTCAGCTGAGGCTGTGGGCATGAATCTCAGTTCAGGCAGATCCTGACTGGTGTTTTCACAGGTTGAGAAATCAGGTTAAGTCTTAGAAAAACCACCCACTTCCCCAAATGCCTAGGTTTGCCTTATAACTGAAGTATAAGAAAGATGGGAATAATATTTTCCTTACCAAAGAGACCATGGTTTTTATTATTGATTACAAGAGGCTTTGCCAAGAGGGTGTGCATCTGTTCTAGTAATCTTTCTGCAGATAAGGTCTCCCCCAACAAGGTATTAACTGTGTTTGCAGCACTGCTGCACATTGCCCCAAGTGCTCTAGAAACACTATGGTTAGTGTTATATAAGTATCTTATTTGTTGGGCTCTTAAGTATCCAAACATGCTCTGGTTCTTCCAAACCCCATCCCTCCACGCAGTGCTGTTGGCCTCAACGAGCCTTCAGCAATCAAGTCTCAACTGCTCGTTTGAGTTTTTACCTTGAACCACCTACAACTGTCTTTTTGAAATATATTTCTGCTCTCCCACTAGAAAGCCGCAACCACTGAGATGTTCCCTTCTGCTGTCCTCTCCTCCTCACCGAAAAAGGTTGGGTTTTTTCCCCACTTCAGTGTCTTCCTGTCTCAAAGTGACTTGAGTGGGCAGACAAAGGTAAAGCCAAACATGTGAACAAGTCCACGTCAGGCTTTTTCCTAAGCAGCTTCTGTGATGCTGCAACCAAGCTGCTCTGTCAATAGCCTTTATATTTATTTTCCCATACTGAAGGCCAAAGATTAATTTATCTGGACAACCACTCCACCTTGCAACACAGCCTTGTGTTATACTTGATAACATGTAGAGCTATTTTAATCCAGCTTAATTTGATCTTGATCTTTAGTTAATATCCTTTTGATTTTTCCTCTAACCTGTTTTCCTGAAGTTTACAAGTACAAAATCATAGGAGAAATGGTATCTAACTTCTGATCCACTTTGTTAATAAGCTGATTACAAGTATTTAAAATTATCTCCTCTTCTCCAGATGCAACAGAACAAATGACCTCTAAACACCGTCCGTCTTGCCAACAAGTTACAGAGCTCTTGCTGGAAATAAACAATGTCAAAATGCAGATGGAGACCTTGATCCTGCGAGTCGAATCATCATGCAAGTCCAGCTGAGCTTGGTGGAGCTCTATCAAGGCATAGATTTTCAGTCCTGTAGTTCCATCAAATGTGCAATTTCTGACATGAAGAAACTGCCAATAAGCTGGGTAATTTACACAAAATATTTGGTGAATATCAGGGAGTGATTTCTCTGCAATTACAGTGGGTAGGTTGTTCCCCCAGCTGGCGTTAAGGACGGCATAACCTAGCGCTCAGCCCAAGGATAGCAAAGGTGCTGCTGCTGACCATGCTTGCCTCCTGCCTCTATTCCTTCATGCCTTTTAGTCTTCTTTTTTTTACACTGTAAGTTCTTGGACAGGGTCAACCCCCTTATTTTGTGTTTGGATGGTGACTGGTGATCTGGAGCCTCCAATACAGGCACTTTGTCTCTAGGGGAGCAAGGCTGTGGCATGGTACATTGAAGAGGGGGATCACTCTTGGGGGTGACTTCCATCAGCTGGTGCAAACGTGTGTCAGCCCCAATTTGGGGACATGGGACCGGTGGCAATGGGGCATGAAGACCTGGTTGGGATCCTCCTCGGAGGAACTGTGGAGGGGCAGTTAGAAGCTGAATGAGAGCATGGGATTTTTAGCACCTAAGTGCTGTGGAAGGAAGCTCCTTGCCCCAGGGGATCTGACCGCCTAGGCCAGGGGAATTTGAAGTCTTGGGGCTTGTCCTTTGTTTCTTGGGTCCATGAGATACCAGTGAACTGCCAGACTTGCAGGTGAGCGCTGGCCATCAGAAAGCTGCAGGTGCTGGGACAGTGTCATCTGCTCGCTGAGTCATTGGCCCTTCAGAGATGTGTTGAGAATAACTCTTGTCCAAGGGCTTTACACAGAAAATACGCTGCGTGCCAAGAGCGCTGCTAGAGGGCCACACTCTTTTTCCCCATGAGAGAGCCCATCTTTTCTCTATGACACTGATTTTGTACTGATGCAGCTCCATTAGCAACATCAGCTTTACATGGGGTATCTGAGAGCAGAGACAGATCCTTTTTTCTTATTTGGGAACAAAACAAGTCTTTTCTTCTTCATTAGGAATGGCTCTGCAGGGAAAAGATTGCAGTTTCCTGCCCATATGCTCCCTGGTCCTTTCGATGAAAAAATCCCATTGTTTGAAAAATGAGCAATCTTCAGGAATCTACATACACTTAAAAGATGTTAAATGAGGAAACCTCTGACACTGCCCCTAGAGCTGCATAAATAATACGCAAGGCTGAATTCTTAAGTTTTGGTATTTATATTTCAGTTTTTTCAATTTAACTAATTTTCAAAGGGTAAATCAGCACCAAGCTATGTAAAAACTTTGGGCAAGAATGAAAGAAACATTCTGGCTGTGCAAGGACAACAGGTACGTGCTTGATTTGAGCCAGAAGATGGTGTTTGTCAGTGCCTGGTGGCCACCAAACCATCTCTCCTACCGTGTCAAAGACACGGTGACAAGCCATTGGGTGGGCATGCTTGGGACCACCACCTCCAGCCACCCCTGTCGACCCCTCCGAGAGCCTCCACCGTAGGGCTGGGGAGAGCAATTTCAGCATCCACACGAGGTGTGCCCTCGACTCACAGCTCTACTGAAGTTCTGCTCTGTTGCTAAAGCACCTGCCTTATTTTTCTTCTTTTTCCAGAAATTTTGTATCACATGCATTTACCAAGAATTCTCCCTGGGTGAGCAGAGCTACTGGCCCCGGGTATTTCCCAGTGAAGAAGGTTTGAGCACACGGTGGTGTGTCGTTAAGAATAAATGCCAGCAGAGGGCACACCAAGATATGCAGACGGGAAAAAATAAAATTACATATGTTCACTTTGTCTGAGGAGTTAGGCAAAACTCTGTTGGTTCATAATTCATGTGCCTGTAGGACATTGTAAGGGAATATAATTGGTCTGTCAGGGCAGTGGTGGTATTTTGCTTTGAAAAATGCTATCAACAAAATATCTTAAAACATCTATGAATGTAACATGACTTCAGATGTGCCGATGCAAAGAAAGAGCCTCCCTTCCCCTGTCTCACCTGGTCCTCTTCCATTAACCTTTCCCCCACAACAGTTAGAAAAAGGTAATAGTGTAAGCAGAGTTTTGCTGTTTTAAAGGCACAGAAGCATTTTTGGTTTTTGAAAAGTACATGTCATTTTTTTTTTAATCAATTTAATTAAATATAGACTGGCTTCTGTTACTCTTCAGGGCAAGATGTAGGTTTGTGGCATGAGCTGTTTTCTAGCTTAATGTGCTAGTCTGGCTGGGATTGTGCACACTGAATGCCCGAACGTGAATCTTCATGGAGAATAAAACATCCCATAGATGTCTGTCTAACAGTAGATGCAAGCAGCTAACTAGCACCCATATACAACCACCTCCAAAAGAAATATTTATGACATCTATTGATTCATTGGCTGTAATTTTAAACCATGCAAAGGGTGGCTCTGCCCAGAGGACCCCATGGCAATCCATCCAGTCCAGGGTGTCCCCTGTCCCCTGCGTGCATGGGCTGGGGGCTCTAAGCTGGTGCTTGCTTTGTGCTGCACCTCCACTGCTGCTGGTGGGACCAGGTGGTGGTGGGATGAGGTGGTGATGGGACCAGGGGCTGGTGGGATGGCGTGCTAAGGTGACTCCATGGCCCAGATCAACCCAGGTGCAAGGGAGCTGATGCTTGCTGTGGGCGGAGAGGGGAATGGAAAACCTGTAGTGCTTAAAAAAGAAAATCTAAGCTTATTTTTAAAATATTTATAGATAGTGAGGTGTTTTAGCTATTCAGGCAAAGTGTTTAATCAAACTCTCCTACACTTTAGTTTCTCATAGATCAGGAACGCAGCTCTCACCTCAGAGTCACTAAAGTGCAGTTTCATTTTGGCGGGTGGATACAGGGCGCTTGGTCCTTACTTGCATCAAGCTAACATCAGTCTGGAGCAGGCACTGCGTTGCTCAGGGCCATGCTGCAGACTTGAGGAAGGGTCAGACTTGGAACTCCCTGCTCAGATGCTGCTCGCCGACGGTGGGTCACGGCGGCAGTGCCAGTCCTGCCCGGCAAAATAGCCTGTAATACCTGCCAGAGCGCACAGGTAGTGCCTGCAAGTAGGCTGAGATGCTGAGATGCCGAAATGCAGGGAGGCTTAACCCACCAGGGATGGCCAGGGGCAGCGCTGGCCCCACACCGGCTCCCCCCGCCTGGCAGGATGGGGCTCGCTAAGGGTACCCCTATTTAGCACAGGGCTTTCCTAAGGGCAATCCTCTGTCCAGGGAGAATGGGCCATGTGAAAAATTCAAATTCCCTCAAGAGACATGTTTTCTACAAGCTCCCAGCATAGTTAAGACTCCTTCCTGTGAAGAAATGTGTAATAGCTCTCCCCCCACCTTGTAGCCCTGTCTTTTGGGCTCTAGGCAAAAAGCAGTTGGCTAAAACGATCTTGATTTACATGGGAAGAGCTTCATTCAAAGAAATATTATCTGTACGTGTTCATAATGGAGTGAGGTGAGATCCTTCCACCAGGAAAGCCTTGTGTGCTCAGATGGACCCCTGGGGTCAGCTGGAGACAGCTGGGACAACCCCAAAGCTCCTTCAGGAGGTGATAACTCCAACACCTCCGATGACTCTCTTTGGCTGGCACGGGCTTGAATTAAGCACTTTACTGCAGGAACCATTATAGTTATAAACGCGCAAACAGGTAAACCAGCCTGCACATAGCCTCTACATAGGCATGATGGTTATACAAAGTACAAAGCAGTACCTGACTTAGGTTTTTTCAGGGTCTTTTTTTAATTGTCAGGTGGGAGGTTACTGGCACAAGCCCATGGGTGAAAGCAGCTCCAAGGTGTTTGTTGTTACTCGTTTAAGGTTTATTTCAAGGACAGCGTGAGGTCTTTGTCTTTGCTGTCTTTTTAGGTAACATTTCTTTGAGAAATACTTTGCCACCCAAAACTACATGTTGTGGTTATGGTTGACCGACGTAGTTTGCAAATCCATCAAGTAATTCCCTGGAAAGTTGCATTGCTTTGAAGTACATGTGGTTTTTCAAAATAACTAATCAGTCTTTGATTCTTTTAGCTAAGCAGCAAAAAGATCCCCTAATGAAATGAGGAGTTTGAAGTGAACCAAAACATCTTTTTCAATCCAGCCAAAAATTTGTTATTTTTCCCTTCAGAAAGGAAATAACCTGACACTTAGATATATTTGGATAGTCCAAACTGTGCTTGTAAAAGCAATGTGTAGGTGGAAAGCAGCATGGACTTTATGAGAAGATGTCTAATACAGATACAGTAATATTTCCAATACTGCCTTCGGTACCCAATCAATCTCCCAATAAAAGCCTTCTCCTGAATTACAAGAAGAACAAAAAAAATCCTCAAAAAACCTGTTTTGGTTGGCCAAAACATGTATAAACTCTAACACGGGACTGGTGGAGCAATAAACAAACATGTTTAGCACCTAAGGCACGGGTACCCTCCGCAGACTCTAAGAGTTCATTAAACCTTGCCCTGTAAACTTATGGACCAATTTCGTCTCATGCTGTCTACTCTGCCAAGTTCTTGCTCTGTAATTCCCTAAACAGGATAAACTCCTAAACATTCAGCCAGCAGCAAGAGGAGCAGCAGCTGAGCGTAACCAGCAGTCCCACCGCCTCGCTCACTGCCATGCCTGCAGCTTACTTCGATCCCTGCTTTAAATGATCATTATAATCAATGGAGTAATCAGGGAAATAGCCTGCGTTGCTGCCTGTACCTTTCTGCTGGGCATCTGCTGCATGCTCCAGACCATCCCCAGCATCAGGATGCCTCTGCCCTGGCACTGGGTACCTGGGACCTTGCCTGGGCTGACAGCACATGCTGGCGAGGGGTTGTGTCGGTGCTGTGTTAACAGAGAGAGTTCATCTTACCTCCCCCCTCCAAAAAGGAGGCGTTGCGATGGTGATAGGTACCTATGCCCAGCTTACACTGAGCCTGTGGCTTGTGGAAGGCAAATGTCATGGGAGAGAATTTCCCACGTACACTCTGTATGTATATATGCAAAGTTTTAAGTTGGCATGTTGTTCCCAGTGAGTAAGGAGTAACTGGGAAGGCTTTATGACACATTTGCAAAATCACAAAGTTAAATTCAAAAGCCTTTTGTATTTTTACATCTCTTTCCATTACAGCAAAATATATATATTCAGCAAAATGGCAGTTCTGAAGTATAGGAAGCTGTCATAGTTTTCCTAGCATAAGGGAGGTGGTTAAAAAAGCAAATACCTACCTATAATTATTTCCTTTTATCTACCCTTCATATACATATTTGCTTGTCTGTGAGCTGGGTCTGCGTTTATCACAACTTAGTCCCAGGCTAAGTGGCAGCCACTCTATGCCATTAACCTAAGCTATCGCATATTCTTTATAGATTACAGACCTCGGAAATGCCTTAGAAAACTTGGAATACAGTCATTAGGCCTATTTTGTGCTCCTCTAACTGGCGAATCATGCAAACCTTTTAAAAAGAGAAAAATGTAAGCTAGTCGATCATAAGCAGTCACTTGCAAATAGCTTTTCAACCCTCAGAAAGTTATGCTTTTAAAGTCCGATAGATGGGGTCATGGCTGGTTCCTGGAGGGGGTCTATGATCCTCTGTTGCCTTCCAGAATGAAGCCTCTGTTCCTGCCTGTCCTGGACGTGGAGTGGATGAGGGTTTAAATAGTGACAGAGCTTGTGCTAGAAATGCCTGTGCTGGGTAGGACTGAGCCGTTCCCCTTTCTGGTTTCAGGCAGAGAAGAGAGGACAGGTAACATTTCATGCTGAGGGTGAGCAATATTTTGACCTTTTGCTTTGTAAGGATGATGCTGTTTGAAACCACCCAATTTTCAGCTGGGTGTAGGGAGGAGAGAATCAGAGTGTGCTGGCAGGGCCTGGGGAGGGCAGCCAGAGGTACATGGTACATGCAGTGCTGCCCATCTCTAAATGCTCATTTCTGAACATTAGTTTATTATAAGAAAGACTGAGTGTAGCTCTACCACTCCGCCTCCCCCAGCTGTGTTTACAGACACAGTGATCACGACCACGGGAGCCCAGTCTGGTGGCTGTGTAACAGGTGGGAAGCCTCTTCTGACACCCCCAGGGTCTGGTGGCTCAGGGGTGGCTTGGGCATGGTGCTGAGGTAACTTTAGATGGGGTGTCTCTGAAAATGGCTAAGTTGTGAGAGCGAGCTGTGGGAGAAAGAGCTATGAGAAGCTGATCCATACGTGATGCACCCGTTGGGTCAGGAGTTGCATTAAGCTCAGTCCCTCACCCTTGATCCTTACTTGACCCGACCCAAAGACTTGTCTTCCTGATTTGACCATGGACCTGTCTCATCACCACGGACTTGCCCAACACTTGCTGTGCTGTGGTTGTCCCCGGTTTCCATCACCAGAGCTGCTTGACTCTCCTTGCTCAGGGATGGTGGGACTATGCCCTTGTCAGCGGGAGTGCTGCCTGCCATCCTCACCTTCAGCCCTGGCTCAGGGGTCACCTTCCCTCCTGGTGTAGCTGGCCCTTGTTGCTCCTCAAGAGCTTTATTTCCCAGTTTTATCTAAATCCCATGATTTTGCCACCAGGAGTCCATAAAACTTTAAATTTCATCATTGACCAGCATTCAAGCATCGATTTAACTACAGCTTAAGCAGGGTTGACTTTCTGAATTGGGGCCAAGGCTGCTGTTGTAGGAGGATAGTGCTGAATTCAGGTGATTTGAGATTTGAACGTTTCCTATTGAAATCAACACTAGACTCCAGCTAATTTCAATAACAAAAGCTTCAACAAAATGTAGACGTATGCATATTTAAGTCACTAGGTGGGAATGAAATACTTGACTGTGCTCTGGATATTGTATATTGTTCAGAATTTTGCAGTAGTTACCTTTGTGCTGGCACACATTTTCAGTATATTTCAAATAACTGGAATAGTTATATATACAGTTCTAGGAAGTGGTTAATATAGAAGATATGTTCCTACAGAGAAAGAATGATAACAAGTTCAGTAATTATGGGGAATGGGAATTAAACTTGAAGAACTGCATGGGTGCAGTAGACTTGCAGGCATGAATTTTGCTTTTGATTGATACCAAGAACACTTAGTTGCTGGAGATGAATGATAACACTGAAATACGCATCATCCCAAGCAGTAGTTTAACTTTGTGTACGTGTGTGTCAAATCTAGGTTAAATGTTTGTCATGAAGCATGTGATTATTAAAGAAATATAAACCTTGGCCTGCAGAGATCAAGTATGAATATCTAGTGTATTTTGAAAAATGTGCAGCAATCTTTTTACTTCAGACTAGACATCTGCTATAGCTAAATTAATGGGGCTTTTCAAAACATTTCCCTGAACTGTTCTTCTCCCAGTTTTTGCGTTCCAAATCTTCTTGTGCAGCATCTCATACGGTGATAACAAGGATGGCGTGAGACCCTCTTAGAGCACAGAGCCAGACCATGGTGAAGTTGATAGTGTGTTATTTCCATGTGCGTTGTCCAGGAGCTGGTGCAGGGCCACCACAGCTCTGCGCAGCCCATGGCCATCACCCCAAGGTGACAGACTTTGCTTGAACCTCCCTCTTGCAGATCTCAAGCAAGTGGTCACACAGGGGAAAGGTGCAGACCACAGCTCCTGGAAGCCGGCTCTGGGCAGACAGCATGTTGTCTGTTCTTAAGTATTTCCACTTCTGTGCATGCTCCACTCCTGCCTTGTAGTAAACTGGGCTGTACCCTTCTTTTCTCGGTCCCTTGAAGCCCAAGCCTCATTTTTGCATGTGGTCCAGGCCCAACAATATCGATGGGCAGGTGGTGTGACCTGTTGGCCCAGTGCATTTTGGGGCTGATTTCTTACCGAGTGTCTCTTTACAAGCTCTTTTGGAGAAGTTGCTGCTGCTAATTAATCTCATAGAGGGCCAGGCTCACTCTTGACCCTTAATGATCAATAGCGTTTGATCAATTCTGTACTGATTAGCATTGGTCATTCTTAGCTTAAAAAGGGTAACTTCTATCTGACTCACTAATGTTTTGGGGCTGTAAATTCTCTTTTAGCACATTAGCACTGTTTCGTAGCGTGATATTTGATGGATGAACGTGTATGTTGTCTATAACTTATTTTCTCAAAGCTCAGCCCAGAAAAGCAGCATGCTCTAGTCTCACTGGGAATATTGCAGAGTACCTTCATTTTCAGTCATAACCACATTTAGACATAGTGCTGCTGTTTTAAATTGGAGTAATGAAATCTTGAAAAGTGGTTTGGACAAACACAACACAAGCAATAACAGAGGCTTTAATAAAATGAAAGGATTTCCAGGGAATACCTTCATTTCTTCCCTCCTCCAATTTAATTCTTTCTGAGAATAATCAGACCATAACGTAAGACTAAATTCAAGAGATGAAGTTCAGCTGGAGAGGAAATAATGTCCATAAAATGTTTTCAAAGGTTGTTCATTTGTTTGAAATGAGTTCTGTGAGTCAGACTGCTGTGCCTTAAATACTTTATAAGCAAAAATACTTAGCACTTGAAGTACTTTTTCATCTAGGGGTCTCAAAGCGTTTAGAGGAAGGGGGAAGGATAACTGTTGTTACTGCCTGCTGCCAGCTAACAGCAGACAGCTGAGTCTTTCGAGGCAGCTCCTCCAGACCCAGTTCCAGCGCAGTGTGGGTCGAGGGGATGGGTTTGGTATGTCCACCCCATGACCTGGTGTATGCACAGGAAGGCCACGTCTGCTTCCCATGTCCTCCTCCCCAGTGTGAGCTCTCACCGCAGCTCCAATCCGCGATGTGGGAAAAGTACAAAGTTTTTGTTGTGTGTTTTGGGGCATTTGGCTGGAGAACCAGAGGTGCCGTGTCAAAGTAACAATCGGTTTATGAAGGAAATCTCAGTCAGAGTGAGCTTCAGTTCAGATGATCAAAGTAACCTTCCCGCAGGTCCAGCGAAACTCCAGGTGCCCCCCTTCCCCTCCCCTGCATGGTGAATAAAGAGCAAATGCTCAGCGTTGCCAGAACCACTCTGTTGCCCAGCCACTCTGAAGGCATGCGCTCCTCACCCGCCTTGGTCTGTCTTTGTGGTAACCCTGGTGAGCTTCACGTGGAGGGCGTGTGTCTGCGTTACAGGTAATTTACTCAGTAGGATAGGTATATCCTAAATCCTGTAGCCTCACAGTCATCAAAAACTCTCCCAGAGCTCCAGTGATAACGATCTGTTGCACTGAAACAGAGAAAAAAGCCAGCCTTTATCTGTCCTGTTGCTGTGACATCTTGAATGTCAGTGGCATATGAGGTGGTAAGGGAGTTATGGCTGGAGAGAGGTTGGGGGCATTGTGTACCACCTTTTAACGTGGGAGAGAATTGTGGATTATTTCTTACTTCTGGCCATTGGCCGACAGCGTGCTAACAGTTCAGTTTAGCTGATACGGCCCGTTTTGAGTCAGGTCCCAGTGAAGGACATTTCACTTCCAGGTGAGAGATGAGTCCCTTCACTGGAGTTCCCTGTATCCCACGGTTCCTCCTGGATACATAACTTCTAGACAGAGGCCTAACAAAAGTCAGTCTGGGGACAATGAGACTGCGTGCTTCATTAGTACCTTTTGTGTTTCAGTGGACAGTGGGGCAATTAACACAGGGCTCATTACACAAGAATTTTGGTCATTTGCTCTGCTTATTCATCATAGTATTTCCTCTGAGAATACCAGAGACTGTGATTAAGCACAGGAATAATTCATGTAGTTTCTTCTTTGAGATTTCTATCACCTTTTTGGGGTCTAATTATTTTACAGCCTTCATTCCTGATGTACTTGCGGTGGATATGCATAGCACCTTGCACATACACTGTGCTCTTCGGTTTCTGGTTGAGGTTGTTTTCTGCTTGCACCACAGACCAGTAGCTCCACCTGGAAAAAACCTCAAATCAACAGCCTCAAGGTCTATCAAGGTCTAATACAATATTATAAGAACCACTAACCAAGACACCCTTCCAATTACCCCACTGTTTTTGACAACAGGCAATAGATGCCCTTAGAGAATAGTGTAAGAACAGGACAAGCAGGCAGTGATATTTCTCAAGAATACTGTCCTAGCCTCCAGCAGCAGGACCTTCCTGAGCTAGATATGATGTCTTCATATTTCATAGCTTTAGATGGATTTTTATTGTAGTAATTTGTTCATTATATACATCATGAGAGGAGTAATCCGTAGTCCTTTGCAAGGACCGGAGAGGGATCTAGGAGGTTCAGTTCTACAAGGAGCAATATGATGATCTGCCTACAGTCCCAACCTGCAGACTGGGAGATGTGGGGCCCGTTTCCACCACTGTCACTGGGTGGGATTGGTGTGGATCATTGCCCTGTCTGCCCTGGTGCTGCTGTTTTCCTTTCTCCCTGTCTTCCTTTCCCACCAGTTTCCATTAGCTTGACCTGCTCTGCTGGAAATTTCAGACGTGGAGACATAGGTTGCATTTGTCCAAAATATGCCTAAGGAGGACTCTGAGTGCAACAAAGAGAGACACACCTGAAAGAGAAAAGGTGATAAAATAGCTTTAATTTTAGGGAAATAGCTTCTTTGGGCCTCTCTTTCCTGCATCTATAAAATCCTTCTCATTAAGATGTCAATGGATGCTGTTGGAAAACCTGTGTCAAATGTCCCGCGCCACACAGGACTATGACTCTGTAAAGGGTCTTTTTTTTTCCCAAGTGGCTTTTACTTCCAAGTGGCAGGATAATATCAGGGACAAAATATTTATTAAAGGATGGGGAATGAAACTTCGAGAGCAGTTTTCAAAAGCTTTGACCAAAAATCGGTCTTAGGTTCCTAAGTCACTTAACCTTTACCTCTGTTTCAAAGTGCTGGCAACAGTAATTGTGTAGCTGAAGGTCTACACTGAAAAGATATGCGTCATCTCTGCTAAAAACTATGCAATTATTGAAGTTTCAAACATTTGGAATAAATTAAATGAGTATCGGCTGAATATTCACAAACAGAATATTTTATTTTTTAGAAAACTGGAAATGTAGTTTGACTGCTTGTTAATGAGCGTTAACAGATCAGGTTTCCCATTATTTGATTAGCATGGGCACTAATATATTCTGCCTATGAAGCTGATGCAAAGAGGAGTGCTGAGCCCAGTCAGTTCAGAGCTGGAAGAAGGTTTTCTTATTCTGCAAAGATTTAATTTGCTTTTCCTGCTCAGCACCAAGCTGATACAGAGGCCTCTCAGCAAGAAAAATAATTGTGCTTAGGGCTCAGCATATGGAGACGCGGGGTGTAGAGTCTGCAAACATCCCAGCTGGTGGGAGAGGCTAATGCCTGGAGAGGATCCAGCTCCCCAGCCTCATCGCCGCTAGAAGCAGCCACCTTCTGCCCACAAACCTCCCTGCAGAGCTTCGCCTCAGCATCCTCCTGCACCTGGCTCGGACACAGCAAGCAGGATCACCAAAAAGCCACTGACCCTGCTCACTGCGACTGGTCATGGCTCAGCAAGGAGGGACCAGCAGTGCCCCTGGGGTGGGAACCATCTCCACAGCCCCATAGGAACAGGAGGAGGCTCCTGAGGGAGATCCAGGACCCAATGTGCATGTCCAACAGGCCAGGCAAAGCCCTAAAAGGATGCCCTCCACTCTAGCGGAGACCTCTGCTAGCGTCCGCCTGGGAGCTCTACCCAGGACCTATGCGTGTGGTACGGAGACTCCTGGGAGTATTCAGATTCTGATGAACCAGCAGTTTCTAATTTAAAAAATAGTTTCTGTAAGTGTTTCCTGGCTGGCGCTGTTGAAGTATTTTAGTCTGTGCTAACAGTATCATATTGCTAGCAGGGGAAGCTCATTCCACCTAATTGTACTAAGTGTGTGGTGATGGAGATGGGAACCTAATTATCTTCATCAAATTGATTTCATTTTGGTTACCACATGGCTATTAGAGGAATGACAATAAATTTTCGTCTCTTTGATCAGGACTGGAGTTTAACCAACATTTCTAAAGTCATTAATGTGTTATGCCTCCCCCAGGCTAATGATTTGATTACCATGTAAATGTACTGGAGCCAAACACTTCAGCTATACATTATGGGTGATGGATAGAAAGTTTTGAAAAAAATACATGTTGCACCTAAATACACCAGCAGTGAAACACAGGGGATGCCAGATAGCTACTGACAGGCAGGGAGAGGCATATACATGGAAGCTTCATTTTCTGAGCACAGAAGTGTCAAGGAACCTACAAGAGTCAAGTCCAGCTCCCACCACCTTGGATGCTTCCCCATGGCTCACCTGCGTGAGGGTGACCGAAGTGCTAAACTGCCACTGAGAAGAAACTGGGACATTTCCTCGTTAGCTTTTGTTCTTATATGTCTATAAATAAATAAATAAATATATATAGTTATGTAGTGGTAAGAAACTCCATGAAATTTTATCTTTATGGGTTTTTAGTCTTATTTTTTGATGGGCCAAAAATATGGGTTACATGAGGTGGTGCGTCATGGTATATTATTATTAGTGCCTATTATAAAATATGTGTGTGTACATGTGTATATACATGTTGATAATATACCTGTTACTAATGTGCTATGGCTATCACTTGAACACCATAACACGATATGACATATTAATAGATTTTACATTTAAATATTCCATAATGTATTTTAATGTGTTTTATTTTAAACTCTTTCTGGCTAGCTGCTGTCCTTTTTTCTTTCACAGATCAACTTGTATTGAAAGGGAACATCTTGGTGCTTTAACTCAGGTGACTTAGGGTACCAGTTCAAACGAGCCAGTGTGGTCTCACCACCGGGCCAAGTCAGACACATACATTGTGCTCCTCACAGGTTTTTGCCTAGGTTACGCTGAAAGTCCTGCAAGAGCAAGATTCCCCAGCCTTCCCGGGCAATCGATTCCTGAGGGCAGTTAAAGAAATTATGGTACTCCGGCTGCACAGGAGCATTGCACACCATCTCTGGGTCACTAGGGCAGAGCCTTTCCCCTCGCCAGGCTCTGTGCTGGGTGGGCAGGGAGGCTTGTGAAGGAGCAAGGTCTTGGCCCAAAGGGTGTATGGCAGAGGCACTTCTCACCTGCAGGACTTTCCCATGGCCACCTTGGCACTCTGTGCCTCAGTTTCCCATCAGGAAGGGGTCAGCATAAAAACTATGTGCCATTCACTACTCTGGTAAGGACAAGGGATGGATTAGATGTACTGCAGTTAATATGGGTCCATTAGGAACAATAAACACCTTGCCTATGTATGAAAATGTATTTTTAGGGATAAAATCTTCAACAACGCCTAAGAAATGCCCTGGAAAGGCTGTGGCACACTCAGTGGAGGTGAGGGGAGAGGAGCTGGAAGGGACAGGAAGGTCTGTGAAGTTGGTTCTCCTGTCACTTGTGTTTCACACACCATCTTGTATGCAGAGATCAGCATTTCCAAAAGCCTGGCCTTGACTCGCCAGCATCCATGCAAATGCCGCTGTTGGTCATTTATTATCGGGGCTGGGAATTCCTGGTATTTCAGCTGACTTCCTCCTTTCCCTGGAGCCTGGTGCTGCTGCCAGGGCAGAGGCATCACCACGCTGGGTGTCCGTATGAGCTCGCCGTTCCCCACAGGGCTGGAGATGCCCCAGGACAGGTCCAGGGCACGCAGAGGCAGTGAGGAGGGACAGAGACATGCAGTATTGCAAGACGGGGGGAAAAAAGGCAGAAGCTACTGGTGCTTAAGGTTGAGGCTGCAGAGCTAATGGCTCTTTGCCACGGAGAAGGAAAATCCCCTCTCTGTGTCCCCATTCCCATCCCTCTCCGCTGCCCCTGCCCAGCTCCCAGCCTCTCCCGGCTCTGCAGCCTCCTGGCCCCGTGGAAAATGATTTCAACTCCCCAGCCTAAGAGGCATTTATCTTATTTTTTGCTGTGTCAGTTTTCTGCTTGTTTAGTGATTCAAAGCAGTTTGGGAGGATGGCAGAGATGGGAGGAGGTGCAGGCAGGAGTGGGAGAAGGAAGGCAGAGGGAGGCAGAAAAGGGGATCTCCCTTTTCTGGGGCCGCAAGCAGTGAGGTTGGCTGAACCTTTATCGTGTGGCTGTGCCCTTCAGAAATGTACACAAACAAAGGTAGAGAAGACTGGCTCAATTTTTTATTTGATTGATTAACAGCAGGTATTGACTTGACTTCAGGTGTGGGGAAAAAAAGGCTTTCTGTTTGCTAGCCTAACCCTTACAATTCTAGCCCTAGTGCATTCTTACAGAGACTTCAACAACAGTTCAGTGTTTATTGTCCACGTGGAGGAAAAGGGAGGTTCATGTGACTTTCCTGAAGCCTGGAAAGAAGCACGTGGGAATAGGTCTTGCCTTGCCTCCTGCTTTCTCCTGGGTTATAAACCGCCTGTCCTTCCTGGCAGAGTATGCCTGCTCCAGCTTTGTGGAAGGCAGCAGGAGGGAGCAAGCAGTGGGTGACGCTGAGAGGTGGGAAATCTCCAAAAGAACCAAAATACATTAGATGGCCACATCCACGAATACACAAAATTCTCCATTTGACAGAAATGTATTAAATGCAGGCGCTCATCATGGTGCCTGTCTGAAGAACTGCTCCGTTATGTATCAGTGAGAACAGGCAGCAAGAAACCCCCATCCACACGTCAACGTGAATAACCCCCTGCACCGTGCCCTAGGGGAATGCTTTACAGGCTGCTGGTGGGCTGTGATGTGCAGACTTTCCAGCTTCTCCTGATACATTAGCGTCTCTTACTCTGCAAATGGTGCTCTCATCGCACAAAATATTTAGACATATAAAGAGTTTTTTCCAAGAAAGGGAAATAACGACACAAGGAGAACAGCAGTTTCTTCAGTGGAGAGCTCTGACAAATACAGAGACCTCACAAGTGAACATGTGCATTTTCCCAGTGTTATTTGTAAGCTCTTTTCAGTCACATGTGTTCACAGGGAGGGGAGGGCTGATGGTCCGAATGTAGCTATAAGGGTGTAAGTGGACCTGCATTTGCAACATCACCGTCACTGTCACTGTACAGAGAGGTCCCTCTGCCTGCCTTGCTTTTTGCCCCCCCCAGACCACGTTGGCACCGGTACACGTGTGGTGCTGCGGTGAACCAGACAGAGCACTTGGACCTACTCTGAAATAATACCCCAGTATAAAAAAGAGAAAGAAAAGGTTAGCAGATTTTCAGCAGGATCAGCTTTCCTGCTCTGCATCACTGGGCATGTGCCTGGACTCCAGTGTCAGGGATGTGGGGGGGAATGACACAGGGCGCAATGCTTTTTTCAGCAGCAGTCCTGGCTTAAATGCAAGTAAAATTACTGCTTAAACAGCAGGACATATAGCCCCGTACCCTCCCTTTTCTGGTAGGGGAGGCACTGGCCAGCTGACGGGCCATTGAGCACCAATATCCTGGTTCAGCATGTAGGATGGAGTCCTTAAGCAAATATATATAAATATGTATACACACACACACACACAAACATATATATATATATGCCAAAGCTACCAGCCCATGGGCTGCAGCAAGTCCTTGGGTACACTGAGGTTTTTTTCCTTTGGAAAGCAAACCAAAGACCATCCCCGCCAAGCTGGAGGTGGCTGGTTTGATTGCTCGCTTTTCCTGGGCAGCCTCTGCCATTTCCCCAGTGCAAGCTGCTGCTGCCGGTGCTCAGGGAGAAGAAAGCGAAGGACTGAAGGGCTCTAGTCTGTTAATTTATTTTAAAGAATATTAATTAATGCAATATTCTTTTCTCTGGCTTACAGATATTAAAGGCCAGTATGACTCATAAGCATGATCTATCTGATCACCGGTGGCAATAATACATCAATCACCTCTGATGGAGGCTCCTACAGCCCTGCTGCAGGTGGGGGGAGCAGACACGCAGGGCTGGGTGAAGGCGAAGGACCACTCGCAGCTCTCCAGCTGCTGCAGGCACAAGACAACAAGCACGGGGCAACCCACATAATTTCCACACCCAGCACCTCTGCAGCAACTTGTCCCTGTGTGGCTTAGGACCCCTGTAGCAGTAAAGAAGACAAGTTAGAGGGTGTAAAGATTGTCAGACTATTCAGCCAGTAATAATAATAACAGTAACAGTGAAGTCAGGACCTATTGCAAACCTCCCTGTAAAAGATGGAGGGAGCTGCTTCATTTAAGATGTATTTTTACTTTGGTTTACTGTTTCTCCATGTGTTGTTTTACATTTGTCTATATTAGCAGCAGGTACTCAGCAGTGCTAGCAGGGGAACCCAAAAGCGCCTGATCTCCGTGGCACTATGACACTGAAAAGAGTTGGTCTGGGACATGACTGGGTAGCTTTCTGTCAGGGAAATTTGTAGCAAGAGCTGGCAAGGAGAAAGACACAGCAGCAGAAAGTCCTGGGACAGGGGTATTGAACTGCTGTGATATGTGGGGGACCACACTAAATTGTCCTTTCCATCTTCCCATGAAGGTCTGTCTAATCTTACCTGCAATGGCTGAATAGAGCTTTTCCCCCATGAAAACTGGAGGAAGGATGACAAAAGAGGAGAGAAATTAGCAGCAGGAGTAAAGTATGGCACTCCCTGGCCAATCCCATAAGCACTAAAATGCTTCACGAGTTTAATGTCATTTCACAGGGTAATCTTCAGCCAGCCTTGTCTAGAGACACTAGCAGGCTGCTTTGGCGCTCAGCGGTGCAAATCATTGAGTTGCACTGTGAAAGTACAAGGAGAGGGAATGATGAAGTGTTTTCATGTACCTTTTTCATGTGACCTTAACCCCCCAATTACCTTCATAAACTGAATTCTGCTCAGTTACACTAGTCTGAGTCATTTGAAGTCAATAGGCTTGCACTAAGGTGGCAAAGTTTTACCTTAGTTGGAGAATCCCACAGTGTAGTGAGCCCAAAATTTTTTTTTTGTACATTTCACTGACACTTTTGGGATAGAGTGATCTCCACATCACTCCTTGAGTGAAAAAGGGGTTATTTTCAGAACAACCCAGTCTTCACTTTTGTCACAGTTCTTCAAGAGAGACCAGTAGGCAATGAGACAAATAGATGGACAAATTAGCTATTTCTGATCTCTGCCTCACCCCTTAAATAACTGAAGAAGAAGATAAAAGAATATTTTAGGAAAGCCACACATAGAAAGCAGAGCTGAACTTGTACAGCAAATGTTTCAAATAATCAGAAATGTTCTTCAAAGGTATTTCTACTTGTTAGAGGGTCAAAGAGTTACTGGGTCAAATATTGAAAAAATAGATCTGGGAAATGCTGAGCCACCACAAGAAAATTCTATGCAAAGGCTCAGATGGCAGTGTCGGATGGTTTTGGTTTTCCAGTGAGTACAGATGGGTCAGGGCTAGGAACCAAGTTTTGACACGAAGGAAACATTCATGTGGAATTAGTCCTCTTAGCTCTCAGGTTAGAACATGAATTTGGTATCAAACTAACCCTGTTGCTTGCTGCCAGTAATGACCCTTTCAATGATTTCAATGGCAACAGTTATGTTCAGAATAAACTTCCTCACCAAACCTCTAAATATGTACAGTATATGTTCATTTAGTCATCCACCAAAACTTACAGCTGGAATGCCTTCTTTCCAGAATTTGAAAGTGTTCACACTTAACTTTAAAAGCAGATTGATCTGTTTCATATCTATATCTATATCTATGTATTGTATTTTCTTACAGTCTAATAGTTTTAATACTCAAAAGCCAGCTCCCTGTGACAAGGAATAGTCACTGGTTTTTAAAGTGGAGAAACAGAAGGTTCTGTGGCTTGCAGACTCTTTGGCTGGGAGTCACCTCCCCATGCAGTCCTCTGAATGCAGGAGTCCAGATTCCCTCTCCCATCAGTGGGGAGAGGCCAGACCCTTGAGAGGGCAAGTTTTCTCCACATCTCTTGGACATTGTGTTAAATGGCATGAATCACCTTATGTAGCCACTTTTCTCTATCCAGGAAGCTTAGAAAATGGGTTCGAACTAAACACTTATCCTCTGGGTGGATGAAGTGGTTAAGGTGAAGGTCATCCTTGAACAAAGAAGGTTTTTTTATGTGTTGTGAACTCATTGTCTGGAGGGCAGGAGCTCCCCCATCTGGGGCTCTTTGCCTGTTCTTCTCTTCCTCACTTTGGAGGGTAAAACTAGACAAGAACTCAGGTCTGTTCCTTTCCCAGGCAAGTATCCCCAAACCAGTTACGTTACCAAGTCTGTTTTGTTCTCTCTCATGCCAAAAGTTTATTAAATTACAATAACAAATAATTTAGCTTCTTCTGTATAATGTGAAATGATATAAACGTGAGACACCTCCTCTCCTTACCTTTCTTCCTGAGTGCCTGACTTTCTGGTGATTACCATACTTGCCTGTTCCTTTAGACAGCAGCCTGAGGGGTTTACAGGTTGAGTCACTCAATGAAAAAGGACTCTCCTGTTTTGCTGGAATGTCGTCTTGTAGATGCTTTGAGAGGACCACAAGTAGGAAGTGTAGGTGTAGTTCATGAATCTGGACAGGTCAAAGCATGGTGGGGATCAGCACCAGGCCACACACCAGGCAGCCAAGGCAAGGCATGCCCAGAAGAAGATGTGTAGGCTCTAGAGGATATGTAATGCCAGAGGCTGAGGAGGGGTTTGGTACCAAAAAATGTGGGGTTTAGGTGTTGACAATGAGAGCTGGGTTAACAAGTCCCTTCTGAATATCACCTCATCTCCCACTGAAACTTGAGATTTAGGAGCCCAAGTCCCACTGTTCTGTGTGATGGTCGGGATTTTAGGAGCTGTGGTGTCAAGGGGATGCTGGCACCTGTTGTTAGTCCTTTTACTACTGAGACCAGGATGTGAACAAGCAATTTGCTTTAGAAAAAACAATTTACTTCAGAATCCACAGTAAAAATGTCTGTTATTATAGATTTATCACTCTTAAGTGAGTAAACAACTTAATTTACTTGTTAAAATCAAATGAAATAAAAGCAATCTGTAGCAAAGAGTGTGCTGTGGAAGGCAGGGCTGGGTGCAGTTAGGCTGGTGGTGCTGGGAAGGGAGGGTACTGTAGGTAAACCACCTCCTTTGCGGTATGTCACATACAGTCCGTGCTAATGTCTGAGCATGACTTTGAGGTCTCAAGAGCAGGAGAGGTAGGCACCAGTTTATCAGTCTATCAGAAGAACTGGTCAGACCCAACAATACGTACCAGTCTTCATATCTTTATTTTCCTTTGGGGGAGGTTGTTTCAGTAACATTGGGTGTAAAGGAAGGAGATGTCTCTTCCTGGCTTGGATCATTTCATGGCAGGATAGGCTGCAAAGGCATCTGTTCAGGGCCAGAGGAGAATGAATGGGACCTTTTCCTCTCCACAGCAGAACAAGACTTTAATGGTCTAGTGGAAGTCATTCTGTATTGCAAAGGAAGTTGATAAAATAGAACATAAACTTCTCTAATAGAGGATTTAATTACCAGGAAAGCCAGATTGAATGAAGCATTTGAGCAGAACCATTTCATTGCTGAAGAGGCAATGATTATTAATCCCCTTTCTCCAAGGCCACATTATTTATGCAGGAGGCCTTGGAGTACTATGTGTCTATATGTGTGCATGTGCTTGTATGTCTTTGTGTTGTTTTGGGTTTGGTTTTTGGTTTTGCATCCAAACAGACTGTTGCTACCTTTTAAAAAGTCTCAGATTTTCTCTGACTTCACCCAGATTTCCAGCTAAACTGGTGTATCCACATGATCAAGCTGAAACCAGCCAAAGTAATCAGGTCTCAGGGCTGGAAAGTACGCACAACGGTAATGAATCAAAAGGCTTAAAAAGCTCTTAAATTGCTATTTCATTCTTCAACACACAAGCATGGCTATCAAGGTTTAACTGCAGCAGAAGGACTTATTTATTTTATTTGAGAAACAGGCACTTCTCTGAAGCCCTCTATTAGTCGATATATCAGCTTGTTCATGTTTTATGTTGTCGTTTTTCCAATATACAGTTGGAAAAGAAATAACTGTGCCTGACGACACTGGGGTGTAGGCCTGTAAAGTTTTAAATGCATTTCTGGTATTTAGCGTTTAAATTTAATGAGATTAAACACAGAATCTAACCATACAATTTACCCTAATGACTGCTTTGTAGTTGTTTTCGGCAGCCAAATCGTGTCACAGTGTCTGCCGTGGTCGGGCAGTAGCAACTACTTTCGGAGGAGAAAACAGGCTGGGAGCCTCCTGCTGTGGACTCAGCCATGGCCAAACTGCCCCAGAGTGGGATGAGGGGCTGCCAGGCTGCTGGGAAGCCCCCCTAGGGACCTCCTCACCTCCACCCTTTGCTCTTCATGGCCAAAGCTCTGCTTGTTCCCTGCATCTGCCCTGGGGCTGGTCTCGGCACGTCCCCTCAAGAGCCCCTCTGCAAGGAAAGCCGATGCTATGCATGGGTTTTGCCAAGTCAAGAATTTGGGTGTTTACATTTTTTGACACCAAAATAATGATAAGCTCATCACCTGGAAGGTGGATAGCAGCACAAACTGCCTTTCTACTGGTGTAACTTCTCTCCTTTCTGTTTAGGACAGTGTTACGCTGCTGTGACCATTTTTACTGGCAGGGAAGTAACTGCTGTGTTTGAGGCTGTGGTGAGGGTGAGACTATGGGGTTTGCTTTACCTATATCCAGTTAAAGCCGTGAAATTTATGTGTGCAAATACACTTGGAGATTTACAAATACTGAGAATCTGTTGCTTTTATTACTTAAGGCAAAAATGTTCTGTGGGTGGCAGAATCGTGTCAGCTCACAATGACTTTTTTCCACACAGACAACTTCACCCTGCAAATGCTTTCTTCTCCCCCCTCCTCCTTATCCCACCCAAATACTTAATGACACAGATCCAAGCTAAGGAAATGCAACTGCAGCAAAGTCTTAGCTTGAAAATAAAGCTGTGCATAGTCCCTGTCCTGTTATGCTGGGGAATGAAACCCATGGGATGGGCTGTGTGGGTCTGGCACTGACTTCTTCAACACGAGCAAGCAAGGAGCTGTGGGGCCAGCGAGCTGGTGGGGCTCCCTGTGAGCTGCCGCCCTCAATTTCATCCCGGAACCAAATCTTCACAAGGAAGGGGACAGGAAAATCTCTTTCTAGACAATTTTCACTGTTGGTGTATTTATACTTTGACAGTGGGCGCTTCTGAAAGGTTTTGGTAATACCAGTGATCTCTGCGAGGACTGGCCGAGTGAAATCATCCCAAGGCACCGGGTGATGCTCATACAGTAATGCATGTTAAAACTTTTGTGTGGATGGTGTCATTTGGGCCCAGTGCGACTCTAGTCTGCTATAGCTGAATACTGATAGTTTAAAGCAAGAATAAACCAAGGCCACTCCACCAATGAAGAAGAAATCTGCAGATGTACTGACCTTTTGTTCATCACTATAGTTTTCTTAAGTAGCTTTATACAGCAAGTCCTATGCAGTGTGTTTGCAAAAACATATTTAATTTTTATTAAGAAAGATCTTTGAGAGTCACCTGGAAGGATCAAATTAGAGATGGACCCAGTTCACTCTTCTTCCAGGATAAGACCGTGTCCCTGTATGGCTTCTTCTGCATGAGCAGGCACATCTATCTCTCAGTACAAGTGTGTGATTCTTACAATGCATCAAATCCAAACTGAGTAAGAGCATGTTGTCTGTAGAACTACAGTAGGTGTGTGTAAAAATACATACTTGCATTTTGGAGCACATTCAAACTGATTGCTAAGCCACAGTGAAAAATGGTCAACAAACAGTGAAAGAACAATTTTACTTGGCATTTTATTCACTTAACAGAAACATTCACTTATCAGGTATCACTGAAGTGCAATTTACAGAACTTAGCAGCAAATTCACATATGTAAATTCAGATTTATTTTCTTTTGTTGTCTTTTTTGTTTCTTTTTTTTTACAAATATTACAAATGTACATCCATTAGTACAGTATTGCCATTCACTCATGCGTGTTATGTACAGAATCTTCACTAAAGAACTACTACTGAGCAATTTTTCCTTTTCTTCAGGAAATGCTGTATGTAGGTCATATGTGCTTCTGGGATGTGGTCCCATCACACTCTATCGCTGCACATAATGAGAAGAAGTAGACATTTAAGGTCATATTCAACCCTAGTGCAAGCACGTGCAACTCCATTGCCTCCAATGAGATCAGCTGATGCCTGCTTGCAGTGGGGACTCAGTTCGGTCCCCACTACCAAATTCATTCTGGCAGCTGAATCCAGGATTGCATTTATATATTTCTTGCAACAAAGGATAATTCAATCCCACCACACTTTTCTTTTTATTCTTAAAAACAACCAGGCACGGTGTTTTGTTGTCACAGTAGCTGCGACACCGGCCTGTGGAGCTATATGCGTTAGTCGAGCTGACGTCATGCCAGGGCTGGAGGAGGATGGGTGAGGGCAGGGAGATGTAAGGAGGAGCCATTGAGGTCTCTTGTGTGCTAGATAAAGACTAACTTGGAGAGGAAAAGTAGAAGACATTGCTTCCCCCTGCCCTGTGGATCTCTGCATGAGAACCCTTGTCCTCCTCTCTGGTTGCCCTGTGGTTTCTCTCCCTCCGTGGGAGCCCCTGGGACCACCACTGCCAGTGTCACCCACAGCTTCTCCCGCACCTCCAGTCACGGGCCTGACCCCCCCACCCGCCCACTGCCCCTCTGGGCACCTTTGCTGCCCAGATCACACTGGAGGGCTGCACCAGAGACAGCTGAGTTAGAGGACGGGACTGTGTGGAGGTACTGGGAAGCTCCAGAAGGCGCCAAAAAAATTCTGAATGTTATTCAGAAGAGCTGACAAACTGGTCAAACTATTGACAAAGTGGTTACCACAAAACGTTTCCATTATTGAAACGTCTCTTTTTTTTTTTTTTTTTTTTTTTAACTATTTCTACTCTAAGGATATTTTTTTAAATATTTTTGGTAGTTAATATGGAATGTATTATTTTGCTGAAAAG
This sequence comes from Haliaeetus leucocephalus, assembly GCF_000737465.1. Lineage (NCBI taxonomy): Eukaryota > Metazoa > Chordata > Aves > Accipitriformes > Accipitridae > Haliaeetus > Haliaeetus leucocephalus. The sequence goes on along the minus strand of NW_010972436.1, from coordinate 18,303,543 downwards.
GTTTCTGGAAGGGGAGAGCTTTGTTTTATCTAATTTAAAAATTCTAGTTTATCACAATTGTTTTTATACAAGACACTATAGATACATCTTGTAGTTTATAATCTAAAAATAAAATCTCATCAAAATACTGTAGCTATTCTATTGTGGGCATCAATAAACAATGTATTTACTGTATATGGCTCTCCAAACATGATAAACCCTATACAAAGAGCATCTATCTTTATTGATAGGAACAGTTTCCCGTGTAAAGGAAATTACATGGAAAAATATGAGCCTTGTGTTGTTTGAAAAGTAACTCAGCTTGACAGTTCTGAGAAAATACCAAGACAGTTATCACAAATCAGTAGCAGCATGTTATATACAGATTTAAAGAGAATCACAGGAATAAAAAGAAAACAGTAGTTATATACCCGCAAATCCTGTCATTTAAAAAACCAAAAACTGAAAGAAATGCACAGGGCGTTTGAAGGTTGGTTCTGCAGTGGGACTATCAAAGCTCAGTTCTCCCATGACTGTATCTTCTGCATTCTGATGAAGTTTGGGATGGTTCAAAGATGAGATTATATCAGACCCAGCCACAGTTATGAAGAAAATATTTAACTGTTGGGTGCTACTCGTTTCCTAACTGAAAAACCCCACCTGCTTTTCAGGCTGCAGATGAACATGAACAATAGTAATACCTGGCATTTACACAGAGCTAGTATCTGAAAGCTCTTACATTGAGTAAGACCTTATCTTACCCAAGCCTGTAGTTGCATCTGCTGCACTTACATCAATTGGACTATGTGGGGAGGTAAAACTCACTGCAAGAGTGACAGCATCATACGACCAGAGCACTTTGACCCTGCCAAGTTCCTTAAATGTGAAGCAGGTAAGTATTATTATCCCCATTTGACAGGTGGAGAAACTGAGGCAGGAAAGAGCCAAGTATCAAATGCACTCTCTCGTTTGGGATGCCTTAGTTGTGGCTACCCAACCCAGCGATATTTCAGATGTATGGAGCATCCTGAGCTCACATCCACTTAATTTAAAGCTGTGGATCGTCACGAGCTTGGAAATCTGAGGCTCTGGGTCCTGGTCCCAGCCTGCCTGACTTTAGGCAGCTACCTGAAGCTCCAGAGCTAGGAGCATCATCACAGCGGTCTTCACCGGCAGCCCTTGGAACTGTGCACCTCCGCAGGCAGTACAGGGTTGAATCGCCCTCTTGACAAGCATCTGCATCCTGGCTGGTGTCTAAAGGGCACGTGTGATGAACTGGGCATGGGTAATTAAAATTTGCAAGTGCAAAACTCCTGGCCAGATTTGAAGATTTGGTGGGAAGTGGTTTGTCCAAGGACACTTGGCTTTGTGCTCAGAGCCAGCAGTGGAAAAGGGAGTTTAAAAATGCTGCATATCTTTGAGGTCCAAATTCTTTCTCACAGATTTAGGCAGCTAACAGGATGATTTTTGCATAGAGGTTAGACACCTTTTTTTGGATGATTATGGATGCTCTGAGACCTGCTGTCATGCCACGTGCCTAGGGTACTTCCGTCTTTGCTCACTATTTTCCATTATTCAGTGATGACTCTTGCACTGATTGTGTGAGGGAAAACAAACTCTATTTGGGATCAGACAGGTGCCCACTAACACCTCCAATCAGTAATAACCAACAGCAATAAACAATGAAATGCAGAATCTGTGGGGGTGGCATTGTAATTTGGGCAGGTACATTCTTGGGAAGGGGTCATGGAAAAGCAGTTTTCTAAAGTCAAGTTCAGTGCATCAGACACATTTCTATTTACGTATTTCCAATACAGAATTAAAAGCAAATATTCCCGTTGAGGTTGCTATTAAATCTCAAACTGCTTCAATTCTCTCGGCTCACGTGTCCTGCCTAGCCTTCTCTCCAGCTGATTTGATCCAGTCATGTAGCAAAGGTGTCAAGTGATTTATACAGTTAGTAGGAACTGATCTTGCTCTGGGGGTTTCTTCACCCAGGTGCCCAGACCGGCTTTCTGAAACGCTTTAAACAGCTGCTGCTTGACAGACTGGTACGTCTGAGCCACCAGCTTTGCCTCGCTGTACACTGATGGCATGTCTCCATGGCTTGGTATTCGTGTGCTCAGCTGCAGAACAAAAATCAGGGAAGGGGAAAAAAATAAAAATAAAAAAATCAACCAATGAGCCAAAAGAAACAGGAGGCTTCAGTAGCTGTATAATCTTCCTGTCTACATTTCATAAGCAACAAACAAACTATCACTGTGCTTTGTGTGTTTGCTTTTGGTTTAACAACAAAAAAACAGGGAAGCAATAAATGCCTGTGACATGGTTTCGAGCCGTTGCGAAGAGGAACGGGGTAAACAGCTTTGCCTTGGAGTGCCTATAGGCAGTAGCAAATCTTGGTGTGCTTTACAAAGGCAAACCCCTACTTCTCAGTTAAGATGATTTTTAGGGACAAAAAAAGGAAAAATCCTTTCTGGGGATCTTTAAAGAGTGTGTTCAGTTTAGCCCGGGAAGCAGAGCAGCTCAGTGCTTCCAAGTAATGCCAAGAGACACAAGGAGAGTCCCCTCCCACACTCTCCCCTTTTCCCTTTTTAATCTGTTATTGTCGAAAATGCTGTGAAACCTGCCCAGAACAGGGCAGAAATTAGGCATCGGGATTCGTGCTGGTGCAGGAAAACGGAGTGGTCTGTTGGCCCCTTTGCTCTGCAGAAGGACTAAATAAATGACCTCCTTAGACCTGCCCAAGTCTCAACAGTGCCGAACCAGCAGTGAGGCTTTGACATTATATGAAAAAACCCAAGTCTGGAAAATGCCCTAGAGCAAGCAGACAGGTGGAAGACCAATGCTTACAAGCCAGGGAAATAGTAGCCTGTAGGAAAACACACCCTCAAAGGACAGCGTGGTGAGCAAACACCACTCTTTTCCTTCTCTCTAAAAAGGAGACATGCTGAAAGACAGATTAAAGGAAAAGGCGATCGCGCAGCCCGAAATGAGCTGCTCCAGTCCTTGTGGTGCCAGCACGCCGTGGGGCAGCTCTGGCCGGGTGTATTGGCCCAGCCAGCAAGGGAGGGCGATGCTGCCAGCCTGGGCGTCAGTGGGCCACGAGCTGGCCTGGCTGGCGGTGGCTCCCCCCCAGCTGCCCCTTTGTTCCCCAGAGGGGGACACCGACGACATTCTCAAACGCTTCGTTTTGTCAAAAGCAAAGTGCCCTGCTCAGCCATGAGTTAGTCCCTCCTGCTCATCCCAACCCCATCCCTGGTGTGAGCGAGGTGCAGTCCAGCTCTCCCAGCCATAGTCCTGGCCATAGCCTGCCCTGGGGCCCAGCTTGCCCCAGGTTTTTTCCCATGAGGATCCTTTCGTTTTGGGGGCAGCAGAAGTGCTTCTCGCCCCCCTCCCCATGCCAACTGCTGTGCAAGAAATAGGCTGGGACCTGTGCCACCAAACTGTGACTGAGCCCTGGGCACGAAGCCCAGGTTGGTCCCTTCTGCTCCCCCCCCAGACTCAGGGTCCCTGCTAGGACAGGTCGTGTCACTGCTTGGGATGGGTTGAGTCCCCCAGCCTCCTTCCATGGGGTCTCCTGCAGAGCAGAACAACCCCTTCGGGCTTGTCCTCATACCTCCCCACCCTGCCTGTCCGTTGCCTTCCCAAATGACTTCGTTGGTGGAAGTGGCTCCAGACTTCCCTGCCGTCACTCTGCCTTCCTCTTTTCCACTCGTTCCCCAACAGGAAAAAGGTTTTGGCACTTAATAAAATAATTTTTTCTTGTCCTCATCTTCTCCCACTCTACATGGACTGCAGGACAATTCTTGACAAGCTTCCTTACAGCAAATTAATATTCTAGCAGTGAAAGCAGGTGGGCTGAAGAGACACTTTGTGTTTTCTCTGCTGCTCCTCCTGGAAGTGGTGGGGTCTTTCTCTCTCCCAGCACTTTCTTGAAGGGTCAGGCAAGAGGAGAAACGGTGACTCCAGAACCAGGAATAATGAGAGGAAATTTTCCTTATTCCACATCAAATTTCTTCATATATGTCCTACATCCCTAGGCTCCACCCTGTAGTTTTTGGCCATCCATCTGTCCTGACACTGTCTCCTGTCTGTGGGAAGTAACTGAAGTGTGAGGGCAGGTTGTCTTCAGTGCCATTTCAAACAAGGGGAGTTCATGGCTATCTTCCCTAGAGAAAGCAGGGCTGTCAGGGGGTGGTGGCCATTTTAATTAAGTACAACCTGTAGTTTTAATGCCATTACATTGTACTGCTGCTGAGTGTAATGAAATCAGAGAGCCTTCAGCACCTGGCCACTCACCTTGAGAGGAGCAGCTGTATTGTTGTATGGATTTATCAGCACATCTGGGAGAGTGAGGAAGAGGAGGAGAATGGGTGATCCAGAGCACCTGCTTTAGTCAGCTAACTTTGGTGAGATTGGGAGCGGTTTAAGTTGTGAGTCTAAACCCCTGTGGAACAACGAAGTGAGGTAGATGCCTCCAAGGTGATGAGAAATACTTCCCTCAGGCCTCTAAGACTTAGTGAGTTGAATACTCCCCTTAGAGTCAAAGGGATGCTTGGCACAAGATGCATAAAACATTATGCAGTTGTGCTTGTATGGACATTTAACAGTCTCTTGGCTTTTGATTGCTCATCTGAGCATGGCTCCATCGCCAAGGACAGCCAGAACATGCACCTCCCCTCCAAACCCACCTGGGTTTCTGCCCTTGCCTTTCTCTGGACTCCCAGCTCCTGCAGCCGACCCTGCAGGCTCTTAGCTCCTGATCCTCTGCCAGGAGGGATGCAGGACACCTGCGGAGGCTGCAGCTTCATCATGAGATTGCTAGAACACGGATGACTCCGGGGTAAGGACTAGCCCACCTAGAGCTGGCGGCAGCATCCTGTCAGTGCATCAGACCTACCTTGCCATGAAGCTTTGCCCACCGAGTGAAGAACATGTGCTTGCAGAGCCGTGAGGGACTCCCGCAGGTCCTCTTCCCCGTTGTGGCGTTGATAACCTCCAGGTCGGCATTCCCCACAATCCAGTTCACACTGAAGCTGGGAGATTTTCCGGGCTGCCGAGCGTCAGCGTGGCTAACCCCTGGCAGGAGAGAAGGACACCAGTAACATCCAGTGCTCAAAATCTTCAGAGGCTGCTAACATCTGGTGGGTCATTGTGGCACATGAGACATCCTTAAGTGAACATGCTGACATTGTGCACTGCACATGCTGTTGTCACCATCGGTTAAGTGTTACCAGGGCGAATACCTTAGAGAGACATAATTTAGCAATTCCTATAGATCTTTTTCCACCTTGCAGGCAAACTTTTTGTTAGCCTAAGGAAAGCCGTTAGATTGTAGTGTGTGCTATTGACAGCAGTGTGGCAGTTGCTGAGTGAAATCTTTCAGAAACGCTTTAATGGGATAGCTGGTTTTTAAAAGGAACTAAGCAGCAAAGTGCTTTTGCCGTGAGTTCCTCCAGGTGAGCTTTCCATGGTCCAGCATATTTATCTGCCATTAACTGCTGGGGCCTCCGCTGTAATCGGAAGTCTAGGTCAAAGGGGATATAAACGGGGGATATGAAAATGCAAAACATCATACATTTCATCATCACAAAAGATTATTAGATCCAAGTTAATAATGACCTTGTGGACATCACAAACCTACACAGAAAACTCTTGCTCCCCACCTTGTGTCTGCCTGCAAGTTTCCTGTATAGGTGCAACAATCTCTTCGAGAGCTAGTTGGTGTCCTAATGGCAAAATTTTGGACATCTTTAAGTGGAATGCATCTTACTTAATTTTAGACAGCTACAATGATGAAGTTTTCAGTCACCTGGGGTGACTGCATGACCTTTGTGTCATTCACATGACCAGTTTTGGACATCTGAATCACATACTGGAGGCCACTGCCTACATAGGTGAGATCTCCCTTGGCTCTGAATGCAGATCAGGGCTGCAAGGTCAAGTGTGGGTGTGTACATGAAGGAGACTTATTTTTAATCAGGTAAATTCCTGTCTCTTAACCATTTAGTGTAGTTCAACCTTTCCATGACTCCTGTCGCTTTCTCATTTCTTGTACCTGAAACCCCTTTGCAAGGAAATAAGAGGAATAAAGGAAGTGGTTGGTTTATTTTCCAGCACAGGATAAATGCAATCAAGTGAGCTCTGCCTTGCCCTGCTCATTAGTGCTTTTGGGAGCAAAGAATCAACACTGGGACCTTCCAAGGCTGGAAAAGACAGTGACCTGAAGCAGTCTGAATATTTTGGAGAATGTGGGCGTTGGATGATGTGTCTGGAGCCACCTGTTGAGTCCCTTTCTACTCATTTGCTGTGTGGGCCACTAGCCTGCAAACCTGGACAACAAAAGCCACTGTGGTGAGCAGACAGGTGGGTTCTGTGCTGTGGGCAGGAGCTGCCTGGCACAGCCGCCTTGGCACAGGCCAGCGCCAGGGCTGGGTCTCTGTTTCCAAACGGCGGATCCCGCTGGAGCCCCTGCCTGCAGCAGCTCCAGCAACAGCTCATGGTTTGCATAGCTTAATGGGACCTGATTTCATTGCTCCCGGGTGGAGGGCAACAGAGAAAGGTCCTTTGCATTTTCTGCTGAAGGGTTTCAAAGAACTTTTGCAGAGAGGGAGAAGTACTGATGCAGGCTGTTCAGAGAGGAGGAGATTAAAGAAGAGAGATCAAAGCGCCTCCTTTCCAAACTGCCCCTTGCTCAGGGATCTCATTTTCAGAACAGATACACACCATGAGCATCTGCTGATCTCAGGCAGAACGGGAGGAGGTGGGAGCTGGTGGGAATGCAGCATCCGTCACGATGTTGAGCACGCTGAGCTTGGTAAGCCCCTGAGAGACACCATGGGAGACGCGGAGGGCTGTGCAGGATCAGTCTGCCTCCTGCCTGGGGCCTCCCAGCATCATGAGAAGCAATGTCAGTGAGGGAGCATGGCTCCCTTTGTCGTCCCGTCCCCTCTGCCCCTGGAGGGAGCTGCAAGAGCCAGACAGGACTGAGCACGCACAGAGAGAGAAAGGTGGCCTTTGAAGGCAAAAAAATTATATGGCACAACCACTTTGTACCGGTGGCAAAGCTGGAATTGCAGAAATCATCTCGGTCACTGGGACTGAACTCGCTACCATGTGTAGAAGAGAATTATAGCTAAGTCATAACCTCACCCAGGATTTGTAAACATACTCATGTTGTATTAATACCTCTTTCAATTCCCCCTGCCCCCACCCCGAGATAACAGATCAGTCTGCATCTAAAACTCCAGTTCACCTAGGCAACAGGATATAAACTGAGCCCTTGAAAATCAGATAGATAGCTCTCTGGTGCTATTCAAATGCCTCTATACAGAACAAGATGCAGACAGATCAAAATCGGCTGTTTGACATGATGCATCACTCTCTGTTGAGATAGCACCCAAAGGCTTAGAGGACTGTGTGCCAAAAAAACACGATAGCAAACACCCTGCCGTGCAAAGTTGCCACAGGCCACTAAAACAATAAAAATGTTGTGAAAACACTGACCAGAGGAAAAGAAGGAAAGGCTGCATGGAGGAGAGAGCAGGCTGGGGTGCCTGTCGGTGGGGAGTGTACGCCCCTGCCCAGCCTGAGGCTCCCTCTGCTCTCGGTGGACATCCGTGAGAGCTGGGAACTTGCCCCCGTGCCTGGAACACCCTCTGTGCTGCTTTGGCTTTCATGCTTTCTCTTCCCAGCTATCATACATAAGTACATGTATTTGGGTAAGTAGAAGATACTTTCACATCATTTTCCAAATGCAAGAGAAGAGGCTTTAAAGAAAACACCATGAGACTCATGACAGATGCAAATATAGAGCCTAGATATATTCTCTGATTGTTGTTTTTGATCCTTTTTTAACACTTTTTTTCATGTTTTTCTTTTGAAAAATAATTGTTCTAATTTTATTTGAAAGGTAACACCTAAATAATCCAGATAATTTTCTCTCCTTCATGTAAAACGTCCTCCTTAAAACCAACACAACAAAGAGTACAACAGGAGATGGTAGAAACTGGAAGGAAAACAGGAGTCTTTGTACAAATAACATGAACTTGAGTACTGTGGGATATGAACTGAAATCTGTCCTCATTCTCCTCTCTCTCCTAGCAAAGCCTCATGCCTCTTCAGGGTACCATTTAGAATGGCCTCAATCTTAAGAGAAAAGGAAATAAAAATGACAGAGGGCTTATCTTTCTTCTAAAAAATACACCCAAGAGTAATCCCAGTGAATGAGTGGATTTCCATCTGGCTGGGACTGGTGTGAGTGGAAAATCTCACTGATCATTTTTCTGTGGGGCCAAGGAGTTATACCAGGATATCTCATCCCACACTGTGACTCTCCTCTCCATTGAAATGTTTGGACAGCTATAAGCAAGTGACAAAATTGGCATCCTTATAATTGAAGGACTCCTGCAATTTGAAATCCTTAGCTGGTCTGACCCCTGAGAGGAGCGTGGGAAACTGAGGTTGCTGAGGTTTGGTCTCTAATGCATTCGGTTTGGCTTTTGCTAGGTGCCCATCTCCTTTGTCACTGGATATGCTGTCAACGCAGTTTTCCAGGTAAGAGAAATGTAACACAAGCCTCAGCAATGTAAGTTTTAAGCAGTATTGACTCCCTGGGATTTGTGGGGGAGGGAAGATTACAAATAATGGCTTTAGAGACAAAAGCAATGTAGTCAGAGAGAGACGGATTCCTCCCACTGCTTCTCCTGGGCTGAAGAAAACCCACAAACACAACCAAAAGCAAAGCAAAAGCTTTTCCAAACAGAAGTCTCTGGGAAGGAGGAAGCCAGCCATGAAACATGCAGATACTTAAAATGACACAAGGGCCCCTCTGATACATTTCTAACTCCCTTGAAATCTCTGGCAATGACTCTTGGACACAAATGTGCACTTGGGCCAAGCATGAGCCATTACTTTTACTCCACAAGACCAACCCAGCAAAGCAATAGCTGTTCTGTGGTTAAATCTCTTATTAAATCCCTTATTGTGTTTTCAGTCCTTCAACAGTTCTACTGGGTTTCCCTGTACATCCTGCAGACACAGTGAAAGTGGGTGTGATTTTGATCTTAATGTATGGGTGGACTTAAAATGAGTTAGGGCTGTCACAGGATGAGATCAGCTTCCTCAGTGGGAGATGCAGAGGCTTCTGGCAAACAGAGGTGTTTTGCCAAAATAACAGCCAGGTTTGGAAAACAGGGAGATTTTCCCAACCAGCTGTGAGTCCTTTCCTCCCACGATGTGCGTGGGAAGGGAGATGGGGCTGAGTCATGCCCATGCTGGGCCAGGGCAGGAGTGATAGGAAGGGGCATGGGTTGGAGGAGAAGTATGGAGCACAGTTTCCTGCATACTTGCATTGCACAATCTTTGGCTAGCTGCACTGAAGAGTTAAAAAATGGAGATAAGCTGTTCAAATAAGGATAAGCCTTTTGACCTAATCACCTTATAACACGTACATGCACATTGCACTTACCAGACGTACTAAACCACACAGAACTTGAGAATTTCCCCAGTGGCTAAACTATCACTTCTGCCTCAGCTGAACTAATCTTGTCACAAGGATGCATTAAAAAAAAACAAAAAAAGAACATAAAATACATAAGGGATAAAACAGCCCTCTCCTGACTGAGGAACCTAGAGGACTTTGAAAGACAACGGTGTACTCCACTAAAGCATCTGGACCTCCAAACTCTGTAACCCTGACATCGTATTGGTGTCACAGGGAATCCTCCTGAAGAACAATTATCAGAGTCTAAGAGTAAAATAAGGATATAATCCTGTGCAGAACTGGTGGCCCGTAGCACTCACATGCCTCATGAGGATCTGAAGGCATTCAAGACTTTGTGGGATTTTGCTGGGATGAGGCCAGACAGCTGCTGCCTGGCTTGGGGTTAAGGAAGTGAGAGTCAGGGGGATGGAGAAGAAAGGACCAGAGACATGGGGTAGGGACAGGGGCTGGGAAGGACAAGTGGTGGAAGTGAGAGTAGCCCGAAAGATAGCTGGAAACCACAGAGATGCTCACACGACAGGCAGCAGCCTCGTCAGATGGCAGCAATGCCTCCCCGAGGTCTGCTGAGAAGGCAGGATCTCCTGCATGAATGAACAACCCTTTTCTCATGGCCATCTGCTCCGAAGACGATGGCTAGCAAGTGGTGAAGGGGCAGGGCTCCGAGTAAGGGCCATGGATGGCGGGGCTGCATGCACGGGGCCGGAGGTGTGAGGGCTGGTTCTCCTCCTGACTCTGCACATTTGTCTGCTCACTGGGTAAGGGAGAGCAGGGCGGGAGAGAGTTAAACTTAAAATTTACTGAACACTTCCTCCCTGGTTTTTAGACATCTTTTACTTAGTCATACACTTTAGTCCACTTCGAGCAGTCTTTGTACAGTGTTAGTTTTCCTAGACAGCTTATATCCACTACTGATCCTTTTTGTGCTCACTGCATATGAAAAAGGAACTGGATTTAAATGCATCAGTTTCTTCATTCTACAAATTCATACTGCGCAGGAAAAAAAGAAGGTATGGCCTAATGGTTTCCTTACAAACAAGTAAACTTTCCTGTTGGTGACCAGCAAAATTAGTGATGGGAGAGGGCATCATTTGTCTTGCAGGCAGGTGTTTGCTTACCACTGAGAAGCAGCTGATTGCGCCGGTATGAAGCTGGCAGCTGACCAATGTCTTCTATTCTATGGCTCATTACTCGGGAAAGGTGACCAGTGTGATAGAGGCTTCCCACAATGATGCTGTGCAAGTACATGGGTTCGATGAAGGAGCTGAGGAGAGCACCCTGGAGCCCAAGAATGTTCCATCTGGAAAAGAAATTCAGGAGTGATAAAACACATGGGTGGAGGAATGGCCACAAGAGAACTGCCCTGGGAAAATCAGCAAAGGCCAGCACATGGGTTGGAGGGATGAGGGATGAAACCATTCCTGTCCCTGTCTTATGATGCATGAAGCACTGCACTGTTAGGTTATTATACACCCGTGGACTGATTCCTCCTTTACAATCATTTTAGATTACTGTGATGCCGCTGACTTAAGGGATGTATTTCTGTCTTGTGTTACTGCAAACAGAGGCCTTTTGTTGAGAACTGTTCCTTATAAAAGAATTTGCTGTTTGATGAACATTCATTTAGCATGTCTTTAGCAGAATTTTATTTTTTTTCTGCATCTGTAATTTTACACCTGCATTGGTAGAGCTAAAATGAGTGCTTTTGTTATTCTACCTTTATTTACCATTTGTCTTACATTAGTGTCATCCCTTAGTGATACAACCAAGATAACATGTGACTTAGGTGGCCAAAATTCCCACAAAACTGTTATGAATAATTTTCAAAAGCCTCACAGGCTGACATTTCCTTGCATAAATGATCATGCAGATATGAAGACATCCATAAGAATCAAATCCTGTTCCTGAAGAGAAAAAAGAAGAGTTATGCTTTTAGGCAATTTATTAGTAACCAATAATTTGACCTGCTCTGAAGTGTTCAGAGTGATGGATATGTCTCACCCTGTTGCTGTCTTAAAGGTGCAACAGAGTGATGGTGGAAACCTTGAGGCCTTCAATCTGTTAATGACTCTGAGCTCCATACTACTGCTGTTGGATTAGTTGCCAGAACTGTTCTGCATTTTAATAGCCTCCGAATTTTTACATCAAGCTAGGCACAAATATGACAAGATGCTTACTCTAAACTCTTCAGGGGACAGGTAATTGGTTAAAAAGTGGTAAAATTAAAAAGGGGAAAGAAGTCATCGTGCAGTTATCTTCTTGGCAAACCCTTTTAGCTCAGCCCATCTAACAAGAAGTTGTTCCCCACCACCCAAACACTAACATGCTGTCTTACACTTGGATAATATTTTTATATAAGTCAAACCTTGTCAATCTGTTTGAATAGTTTTGAGTTCAGGAGTTCAAACTGAAAACACTTCAGAAAAAGTAGTTTTGGAGAGTGTATTTTGGCTCATTAAAAACCAAAACACTGGCAACATTTGGAACTCCATAGTTGACTAAAGGAAAAGGTAAGAGGTGCCTGCTATTTAAAGCAACATCCAGTGGCTGCCATGCTAAATAATGTGTTTAAAGCACAATCTCCATCAGCAGCAAGCATTATGTAGCTAATTTCTTACATCATTGTTCTTTTCATTAATTAACATTTCTCAACCGTTAGTGCAATTATTGCACTGCCTCCGTGCTGTATGTCTCTTTTCATGATTAATAAGGAGTCATTATATTTCCCTTTCCTGAAGCAGTCAATTAACACGGAATACTTTCCATTAATTACTGAATGTTTAAAACCAGCATGCTGTACCTGGAGAGCAATCTGCTCTAGGAACCTGTGACACCAATTGCTTTAAAAAGTTCTCTTTAAATTTTATTCCAAAAACACAAGCAATTTAGCTGGCTATATTAATTTGCCTCTGAAGCAGGGCTGTGAATGAGAAACATCTTTTAATCTCATGCAAGAAAAGGCAGCCATCTGGCTGCTGAGGATTTCAGAGTCAGACTCTCCCTGTCTCCCTCTGTAAATGCAGGTCATTAAAGTAATGTGTTCATCTACATAAAACTCAAATGGAATATAAAAGGTAATATTTATATACAAACAATTTAGTCCCACAATTTAAACAGTCATTGGTTTTATGAAACATTTACTTTAGTCGATCAGATTTGCATAACTTCATTTGGGGGAAAAAAAATGTGGTCATTCCTGCAAATAACATCACTTTTAAAGGAAAGAACTAGCTGCCTCTTTGAGTAAATATCTTATCATGATGCAAAATTAATAATGCAAGCTTAAGAAATAGAGTTGAGTTCAGCTAACAGTACTATGCCTCTGACCAGCTTCTAAGGCGAGTAAAAAAATTAGACAGTGATATCTTTGTCCAGATGGAAACTTGTAAGATATCAGTGTTGTTTTCAACATTTGACATTTCCTTAAAAAACCCCTTGTATATTTGATTGAAGGAGAGAAAAAAGCAGCTAAACAGAAAAACAACATATGTTCAACAATATTTGAATTTTAGCAATATGCACATCACAAGAAATCATCTGAGCTTTATTTACCAAAATAGGGATTGTGTTCAGATCATAAATTACAAAGTAATAATGATTATTTAATTTAAATTCTTTGCAAGGATCCTGTCTTTTCTTTAGAGATATTTCTCTGCCTAATTCTAAATATGTTCATCCTAGTGTAAAAAGGGATTTGGATGTCAATGGAATTACATTATGGGAAATCATAGTATAACCACAATCAGGTCATACCCTACATATTAAAAGCATTTCATAAACATTAAATAATTCTCACAATGCTGCTGTGAGGTAAAACCCCATTTTTATACAACCCGGGGAACCAAGGCAGAAAGGCAATATGATTTACTGAAGTCTGCTGCATTATTTGGAGGCAGAGCTAGAGTCCACGTCTTCTGGATACGATAGTTGTTCCTCAAGACAACCCTGTTTTCCCATCCCAAAAGAAGACCCAGCCAGGTATAGGGGGAAATGAACTTCTATGTTAGCCATGGTGGATTTTGACTTCAAGGTATAAGTAGATACAAGACAAATTGGACAGAGGGGCCAGACCAAAAAAACAAGGGAGAGGAAACGTAATAAAAGAATACAGGGCACAAGAGCAAGCTGTGCCTGATGGGTAGAAGGTGATGTAAAAAGCGACCGTACCAGAACCAGACAGCACCCTATGGTAGGAAGGGCAGAGAAATCAGAAAAGGTGCTGACACCAAGGAGACAATATTCGATGGGGACTGCTTGCCAGGGCTTCTTGAGCAATGCCAAGGCTGCTGTCCACCGTGGTGGTGGTGGAGAAACGGGATGAGGGTGATGGCACTGCCACCTGTGTGCCGGCCACTTCCCAGTTTTAGCAGCATCCATTCGGAGAAGTGGGATGAAAAAGCAGAGAAGGAGCTTTGCTTTCAAGTGTAGCCCAGGTTCGGCAAAGTGTCTGGCCAGTTGTTTCTTTCTGGAAAGCAGCCCCGAGCATGTGCATGAGTCCGACTAAGACAGCACAAGTCCTGGGAAAAGAGGGGTCCTGTGCTGAGCTGGCCAGAACAAGGCCCTTGCACTGCTGCTCTTGTCCTTCAGAGCACAGTAAAAGCACATTAATGAGGAGGGAAATTTTGGTTACTCATTCTGCTTCTGTTCTGTGGATAAAAAGACCTAGCTTGGAGGGCAGCCAGTTCAGTATTTTGCATAAACAATAGATTTAACTGACAAATATTTGGGGGAAGGTCTTTTATCCTGTGGATTGTTCATCCCTTGACCAACATACATGGCTAATGTACTGACTTGGTCCTTTGATATCTGAACATCTATGGGATTATTTGTAGGTAGATGATAGGGAAAGATCTGTCTGAGCAACAGTGAAACTATCAATAAGGGTGTTCATTTTTGAAGGAGCTATTTCTCTGTAGCCTAATTTAGATCCATGAAAGTAGCTGTGTTCCCATCTGTAACAAAGTGCTCTCTTCAAATGTGGCTTTTCAAAATAAAATTATTATTCAGAGCAATGCAGTGTTACATTTTGGGTCCTCAATATATCAAAGTGACTTTCCTCGCTATGAGGAAATATGCTGGATCATTCTGAATTTTCCTAATTGTGCAAGATTTTAAGGGCTGTTTTCAAGGGCACGCATCTCTCTAATAACTTCTATGCCGTGTGCTTTGTAATAACCCTTCCAATAAAGTGAAAATCAACCCACTGCTCCCTTAGTCACAGATCTTATTTAAAAACCCCCAAATCTTCAGCAAGCAGGATCAATAAAACCAAATGTCTCTCCTTTTCACTTAAATATGGGAGCTTTAGGTGCTTTAAATGGAAGGAAAGTATACCCTTCCTTTTGTTCAAACAGCAGATATTACTGCACTGTTTACAAAGACAAAATCCCGCGTCCGGTTTTCAATATAGATAATCCTTGAATAAATATATTTTTGCCTGTTTGTCAATCACAGAAATGGCAGCGACGGTCTGGGAGGCATCCCAGAGCAGGCGGCCTTTCTTTAATTAAACGTCATGCTCCCCTGGCCCCAGCCGCAGGGCGGGCTGGGGGCGAGCCCCGCAGAGCCCCCATGCAGCTTCCACGCTCCCGGCAGCCCGGGACCACCGGCGAGGTGTGCAGGGAAATGTGTCCCCAAGTCATAACCCCATCACAGACTCCACACCTGCATGCTGTAGCATCATCTCACCACGCCAAGTCGGTTGCGGTTCCTCCCTGGGACCAAAAGAAATATGGATGATAAAAATACTGAGGAATGGGCTTGGGGGCAAATCGGTGGGGATGCAAAGGGCTGCAGCCTCGCTCAGGTCAGCATGTGGCTCCTCGCCCATTGCTGAGACGTGGTGTGACACCTGGAGTCCCTTCGCCGAGTATTTCCAGCATCGGTTTGCACATAGCATTACTCAGAGCCGAATGCTGACACGCTCCTGCCCTCAAACCCCTTTGAAACTGAGATGTGGAGAAATTCACACGATGCTTCAAAACATCTCAGGGAGCTGTGTCCACCTGCCATTGAAGCTCGGTGAGACTAAAGTGTCTCTTCGGGACCTTTGGAAACCTCGCCCCTTAAAAAGCACTGCTGATGAATTTCAAAGCTTATTTTGTTAAGGCTTTACACTTTTTTTTGGTCATTATTAAGAGCTTTAAGTCTTACCTGCTTGGCATGTTGTTAACCTCCTGTACCACAGTTTCTATTACCAATATTTCCAGCTATGCTTCACACAGTATAAATTGTTATTCATGGTGGCCTGTGCTCAGCAGAACACCTGTGGTGTTCCTATTTATATGACCATTTAGCTATTATTGGTTTGGAAACTGGAACTAGTGCATTAGTTTTTGATCTGTATTTTAACAGTAGGTGGTTTATATACGTTTTCTGGAACATACCTTGTGGTGAAAGATCGAAATTGAAATCTCAGTCACACAGAAAGGGGTTAAGAGAGAGAATTACAAATCATGTGCACAAATCATCTCTAATTGAAGATCTGGCTGTGTTAATTGACTTTCATTTACATTAATGTGCAGCCTTTGAAGTAGCTTTTCTTAAGAGTTACCTTGTCAGGCTCAGTCTTCTGTTAACAATGGCGCTGGTCGACAGGCTAACACTAAAATAGATCTAAGAATGCAAATTTCTAACACTGACTTTTAGTCTTGCATTTTTATATGTGATGTTTAAATACAGCTTAATGTGCTCAAATCATCTTGTAAAATGCTACTTCAGACTCCCACTGCTAAATCCTGAAACAGTGCCTTAAGACTACGTTACCTTGCAATACTCTGAACATATTATCAACAAAGATTTCTTCCTATCCTCTAGCTCGTGGACCCAAACAATCCACAAACCTCAGCCATGGGGCAAGAATAGACAGTTAATGCTGTAATGCAAAGTTTGGAGGTCCTTTGTTACTGTTTGTGTCATTTTACAGGTGAGGTATAATTTAGATGTTCAGGGTCTTATTTAACCTCTGGGCTTAATGTCACTGTTTTTGTGAAGTACAAGGAAATGGAAGACCATTAACCTGGTGGCAAGAAAATGCACAGTCTTTCAAAGGTGACCTTTTGAGAAGCAGTAGTAAGAAAACAATTCTAAGGCCAGAGCTTACGAAACAAACACTGAATTGTGGCTTTTATTTGCTGTATAAAGACAGTGGTTGCGCGGGTTGCTCCCTCCAAATCCTGCAACCTGCAGAGTATGTTCCTCAAGCCTGTACCCTGCAAGGGGACTTCTGAAAGAGGGCAAGTACCACGGCTCACCCATTTACAAGTAAGTCTATGCACTATTAATGTGTGTAGATGCAAGTTTGATGCACAGAAGACTGGCATCTCTCCAAAGTAAATACATCAGCTAGATATCCAGTGAGTGTGAACGTGCTCTGCCCTGGCCATAGCGTGAGGTCTCCAGTCCCCTTGCTAAGGCCTATCAAGGAAGAGGGTTTGGGGGAAGAGCAGTGAACTGCATAACTCTGTCTCTAATGGAACACCCAGATAAGAACTAATTTTTAAAATAAACCTTAGTTTTGAATGCTTGGACCAAGATCCTCAAAATAATTTGCACACACATGGTAGTGGAGGTGATATAGGACCTGGGAATGTCTGTTTAGGCTAAAGGTCTGCTGTGCTGTGGAGGTCCATGGTGGCCTCCTCCACGTGCTCCTGGCACTATTGCACTGCTCTACCAAACCACAGCCAATGCTGATCGTTAAACCTTTCTGTATGGCTATTCATGGGAGAGCACCCTGCTGTTTTGGGTAGATTGATGCTGAGAGAAATAATTGCTCCAGTTTCTCTGCATGGAAGAAGAAGGGACCCAGGTGCTGGTGGTGAGATGTATAAGCTTGGTGAGCTCAGAGCATAGAATAGGAAACTTTATTCAGAAAGGATGTATGTGTTGCCAAATCAGGGGCATGGTGGGCCTAGGGGATGAGCCATGGTAGAAGGAGACTGGCCTGAAGCTCAGACTGCATTCCCATGAGTCAGAGGACAAAGCGTACGGAAGGGAAGGTGGTTTCTGTACTCTGTGGCAGACTCTGAATTTCTCCTGCAAGTCGATGCAGAGGAGTGATGGCCTTGAGTAAGAGAAGTCCATAGTTCTTTCATGTTTTGTCCAGTCTTTCATATTTCTTCTGCTGTAGGAATAAGAATTGGACATTTGGAAATTCTTATTTTATACAAGCATGCATTTGGTTGTGTGAACTATCAATCGCCTGCAAATCTGGCATACACGTACACACTTTGTGCGCTGTGGGAAGCCACCAGTGTTGTGCAGTGGAGAGGAGAGGCTGAGCGCTGGGCTGGCTTTGCACAGCTGGAGACCATGTCACTGAAGGGGACACAAACAGAGAGCCGGTGTCCCTGAGGCCCCAGGGCACCAAGGGGGTGCTGAAAATCCCACCTGGGCACTCTCAGTCCTCACTGGTCTGAACATTTCTGAGGGTCTGAGACAGAATTTACTGCTGAACTTTCCTAATGTTTGGTTATTGCATTCAGATCCTCAAAGAGGAGCTGAACTCCAGAGATATCCTTGTTTTTTACCTAAATGCGTGTGCTTGCATGTGCGTGCGTGACGATGTGTATTTATATGTCATTTTCTTTCAAGCATTTGTCTGCTCCTGAACAGCGACTGCAGAGACTCCCACCAGCAGCAGCATTAACTTGGCACTGACCTTCTAATAAGCAAAGGTGCGACCTGTTCTTGGGTCCAGCCTTAGTGTGAGAAAGGGAGATGAAAAGAGGTTTAATTTGGCCCATTGTATGAATGGGTTTGCTATCACAAAAAGCCTAAATGCTCTTAGGGCTGTGATGTCTCTGTTGACATAAAGGTCTTAATATAGGTTATGATTAACATCAAAAAAATGTTAAATAATGCTATTTTTTCCCCAAACAGCTGATCATTTTCAAAATTATTTTGCTCATGATATTGCTGCTTTTTCAGCAGTGTATACAGTGTACATTACAGAGGAAAATGAAGGTCAAAATCTTAGGTGTTAGTGTAATTAATGAACTATGGGCCTAAAGAATGTGGTTTAATCCTAACGTCTATGGCACTGAGAGGCTGAACTCACTTCAGCTGCACTGTGAGACTTACAGAAGTTGTGAGTGTAAAAGCTAACACTCTCTTAGGGTGGGTTATTTGGGGATTCACAGAGCCCAAACTTTAAATTTGCACATATAAATGCATAGTTTTTAAAGCCAGAAGGAGCCACCAAGATCTAGTCTGACCTCCTTTATAATTCAGTTGTAGAATTTCACCTCGTAATTCCCTGCCTGAACCAAATAACATGAGTATTCATCCAGAAGTGTTTGTGCTTTAATTCAGTAAGGGAATAGGTATGACACCAGGCTGTTTATCCTGCAATCTCAACACAGCCACAGAGCCCAAATAATGCATACCAAGCATCAAATCCTCTCAAACTTGTGGTGATAGTAATAAAAATTGCTAAATGCCTTTGAATAACAAATAAATCTGATTAAACCACTCTCTGCTTATGGCTATCCTGTGAGCAAGAAAGAACATAAATCGTTAGATACATGTTTTATAGAATATTATTCACTTTTCTGAGTAACTCTCTCCCTTCTTGGGTCTTTGATATTCTGATAGCAATGTCCTTTGCAAATAATGTAAAATGATGTATATTTTAGCAGCTACTGGCTAGGTTCTCAAGAGGAAACATTCTCTAATAGCCCAGTGCTCCTGAGGGGCTTTTACAAGCAATAAAATCCAAAGTATACAAGCCACCTTTTTGTCAAATCTTGCTTACACAAACAGCTTCAGAGACCTTTTTTTGCATTGCAAGACAAGTCCAGATGATGTGCAACTAGATTCCTGCATCCTACAGACATTTAAAGACTCAACTGTCTACGTGGTAGAGCAAATATTTGGAGTCTGAAGTGTGGCACAAAACCCACCTACCTACTGACCTCTTCAGTGAGGGCAGGAGAGGGGAAAGGGCCCTCACACAGTAATCTCCTTGTCTACTGAACTCCTTTCCTGCCTGTACTTTCTATGGCCAGAGGCGAAGGCGGCAGAAAACAGCCCTGTATATGCTGAAACAAAGATCAGGTGAAGAAATCTTTGATTTCTCCCCTTTACAGGTGACGATAATAAGGATAAAAATTTATCATAGATCATATTTAATGTGGTAAACTGAAATTTGGGATAAAGTTTATTGAAGATACCATATTGAAACCTCTTCTCACCACTCTTTGCCAAGCTCTAAATAAAATTTGTAGAAGCTAAAAATCTCCAGCAATGTTTTCACTGGTGGCCAGCCCTGATGGTACCGCTTATTTTCTGCCATGCAAGAGATATTTTTTTTTTTTTATGTTTCCTGTGTTATTGGTGCTTTGTTTTCACTAGCACAGTGATTCCCAAACAAAAACTTATGAACCTAACTGAAGTTATCCCACAAATATATGTAATTAGGAGCCTGATGGAAACAAAATTGCAGAACCAGGTCTCACAATGGGACCGTGAGAGAGAAAGGAAGGGAAAGGCATGACCTCCAAGTGCAGCCAGGGTTGTGAACATCTGTAGATAGCCTTGGGCACTCTCTCCAGAAGCTTTCAAACGCTTCACTGCAGTATGTGCTATGTCGATGCCCCCAGCACTCTCTGGACTCCATTTGGCTTTCTTGGTTTCCCTTGTGAAGGGGTAATTTTTTTTTTTTTTACATTCAACTCCATGCTCTCTACTTTATTAACTTCTAATTTTTCTCCTCAAAATCCGTGTTTGGGCCCCTCTTGTCTGGTTTCCATCACTTCTAGTTACTGGAGCTGCCTGCACCAGACCCACAAATAACCTCTTCCTCTCCTATGATCATTTCCCAACTCCATCCTTCCCCTTTATTAGGAATGACCATTCCCTCTTCCTTGTAACCTTCATTGATTTCTGAATCTCTGTGCTTTCTTGACCTTTTCTCTTCATCTGCTAATTCAGCAGTTGTTCTATTCATTTTCTCTGTACCAAAGCTCTTAACCTGACCAAGAAGTCCACAGTGCTTGGAAGTGTCCAAACTTCTGAAGCATTTGTAGTGCCACAACACTACCACAATTCCTACAAACATTGCTTTTTCCACCCCTTTTCTCAGCCTCTTTTTTAACTGTCCCTTACTGGTGAGAGTAAACATTTGCTGTTCAAAGCAGGGAATAATGATTGCTGATTTTTTTTTTCTAGGAAAATCCCATGCCCATTTGATTTACCATGCAAATAAATAATAAAAATTGCAGTAATTAATATGTTATTGCAATAATAATATCAGAAATGAGAGCTGCAAGACTTTTTTTATCCTGGAAAAACTTCCTGGTAGATTCTTTTTTTCTTCACAGACTTTAATGCTGTTTAGATATGTGGCAACAAGGAAAGGATTCACTGAAAGTGCTTAGCAGATGTGCTTGGAGAAAACCCAACTTCTGAGACTGTGCTTTACAGTCCACATCCCCATCAATAGCAAATGTAATACTGTTTGCAAAGCTGATATTTAATTCATTGGTTAATGACATTCAAAACCACAGTGCGCGCAATCTTTCCATTCTTAAATGTAAATTTGTTTAGTTTTTTGAGTCCATATGAGTCTGAATTTGGAAAACCCAACAGCATCTAAAAACAGTGCAGGAGATCCACTGAAAACAGTTTGGCTTTTTTGTTATCTCTTTATGAATAAATGAAAACATTATAGCAGAAGTTGCTCTTTAACCTTCATACAGAGACAACAGTTGTGACGATTACACTTAGCAGAGGGTAGATTTTGTGAGTCTGTTAGTATTTCCATTTGCTAGTTCAGTCATACATTTTTCTGCCAAAATGGCAGGCTTTGCTAAGCTACAGACTAATTTAACTTCAGTAGGTCATCTGGTTAAAGCTAAGAGCAAAATTTATGCATTTGCATCAAACAAAAGCTTTATGCTTTTTTGAAAGATTATGTTTATGTTGGCCTTTAATAATTGGGCCAAATTCTTGACTGGTGTAATTTAACTGAGTTTTTATGCATGATATTCCAGCAGAGCATTTGATCATAACGTTTACATTTTTATAACTATAATGTATTTTACATTTAGAGCTGCACCTATAGCTAATGCACATAATAGATATATAATTATGAACCTAAGTATACATGCTTGTATAGATATATACTAATAGCATAATAAGTATGCATCTAAATGCACACAGTTTGTTTTCAGTTTGTGATAGACATCATTTGCTGTTAGTTAATGCCCTAAATTGAGAATGGTGAATGTGTTTACAGTTTATGTGCCACCATGGAATAATTATGAAATATTTATTACATGGCAATTATTCTACATAAATATATGTTGTATTTACAGGACAGAGCAGGAAGCCACAGAGTGGGCTGTGACATGAAAGTTCTGCAATGACATCAAAAATAGTAGAACTATTCCTAGCAGCTTTTAGGGCACTTTATCCAATAGGGTGCAGACGAGCTAAGTTTATCTGCATGGTGGTTGGTTTGCAAGTTTTGGGGTAAATGATCCAATAAGAGCAGAGTGGATGTATTTTATTTGCACACTGAAATTCAATTGGCAAAAATGCTGCAAAAACGGTTTGTATTTTTGTCACACTGTAAAAAGCAACTAACGACCCATGGAGAATTTGGGAAAATGTCCTATTTACATTCCATCCTATTTATATGGTCTGTTTTTGCATACAAAGGAGGTCTTTGTTTCCACAGGATTTGTCAACACCTGCTAGTTATTCCCCACCAGCAACCATAGTCCTCTGTGGCATCAAACTTCATTTCCACATGCAAAGAGTTTTGCGATGTATATGCATCAGGTACCTGGCAATTTTGTCTGTACAGGACATGGTGATGAGCTGCTCTCCCAGCAACACGCCGTCCCACGTCTGAGCTGCGTTATGACACCGGACGGGTATGGTTCCTTCTCCAGACTCAATCTTTGTTCGGAGGTGCCCACGGTATTTTCTCACTATGTGCTTGCTGCTGTTCACTGGGCAAAATAAACACAAGAATGGCAATAATTATATGTTTTTAGAAAGAACCTGAAAGGATGCCATAGTTTGCATTTGCAGAACCTCCTGTGGAGGTCCTTTAAATTGGATGCAAAATTAGATGAGATTACAGCCCAAGAAAGAAGCACAGTGGAGAAAAGTATGTGCTCCCTAGCATGGTTGTATTTTCATATCAATCAAACCTTTCACACAGCACAAGCTGGCCTCGTGTTCGTGTTCTCATTCCTTTACATATTTAAAAAGAACAGAGGTGCTCTGTTTTTGAAAGAAGCAGTACAGTTTCTTGTTTTTAACCCACGCTTAAAGGATTGAGCTGTGTCAGGGGTATCTTTGGAAAACCTTGATTCAATGAGTGTCATCAAAGACTCACCTGCGTGACGCAGTCCAGTCTAATACTCTAGTGTGATATTCAGAGGCATTTTCTAATAATTTCAGAACTGACTTTTTGGTTTGTTATCACAAAATTTCACTGAAAGTTCTCAGAAGCTGAAGTTTTATACTCTAGATGAAAAGCAAATCAAAACTTGCTAGTTATTCATTGCTTGCTTAAATTGCCTCTGTAGTCTCCCTGAAATGAGGTACCCTCCTGCCTTATGTCATACCGATAGCTTTTATGCAATTGCTATCCGTCACTTCAGTGATATTGTATATGTAAGTGGAAGGCAGCTGCCTTTGGGGTGGCGCAGGGCAAGCAGCTAATTCACTTGTCCTGTGCTGCAATGAACTTAACTGAGACCTGCAGCTATGCGGTAAGTGCAGAAGATAATGACATTTCTAAAGTACTTCAGCTTCATTTTTGTGAAAAGAGAAAAGCTGAAGTTCATCATCAAAATCACTCTTGCCCTCTTTATACAGTCACTTTACCCTGGGTATTTTGGTTGTAAAAGAACAGCTAAGGAACAGCAAGGAAACCCTCTGGGTCTGCTCGCTGTCTTACCCTCAGAGGGTTTCACGGAGGATGCCTTCTCTTGGAGCAGACCTTACACAGTTTCCCTCTAGCTCAAAGGAACATGATGGCCTTTGCTTTCAAGGAAGAGGAGCGTTGCTTCGACAGACGTGAGGCCTTTGCCCATATTTCCAACTGCCCCGTGTATTTTTCGATGGCCTGCCCCTCAGCTGGACCTGATGCTTCACATCACCTTCTGCTTGTGAAGGTGATGCTCCTCAGCAGGCTACGGGGCTGCCTGGGCTCCTGGCACTGGTAACAGCGGGGTATCACAGGTTGTGGAGCTGATCGAACCTCTGGCCGTGAGCAGCTGGCTCCGTGCACGCTCCCCAGCCACCCGCTCTCTCCCTCTGTCATTTTTTACCCTCTTTGCTTTGTATGACTGTTTTCTGCGCTGCGAGCTCTGGTGGAAGCAATTGATTGACTTTGGCTGCTGCCAATGGATGGTTTACAAAAAGGGAATGGGAAAATAAATTGCTTCAGCCCATTGGGATTAGCGGAGGTAGCGAACACGTGTAGAACAACAGAGTCAGCTGTGACCTGCCAGCAGGCGGGCGGCTGAGCCCCCACCGATCATTCCTTCGTTTCCTTCCTGCTTTTTTAACATTTAAGATGGGGATGTGTGTGCCAGCAGCAGGCTGGACCAGGCATCAGTTGGATTGACTGGCCGTGGTTGAAACCAATTCCCACCCAAAACCAGGCTCCATCATATCCGAAATGTTTACAAATACCGTAGGTTTGTTTGTGCTGCTTCGGGAACTGAGTTTGGGGGAGAGCGGTTATTGCACTGCCATCCCCATCGGCAGCGGTGTCCCAGTGGGGGCTGTGGGGGGTCCTTGTGCCCAGCTGTCACAGAGCACCTTACAAACTGAGACGCTGCAGTAACCACCAGACTTGGAGTATTGTGGCTTCTCAAACTTCAGTTCTGAGGGAAACTGGGAAAAGCCAATGGACGAATAAAAAATTCAATAAGCAAAAACGCCAAAGTCTCAGAAACGTCTCAGAACCCTCTCCCCTCACCTTGCTAAGCTGTGCCAACACTGTAGGAAAACCATTTTCATGGCCATGTGTGCTGATCCCATGTACACCCCTTTTGTTTGGGATGCCTCCTGCAGCATTGTTCAGAGGATGCTCTTTGGATGAGATTAGCTATCTGGGAACTGGTCCATATTTTTCTTGGGACTCTGCAGGGAAGCTAATTTTTTAAAAAACTTCAAGCAGTGGTGAGCAGCATTTTTTATTATTAAACAACAGAGTCGTGGGGAAGGTACCATGAAATTTGGACAACAAAAGGAGAAAGTGATCACTTCTGCTTAGCAAACACATCTCACTGAGCAACAGCAAGAAATGTACAGCAAAACCACTTTGCCTTAGTCTGCACACACCGAGAACTGATGGCACGGCAGAGCTAGACCTCTGCCAGGGAAGCAGTGAAGAGTGACTCGAGAGACTATTGCTGTTTCTACTGGTAGAAAGTTTGACTTTAAGCAAATCAGTTCTGTTTTCCTAAGCTTTCCCGCAGGTATAATGAAGATAATGATGCTTCCTTCTTCTGCAAATTCATTTAAAGGTACTGCTCAAAAACTATTTATGAAAAACAGATGCTATCCTTTCAATAAAGATCTACTACAGGAGTCCACCTGCTGGAAATCCCCCAGGACAAAATGAATTTTTACTGTTTCTTCATCTTTATTTTTTTAGAAGATTATTTTTTGTTGCTACACCTTTCTCTCTCCATTTTCCATCTCTCCCTACATTCCTCTCACTTTCTCAGCTCCCACTCTGACCCTCCCCTGTAGGTGCACTGGTCTCCTAGATTGCTGGCTTTTTCAGGCAGTTCACCGTGTTGATACGCCTACATTTTGCATACATGCGAAGGGACATGTAACTGCTAGGGAATTTTAGTCACTGAATGACAAGATAAGAAGCCCCTCATTTATGTGACTTTGATTTCAGTATGTAAATATTACCTAGTGAGGGGCAAAGCATCCCACAATGTGCTGACAGAGATAAGGAGCCAGTTCAGGGGAAGAAAAAGCAGCAGCCCTGCAAACAACTGTTGAGCACTTGGGCAATTTAAGCATAGGCCAACAGTTATGGGGAGAGAGGGATCTGAAATAGATCTGTGAGTTTGGGGGGTCTTCTTATTTGATTTTTTTTATTTATTTGATCTTCTCAGTTTCCCTCAGGACCAAAGGAAGCACAAAGGCCAAAGTACTCCATGTCTGGTTGTTATTGTAGCATCTCAGCCCTGGCCTGCAAGTACCAGAAACTGAATAATAAAGTTTTTAAAAGCATCCAGGAAGTGTGTGCAAGTGCACAGATCATCTCAGTTTCCAAATGCTCATATTAAGTCGGCCCACATGTCACACTTTGCTCCCCGTAATGCGGGCTCTACCCAGGGTGCAGCCAAGCAGACGGCATTAGCTGATAGGATTCAGGCAGCTGTGGCCAGTGTACGCTTACCCTGGGATACACTTCCACAGCACTGATAAGGGGTTTTAGCTGCTCAACTGCTATTAAATTCAACGGCTAGGGTGTGACTAAAACCCTGTGCTGTACTGCCTGTCTCAGGCTGCTCACATTACTTGGATAGCCGCACACATGCTCCAAAAGATGATCTGTAGCATTTATATAAAATACTAATAACCCCAAGCTCTGAATACTTTCAGATTGACAATGATTAAATAAATCCGGATCTGCAATTGGAACACACTTAGTGGTTTTTTTAGCATGTCATTAAGTAGCGCAGGAAGATATAAATATTGAACAAAGAAAAAGATGAGGCTCCATGTGTTTTGCACTGAAGCTGCAGACAGACTCTAGCATATAAGCTGCTTGCCAGCAGTAAAAAATGCAGTCCACTTGCTGGCACAGCCTGCTATGGATCATTTTAAAGCAGTCTCAGAAATATATTTATTTATGCAACTTAAAGTCACAAACTACAGCCTACTGCTCTTCTGCTGTTCAGTATGATCAAAGCATCAGTGACTATGAGCATTTCTGATCTTTGCTGTGCTGGTTCTCCAACTGCTTAATCTCAACTAATTGCAGGGGAGAAGGCGTCTGAGGATGCCTCTTCAACCAGAACAAAATGTCAATTCAAACCGGAATTGGAAAGGACAAATTTAAAAATCATTTGGAGTGGATTTAAGATGTGTGCTACGCTCAGATGTGGAAATTACTCCTGAGAGTTCCTAAGATAAAAAGGTGCTGGATTATTAATTATTGGATTATAAATTTACACAGGTGCTTTTCATTTAAAATCAGTGAAACCCACTGATTTCAAGCCTTGCCCCTCATTTGCATATTTTCTCCAGGACCAGTTCTGGCTCAAATGGTAATGAAAAAAGCCACTCCATATTTATTATTTAGTTGAAGAGTGAAGGGGAAATGGACGGTGATTAAACAGAATCACACGAGTAAGGCTCTGTCTGAAATTTTGCATGACTGCCTCAGAGATTCATTTTCTATTTCCCTGCTTCAGTGGAGGCTGTTCTCTCCTCATGAAGGAAGAAATAAAACAGCCTATCTTGCATTTTTTCAGTGCTGGACCCTCCATTCATCAGCATGGTTATAAAGCTTCCTTAGAGCAGTTTGAAACAAAGGGGTGGACAGACAAGTGTTAACATCTGACTGCCTTTTTATTTTGATGGTTAGTAGAGATGCATTTTCCTCAAGCAGATGCTGAATAAATGTACAATATTACTATTTCTGAATGTGTTGAAGTGAGCATCATGGCACACTGAATGCTTTGGATGTGGTCTCTTTTGCTGGGTAGGGTGGCTGGCCAGATAAATCTCTGCTGCGCTCTGCTTTAGTGACCAGCAGAGAGCAAGGCTAAAATGCAGTGGGCCAGCTTTGAAAGCAAGAAACTTTAGGGATATTCTGAAACAAGTCTGGATTTAGGAAAAAAGAATAGGTCTCCTCACAACTTGCAAAGCTGAATTGTGGCTTCTGAGGGTAGGATTCATCACACCGAGGGCTAGGCAGGTAAAAGGAGTAGTCTTGTCTGAGGGTCTATGGAGCTGCTTCTGCGGCGAGTGCAGGAATGAATCCTTCCCAGGAGGGAACACAAGCACCTGGCTTGCATGGGTTAAAAGTATGTTGAGATGAATCCCATAAAGTTGAGATATGACTTTTAAATATAGGCCAGACGGCCTATTGCATCTGAATGCAGCCCCAGGAGAGATCTGCTCACTCCCAGAGCCATGTAGCGCCTACGACATTGTGGCAGAGTTCAGTTCAGATCTGGGGTCTGGACCATATCATTAAGCCCTATATACACTGAATATATATTTTATGTGAGAATGTTACAAAACCTGGGACACCTGTAATTTGTGGTACTGAAATTAACATTTGAAATTGAACTTTACCTTTTCCCTCCTCCCTACATCTTTCCTGGCTGAAATCCTGGCTTTAGACAGCAATCAGATATACTATGACCTGATAAAAGATGTTACCTTCAGCATGTTATTCTTTCTCCTCATCATTAATCTTCAAATAACATTTTTCAATTGTTCTACTTTGTCCATAATTTTTCATCTGCCAATAGTTTCAAGTGATGTACAGACAAGGTGTGAAAGCAAAGGTAATTTGCCCATTCATAGGTTATCTATATGTGGCATTTAATCCAGAAGAAGAATCAGTGATGAGAAAAACTTGAAGTTTGAATCCAAAAGATCAGAAAGGCAATGACTGTATTATTTGTCCTTATCTGTTTTAAGTACATATTAATTAAAATGATTTTTGGTTTGAGCCACAGTGTTAGAGACTGTATTGTAGGAAGGGTGTAAGAATGGTACTTCACCATATTAAAGTTCATCACATTAAAGTTCATCACTGAGTGTTTTAATGAAAACTCTTCATTTTGGTCCATCAAAATGCCTCCATATATGATCACTGAAGGGCAAAATTTCATCTGTTCAGGTTACATAGCACTTTTACAAAGACTTTTTATTATTTTTGTAGAATAATATGAAATATGTTGAAAGCTCATCTTAGGGATGCTAGAATACCTTTATGAAACTAACTGCTAGAGCAGAGAATGGCACTCTAACACATGAAACTCATTTTGCCATCAGACTAACTTCTAAGTAAGCCCTGGTCTCTTAACATGCTTTAATACCTTGGGACAAAAAAAAAAATAATCTGAGAAATAGATCAAAGTATGTACCCTACTGTCCTGGTTTCAGCTGGGATAGAGTTAATTGTTTTCCTAGTAGCTGGTACAGTGCTATGTTTTTGAGTTTGGTATGAGAATAATGTTGATAACACACTGATGTTTTCAGTTGTTGCTAAGTAATATTTAGTTTAAAGTCAAGGATTTTTCAGCTTCTCATGCCCAGCCAGCAAGAAAGCTGGAGGGGCACAAGAAGTTGGGAGGGGACACAGCCAGGGCAGCTGACCCAAACTGGCTAAAGGGGTATTCCATACCATGGGACGTCCCATCTAGTATAGGAACTGGGGATTGCCGCTCGGGGACTAGCTGGGCATTGATCGGCAGGTGGTGAGCAATTGCACTGTGCATCACTTGCATATTCCGATCCTTTTATTATTACTATTGTAATTTTATTACTGTTGCCATTATCATTATTAGTTTCTTCTCTTCTGTTCTATTAAACTGTTTTTAACCTATGAGTTTTACTTTTTTTTCCGATTCCCTCCCCCATCCCACTGGGTGGGGGCGAAGTGAATGAGCGGCTGCGTGGTACTTACTTAGCTGCTGACTGGGGTTAAACCACGACACCTACAAACTGGTTTTCTGTAATGTCTGTCTTTGAGGAACTCCTGGGATCAAAATGTAATTAGTTAAAATTCTCCTTAAAACAATTTGTTGGCAACAAAGTCATGCACCGTTTTCTCTGAGAGTTACAAATAACTGTTCCAGGCAAGGGGGAATGAGAAGTACTAGGTCAGGCATGGGGAAAGATCCTTCATGCCACCTAAAAACTCAGGCTGCAGACTCCAGCCTGCTCTGGGATAGTATGTTAAAGCCAAAAGCACAAGATTTATCAGTGGAATTAAGATTCTGTGCATGTGGCAATCAAGGAAAGTACAACTCAGACACTTCAAGATTATTATTTTTAATTACTAATTGCTCCTCTCATCTAAAATCAGATGTGCAATGCTGTTGCTTTGGAAGCGCAGCTGCTCCCGCAGAGCAAAGGCTAGAGACCTGGCAAAGGGCTGCGCTAGCGCTGTCAACTCCGTGGTGGAGAGAACTTCTGCCTCTGAAGCCTTTGTGAGCCTTGTCACCAGTCACAGAGGCACATTAGCTGGTCTCCAGCAATGATCTGGACAGTGTGGGGAGCTGCTGCTGGTACCCAGGTCAGTGGCCGAGCAAAACCAGGGCAGTAGCTAGAGGCTGCATGTGGGGAGTGAGATGCCACATCAGCTGGAGGCCAGTGGGGACCAGTTGTTCACCAACATCCTAAGCCTTGCATCATTGTATCTTCTTCCTATTTTTTTTTTTTTAATGAAAAATGTTTTCTCTTAAAGCTAGGCTTTGTCTTTCTTTTAAATATACTTCGTGTGAAAAATTGTCAACATCACTGGAATTGCCCATTTGGTGGCAATTCTCTCCCCTGCCATGTTTTAATCAAAAAGTTTACACAAACACAAAAGGAACGTTATTCATCATAACCTTCTTTCTTTTATCAACAAAACATGCTGTTATTCATGTGGCTTTGGGATGTTTGTTGTTGTTTGGAAATTGAAATCTTCAAGAGTGATTTAAGAAAAATGTTGTGAAAGAAGTCAGCAAAATATGAAAACAGAAAATGAACCCCATGAGACAGAAACAACAGAAATCTTCAATAATATTGACAGATAGTCAGCCCCCCGTAATTGGTATGAGCCTAGAGAGGCTATGGTTCCTGCTGTATCACCAGACATATCCTAGTTCAACTTCAGCTTCTGGAGCTGCAGATGGAAATTACTGAGTAAAGTCCTACGATCTCTGGCTGGAGAAATTCAGTCTAGATCATCAGGAAATCGTCCCTGTTGGCCTTAAAAATCTATGGATTGTAATTACAAAATTATTCTGAATAATGATATAATAGTGCTTAGAACATATAGTGCTTTCCATTTTAATATCCTACCCTGAGCTTTAATTACCCTTTCACAAAGTTGTGACAGCTGGATACCTTTTATTGCCATTTTACAGGTATGGAAATAGAAATGACCAGAGTAAGGTGAGTTGCTCAAGGCTAGCTAGAGAAGTACCAGCAAAGTCATGGTTAGGATTGAATTGTTTGTCTCTCTTATGCAGCTGTCTTCAGATAAGACTCTAAGAAACTTCCTAGGAGTCTAAGGACTTTCAAAAGTCCCACAGAGATCTTAACTGGACCTGGAGTTGCCTGAAAAGCTTTGTAAAACTCAGCTCATGAGCTTTACCTGTGACTCCCACTCAGTGGAAGCATAAATTAGACCAAATTAGATCCAAATGGGTGTAGTTTTTGCCCACAGGGGTTTTTCCCAACTATGTTTTGATCTGTTCCACCCAAAATACATGTTGCAATTAGGCACATATCTCTAGCAGGGTATGGGATGTTGGTGGAACTGGCGCAGCTATTGCCAGGAGCAGGAGGTCCCTTTGTGCCGGCTTCAGGGGACCTTGGAGAAGCTCAGACATTATTATTCCCTGGGCTGGACAAATTCGGGGACAAACAGCTTTTCTTGGTGAAATTTTCTACTACTATTCTGAAAGCTCCTCAGCCATGGCCTTTTGCTGAGTAATATAGCCTTTTTATGACATCTGAACATTGCGTCCAAATGCAGTGTTTTACAAAGCCGCAAAACCCATAACAAAGCAGAATCAATAAATACAGTGCAATTCCCTTTGGCGATTCAAGCATTCTGTTAAAATTAGGATCTGATTATGGCTGTGGAAACCTGTTTTCCTGAATCCTAATAAACACATTTTGCTTTACATGAAAGCTTTTCAAAGCTGTGGCCAATGCTGGCTTTGAGCAATCCATAGTTTCCAGCATATTCTTTCTCTTTTCCCAGACAGACGCACACTGCGCTGACACATCCTGAAACAACAAAACCCAAATAAGCAAAAGCAACCAAGAAAATCACAAGGAGAGGGAATTGGGGCATTTTCAATGCATTGTCAAAGCCAAAGAGTTTTCTCATGGTGTATCAATTCTGACAAAGTTTTATAGCAGAGACTGACGAAAGGGAGCTCTCCAGCTCAGCTGATAGTGAATTCACTGGAGCTCTGATCCAGGACTTGGGAAATACAGGTTCAAATTCTTCTTTGAGTCTAAGTGGCCTTGAATGAAAATCCTCACCCTGAACTAGGCGTGGAAGGAAATGAAGCAGGGGTTTTTTTCTACCCATTTTTAGTGTGCTGCTGACCAGGAGACATGAAAAATACAGGACGTGATCCCACTTTAACACAATTATTTTATTTCAAAAATTTGCCTGACTGGTTTTGATTTCTTTCCAGCCAGTCAGTACTTTGAGACTTGAAAGTTGTCCATGAAGTGAAGTGGTTATTCACTAGTCAGCTTTAGCAAAACTCCACTGAAAACCTAACTACCCAGCCTGGCAGAGATTAATAACAAAATATGAAGCAATAGCAAACTTTCACAGGTTGATTAATTGGCACTGAAAGCTTTAGGACTTCCAACGTAGCCAAACAAGAGCCTCTTTCAGAGGTGCATTCTGGGGTCAAGCATAATAGCAGCAATAAAACCACGAGTACTTTCACAATCTCACCACACTTTCTAAGCCTGGACATCACTAGTTTCTCTGTCAGGTTTAGGGGCTAGAGCTGACCCTAGGGATTGGCAAAAGGTTTAGCATGGCAGGCTGTGTAGGGCATCAGACCTCTTCTTTGGATTACCAAAAGCGATGGGATTGCCAGCAGCCAGAACACCCGGGCCACGTATTCTCAGACCCTCTGGCACTGCTGCTGTGTCTGAGCAATGGGTTCACCTGAGCCTGGAGATGCAACAGCTGCTTCTTCTACAGCTTTTCTCTCAGGCGGTGTCAGAAGGGCTGCAGGGTTCATGGCAAAGGGCTTGGGCCAGTCCCTGCCTCTGCTCCTTCTGGTTCCCCCGACATGAGTCTTTCTTCTTCTCTCTCCTCCATTCTCTCCCTCCCCTGCAGCCCTTGAGGAGCAGAGAGTGAGTAGGAGACGCTGGGGGAGGAAAAGCTTCTTGCAGCACTGGAGATGGGTCAAACCAGTGCCTGCAGGTCCTGTGTGGGTGCTGTGCATGGGAAGAAGGAGAGGAACTCCACACATCCCAAAGCTTTCCAGAGTCTCCCCACCCCTCACAGGCCTTATGTTGCTGTTTCTTGCTCACTCCCCCCATCAAAGCTGAACATCACAGATCCCCTCCCCCGCCAAACTTTCCCATCCTCACCATGGCCGTCCTGTCCCAGGGTCCCACTGATCCCTCTCAGCCACACTTCCTTCTCCTGAAGTCCCTTTGCCCACCTTCCCCAGAAGAAGGGTCCCCCACAGTCCCAGCATGGACTTACGTTGAATGTTGGGGAGAAATCTTTGAACTGGCTACACGCAGCACCACCTCCACACCTGGGAAGCCCTGAGCTAAATCAGAGCACTGCTCAGACCCGCAGTGCCCGGGGGGACAGGGCAAAACTACACCTGGGCTGGGCTCTGCTCTCATCTTTGCCCATCCCGGCCAGGAGCACACTTCACTTCTGCTCCCAGCTACAGGTGATATGTGTAAGTGATGGAGAGAATTAACCAGAGGGGACAGTCCTGTGACCGTGCTTTCCCTACTAAGTTAACTTAAGTGAAAGCAGCCAGACTCTGAAACAGCATTTCAGCAGCCTGGGAGGACTGAATTAGAAAACAGGGCAATTACATAGAAAACCAATGACTGCTAACAGTGCTGAGCAGGGATGGAAGTTCCTTGACAGACCAGCTTTTAGTTAACTGTAGAAAGTCTTTGCATTTCTTCTGTATTTACTTTAGTAAATTGAGGCTGTGTCAATGGCACAAGACGGAAGGGGCCATCGCTTCAACAGGACCTGATCTCAAAGGAGGCTGACAAAGGGTGCTATGCTCTCACCCTGAACCCAAACCTTTTGGATCCATCCCAGTCCAGTCTTAGTTGAAACAAAAGGACAATTTGCCCTCACCTTCTTTAATAACCGGTTCCCTAGGCCCTGAAGTAATGCAACAGCCTCATGCTGCGCCTGCAATTTCTGCAGCATCCTTTACATGACAAAGCAATCTGGGCTGACCACAATAATTCATCCAGTGCTAGGATTATTTCTCCCAAGGCAGTGTTCAGTGCTACAGCCTACAGTGTTGCATGTATTTTTTTTCTTTCGTGTTACTTCTGGGCATGGTTCTCTATGATAATTTTGTTCTGAGGTCCCCCCAAGGTATTGTTCTGCTCAGTCATATGAAAAATAGGAAGAAAATGCACCTTCATCCCAGTTCCACAGACAGGCCATTCATCAGCATAAAATCAACTTTACAACCTAGGAGTAGGCTGCTCCATGCTCTGACTAGCTACGAATTTCCAATATGGTCTCCCAAGCTACAGCAGGCCAGCAGCCACAACAGAGCGATATGATATCTGAGAGCACTTGTACAATGGAAACAAATAAGAATGTCCAAGCCCAAGGGATGGCCTGTGGTTACCCTCAATTTTTGTAACAGGGGCAGTATATCAATCTGTTAGGACCTGCATTTTCTTGTAGTTACAGATATCTAATTTCTTTTCAGATCATTGAGTTATTTAGATGGTTCTTGAAATGCTTTTCCCCCCTTAACGTCTACTCACAAGAAGAGAATTTGTCCATTTAAACAAAACATGGGATTGGAAGAAGGAAGGCAGAGATTTCTTCCCCTCGTGCATCCAATAACATTCACCAGACCCAATGCTTTTGGGAGGGATTTTAGCCCAGCTGGCGCTGTAAGCATCCTCATTGTATTTGCATCCTGCTACCTGCCTGCTGGACCCTGAATGCAGAGCTCTGTGGTTGAGTGTCCTGACAGTCACAGGGGATCATTTGTGTCCATCTCTTGGCCTTAGATGGCCTCTGTTTGAAGTTGGCCCTCTCCAGCCACTCTGCTCAGGATAGGACTTCCAGGGACTGCTGATACTATCTGGGTCAGCGACATCTGAACACAGACTGCTGAGTCGCAGTGTGAGCAGGGCAACCCTTCGAGGCAGCCTGAGATTTGGAGGTTAACTGAGAACGTTTTTTCTGAGAATGGGATGTAAAATCCTGCAGCCAGCCTCACAGGCAGGGAAAGCACAGAGTGAAAGCACACTTGAAGTTGAGAGCGCAAACTTGTCTTTCTGGGTACTGTTCAGTTTCCCAACTTCTCTGAAAACTGCAGTGCACATCTCCCCATCACATCACCTACCAAGGCAATGATCCAGCTCACGTGGTTGCAAGTGGATCCTGTTTAGATGAGAGCTCTGTCAAATGTGTGTGCATGAGAGCTTCAGCACAGCTGTAGGTTAATAGACAAGCAGGAGGAAGACCCCATGTGGAGCAGATGCAATGGTGTGTTTCAGACCTAAAGGGAGCGGGGGATAAAACAGGAGCTGGGCTATCAAGGAGTCAATGGTACAAGGCAATACAGCATGTTAGCAAGAGATAGAAAAGCAACCCAGGGGAGAAGAATGGAGACAAGCCCTGGGGCAGATTCTGTTTGTCTCTGGCAATCTATATAGTAAAAAAAGAGAGAGTGCATCTCTAGTGGAAAGATGGACAATGAGGTAAAATTCTGCCAGGGAAGGAGGAGTGGAGAAGTGGAGGATTTATTAGCTCAATTTTTTAAGCAATTCATTTTGCTTTTCAAGAGGCTCTTAAAAAAAAAGCCAATGTGTCAAGAAGCCCTAAATTAGCTAGGAAGGCACTTTAGCAAATCAAGGGCTTGATTATTCTGTGGTTTGCCCTAGATTCAGGAGAAGGTGTAAAATATGCAACAAATATTACAGGGCTAGCTGCCCCCATGGCTGCAGCTCCACCTCATGAGCTGGAGTGTGTGTGCTGTAATGGAAAATATAGAATCATAGAATCATAGAATAGTTTTGTTTGGAAGGGACCTTTACAGGTCATCTAGTCCAACCCCCTGCAGTGAGCAGGGACATCTTCAACTAAATCAGGTTGCTCAGAGCCCTGTCCAACCTGACCTTGAGTGTTTCCAGGGATGGGGCATCTACAGCCTCTCTGGGCAACCTGTTCCAGTGTTTTACCACCCTCATTATAAAAAATTTCTTCCTTACATTTAGTCTGAATCTACCTTCTCTTAGTTTAAAACCATTATCTCTTCTGTCGCAACAGGCCCTGCTAAAAAGTCTGTCCCCATCTGTCATATAAGCCCCCTTTAAGTACTGAAAGGCTGCGATAAGGTCTCCCCAGAGCCTTCTCTTCTCCAGGCTGAACAACCCCAACTCTCTCAGCCTGTCTTCATAGGAGAGGCATTCCATCCCTCTGACCATTCTTGTGGCCCTCCTCTGGATCCACTCCAACAGGTCCATGTCTTTCCTGTGACTCCAGAACTGGACCTACTGAGTACTCCATGTGGGTTTTCACCAGAGCGGAGTAGAGCATCAGCCCCCTTGAAACCTCCAGGAAACCCATGTTAACTTGTGCTGCAATACTGCCCTCAGGAGAAGTCAGAAATCCAGGTATACCTTGCTTGGATGTACATAAAGGGAGAAGGTACAGAAAAGGAGACGTTGTCTTAGGCTCCCTGACCTAAAGCACTGAACTGAAGCAGGAGCAGAAGCTGAGTGTGTGAAGGAGCAATTAGAGAGTGGTAAGGACACTGGGAACATGCTGCCTCTTCACCATATAGCTGTGCTACAACCTTGTGGGTGACCTTGGAGACTGGCTAGAGAGAAGGAGCCAGGACAAACCCATAAAAATGCTCACAACTGTCTGAAACCCCTCTGGCATTTCCCAGCCTCCTATTCCTGCAACGCCACCGACCCTGGCTGGTCTCCTCTCCCGCTGTCGCCAGCTCCTGCGCCTCTCCCCTCAGCCTCCTCCCCTGCTCTCTTGGATTGTACAGCCTCCCCCAAAGATTCAGCTTCACTTGAATCCCCCTGTAAGCTCTTCCAGCCTCCTGACCTACACGCACCAAAAAGGAGTTAGAAAACCCTCCATGCTGAGAGCAGCCCTGGTCCAGCTGGATTTTGCCTCTCTTTTAGAGCTGCCTAAGGATGTATCAACAAACAAGTCAGCTCACCTCTGATCCAAGAAGGGCATCATTGCAAATCAAAGTGGGATTTTATCTTTTTGTCCTGAATCTCTCAGTTTCCTGCATGAACGTGGCATGGGTGGGGGCTCTCTGGACCTCTCCTCTGCATTGCAGCTGTTCACACGAACCACGGTAAGGTCAGATTTTTACACATGCCGCTAACTTGATGCCCTGCACTACTCAGTAAGAAGTAAACGGCGTTTCAAGTGCATGCTCGCTTATCTCCTCCCTTACCAGAACAAAGCTCATAAGAAGGAAATGTGAGACCTCCCTGAGGGTGCTGGGAAGACACGGTGGATAATAGGAAATTTTTGGAAGGAGATTTGAGAAGTGGATTTTACTCACTCCCTATATTGATATAGGCTTATCATATTCCTTCGCAAAACCAGAAACCACATGGCGAGACACTGTTTTTAAATGTTAATGCATCTTTAGAGAATAATCAGTAACGTTTGATGGCTTGCACTAGCTCTAGGAGAGGCTTCTTTGTTGTTTAAGAAATGAAACAGCATTCATCTGGAGTTTCTTGTCATTACTGGATGAAAGAAAGGTTATTTCTTTAGTAAAAAAAAAAAAAGAAAAGAGAAGATCTGAATGATAAACATTATAAAATGCTTATCTTCCCAGATGTCTCTGGGATAATGTGAGCTAAAAGGAAATGCTTATCTCACTGAAGGACAGCTTTTGGCAACATGTTTTTTTTACACAGCGCTAAATTATTTTAAGAGCACAGGACAAAGGTAGAGCAATCTGCTTAAAAGAGTGAATTACAAACCAGATGTAGTGCCCCTTCAAGTCCCACTACTGAATCACTGTGTAACCTTGGGTAAGCCACACAGCCCTTTCTGCCTCAGCATCAGGACACTAATCAGTGTAATAACCAACATGAAAAGTATTTTTGTGACTTCCTACAAGTTTACTGTATGTGTCAGGTGTTGCATGATCATGTATTTTTAAACACAGCTTCCTGTATGTACTGTTATCTAAAGAAGCATTCCCTCATTAGCTGGTGGATTCATGTGTTTTTTGAAGCAACCCAGGAGCCAAGCATGGTTCACCTCTAGGGCTGTGTTCAGCTGCATATCAATAGGCTGTCAGCTGCCCAAAGCACCTGCTTCCTTATGCATGAAAGAGCAGAATCCATCCTGGACAGCTTTCGGTTGTTCTCAAGAATGGACTAAATTTTAAAAATAATTACAGATTTTGGTGCTTCCGTTTCTGATGTCAAGTAAGGGGTGCCCCAGGAAGCCCGCCTTCTGGAAAACACGAGGGCCTTTAACTAAATATAAAGCCTTTTTAGATATCTCTTGATACGCACATAAAGTGGGATGCCAAAAATCACTATTCATTTTTGATATTCATAGGCACTTTTTTATTTTTAATTTTGTTTTTAAGATGATGCTACATCTCCTCATTTTGTTACCTCATCAGGAATTTGTCAATTTGCTGTTTGCCTTTTAAACATGTACTTGCTTTTCTTCATTTTATAAACCCTGCTGACAGAATGTAGAAATCATGTCAGGTAAGGAAGGGTATTTCCTTCCTGAATAGGTGCATTCTGCTTTCTCGCCCCAGCAAGTTGCTGTTTCACAGGTGACAAAAAGATTCCAGTCTGGGGAGAATAATACCTAATCATTAATAAATAACTTGTACAAATAAGAACTGGGAGTGAAAACTACTGTCTGATGGATTTGCCTGTGAGGAAGTTAGGTCGTTGTGTGACCTTGGATGATTAATTTTACATTACTGTGTCTATGCTTTCTCCTCCATCCATTCTTGTGTCTTGCCTGCTTCACATTCAAGGTAGTCAGGGCAAGGACTATTTCTCATTATATATATGTACATTTAGCAGCCAGCACTATGGGGATTAAAGCACTGTAAAATGCATGTATGAGAAGCAATACCTAGGGGCAGGGCTAAGAGTGCACCTTGTGCATCGTGCATTTGATCATGGGATGACAGACACGTGTGATAACAAGCCATGGACCTCTCAAGTCCCCTGTCCTTTGTTGGGGGCATTCGCTGTGGCTTGGCAGGGGCAAAGCTGGTGCAGTGGGAACACAACAAGGACGAGCCTCTGTGATGGCAGGGCAATGACAGGGACATGCATGTTTGGAGGGGTGACAAGATCAGAGTGCTGGGTCATATGCTGGAGACGGGATGTCTTTTCATGGACAACAAGCTCTGCAGGTCTGTTGGTGGCACACACTGGCTCAAGACCTGATTTGCTTACCTCACTTGCAAGATCACCTCTAGAGGAGAAATCCCTGGAAAATCATGTTTCTGCTTAAATGCCATAGGTTTGGGCCCAGGGACTCCAAGGCTGGCCTGGTAGACTGCCTCTAGCCCATCTGCCAAGCAGTGACCATGCAGTTGATTTAACATAGGCAGGATGGCCTGGGAAGGATCCTTTCCAGAAGGGTCTGGACATTATTCGCTGCAAGGGCAGGTGATATCTGGAGAGAGTCTGACCTTCAACCAACACTACAGATGTGTGATATCATATCATCTCATCTCATCTCTCTAATTCAGACTCCAGCCGCTGCAGCCTGGACAGCTCAGGTTTAGTGTAAATGCAGCCCTTCAACCCATACGTACTGCCTGAACCCTGAGAAAAGTCTATGCATCCCCAGCTAGAGTCCTGATCCTGTAGTCCAGCCCATGACCTGGCTTCAGGGATCGCTTTGATCATGGGGACCCTTCCCAAGGCATTTATTTACTGTTGGGGTTGCATTTCCTAGCAGGAAATGCAGGCTACTGGGGACATATTCCCTAGCAAAGCCACTGAGCCTCAGGCACGCAGAGCAGCCTCCCACTGCCTTGCCCAGCTCTAATTTTCCCTGCACACCTTTGTCCAGTACACGGGACCAAGCACCAGTTGCACAGACACACATGTGTCACACAGCCCGTAATGTTTCTGCTCTCAAGAGAAACATTTTCTGCAAGCAAACAAAGAAAGAAAGAAGGACTGATCTTAAAAAAGAAAAGAAAAGAAAAAACCCAAGCAAAGGGGAAAAAGGAGAGGGATTTTTTTTTTTCTTACAGTCAGTTGTGATTTCATAGGGGGAGTTGAGGCGTGCATCTCCGCAGGGTGAAGTGCTCACGTACAGATGGAACAGGATGTTCTCCCGCAGCCTGTAGCCTCCCTCTTTTAATCGCACGAAGATTGATCGCTCCCAGTCTTCTCGCCGTTTGCTATGATCACAAAAGAGGTTCCAGGTCATTTGTTACACGCCAAATCAGAAACATTTCTGCTCTTTCTCTCTCTGTTTTTCTCCCTCTGTTTGTTTGTTTTTATTAGCACCTGGCATCATATATTTTGCCTAGTGACAAGAGAAAAACAATAAGCTTCTCCAAGTGAAGAAATGTGTGAAGGGGGTCAAAACTGTCAAAGTGCTTTTGGCTTGCTTACCTAGAATATATTCTAATGATAAAACGTGTGGATTTTTGAAGGGTAACTCTCCTTCTTCACATGCACAGATGCATAAACACATTGATTTTAAAGAGGTTCTGGTGCATGAAAGAAGGAAAAGTTCTCTTAGGCTCTCATGTG
Organism: Haliaeetus leucocephalus; assembly: GCF_000737465.1. Lineage (NCBI taxonomy): Eukaryota > Metazoa > Chordata > Aves > Accipitriformes > Accipitridae > Haliaeetus > Haliaeetus leucocephalus. Next base: position 18,263,360 of record NW_010972436.1, on the reverse strand, counting down.
AGCAAATCGGCTCTGCTCATCACAATGCCTAGGCACGTGTTTAAATCCCATTAACATCACTGCAACCAAGATGTGCATTTATATGCTCCACTGAAAAGGCCCTCTAATGAAGCACCCGGATTTTACGACCCCTGCCAACCCTCCCAGCTCCCCAGGCGTTGCTTTTCTCCCCCCTTCAACCAGAGCCACCTACGAGCGCTCCATCTAAGCCAGCAGTGTCCTCTTGGTCACTTGGCATTTTTGGAAATCAGAAGCCATCCTGAGAGGGGAGGACAAAACTTGTGGAGGCTTTTCTCAGATGAGTTGAAAGAGATACTTATTAAGACGAAGCTTTTCTCTTCGCAGTGGTTCAGCAGCTAGATGGGGACACAGCACACATATTCCATTAGCAACAGCTGCCCGGGAGGCCAAACCCTCCCAGTCCTGCCGTTTGCAGCAATAGCTCGCATTAAGGCTGTGCTGCTGTGCGGTGCCTCGGATGATTTACATTTGGGAAGATATGGGTGAATTCTCTGACAGGCAGCTGCCTCTAATAAGTACGTTTGGGTGATGGTCGTGATTATAATTTTGAAGGTGAAAATGTGATTAGTGAAATTGTAATGAGGCTCCTTTCCGTCAGATGCCCCGGTCCTCCCCTCAGAAACTCGAGGGTCTTTCTTCAGGAATATCTCTGAACAGGAAGGCACCTGCAGGTAATGATTTTCCTAGGAGGCTCTTAATAAGCCAGAATCCTACCCATTTAATTCACTATAGGACAGCCCATTAACCAAGGCGATTTCTGCTGGTTTCTCTGCCTCCTGTTAGTGTAAACAGGGCTGCTTTCTACTCAGCCTCGGAGCAAGTCCTTGGCTTTAATCCAAGCTGCCTCTGCCTGTTTTCTCCGGGTGCAGCCTCTGTGCTATTGAAGCTGTTTGGCTGTCACTCTTCCATGGTTTGGGTGTTTTGTCATTTTTTGATGCCGGGATGCGTTTGCTGTCAGGAGGAATTTACAGGCACATTAGCTCGCCTGTCAGGGACAGGGAGCCACACCAGCTGCTGAGCCGGGGCTGCCACATGCAGCTCCTTCATTTTCTGCTGGCTGTGGTGGAATTTCCCAACTGCACTAATTATATTATGGCCCTGATACAAGCCTCTGAAATAATAAAATACCTGTAAGTCCTGCTGCTCGGACATTAGAGCAATTGCAGTTAGTTTTAAATAATTCACTGCAAAATCAGCTGGGAGAATACAAAGCTGTGCAGCCCTAATGCCTGCTATTATTATGTTAAACCTCACCGGAGTGGGGGGCAGCTTGCAGTACTTAGAAACAGTTGCTATGTAGGGTTGGAGCAGTCATTCTTTGGGCTGGATTTCAGGAGTTCACAGTAATCAGCACCCATCCTGGTTTTACTGGTTATTGTTTTTCACTGATTAACCTTGCTCTCTTCCCTCTCCCTGAGTACCAAGAAGGGTCTGCGGCCAGTGTGGCTGATGGGTTGGGTGATAGACAGCTGCTCTAAAAATAGGTGGCAGGGCTGGAGGGCAAAGCAGCTTGACTCTTCCTCCAGGAGGCTGAGATCCTCCGTACCACATATGGTCCTGACCTGCCTTTGGGATGGTTTTCTGGGGGCTGAACTCAAACATGAGATTCATTCTCCTGCACAGTGGCTGAAGAGGTTAATAACGCAACTCTGAGAGTATTGCTATAAAAGAGTTTGGGATGCAATACCGTCTGCTGTGTCTTAGCAGAGATTCTTGTGCATGGGATGCTTGGGGAATTTCAAAGCCCAGGGGGACCCCGGGACCTTGCAAAACTGGTCCATGTGGAGCATGAGATGCACTTCTGCAAAGTGACTTCACCCCCAGCACCTGTACAGTTCTGCCTTCCCTCTGGGGTTGTCGTTTTGGGCTGTGAGTGGGAAAATGAGTTTGCAGCAGCAGTCCTTTGCAATGCCACTTTGCACAGCCATACACACCTGCACAAAGCAATGAAGAGAGAAGCCCACAGTGAGCCCACAAATGTCATTCATTCCGGGGGTGGCACTAAAGGGTCATTTCCGCATGCTGGCTGTGGCTAAAAGAGCAGAATTTGTCCCTAAACCTTTGCCTGTTATGAATTTCCATGGGAGAGTTAGGATTTGAGGCTGATTCAAGAAGAACATTTAAGAATGTGCTTAATTCTAATCTTGTGCTTAAGTTCATTATTTTGCATAACACATGCATATGTTTTGAGCTGACTTCAAGATTTAAGCACGTACTTATGGTTTAAGATATGCAAAGTGTTTTGCTGAAACGAGTCCTCACCCTCTAAAAGAGAAGGAGAGGAGCTGTTTTTAGCATGTAAACATACGTACGGGAAATCTCTAGTGCTACCTGCAACAGCACGGCATCCTAGAGAAACTAATAGCAGGCTTAAAAGGGACAGAGCTGTGTCCATTAAGAGGCTAGTAGGACAAAAAAAAAGAAATATTAGGTGTATAACAAGCAGCTGATTTTCCTGGAGAAAACAGCTGGACTGGTTGAAGACTATTCCTTGCTTTTTATGTATAAACTAAACAGTTGTTTGCATCTGACTCACTGGAAGATCTTAGCTTCTGGTAAAATCATTGCTCCAGCACCTGCAGGTGCTGCAAGACTGCTATGGTACTGGTTTCTTTTAAGAATAAGGTATTAGTTTTGTTTTCTTTAAAAAAGAAGAGTTGGATTTTCTTTTCTTCCCTATTGGTCAGTTGGTATAAATAATCCCACTGAAACCCATATAAATTTTACTGCCATCATTGCAAGAGATTCAGACTATGGTATTTGTGTACTTTTTGATGGCAATTTTTAGAAAAAGCTTCTCAAAAGGTCTTTTTTGTCCTTCTTTTGTACATCAGAAAATTTATGTCTTACTTTTCATCTTTTTCGTGAAAGTCTTGAGAACTGGAGGATTATGGTTGTCATAAAAATGAAATCTGGGAGGGGTAAGGGTTTTAATCAGACTGGTTAGAAGCTATCAGATTTTAGTTGTGCTTTTGGCTTTTATTTAACCCAAGCTCTAGACAATGAATTGTTGAAAGAAAGTTTCCTTTTGAAGTATTTGTCACTCTTGCTTCTTAGCAAGGGTAAAGTTCCCATTCTGGAACTCTCTTTCCCAGTAAAAGTTGGGAAAGCCTCATCTCTAACATTTAGCAATACAAAGAGAAGGAAAAAAAAGTAATTTACATAAAGCTGCAACTTTGGCTTGTGGATGGGACTGCTCTACAGTTCAAATATCTGAAGAAGTCACCCTATGCTGTCTTTATAGGAATGGAAAAAAATTTGCTCCAGTACATGGCAATTCATCTCACCTACAATAGATACCTGAGTAAGTCTGTTGAGTCCCACTCCAGAGATGCCCATGTCTCTCCAGTGGTGATAAAAGAAGCCTTGGGGATCTAGTTCACACTTAACTGACTAACTTTTAGACAACTCAAGAACAGTGTTAAGACATATATTCAACTCAGTGACTCCATCTCTCCTGGCCATTAATTCTCTACCCTGGCCCTCACTTTCTCCAGCATCCTTGTCCCTGCTCTTTGAAGCCTTTCATGCTACACTCAGGCAAGTACTTGTTTTGCTTTCACTGAGGTCAATGGCAGCATTTGTAAATTCTGGAGAAGTGGTTCCTTTTCAAGGACAGCATCATATAGAAAAATAAGTCTTGTGCTGGAAATTCCTGAAGTTTGAAATCCAGCTGTGGAGATCAATTTGAGCAGGTAGGCTTGGTGGGAGGAAGATTTGTGGAAAATAGGGAATACTCTCCACAGAACCAACTTGCGGGTTCCAGAGGGAGGGATGGAAAATTTAAGCTCTTTGAGGCAAGTACTATGCTTTCATTCTTTTTTGGGGTTAGGGAACCATTTTTTGGTCTCAGTTCATATAGGAATTTGTACAACAGGTTCCTGGCCTGGAAGAGGGATTTAATTTGGGCTAGGTAAGTGCAAATGCATAACAATGCAGAAGCCACATTTGTGTTTCCCCCAAGCTTGAGGAGCTGGTGTGCAGAGAGTCCCAGTGGAGCTGAGTTAACACGTCTGTCCTAAAAACCCTGTCCTTTTAGCTATGCGGTAGCACCATATGATTTCTCTGCCTGTGGGAGTTGTCTCTCTTTTTCTAGAGAAAAAGGGGTAAATATGACTTCAATGTGCAGAAAATGCATTTTTCATTTCATTTCGAACACCCCCGTTTTCTCGCTTGTCAAAGCTCCGGATGATGGCATAAAACTGAATGTAGCGATAAATACTAGAATTGAAGAATATATTATAGCACACAGTTTTACTTCCCTGTGGACTTTAAGGAAGCAAAATCTGATTTGACAATATCTCCAGCTCTATCTTTCAAAGGTGCTTAGCCTTGACAATTTTGGTTCAGCTTTTTATCATGTGTGCTGGTCAGAGAAGCAGTGGCGCCTGCTCTTGGCTGAACAGAGAGTGATTTGAAGTTATTGTGAACAGAATTTGTGCTGCGCTGAGGACTCTCTTAACAAAAGACTGTTGACATTGATCCAAATAAAATAATAATATGACTGAACATGTTAGGGAGGTGGATCGATACAATAGTTTAAGATACAGTGGTAGCACTTGTTTCCCAAGAGACCGTAGCACGAAGCAAGTACTAGGGCTGCTACACTGATGAAAACATAATAATTTAATGTAAACTTGAAAGCAATTCAGATTGAAATAGAGAGAATATTGGTTTTGATTAAACCCTTCAGGGTTCTTGTCCCCCTTTGTTAGCCAAGCTCATCTACTCAATATACTCTCTTGTCTTCAACTCCAGTGTGAAGTGAAAATAACCATTATTCCTATTATTGTTGCTTCGGTGCAACAGTATCATAGGTGCTCACAAGAACACACAATCCTGCTCAGATTAATCCTTGTGTCAGTGACCTGATGCAAAACCTTCTGAAGTCAAAGAGAGTTTTTGCACAGAGGTTAATGCCCTTCTGATAAAGTCACATGAAAATGCAAGCAAGAATGGAGGGTGGAAGAATGACCTATAGATAAAGGGGGATTTTGTTTGTTTTCTGTCCTTGCTTCCTTCATTCCTTGGTTCCTTCCATGTAATAAATGCCACCTCAGCTTCACTTCTGCTCAATTTTCATAGGATCATGGGATAATTCAGGCTGGAAAGGACCTCAGGTCTCTAGCCCAACCTCCTGCTCAAAGCAGTTTGCCAGGTTGCTCAGGGCTTTATTCACTCAGGTTTTGAAAACCTCCAAGACAGGAGGGAGACTGCACAACCTTGCCAGGTGACCTGTTCCACTGCCTGCCTATTGCCATGTGGACAGTTTGTCCTAATATTCAGACTAAGCTTCTCTTGTTTCGGTGTGTGCCTGTTGTCTGTCATCTTCCCACTGTGCACCCTGGTAAAGATGCCAGCTCCATTGTATGGTTGACATATGTTCTGCTGGGTCTGCCATCCCATCTCCAGGCTGACCAGGCCCAGCTCCCTCAGCGCCTCCACACAGGCCAAGTGCCCTGGCCCCTCAGCATCCAGGAGGCCTTTGCTGAACCTGCTTCCGATGGTTGATATCTTTTCTGTATTGGGGGACCCAAAACTGCGCATGGTATTGCAGATGTGGTCTAATGAGTGCTGAGTAGTAGGGGATGATCAATCCCTTGGCTGACTCTTCCTACAGCCCAGGATCCCGTTGACCCTCCTTGCTGCCGGGCACACCGCTATCTCATATTCAGCTTGCCGTCTGCCTATGAACCCTATCCGTTTTCAGCAGAGCTGCTCCCCAGCTGGTAAGGGTCCAGCCTGTGTTGTTGCAGGTCATTCTTTCCTCCTAGGTGAGAGACTTTCCATTTGTCCCTGTTGAGTTTTCTGTCAAAGTTTCTGCTGGCCCTGTCCTCCAGCTTGCCTGGATGACAGCCCAGCCCTCAAGCATATCGACTGGTCCTCCCCACAATATGGTGTCCTCTGCAAATCTTATAACCAATCACTACATAGCATTTTCCAGATTATTGATAGACATGATTAGCGAGGTCCCAGGATAGACCTCTGGGGTGCCTCACTTATTACCAGCTTCCAGGCAATGTATGACCCATTAACCATTTAAATGGTAACAAGGTGGGTTTGGCTGAAGACAGGAACAATAATTCCTCTGTAATGATTCTACATGCTATAACATTTTAAAACATCATAAAGAAGGAGTGAGTGAGAGCATCTTGCACTTTGGCACAAAGTTTACTGTACTGTTAACACTCATTGGTTCTCTAGTGAGTCGATGAAGGAATTAACGATCAATAAATCACTTCCTCGAGATATTTCAGCAGCAGCAAGGAAGACAGGAAAATGGCTGCAGTGAGCAAAATGACCCCCTTCCACTCTCTGGCCAGTGAATAATGCTAATAAGCCCGCACGTAAAGATTTGTACAAAATCATCAGGCTTCATAAAACCCAACTTTATGAGTCATATCTAATAGCTACAGAAAGAAAATCAGCTGAAGTAAAGGAGCTTATGACCCAACACTCTAGACTATATAACTCTCATTTTTTTCTGTGCAGTGTATTGGTTCTTCATCAGCTAAAGACTCGGAAATAACAACATAAAGAAACAAGTAGTTCAAATGTCTGGAGGATGGATCTGTTCCACTGAAGGCTGTATAACATTGCCCAAGCATCAACAGAATTCAGTTACCTTAAGTGTAGTTCCAGCTGTGAGTAGAGGAAGTGAACAAATGCCCTTCTTGCCACAATTTCTGCATGGCAGTCGTTGACCGCAAGCCCTTGGTCATTAATGTATTCCCCATTTATACATTTGGTACCCGATGACAGCACTATAACCTGAGCTTGCCTGATGTCCAAACCTGTAGGAAGAAAAACAAAAGGGTTGTGAAATTGCCGGGGGTGAGTATGATATCATGATTGTTAAAGTTCTCACAGCTCACACTTTGATGTGGCAGCCCAGACAGCCCTAATGGGATGCTTGTTAAGGTGATGATATGGCCTTTGGAACATGCAGGAATCTCACATCTCTGTTATTAGAATAATAAGGGCTCTATTTCAGTCTCGCTGCTAATTCCAAGATAAAAGCTTGCCACGAAGTTTACTTGTTAAATCAATAACTACATCATAGAAGAGCATATGCTGTAGGGAGGTAATAAAGATCTCCTGCAGTGCTGATAAATGGCCAGGTTTTTATGAGCTGTTGAAGACATTTTCTGGTGGGAACACACACTCCCTGTAATGTTAGGTTTCATTGCTGTTGCACTGTAAGTACTAAATAAAATGCAAGTAACACTTCTGGAGCTGCTGTTTAAAAATCTCAGAGAAAAAACAGATCTGACTTTCAGTTCAGTTTCCTTTCCTTTTCTCCAAGAGCAGCTACCTCGGTGCCTTTTCCACTGTGGTTTCAGGGACGGAGCATTCATCACTGAGACCAGCTCTGTTCCTCCATTGCCTCTCCAGATAATGGTGATGGCAATTGAAAAACATGCCTTTCTTGGTCCAGATAGACACTTTCTAGGTTCAAATCCTGATTTCTTTGGAGTCAGTGGCAGAATGCTCACAGACTTCAACAGTACGTGAGTTTCACTCTAAAATGTAGCTTATTTAGCCTTGTGGACAATTTCAAAGAAGAGTTAAGAATGAACTGAGCCCAAACTGAAATAATCTATTGAACAGCACATTTCAGGATGCATCTCTCTGAATACCAAAGAACAAAGGAGCAGCTCTTGGGAAAAAGGACTTTTCTGGCTGATGGGTGCTTCCTCTAGATGTGACAAAGTAGCCTAAGAGTGCTGGACTGTGTTTGACAGCTGTACACGACTGTGTGTAGGCAAACACATGTACAGTATAGCAGGTCAGACTGCTGGGGTTAGTGTGGTTGTGCCCATGTAGTGCCACCTGAGATGCCCACGGTGTCCTGCCTAACCTCTGACTGCTGTCCAGGAGGTTCTGCACCCTCCTCACACATCTCAGATGGAAATCCATAAAGTGACTCAGTGGAAATGGATGTCTGTGTTTAGGCAACTTAATCAAGCCCTCAAAGTCTGACGAATCAGTGACAAAGACAGGCCTGAGGCTACAAGTACCTACAAGGGGAATGGAAACGATCTCACCATGGGCCATTGTGATGCTGTTTCTATGATGTTACTTTAGCTGTAGAAAAGCTTTAGGAATTATGAAGTCAGCAATATTATTTTTTTCTTATGATGAAGCCTATTGAGTGGCAGAAAAAACAAAAAATTGCAGAGATTTTTTGGGTTAGAAGCACCATGGTTGGGGCCATGTTCTCTCATAAGATCCACTGGTGTGATATGAGAAAACAGCTGAATGGAGAAAGGAAACTATATTTTAATCATGAAGCGCTGGTGCTGCCAGTGATGTCCCAGTTAGTAAATAGGACCAATAATACTTCATAATCTCCACACAGCACTGGAACTAGTGGTAGATGACAGGCTATAGCACTGTTGCTATTCTTAATGTATATAATAGCAAATGATACCAAAATTATCTCATTCCTATATCAATATGATAGCTACATCAGTAGTTCAAAAGGTTTAGTGGTATTGTGGCATTGCAGCATTGTGACATTTGTATGAGAGGTGTAAGTATTGTGAAAAGTTCAGTTAATCACACCTGACCCCCTGGTTCTGACAGTCTCATACAGAAGTTGTTATAGGTGCAGTGACAAAGTATACATCACTATATGTTTGTGCTGGAAGTTTAATCTCTATTTATTACTATAAATGTGGCCCCCAAAAAGTGTTTGGGAGTATTTATTAAAAAAAAAAAGCTGGCAATCTAGAAAACCTGAGAAGTGAAGATGGAAGCACATGGGAGAATGCAGTGGAGAAATTAAATTACAAAGTGTTTGTGTTTATTCCTGTTTTATTACCAGATAAAAAGTTGAGGTGGACAAATGGCTCCTTCCCTACAAAGAAAGGTGTTTATAGTCTGTACATTAAAATTGCTTTGATGTCACTTTGCTTTAGGGTCATTACTTTCATGAGAAAAATAATAGGTACCTTAGATCAGACACATGTCCATCTAGTTAACTGTGTCCTTCATGTGGACTAACACCAAACAGTGCATGAGGCACTGCCCGCAACAGAGGTTTTTGAGTCCCACTCATCATCTCAAAAAGTACTGTATACTTTCCTGAAGAGTATAGAGTATTTTCCTTGGTTGGAAGGTCCCTGATAAGAATCAACTATTTTTTGGTTCTGTTTTATTTATTTACCAATGTAGACAGAATCTTATTTTCCTCAGCACAGCAGAAGTACACCAGGAGGCAATTTCCTTCTTCAGAAGCCCATCAGCCTCTCTGCCTGCACCTGAGGACCTCCATCAATATTCCTTCTCAGGGCAGTGAGACTGCTTCCTTCACCTTACATTATCATATCCCTAATGTGCCTCCCCATCTCCCCCTTCACCTTGCAGTCAAAGCACTACACTCTGCAAATACAGAGCAGACCATCTGGGGAAGCCGTCCTGCTCTTCAGGAGCTATACCTTACTCACCCCTCCCAATCAGTCCAGTGCATGGTGTGATGCCTTTTATTATTTCAAACATTTTATCCATAAATAAGCTTAACTCTTTCTCTCTTCTAGTATGAGTGTAAGATGATGAATGCATTCAGGATTTTCTGTGAGGTCTGGATTTATTCACAAATGAAAGACAAAGGCACCCAACACCTATTGATGTAGCAAGAATATGAATCCCTCTAATCTTGTTTGCTATCACAATGTCCACCCACACAGTAATAGCAAGTGTGCTTGGGGTGTTCTTTTTTTGGGTGAATGAACTCCGTATGTTGGCTTTCAGTGATGTGGAGCCCCAGTAGGTAGTCACGTGTGGACACAGCCTCGGGTGTCTTCCAGTCCTGGCGAGGTGCACGTGTTTGCAGAACATCACTGAGATGTTGCCTGGGGCTGGAGGAAATGGTGTCCAAGAATTTGCAGAACCAGTCTGAGTGTTAAACATTGAAAATCTCCATGTATTTTCCATTTGCAATGACAGAAAATAAAACACGTTCCTTCATGCTCAGAAATACCCAAGAGTTATGTCTCACTACTGTGACACTCAGAAACACAGGTGTACATGACTTATGCATTAGCTCTGAAATATTTACACCTCACTGGGGAGCCAAATGGGGAAAGTGATCTGTGACCAATGTAGCACCATTCAATGCTGCATGTGAGGGCACCCAGCATGATGAGAAATACTTCCAACAACCTGACAGTTGCTCCATGTGTTCAGGAGCACATATGCTAACAGATTGCCCTCTTGCATGCCTTCTTTTGTACATACATAGGGTTGGAGGTTTATCCCCTCTGAAATGCTTGATATTATTTCCAGTGAACATAGGAGGAATTTGTCTCTGAGAGTAAGACACATGATGCCTAGTTGATGAAGGCAAATTTTAACATTGACTGATCACATTGGCATTTTAGGCAGCATTTCCAACTCTTGAGCCTAGGTACTTGCTTCAGTGATTCAGAATTAATAGGCACTTCTGTACATTTGTCTATTTTGCATAAAAAACAGTCATTACTAACTCTTGTTATTAATGTTTACTTCCTATTTTATTTTGCCTGCAAAATACTTCAAATTTCTCAAGTGATTTCTATTTACAAATGTCAAGCTACCTCTTAAACATTGATTAATTTAACCTCAGACATGCGGCAGATCTGGACCGAGCACATCATCAGGTTGTGCCTAGGAAAGCTATAGCGTTGAGTGTGGCAAACCCCTGAACTAGCACTAACCTGGCAACACCAGCCACGTCCCACCTTCCCCACTTCGGGGTGTGCGGCAGGGCATGATGCTAGAAGAGGATTGCTCTTGGCAAGACCCATGTTCTTACCGAGGGGAGCCAATCTCAGATGAAAGACCCAGGAATCTAACTGTGTTCAGGTCATTTGACAAACAAGAAGAAATGGGCTACATTATTATGACCTTAATTCCTGACCCACTGATTGTCAGAGTTCATGAGGCATTTCTTTCCCTCGCCACCTTCTGCGAAGTAATGTTTGAGGAGACATTAGGTTAAAAGTAACTAGTGAATGATTTATAACAGGCACCTGCATTAGGTTTCTATTATTTGCCTAAAGACTCCTAATAGTTTTCAATTTGAAAAGGAAATGGAGCAGAGGAAAGGAAATTGGGGAGCTGTGTCAGCATACTGGCTGGGTCCCGGCTAACGCCGTGTTGACGAGGAGAGCTGGGAGAGCGGGAAGGGAAATCAAAGGGTTTTTTTTCAGAAATTCTGCCAATCAATTAGTTGCGTTATAGAACAAAACCGGACCTCTAAATGACGGACTGTCTTTGATCACAGATTCAGTCTAATGATCTGGTGAGGTAACGATTCTCTCTGGTGCTCTGCTGAAAGCCTAAGCCCTACCCTGGGGTCTCGTAGGCAGGGTCTTCTCCCACAGCCAGGCAGGGGCAACCTCCACTCTGCTGATGTTCATGCTTGCTGTGTCAGTGATACTCCAGACTTGCACGTCAGAGCCGAGCCGTTGAAAAGCAAATGGGTTTTATTATAAGCCATTTTCAGTTTGCTGACACCGGCGGTGGGATTCATTTCAGCTATTCTGGATAACTGGAGTTTAGATGTCTGTAGCTGAGCTAATCACTGTAGTGTGTCTTTATAGTCAAAGGAGAGGAACTTTCCTGGGACGTGATTCACCTGGCCTATTTTAGATATTTGCTTTTCGATAGTCTGCATTACACCCTAGTATTGCTGACTTCTCTTCATGAACTCTGAAGACCTGTAGACACCCAGCAGAAGTATAGTTTTCTACAATGTAGAGAGATGCCTGTAGTAAGATTTCTCTTATGATAAGTAACCAAATACCATGTGCTGTGTAAAACTCCCCAAATAGTAAGATGGCAAGGAGAGCAAATGTAGTGCCTTTTAAATTTTTTTTCCATGATTTTTAAACTTTCTGAGGTAATTTTTTTAGTTTTTTCCCCACAACAATTAAGTATAATTGTTTGTATTAATGTTAATATATTCATGGATGGTCATATTGCCTTGAGCTGGGCTATTACACACATAAAGCAAACAATGCTGTCTTCCCTACATGATCTCTAAAAACATAAGTCCTGCAGCCACAGGGCTTGCAATAGAAATGATTCAGAAAGATGCTGACAGAAGAGACAGTAAGGAAGAAAAAATATGAAGGTTTTGTCAGCATATAAGTTGGATGTGGAGAACTGGCTGACATCTTACGGACTACAGTTATGAGCTGTGCTTTTAAGTCAGCCATGGCCATAAATGCAAACTGTCTACACCCATCTGCTTCGAGACACAGCTCTACCAATAAAACCAGAGAGTTTTGGCTAGTCTAATCAATGTTTCTACTGACTTTAATAGAGTTACTCTCACTTCTAGTGTGTTATGATCATTAAGTCCTTCCATAATACAGAATTTGTAGCCCTGCATATTTATGTGTTGGAAAAGGAAAATCAAAATCACTAGGTAATTGCAAGAGGTGTTGACTTTTACATGCAATCAGAAAACTGAATCACACTGGCTGTATATGGAGAACTTCTGTGACATTCAGTTAGCTTAATTCACATCGAACAGGATGGAGTTTGCAACTGCTAATGCCAGCATACAACTGGGATCACACTTTGGCTGCTCAGCAGCTGGTGCAACACGTAGAGAAACACCAGTCAGTATCGTCTATTTCACTGCATGTTTTAGACCCTGCTAGTGGTAATGAAATCTATCTTCTTTTTCAACATGACACCATGAAGACAACTCACTGCTTGGAATATATTCATTTTAAATTAGAAAAAATAATCAGAAAAATCAGGTTTGATTAATTAAAAAAACCAACCCACCTCCTTTATTGGGTTGGAGACAACTGACACAAAATCCTATGCTGTAAAGAGGAAAACCAGAAATAATGATAGTGTAACATCAACCCTTGTGAATAATTCATGGGGTACAATTTCATGTTATTTTAAATGGTGCTGCTTCTTTCTCTGATAAGCAATAATTTTATGCTCTTTCTTTACCTTTTTTAACAAATCAGTCAAAAGGACTGTCTATTGTTATCTGCAAAAAAGTGCATTTGGAATAATTTTCAAGGCAGCTTAATAGACCTCTGATCACAGAGGAGGTTTTTTGGTTTTTGTTGTTGGTTTTTTTTTTTTTAAATACCCTCTACTCATAGCTGAATAAGTTCAGGTTTCCATTTCAGGTTTGTTTAGGGAAGGAAAATTTCTTGATGCTACACAGCACTGACAAGTTCCACATTATTTTCTGTTATCTTCTTCCCTGGCAGCTCTACTACATCCTTAGAATGGCTTTAATTTTGTAATAAGAGATAGTAAGACATGAAAGGGCAGTGATGCTGGAAAAGCTGCCTGCGGGCACAGCCGTGGGCACAGTCCTGCACCCCACTGTCCCCAGGCAGGTCCCTGAGCCCGCGCAGAGCTCTGCGGGGGACTGCGCTGCCAGGCTGGGGGCTGCGCTCGCCACCCTGGGAATGGGCAATGTCCCATGCAAAACACTTCTGCAAAAGAGGCAAAGAGCTCTCCTCCCTGAAAAAAAAGCAGGAAAAGGACATGTTTCTCTGAAAAGGAGTTGAAACCATTGTCCCTGTTTGTTAATGCTTGCATGGGGGTAGGTCTACGGTTAGAAGTGAGGGATGTGTTCACCCAGGTACATCGGTCCATTTGGCCTGTAACTTGGTGATGCACCTACAACCCCCTCTGAAGTTTCAAGAGGAGTGAAATCAAGATGCGTGTGTGAGGTGGGAGCTGAAGATCGAGGGACTGGTGTGTGTGGCATGGAGTACCCTACCCTTCAGGTTCAATGTAGAATATGCACTCCTGACACACTGCTGTTCCCAGCTCTGCATGGAGAACAAAACCACACTCGTGGCTCCGAAAAAAAAAGAATATGCAGCCATAAGAGAAGAATTGTGTACAGCAGGCATGATTAACAGTATGCATACAGTTATTAACAGTATGCATTTATCTGCCTGCAATAAAGACTCTGCTCAATGTCTTCTCTCCATTTGCTACAGTACCAGTGATGGTGACTGTGATCATTTCAGCGACAAATGGGAGCCTAGGACTTCAGTGAGCACCCCGGCTGTGTCCCATAGCTTGCAGTTGGCTGTCCCGAGGAGCAGCCCTGAGATGGATGGGAGCGGCTGGTGTGAAGAAGTGGCTGACCAAAAAACTGGGAAGGAAGAAGCATGTTAAGGGCTTATGAAATGTAATAGCAGAAGTCTGAACAAAAGGCAAATACATAGCTAGGAAATATTAGGAATAAAGAAGTTGCTAGCAGTGAGGTTAAAGGTATTTGGGGGTACAAATGGAAAGCAGTCTTTGAAATGCCAGAGTTGTGCAGGGATTTCTTTTCCTGACGTCAACCTGTGGGTTCTGTGAAAGTGAATATATTGTATTTGTGTGGAAAGAGAGGGTGTAGAGGGAGCCTCTGAGAGCCTCGTATTTTCTTCCTTTATTAATGTGTTGGGTAATCCTGCCTCTGACTGCACCGCTTCGGGAAGGCTATTCTCTGCAGTGCTCTTCATCTTCGTCAGTGAATGAGCAGGGGCAGAGGCGCCGTCCTCTCTGCCCCGATCTCTGATCCCTCTGTGCTGGAACCAAGAACCAGGGTATTGTCTGAGAGCAGCCATGGCTCTCCTTTCACAGCCGGGCACAGTAAACTTCCCCCAGTACCGTGGGGTGTTTCTTTGTGAACAAATTCCAAATTCAGTTCCTCCGGAAGAAAAATCCCTTTCTGTCACAAACCAGTTTTGAACTGCTCGATCACATTCTCAGATGCCTGAAAAAGGACTCTTGCACTAATCCATTTTGCAAGATGTTCCTATGCATGTCTTACCAGTAAGTCTCATTCACAAAGAGAATTTCCTGTCCCAGAAAAGAATGGAGAGGAAGCTGCCAGAGTGGAGGCGAATCAGAAAACAGGGGCAAAACTGCTGAGGGCTGCAGAGGAGAGTGACCCAACAGGAAAGAGTACGAAAATGAAGAATATAAACCTTTGGTAAGCGAGACCTATGAATGTGGTATAAATGCTTCCAAGTATCTGAAGGGTGCAAACCCCAAGGAGAAATGTGGGTACTAAATTTGGAGCAGTACAACTGAGGACCTGGGATGACATCACAGAAAATAAAAGTCAGGCTGAATAACTGGTGAGAATTATTAACAATGAGATCCATTAGACTAGAATGGTCTCCCAAGGTAGTGTTGAAAGCCCCATTGCTAATTGATTCATTTAAATCTAGACCAGAAAAAGCACTCGGGAATGCACCGCAGGGAACAATCTTGCACTTGCAGGGAAATGGACTGGATGACTTAGTGGTCTTTCCCAGTTCTAATTTCTATGGTCCATTTCTCTCCTCCCCTTAGTGGATGGAAAGGATGAAATCCCATCAGCTTTGCTTCTGAGGAGTGTGGAAGGAGACAGTGCTGTTCTTGCAAGTACCAGTGCCCTTTGCCTTCCCTTCCTTTCTGAAAGTGGGCTTTGGAAATCTGGAGGGGAAGGAGGGACAGTCAGCCCAGGCCCCTGCATGCTTCATCCCCATACCAAATCCACGAGGATTTTTTTTAAGCTAAATTGGTAGTGGCAGAATCAATGCTATTTGAGGGTCCTTTCCTTTCATGTGAGTTTGAACACTGTTTTCCTCCACAGAAACAGAGCTGTGTAGGGGATTACAGGTAATTCTTAATTTTAAAACAGGACTGAACTGCACTTTGCCTGCCAGGTCCTGAGGGCAGATATCTGTGTTTCTCTAACAAATATTGTGCCACTGATATCTGAGCACTAGGTAAATTGACAGTCTTATATGCTAGTGAGATCCTTAATTGCTAGTGAGAAAGGATGAAATCCTGAATGTGGATTTTGGCAGATAAGTACAGGAGGAACTTATTCCTCATTACTTTTTTCTTAAGTGTACTTGCATTTAAAAACATCTTCCTATGCTTTTTACTAGGTCAGTAAAGTAAAAGCAACGGTTGATGTCACTAAACCTTTATTCACCCAATAAACTTCTGTTTTTAAGATGAGAAGCACTCTTTGTTATTGAGATTGGAAGAATTTCCAGTTTGGCTTATCACAGAGCAGAATGAAAGTCTGAACTTTCCAACTCCCTGCTTCACACACTTAGGGATGGAAACAGAAGTGCCTATTTTTCATTTCCATGTTTTATGTTAATTATTATACCCATCTTGGTGGCGAATGCAATTATATGTGACAGAGAGCCAGGGCCTCACCTGCATCCAGGTTTTGAGAGATGTCAGTTACTATTTGAATCAGAAATATTCTTGAAACAGCAAGAACCAAATGCTAAGTCCAGAGACAGTAAATGGTCTGGGGTAAAAAGCTCAGAGAAGAGCTAGCTGCTCTGAAAAGGAAACCAGAACAACCAGCATGCACAGCAGGGAAGAAGACGTTTGCTGCTGGAGCTGCCCCAAAGGCACCAGTAAGATGGGCTGGAGACACCTACAGCTTGTGCAGCAGGTGGAAATGAGGGCTCAATTCCCTTCCCAGGTTAGGTCATTCTCCCATGGGAGTGCCTAAAACTGCTGATATGAGGGGGGTGTTTTCCCCTCTTCTTGCTGAACGTGTGCTACCAAACAACTATG
Organism: Haliaeetus leucocephalus; assembly: GCF_000737465.1. Classification (NCBI taxonomy): domain Eukaryota; kingdom Metazoa; phylum Chordata; class Aves; order Accipitriformes; family Accipitridae; genus Haliaeetus; species Haliaeetus leucocephalus. The sequence continues at coordinate 18,246,773 of NW_010972436.1, read as the reverse complement.
AGGACAGAGTTGGGGTGCTCACCTCCAAAAGTGAAGCCCTAGTTCTGTACTTACTCCCAGCTGGTGCGTGCATTTTATCATCTTGTTTAGTGTAAAATACATAATCCAGCCTGGAACGATGACCTTGAACTTGTTTTTCCCCACTCTTCGCAAGGCCACAGGGCTGTGTCCCATCTCATATTTTCGGTTTCTAAGTAATGTATCCTCAACTATTTTCTGTTCCTTAGCACTGATTTAACAGAAAAGATGAAGAAACACCCGAAGTTGCTCTTGTAGGGGGAGTACTTGCAGTGGCATGCCTAAGCCCTTAGTTTAAAAGAAGTGATGAACCTGGTGGAGCCACAGTTTTAACTGCAAAACCTCAAACATCCTTTGAGCTGGAGTTTGGAAACCTAAATCTGTTGGGCTGCAGGAATCCTAGTCTGCCCCTTATAGGTCTACATTACAAAATCCAGAAATAGAGTTTCAGCTGTGGAAAAGGGATGCTCTTATGGAGTTCAAAATTATTTAGAGCAAATCTGAAGACTATTGGTTTAAGGTTTATAACCAGAGGAAAACAGATTTCTGAGAAAGAGTGACATATATGGTTTCTAACTACTTATCTATTTACCTATTTTAAAATATTTTGAGCAAACCTGTCAACTGGTGTTGATGTGTCAACCTGGGCACATGTAAGAAGTGGATAATGTTTCCAAGAATGTCAAATTACTTTGGTGAAGGTGAAGAAACTTCATGAGATTTTCAAAAGCATGTCAGCAGTTTGGGCACCCAATTTTGATTCGGGAATTTTAGTCTCATTGAAACACTGAGTCTCACTGGGATCAGGCTTTTAGCATCCATCTAACTACGCAAATGGGGCATGAGAGCCTAAATTACTCTTGTGACTCTATTCTTGAAGGGATGTGCCCTGGGCAGTAATCCGTAAATTATTCACAGTTCCTCTAACTGGTTTGGCTACTTGAATCCAATCTGGGATGGAGCAGACTGACACTCTACATAGGGCCTACATTTTCTACTGTATTTTACTACTTTATAACTTTCCTATTTAAACTAAGGATCAGAAAACAATTGGCCATCAATATTCCTGATTGTACTTAGACGTCAGGCTTTATGAGTCTTAATATGACTGTAAGGATCCACAGAGACGTATTGTCAACTTTACTTTTTTCTGTTATTCCACTTAACAATGATTAAGATCCGTTCCATGAGATACAGATGATAATTTCCCATCTTTTATCACAGCATGAAATTGCTATTTAGGGCTCTTTTGTCCAGTTCATCTTTATTTCATACAAGATAACTGAGAAGACCTCCTAGTTTGCTTTTAACATCAAAATGATTGTCAGCTTAAAAAAAAAAAAGATAGAAGAGAGAAAATTGAAGTGAGAAATCAACTCATAACCTTTTTCTATGAATGCCACGCTCCTGTGAAAAGGACTGAACTTTCTTAATGCTTCATTTTTAACAGAAAGCATGACAAAAAGTTCCTATCAGTATTTAAACTGCTAAGATTTGTCAAACACAAATGGGAAAATAGTGTTTAAATAGCAGTCTCATTTTGTCCATAATGATTATGGGAGGGTTTTTCTGCAAAGAGGACTTGGCAATAATAGATCATCTTTGCACTGAGTGACAGGAATTCTTTACTGCGGCCAGTGATTTCAGGTAGAGCGCAAACGTATGCCCGTATCTGGTCAGAGCTGGCAAAGGCAAACTCCGTCTGTGGTGTAAATAACCAGTGTGAATGCCGCCAGCCTCTAAATCGCAGCGCTCGGTGTGCAGCTCCCACCTCCAGCTCCCACCCCGCGCTGCCCTGCCCTGCCCGGGGGCTTCCTATCTCCCAGCTCGGGGAGCAGGCAGCACCGTCTGCGCTCTCCTCCATCACCCGGGCACCGGTAAAGCCAGCTGCCCTGACCACTGACCCGTGGTGGGACCATGCGCTTCGCCAAGCCCTGCAAGACCTGCTTTCTCAGCAGCGGCTCCTTGGCCTCCTGTCACCTGGTAATCTGTGACTCCGTGCATCAGGGGTGAAGGTACATGAGAGTGTTGTGGTTTCACACTTGTTGACCTGTGTTAGAAAATATTAGCTTGCTTGCCCTTGATTTTTTCCAACTGTATCTACTGGCATAATAATAATAATAATAATAATAATAATAATAATAATAATAATATTTTCCCCTGATTTTTTTTGAATAAAAAGGTACAGCAGACAAGCGGGTCAAAATAAGATGTCCAAATTGCCCCCAAGACAGTCACACAGGAAGAGTGGGAGCTGGTAGGTTACCTTAATCTGTGACAGCAAGAAAGAGTATGTCCAGCTATTGTTGTTGCGCACCCTGAAATGAAATATTGATTGATCCTGGCCAACAGCCAAACACCCACCCAGCCTCTTGCTCACTCCCCTCTCCTATGTGATTGAGAGAAAATAGAAGGAAGGCAAGAAGTCTCATGGATTGAGATAATGATATTTCACGGTTGCTTGGCAAGACAAATGCCATAAACCCAAATGCCTCCCCCTTCTCTTTCTTTCCCCAAACTTTTATTGCTAAGCACAATGTGATAGGGCATGGAATATCCCCTTCATCAGCTGGGGACAGCTGTCCTGGCTGTGTCCCCTCCCAGCCTCTTGCCCACCCCCAGCCTACTTGCTGGGGATGGGGATGGCAATGGGAGAGAGAAAGTCTTGACACTTTGCAAGCACTGTCCAGCAATAGCCAAAACATTAGTGTTATCAACTGTGTTTTATCCACAAATGCAAAATACTATGAGGAAAGTTAACTCCATTCATCACATGCCTGGATATGCATGTTCTGAGGGGATGGTTTGTGTTTGACATGATGTTATCTGGACTGTCTCTTCCACAGGTGAACTGATGTTTTTAATTTACCATATGTGAACCCATCATATCTTTAGAGAAGTCAGGAGAACTACTATGGATAGTCAGTATGCGATAAAACTTAGGTCCTCATATTAATACTATGCTACAATAACAAGTATACTTATTGTTCTACTTGAAGATATCCTGTGGGAATATGGCTTGCTGTACATGGAAGATTTGAATGCAATGTCTTACCCATTAAACAATTTTTCCTAGAGTCAATCAAACAATTTTTGATAGAACAATCTTCTCTGAATGTGTTTCAACAAAATTAGAATGTGTTAGAGGATGGGCAGATTTCAAATACATTAGAACTGCAAAACTGTTAAATAATTTACTTCAGCTGTTCCATCTTTTGAAACATTTAGTTCAAGATCTGTTATGCTAGTTTTTTAATTATTATGATATTCAATTATTATATTACATCAGATAACAACACATCAGCTGGTATCTAGTGTGATAATTTGCTCATACCTAGGCAGGTGTTTTCAAGGTTATCTTGATGTCTACTAATCAAATGTCTTGAAAACTTACTTTCACAAAAATGCATCGAGTTTTTAACTTTTCATCACAATTCAGAGCAAAGCATATCTAAATACATTGGACTGCCTGTTTTTCTGACTAGCAATTTATTACTGCGGAACATTCACAGTCAGTCAATAACATCATTTTCTACAGTTTTTTCTTTCTCGTACTTTGGAATTTGCCCTGGGTGCTACAGCATAAGTCAATTACAGTGCACAAATGTAACTCTCTTTGGTTTCCCTGGGAAACTGAAATGGCAGAAAAAAATGTCAGAGTTCAGGAAAAGAAAACCAATCTAGCACACTTCTGTTTCGCCTGTAGAGATTTTGTATTATCTTAACAGCAGTTATCACAGAATCACATTGTGCTTTTTACCAGCTTTGTCTGAAAACTGTACAAGCACAGATAAATCTGTTTCTAGTCAGGATGACATTAAATTGAAATGAAGGTAAAAACAAATTAATTTTTGTCTGTTATGGGTGCGTATGGTACCAAATGCAACAAGACATTACCAGATTTGTTTTTGTTGATGTCATTAGTAAACTGCAGAGATCTAAGGGTTTTTCTGCCAAATTCTATGTTAAAAACACAGGAAATTGGTACTTATTTGAGTGTTTGATGTGGAAAACCTGTCTGTGCCATCTCTGAACAGAGTGTGTCAAGGTCCTTGCTACCTCTGGGAATGATGGTGGGGAACAGACCACAAATCTACAACTTTAGTACAGAAAATAATGACATAAATGGCAAATGATTCATCTTGCCACGGTTGGCAGACATTCTTGTGCTGGAAAGAACTCAAGTCTTCCTGGAAAATGTACCAAGATAAGGCTATTTCTAGCTTTGCATCCTCTGTGAATCACTTAATATCTGTGCATTTCTTTTCTAGGGTCCACAAAACCAGTAAGATATTGACAAATTCGATGGCTGACAGATTGAAGGAATTCATAAAAGGGAATTCAGAATTAAAAAAGAAGCCTTGAGGGAAATGGTTTGTGAATATAAGTAAAATTATACTGTGTCTTAATGCTGACTAAGATGAAATATGAAATACAAATGTGTAAAATCCCACTAAGGTCATGGGACTCATAAAAAAAAACATCAGGAGGACACTTTCACCCCTTCCCCAAAGAAGAGACACAGACAGCCCCAGCTGCCCAGCAAGGCCAGCAGGGATCTGGATGTGCCTCTTCCCTCCCCTAGTACTGCATGCACTCAGCAGGCACAATTTTCAAAGTTATGACTCCTTTAGGTGACTTCTCTTCCTGTATGGTGTGGGGTTTTAAACTGCTGCTTTGGTCATACAGCAATGAGGCTGCATTCGTTCCATCATGCTTTTTAAAGCAGGTCTAGGCCTGGGCTAAAGAATGCAGAAGTAGTACCTTGGCAAGGTAGAATGGAATGAAATTTTTACAGGCAAAATACACACTGAATATAAGAAAACTGAACAGGGGCACTAAGCTGTGTACAGCCTCCCCTCAACAAGTGATTAAAGTAACAATTCTTGGCTCCTGTAACTTAGCTTCTTATAAAAGGCATATTTAAATGTTCTTCCTTGTGGTCCAGCTTTGAAAGCGCTCCTCTAATAAATTACAACACTTTTTTTAAAATCTGATGAGTCCTACAGTCAAGAAATCTGACTATGACAAGGCAGCTGGTATGCTGGTGCATATTTCACTTCCCAAAGTCAATCACGATCTCCCTTTTATTTTTCTTGCTACTAAATATGTCTCCTGTGGTCCGTAGGACTTACAAACCATGTTTTGTGTTTGTACAACACTATGGCTGTGCAGCACTTACTTAAAAAATGGAAGACTCATCCATTATTCCAGATCCTAAAGTAATATAAAAAATAACTACCCAAACCAGATTAAGCGAAATGATAACAAATTTAGCTGAGGAGGAGTTCCGTTTCAACCGAAGGTCTAAAAGACTTTTAGGCCAACTTCTCTACTTCTAGTTTCAGGAGAGAATTTCTCACTCTTTTCACATCAGAAAGGAGGAGAATAAGTTACTCTGCACAGAACTCTTAGCTGTATTTAGGTTCTGTGGTTGGAAAAGATCCAGCAGATAATCCTGTCTCCATCCTGCTGCCTTGCAATATTCACAACTGTCCCTATTGAATCTAGCTAATGTAATTGTTGAAAGGAAGGAGTAAAACAAGCCTGAATGAATTATACATGCCTTTCCCCTCTGAGCTTATCTTCTCATTTCTAAACTCAATCCACTGCTCCACATGTCTAAGTGAGAATGAAGTTTATGGCAGCATCTCCACTGCTGACATTCTCATAAATACTGAGGTGCCCCAGCTGAGGTACGCTCACAAAGACAGACAGGCCATCTATGCAACAGTTTCATCAAAGGGCTAAAGATTTCTATATAGTATGTGTCCATCAGTTAACTCTTAACAGGAGTGAATATCAAAGTTAGGCCCTGCTGATAAGTGTAAGTATTTCCCATGGTTAGAGCAAAGTAGAATTAAAACGACATGTGCTCTGGGTCTGTTTCTTTTGACTGGAAAGGAAATGGGCTGAGATTTGCTTTTGTTGCCAGTCTGAAACAAGGTTTATGGTAGCCTTGTACAACAAAAACTTGGTGTTTCCAGATCTAAAAAAGCAATTAATGGATAATACAACTTTTTATTGATAACTACACCCCCCCCCCCCCCCCCCCCCCCCACCTCCATACACCAACACAAACCCAACCAATCAAATCC
>NW_010972436.1:17981854-18240647 GCF_000737465.1 Haliaeetus leucocephalus | reverse complement strand
GATAACTACACCCCCCCCATCTATTAGGAAAAGCAAAATCAGACAGGTCTGCATTTTGTCCTGTAAACAAAGCAATGTAGGGACATATTTATGAATAAATCTTTACCTCTGTTGCCAACATTTTTTGTGTGAACTTACTTGAGATGTAAATATTTAATGCTTCTTTTCTCTGCATTACTATTTATTTTTCTGTGTGGGAGTAAAGGCATCCTTCAATACTGTGGACGAGGTAAATAATGTATTACTTAGTCATGAAAAATGCCAGAGGAAAATAAATGAGAGGATATCTTACCTTTGGTCATCACAATGCCTGCAAGAGTTTTGTGGCGTGCATGCATAGAAGTGAAATTATCTGTCAGCTCCCGGAACTTCTGTGCAACCATTTGGTATACAGAGTCGGCAAAATCCTGAAAGACACAGTCAGAAAGAATTTTTTCACTTCTTTGATTGAGGAGCCTGGGCGTTTCTGCAGATTAGTCACCTGCTGTCAACTGCTGAGAGGTTCCTTTTAGAATTAGACACCACCTACCCAAGCAAAGATGAAAGGAGTATCTCTCTGTCAACTACCCACATCACCCTCAGAAAAGGCCAAATTAACTGAAATAAAGCTAGAGACCCGTATTGACTAGGATTAGTGGTAAAGGGAGAAGATTTCAAGGTTGACTTATTTTCAGCCTCCTAGACGTTGGTCCAGGATCAGTTCACAGGAAATTTGTTGGTCCTTTATGGATTTTATTGTAGTGAGCTGAAGAGGCGGACGTGTGTCCCACCAAACCACTTATTTCCATGAGCCCACTGAAAATTTCCATTAGCCCACTGAAGCCCGAGAGCTGAGGTCTGGGTTATAGGTAAGGACCATCTGTTTCTGCATTCAAGGTGAGTTTTTAATGACTCGCAGCTACTGAGGTAAAAAAATCAGCTCACGTTTAATGCTGTCAGAGGAGTACCATGGTCTGTCTTGCTTCCAGCTTGACAGCCATTGGGAGGAAGGGAAGGGGAACCTCTGTTTGCACACCCTACCGAAGGTGTTGCTCGCATGAGTTCATTGGTGTGCAGTAGTGCTGAGGGACTGGTCTGCCAGGTCTCCTCCTGAGCATGTCAGCTTTGTTGAAAGGTCAAATTTTCCCATGGACTGGGCTCTGGAGACTGTGTGGTCTGAACCCTCAGATCTGAGTGAGTCCAGTCACCAGGGAGAGCCTTGGGAAGCTGGTTACTGAAGCTGAGCAGGGTAAAAGGTCTAAAAAGTGAATTCTGCAGACTGCATATGGCTGAATGTGAACTGAAACCAGCTCTGGTGCTCCTGAGAACACCACTACTTGGACCAGTTCCCTGCTGCAGAGTTTAGTATCTTTTCATTTACTTAATCTCTGCACTTTGTTTGGCACAGAGCCTTTCAAGCACACATTAGAGATAAGTCAGAGGAACGCTGTTTGTGAGCATGAGTTGTTCTTAAAGTGCTTTGCAAGTTTGAACATAAAAAAGTAAGATCCAAAGGATTTTTTTTCCTGAGCCATATGATTTCTTGTGGGAAACCAAGCTGTACCTACAAATCCTTCCAGGAGCAGTTCCTGGGGGCTGGACCTTACTCTGGGATGCTGACAGAAAACCTCCTGGCATGCTGTGATCTGGTTAGCACCCAGTGCTCATGTCTTTATTAGCAAAAGTGGCTCGACCAAGCAACAATTCCAGTTTTTCTCTTGCTGTCGGGCTAAGCTACCTGGGGGAAGGTCCCGGTAAAACAGGCCCCCCTGCATTCACCTGGTTTCTTTAAGTGGGCTCATGGAACACATGGAGGAGATGCTGAGTCTGATACTCAGCCTCCCTCACCCTGAAAGATCCACAGCCATGCAGGAGTAAGGAAATGTATTTAAGAAGATCATAGCCATTCTTTTTCTCCCAAAACTGTTAATGGTAATGAAAACATGTTGGCAAAACCACAGTATTTTAAATTGGGAGAACATACAGCTATTTTTCAGAGGAAAGCAGATTCTAATTCACAAATATTATCAGTAATACTACTGCCACTGAGAGCCTCTACAGGCTGTATACCATATGTTTCTACAGTTTGTTGCAAAAGTCAGCTTAATTTTTAAACATTATTATAGCAAATATAAAAAAATCTAATTAAATAAAACATAACAACAATTAGGGAACCCCCTTTTCATAAAACCTGGAATATTTTTTCCATGTACAATGCTTGTAAGTGATTGCAATATGCTCAAATACATGGAGGATAGGCTTTCTCTGAAACAATAATTTTTCTTTGTTTTGCTAAATGCAGTTTTCCAAGGTATTGCTCTGGGAACAAATCATTTGCCCAAAAAGACAGTTTAATATAACATGAAATAAAATATGCTGGCTTGTTGCAAAAGAAGGAAAGAAGCACATAAACCCTTTCTGGAAGATGCATGCAAAATTCTACACTAGAATTAAACGAAAACTAAGAAAAATTATCAAGAACAGTTTGACAGTTTCTAAATGGAATTTCAATTTGACCGCATTTATAACTCTTCTAATCTAATTGTCCACAACCACCATGTGAGCAAGGTTTTGCTCATACAGTGCTTCTGAAGGATGAATTTTGGGTCAATTCTCATTTGTCAAGCATCAAGGCACCCTTGTGATATAAATGCAATTATAGTTGCTTTACAGATGAATGAGTGAAGGCACTAAAAGGGTGAGGGACTGGTCCAGGGGAATAGCATGGAGCTGGGCACAGCCAGGTGTTCTGATTTCCTGATGCTCTGGTTAAGTGCTCAGCGCTGGAACACTGCCTGTCTTTCATAATATGAAAGTTTGTTTCTAAACTTGTTTTCCCTACTGAAGAGTGACTTCATCCATAACGGAAAACTAAGAAGTATTTGCAGGACTGATATAACTGGGCCCCATATGGTGGACTGAAAATCTGATCAGTTTTATTTAGACTAGAAAGAAAGCAAAAAAAAAAAAAAAAAAAAAAAGAGAATCTCAAAAAAACTATCTACACCATCATTTAAAAAAGGAATCAAATCATAAATTTCATCTCCTGCAGTACTGAAGTCCAATCCATGCCTGCATTTCTAGCGTACCCTCCAAATCTGCATCCCAGGGCATTTTGCGCTCATTAAGAGTTAATTAGCTTAGAGGCACATACAATTCCTAAAAGAATCATTTAAAAAATGCTAAATAGAACAAATAACTTCTAACTTTGGATTTAGAAATCCCCACAGTCAGAGCTTTCTTTACTTCATTTGGCAGTAGGTTCCAAAGCCAGAGAGCAAAGAGACTCACTAAAGGCAAAATAACGACATGACTTCAGATAACATTTAGGGACGATAAGGAATTCAGCATTTGCTGATCTCAAGGAGTGACCTGGGACATTAAAGAACAGCAAATCCATTAAATGTGAAGCCTCTTAGCTAAAATAAGTCAGGCGAGTATTTTTGGTCTTGAATCCATTGCCTGAAAGGATGCCATTGAAATTAATAGAAGCAGAGGAGTGGCATACATGAATACGTGTAGGATGCAGGAAAAACAGCCAGAAACATAGGGTCTAAGCTGAGAGGTCATTTACAGGCTGTGATATTGCCCAAACTTTCCAAATGGATATTCCAAAGTACAATGGAAAGCAGGAAAGGGAGCAGTCTATTTTTGCAGATGGTGAAAAATAAGAAGTCAATATATGCACAGCTCAGCCCTGTAATGAATTTGATACCCTGAGGATTTGCGTGTAATGCAGCATAATTGCAGGGCCTGGAATAATCTGTCCCTGAAAGCTGGCTCAGTGGCAGAGCTGGGTATAGGGTTAGTTCCCTCACCTATACCCATAAGTTACAAGAGGTGCAGAGTGTTGCCTTCCTCTCTAACATACACCAGAGCAGCTATTTGGCCTTATTCATTCATGTGCGCTGAAATCACTGACAGCGTTTCTGCCTATATTGAGTCTTTAGACTGGATTTCAATGTTTTTACAGAGACAAAACTGGTTACAGATATATCTAATGCATACCGGACTGATACAGTGGAGATAAGAGTTGGTACATTTATCCCTGCTCTATTTAGAACCATAAATTTCATTCAAGAGATTTTCTTGCTTTACTATTAAACCATAATCCTAGGATACTAAAAGATACATATCCAGATGATCATTCCTGATGGGATATAAACCAGAAAAATTCTACTACTGATGGCCATTGTGAGCCTGGTTGAACTTTTGGGATACAGGCTAGACTGTGTTATCTGCCATCAGAAATAACTTAAAAACCATACACAAAAGAAAGCATTCTTTTGTTATTCTCTATTATCAAAACAATTAATCTCAGAGAAAAGTTGTGTTTGGTGATATCACAGTTCCTATTGCCAGACATGAGTGAAAATAATCTCCATCTGGAGTAAATACAACAGCCAAATACATCTTGGCAGCTTCTGAACGAATATCAGGTTGGTAGTAGAAAAAGGGAAAATTTCAGAAGATGGGGGAAAAAGAAGAGTAGAAACTTTCTTTGTGAAAGAAAAATTCAGTGCAATTAATACAGGTGCATGGAATTGCACTGATCATGTAATGGCAGAGAAATGGCAGCTTGGGGCAGGGGGACAGGGCAGGAGAAAATAAAAAGATACAGACAGTCAGAACTCTGAAAATTTTTACCGAGACACACAGGAGAATAAGTGCTCAAATACCGCTTGAGTGCTGGACCTAGGGCTGGCTTATGTTTGGGTCTTAAATCTCCTTGGAAAACGGGTGTGATGCAAAATGCCACTGAAGCCAGTGGAAGTATGCCTGACTGAAAGATGCTCCAGTTAAGGCTCAACCGGCAAGGATGGGAGTTCGAACATGCCTGTGCCCTGGCCAGGCAGGGTGAGCTCGACCATACCAGCTTTGCCTGCATATTGGAAGGAAAAAACATGACTCTGGGGAAGAACTGACCTTCCAGGTGCTGAGTTTCTTTCAAATCCCCTGCTTTTGTTCACCTGCTATCAAAATCTTAGCTTTCACAGGTCTCACTTAGGTGTTTCTGTAGAAACAATATTTGTCTCACAGGCAATTTCTTTGAGATCAAAACTTTGCTCAGTCTTACTAATACAGTGAGTGGTATGAGTAAGGCAAACAAGACTGTTAGACCCACACCAAGGGTCAAATCTCAGTTCCACTCAAACCATGCACATTGCCTAATGCTTACTGTCACTGGTAGAAGCAACAGTTACTTGTTCAGCTGCCTGGCAGAAGAAAGAAAACAGATAACACTAAACTTTTCGCTGTGAAAAAAGACTGAGATCCTGCAGTACTCAATAAGCTATATTTTAACACATACAAGGAGGCTGGAAGAATGAAAAATAGATGTTATTACTGCTAAAACTGCACTGTGTTGTCTGAAGTATTCATCTGTCCTTGATTACTATATCAAATTACTTGTGTTCTTCACAAAGGAAAATCAAAATTTAGATCATACCACTACATAACCAAAAACTTTTAGTCATTTCTTAGGACTAATATTTCAAATGGTATAAATAATTAAAATGTGTTCAAGTTTGCAATGGGAGTCTTCAGGGTAAAACTGACATTCAACAGGAGTAGTAAGGATATTAAAATCAATAGATTATAAAGAAGAAAGCCTTTAGTAAACATTTTCTATTGAAATCCTGTCTTAGGGTTTATAGGGTTGAAATACCAAAAAGGTTAGATTTGCATATGGATAAGAAGAAATATTCTCCTATACAGATATCACCAAGGGCGCTGTTTCTCCTGTCTACCAAGTACTTTATTTTCCAGAAAATTACTGACATTTGGGGGGTAAATGTTGAACACTATGAAAGGGGACAGGGTTGAATTAAGTTCACAACTTCCTTCACAGATAAAAGGAGATGGACACCTCATTCTTTTTACTGGCTGAGGGGGAAACAGGCACTTGTTGACAGTGGGAGTTTGTATTTTTTCCTGTGGGGAAATCTCACTGTCTAGATGGGAGGGGAGGAAAATACAGCACAAAGAATATCAATCCTGAAGCGCTGCTCCTGGTCAGCGTGTGTAGCAAATTGCTACGCAACACACTTTTTCCCAGGCTTGTAAATAAGTTTGCTGTAGCTAGTTGGAGATTCATCGCTCAGTGATTGTACCCTCGAGCCAATGAATTAGTCAGGCTCTTCCCAGGTACTACATCATCTTCAAGATGCAGCCTGGAGAAGAGAAACAGCCGAGGGTCGTGGGCTGCCCTTCACCATCAGTCTTCTACCACCAATTTAACACCAGGAGCTCCCCCGGCGTGGTGGAAAGGGCTGAACGAGGACCTAGAGGAACGGACCGGCCGGGGTGACCTGTGCACGGGAGGAGGGCAGCGGGTCACAAGCAGCGGGTTGCAGGCTGGGTTCATTCCTTGCCCTGCTTCCTGGGACCCTCAGTGCAAACCACTGGCTTTGCCATGAGTCCCACTTCTCCGGAGGTAAAAGGGGACGATTTTTACCCACCTCGCAAGGGAACTGTGAGGCAAATGGCAGTGATGGTAGTGAGAGTCTCCAAGCAGGGTCATGCAAGGACTTCTGCAGCCAGACTGGAGGCTGCAGTCCACAGCCCCTCATAACTCAGCCTTCCTTCAACGTGCACAGGCATTTACAGAGTATTACTCAAAGAACAAGGCACTGCCAGGGAATTCATTGTGGTTCTTTCCTTGAGACGTGCAGTAATTATTTCTCTCTGATCATAACTCCTACAGTATTGATCATTATGTCTGGTTTTGGCTTATCCCTCAGGGCCGGCGTATATGGGCTTTGTTTTATCTTAGATGGACATGGTTTTATTTTGTCTGGCTATATGTTTTCATTTCAGCTGACCGTGTTCGTATATCCTGTGTACATCCTGATTCAGAGAGGTCTTCTCATTCCTGCTTCTCAGAGGGGATTGGGCATGTGCTGCACAGGCAGCAGCTTGGTGCACATTCCCACATTGAGCTTCTAATGAAAACTCCAATAACACACTTCTGACACTGAATATCCTCACGGTTTTTTAATCAAGATTGATGGGGAAGATCAACCGCTCCTATTGATTCAGTCAAAAGAATCAGTTTCACCAACCCCCCAATCTGTTCATAGTCCTATTACAAATGTTTTAGCTACATATGGTGCTGAGCTACCACAATGAATTCCTTATTTCTGTAATCATCTAATGTCCCAAATTTGCTCTGCATTCATGAAGGCTCCTCAGTGTCTCGGCTGACCTCAGCTGACGTGGCCAACTCACCCAGACTGTGCAGTGGGCTCCTGGGCTCAGAGCGATTATTTGCTGGCTATTTCCCTCTCCTCCCCTCACACTGGCTGGAGGCTGATTGCTCTGCTAATTTCCCAGGTCCCACAAAACATATTTGCCTCCACACCATTGCTTATATCATTAGTGATCATTTACTAAATATCAGCACTGTGCTGGGTGCTGTATGAGGCAGACTTTGAGGATAGTCCCTGTGTGGCAGACAGAAGAATGACAAAATACCCCAAAAGACCCCAGAATGGGAGTCAGAATAGAAAATTCCTTCTCCCACCCATTTGTTTTTTGGGTTTCCCAGTAAACCTAAGGCTTTATGAAAATGATAGCCACCACCCGTGCTGGGGTTGGGAGGATACAGCATGCACGGAGGAATTAAGATGAGACAAAGGTGGAATGGGAGGGTTAGTTAAGGTCCATCCTTTGTGAATCTCAGCACCCTTATGCCTGGGAGATTTCCCAGTGGCTTCTTTAGGTTTTAAATTTGACCTTGTTCTAATGAATGCGAGGCTGGCTAAAAACCATTTTATCAGATTTTGATGAATTGTTCATATATCCAGCATATTCTCCAGCAATGATTAAAGGCTGCAGTAGGCTTCTCATTTGTGATGTTTCTTGAGTGGCTAAATGCAAGCTGAAAGTCCTTCACTGCATCTGAAACTTTTTTACTAGGTGTCGTGGTTTAACCCTAGCTGGCAGCTAAGCCCTACGCAGCTCCTCACTCACTCCCCACTGGTGGGATGGGGGAGAGAATCAAAAGACTAAAAGTGAGAGAACTCGTGGGTTGAGATAAAGACAGTTTAATAGGTAAAGCAAAAGCTGCACACACAAGCAAAGCAAAACCAGGAATTCATTCACCGCTTCCCATGGGCAGGCAGGTGTTCAGCCATCTCCAGGACAGCAGGGCTCCATCACGCCTAATGGGGACTTGGGAAGACAAATGTCATCACTGCAAACATCCCCCCTTCCTTCTTCTTCCCCCAGCTTTCTATGCTGAGCATGACGTCATACGGTCTGGGATATCCCTTGTGTCAGTGGGGGTCAGCTGTCCCAGCTGTGTCCCCTCCCAACTCCTTGTGCCCCCCCAGCCTCCTCGCTGGTGGGGTGGGTGAGAAGCAGAAAAGGCCTTGGCTCTGTGTGAGCACCGCTCAGCAGTAACGAAAACATCCCTGTGTTATCAGCACTGTTTTCAGCACAGATCCAAAGCATAGCACCCTACGAGCTGCTATGAAGAAAATTAACTCTATCCCAGCCAAAACCAGCACACTAGGGAACACAAAAGTCCGCTAGTAAACTTTGTTTTAAATCTCTTCAGTGATACTTTCAGACATGACTGGCAAAGAGGTGCTGTGCCAATGTTCGTAGAAGTTTTTCTTGAAATATTGAACTTTTTCACATGAATAACAGGTTTGAAATGGGGGGACACCAAATGTTATTGGGGCATTTGGGGAAGGAGGGACAAATTTAGAAACTGCTAGCTATGATGTGAGTTCTGCTATAATGAAAAAGCTTCTGAATTTGTGCGTAAGTGCTACTATGTGATCCTGTAACTGAGATTAATCCATGTTAAATAACTCAAAAGAAATTTGTAGCAACAGTAGGAAGTACAAAGATCAAATAGGAATTTATTCTAGAGGCTCAGTGAAAAAAATTGGTCTGTTTTCACAATATATCCCTTGACTACAGGGAATCAATCAAACTTAATATAATGTATCTTTTTATTTGTTTCAGAAACCCCTGGAGTGACTGAAAGAAAATAGAACACATAAAATAAGCATACTCTTGAAAAAGGAAACGCTGTCAAATCCAAATGCCCCAGCTCCTCTGAAAAGTACGATTTTCTATTTAGTAGGAAAACATTTTGTATGTAGGTTTAATTAGAATCTTTAAATTCACATTAGTGTGTTAATGTTAGGATGCTAACAGATGAGCCCCTCTATTTGAGGTTGATTCATTGCTGTCTGCATTCATCTTGCTCTAAAAAGATGCTACCAATAAGTACCATTTCAATGAATTTAGAGGAAACAAGCTTTTCCACCAACAATAACAGTTGTTCCCTAAAGGAGGCCATGCTAAGTTTCCAGCTTTGCTTCTTCTGAATGCAGCTCTGCATTTATTGCTCTGGTAATGAAGAATGTCCATACCAATTTTGCAGAATCATTCTTGAAGTCAATACTGCACCTGCTAACAAATGCCAGAAAGGAGGGGTTGGTTGTTTGCCTTTTTTCTTTTCTTTTACTGATCCTTAACCCAAAAGCCTTCTTCCTACAGAAGCACACATAAGGTTGGCTGCAAGTGCTGAATAATTCAAAACAATGAAGTAGTGTTCGCTTTGCAGCCTTGTGCCTGCTTTAGGACAAGCCTCAGGTGTCAAGCTGTTGTACACTACAGATATTAAATTAGCACGAATGGGTTTTCTTTAACTAGATAAAAGCTCTATAAAGCCACCAGTGCCTAGGAATGGCTAACTCTGTAAAAAGGCTTTTATGCTCTCTATAAAAAACTAGATTTTAGTTTCATATTAGGAGCCATCTCTCTTTAATAAAATCAATGCTTTATCTGAGACATGTCCTTTCAGTTTTCTGTTTCCTCGCTTTATCTTTCTTAGGTGCATTAAAACGAATATCCTTTGGAAACTAATGGTGGCAAACCCCTCGTCACATACAATACTCTTGGCTGTTCAAGGTCCACTCTCTTCCCAAAGCCTAACCAGTTAGCAGCTCTTGGGTAAATGTTCAAAGCAGGGAGAGAACAGTGCTTGCTCAAATCCCTTGAGCATCACTTTGAAAATCTACGCCTGTGTGTTTATGGTTCTCATTAAGGGGCTGCGCTATTAAGAGCCTTCCCCATCACACATACGCTTTGTTAGATAAGGCAGGGTGCAGGCAGTGTCCAAAACAAATTTAATCTATTCTGAACTGCTGATCCCAGCAAGGCACTGCACAATTCAACTTTCTGAATCACTGCAGAGCAAGGCATACAATACACTGTGCGGCAATTACTATACAGACATTGGAATTTTTCCTTTCTTGTTGTTAAAGATCTTTCTGTCATTTGCTGTAATGATTCTCGAAATCCAGCTTTAACCTTGCTAACAACCTTTCCCTTGGCTGGGAGGAGTGGTAAGGCAATCTACATTTCATGTTACCTCACACTTCTTGGGGCTTTTCCTCAAATGTGCAATTAGCAGGGACAGTTCTCATCATCTATGGTGGCTTTGTGCCAGGACAGGCAGAACCGCCATTTCAACTGAATCCCGACTGCCACTCTGGCACCCAACAGAACCTTTTGGGGCTACAATCAGTCCCCCTGGGACTTACTGTCCCTTACTGGACAAACACAAGTAATTAACATAACATTGCTGAAATTAAGAAAGAGCTTTACTGTTTTATGTCTGCTGAGAACCTGCATCTGAACATAAAAATTCAGCATTAGTTTTAGCCCATGCTCTAAAAACCATATATCAGTTCCCATCACCGTCCCCCCCATCTCCAGTCAAGAAACTCCTAACCAAGTGTCCACACCTAGAACCTGAGGATGGTCTTTTCAAACCCTGTGATAAAACCGGTTGCCTCAGCAGACCTGTCTTTGAGCAAGAGCCCAGGGAAGGACAGAACATGAGGCCAGAAGACTGTGGAGTGGCACAGCATGGGCTGTCCTCCACGGGATGACCTTCCCTTGGGACCATACACGTGACAGGGATGGAAAGGATCTGCCTGCAGATAAGTGCAATGTTACAGCTTTTACTTACAGCTCAGATTTCTTACGGCAAATAAAATCTTTAGGAAAACTTCCTCACCATGGGAAATTTGCTTTAAGTGATTTATTTCACTGTGGGTGATAAAAGAAGAGCTTCTTGCGAAGAAAATACAAAGAATAAATGGATAAACCCAGTAATTAAATTAAAAACTATTATTTCTATTTATTTAAGGACTGACTTACACAAAAATCTCAAAGCAGTTCACCTACAAATTGACCAAACCCTATAAAATTCATGTCAGGTAGGTAAATATATTTATTCCTATAAAATTGATGATTAAATTGAGAGACAACCAGCTTTAATATTTTGCCTAGGTAAGTCAGTGTAAAAGACAAGGAATAGAATGTCAGTTCCTCCTTTACAGCAAAATAAAAAGACATAACACAAATATGAATAAATTTCTTTTATCAGCACACCATACTTCTGGAAGGATACCTCAAAAGATCTCTAAGGTGTCTGGCATTACACATCTGGGCTCCTGTGTACAGCCATGGGGTAAGAAAGAATCTGCCAAAATTCAGACAGCATTTCCAGAGAGAAAAGAGGAATAACCAGCTTCATACCCAGCTCTCGGAATATGTAAAACTATGTCACCAATCTGTGTTTTTAAGGTAATTGCTAGATGTTAGCTCACTTCCTAAGATGCACATAACCTAAAGGGCACTCCAATAAATTACTTTGAGCATGTTTCACTCTCCTGCTCTGCTCACAGGGCTCCTCAGCAAGGAGGAGCTGGCACACAAGCCTTGCTCTACCCTTTTCAGTCTACAAAACTGTCCCGCCAAAACCTGGGCGGGGGGGGTGTGGCACACAAGGGCTACACAAAGTTCTTGGACTCAAGAGCTGACTAATGTGGATAGCAAGGTAAAACATGCTGCTTGGAGCCCCTGAAAATGATAAAAGCAAAAAGTGAAGGATTTCAGGGCTGTCTGCCATTGCACCTTTGTCTTCTTTTCTTTCTCCAACCCTTCTCCTCCTGTGATTATGTTTAACCATTTTCCCCACCTCTTCTGTTGAGTGAATCTGTGCTTAGCCTCGCAGAAGTATTGTCTAGGTGGTCTGGAAACCCAGACAAACTATATTATACAAATCAAAGTCTGTCCAGTTTCTGATAACACCAAAACTAATTTATTTTTTGTTTATACTCCACTACCTTTGACAAAGCTTCCTCTAGAGATTTATATCTCCATCCTTACTGCCTTCCAACTGTTTGTCAATTTTTTTGTTTTGCAACTGACAAAAGAAAAAAAATATCTGACATCAACCTTGGAAGAGGTACTGAGCGCAGAAGTTTTTTTTCAGACGTGATAAAATCTTGCCTAAAACCATGTCCAACCTTTTCAGTAGAAAGTCCAGATGGCTTTGCAGCCTGTACAACAGACTTTATTCACTGATGCTTCTCTAAGTGTCAGCAGGGTGTTGTCTTCCAGAACTAGTAAATGCACAATGAAAGGCAGCTCGGAGGGGAGAAATAAACACAAACAAAAAACCCCCTCACTTAAATCCCCCAGCCTCCCCCCAAAATAAAATTAATCTGCGAATTTCTACATGCATCTGACTGAAAATTCCCCCCAGGTAGAGAAAGGCTTTGCAAACAACTGGAGGTGTAACGGATGGGGTAGCTGTTCAGGCGGCTCCAGGGTGAACAGTGATTTACGCACTCACTGCTGACTCTAGGTCGCCCTTGCCTGCATTGCAAATATTTCAACTACAGGATCAGGACCCTTGCTGAGTCTGTGTGTAGGCTTCAAATTGCAGCATCTCATAGTGTTGTTTTCACTATGGTCAAATTAGCACCAAGAAGGATTTATGAGTCTGGCAGGCAGGGAGGGGGAGGCTCAGGGATTTGGGTTGAGTTTTTGCCCCTGTGCCTGGATCCCCTGCAGCCTGATGCCAGGCATGCCGTCAGCCCCTGCCTCAGTTTCCAATCTGTAAAATGGGAACGTGTGTGACTTCTTTGATATTGGTGAGGGTCAAAGTACTTTTTTACGTCAATTTATGGCCAAGCTTACCACGGGATTGGCACTGTCCTGCCCATCCCTCCACTCTGCATAGCACCTAGCTTTAGACCTAGGCAATATGGGAGGACGAGCAGTAAAGCAGCTCTGCTACAGCCAGCTCTGGCCCTGCGGCCGTGCCGAGCTCTGATAGCAGCTGGATCCTGCACTCAGCAACATGAGCATGGAGGGAGAATGCCTGGTGCAAACCAGGAGAAAAACTGCCCGCTCTTGATATCACTTCTGAGTCCTCCGAGGGAATCAGGAAGAGTAAAAAGCTCCAACCAATATGAAGCTCATGCAGCTATTGTCATTTTAACCACCATCCGTGTGATACTGGTGGCAGTGGTTAATACTGCAGCCACCTCGTTAGTATTCCCTATACTGTTATAATTGTGTAGCCTTGCGGTTGGCAGCGCTCTTGCTCCATGTCTGTGAAGAGTTTATCCCAACGTGGCATGCTCCAGGACCAGAGAGCCTCAGTACAACTGCAAGGCAAATAATAAGTGATAGCAAGTGGGGAAATTCTCAGAAGAGAGGGGAAAAAAAAAAGAAAAGGAAAAAAAAAAGAGAAACCTGCTGCACACAAAGCCCTTCCAGCATGTGTCCGATTTTGTTTCTTGTTGACACACTACTCTCGTTTTGAGCTGACAGCTGTGGTCCAGCCTTTGTCAGGTAATTAATCTGGGTAGTTCATTTTCACAGGTGAGTAGCAGGTTGGCACAGTCTCCTCTAGCAGTGGTTTGTGGGTTTGCTTTTTTTTTCATTTTCAGAGCAGCATGGGTATGAAAGCGTGCGTGTGTGTGTGTGAACATGGGCACACAACACGCTCTCGGACCTGGCCAGCCATTTGTTCCTTCCTCACTGCAGAGTTCCACACTGCAGGTATAACTCCTATGCTTTGCAGGGTGAATGGAAGGAAACCTCAGACAGGAATTTAAAAGCATCAGACTTGCTCTCATTGATTACAACTGACAAAACATTAAAACCCCCGAGTTCCCTTGCCAAGGTTGAGCACTGCTGGTCTGACTCACACAACAACTTCTGTGTCTGTTTAGAAATGAAACTGATTTAAAAAAAAGAAAAAGAGATGGGAAGAGAGAGAAAGAAAAGCCATCATATCTCTTGGCAGGGAAATGGGGGGTGATCTACTGCATTTTAACATTTGGTTAGTTGTGAAGTAATGCAGTAATAATAATAATATTTTGCACATACAGCGGTGACAGCTAAAATGAGCACATTTTCTTTTTCGCGATGCAGACAGTGCTCTGCAAGGTCATCGAGCTGGGAAACGTGATTCTATGGTTCTTGTGTCAAAGTGCCAAAATATCCTTTCACTGAAGCTGTACGCCTTCAAGCCATCCCTGAGCTCCACAGAGCCACTTTCTTCTGTTTGATGGTTTCTTGCCACTTCCACATTGTGCCCCAAGATACCTATCTTGACAAATGGCTGGGTAATACATGGCTGGGCAACACAATTGTACCTCAGCATCTCTGTCCTCCACAGCCAACACAGGCTTTCTTCATTTCTTCTTCCTTATATTCCTTCTTCCTTACATTTCTCCTTCCTTTTTCTTATAATCCAGTATGTTCTTAAAACCTAATCTGCATACCCACCCCTCTGTTTCCATGGGCAATCAAGAGATGGTTCAATTCAGATTGTGCTGTGAAAGGACACAATGTTATGTCATACACTTTTGTCTCCTTGATTAGTAATACTGAAATGTACTGTGAGCCAAACAGCATGGCGAGCTGTAACACCTCTCTGTCGAGGATAACAAGCTTTAGTCCCTAGGGGCAGGGTGCCCTGATGGAAAGCAGTGCAGTGATCCCTAGGCAGTTGGCTACGCCGGGAGGGGCTGTGTTAGGAGAGGTGGATTAGGAAACTGAGCACTCTTCATCTTTTCTTGAATGTTTGGGGCTGTTATTTCTGGGGGAACATTTCAGTAGCTACCCTCACTTTCAGTCATCAGCCCATGAAGTCGTACAGGACCCCTGAGTGATGGCTATATTCTGGCCATCTCTTCCCATAAGAGACTATTTCTGTTCCCTGACCATATGGGGAGCTCAGATCTACTGGCTCTCAGCAGCAGATTAAATCGGTTGTCTATCCCTTCAATTTCAGTGCTGTAGTAATAGTAAATAGGTACCAGTAGTAAGTGATCAGAATAAAGTGATTTCCTTACACCAGAAAATGGAATGAAATCCCCTCTCCTAAATCCCATTTAGCTCTGCATTCATTACATTGCCAGCTTTTGTAGTGAAATGTTCGGATCCTATTGAAATGTCCTAGATATTAATTTTCACTGCCAATAACAAGAGTCCTGTGCACTTAACGTTGTCCTTGGAACACAGTAAAAATATGTTTCAGCAGCTAATGAAATTATCACAGACCCTGTGACCTGGAAAATAAACAGAATAAGAAAGTCTTACCCTTGCTGGCTAAAATGATGTGGTACAGCTGTATTTTGTCACGTACTTTATATATCTATATATGCATATGTCATGCCAAATTGTAGATTGCCATTTTATATATATTAAGGTGGTTAAGGAGGCTTTTTTTAGCTGACATTTCCAACACATCTCAACAACTGTTTTGCTAGGATTTATGCCATGTATCACGTATTTTATGGTTTCTTTAGCACATACAGGGTTTAACTGTTGGAAGACTGACACTCACTGGCTTCTAACAGGGATGTAGTAGTGTTACCCTTTTCTTCTCTATCCAAACTTTAACATCTCAGGCTTTACTACTTTTATTTTGTCCTTAATATTTTTGTGCAGATAGATCTAAAAAAACCCACAGAACAAACTCTTATTAAAGACGTACAAAGATGTCTTTCAAGGCAAGGATGATGGGAAATCTCTCAGGCCACAAAACTGGGAGACACTTGAGGGAACTTATTGTCATTGCAAAATGCATTGTCATACACAGAAAAGGACAAAACCTGGGCTTCCCTTGGGTTTTTAAGTATCAAACCTGCATAGGTAGATCGTTGGAGGTCTTTGAAGAGCTCAGCCTCATTGCAAGCCCAAACTAGATGTAAGGTTGTTCTTTTATTGTATGTGATGCCAAGGACGCGAGGCTCTAATGCTTTCTGGTACAGACATGACAAACCTGGTCAGAAGTTGTAACCATTTTGTTGAAGCAGCTACTGAATCCCTGTGCCTCAGTTTTTCCATCTGCATTTATCTGCCTGCAGTAGCCCAGAGATCACCCTTATGGCCTCAGCAGGTAAATCTCTTTGGTGAAGTGAAGCATTGTCAGCAACACAGGAGACCTTATCCGCATCAGAGACAAAATGAACCCTTATCTCCTTTGCAGGTGAAATTCAGCTATAAACCCAGTCATTCAACATGTTCAACACCAATGGGAGATGACACTGCAAAACCACCTTTCCATCTGTGTCCCCCTGTATTCAAAAAAAATGGGCTAAGGTGCTAATTTTGCCTTCTTGATCACCCTGCCGGGAAGGTGGAGGGTTGTGTGGGCTGTCACACCTTGCAGGAGGGAGGACAACCACTTTCCACCACATGGCTCCAGCAGTGGCTGCTTACTTTGTGTACTGGCTGGTGGCAAATCGACAGCCACAAGCTCTCTGGGGAGGTACACAGCTGTCCCACCAGAAGGATACAGCAGACATCGACTTGCACATCACTGGTCAGAGGCAGCCCCTGGGAAACAGTGTTTGGGCATGAGCCTTCCTTCACAGCCAGCAACAACAGTGCCATTAAGGACTACGTGTTTTAAGGAGAAAATGGCCTACTTGGGCTTAGGCAGCCCTACAAGGGCTGATTCTGGTTCTGGCTCAGTACCTGGCAAGAGTGAAATGCTTTTGCAGCTTGCACCAGCTTCACAGGTATTCTACAGAATGCAGAATAATGGAGAAGGAGCACCCTTAGCTGGTGGTCTTGCTCTTCACCAGGAAGGTTGAGGATCCAGGAGCATTCATACCACAAACTTATCTAAAAATCCCTTAAGAGATTAGCAAAGTCCCTTAAATGGAGCACAACACAATCTTCTTTGAGAATTTTAGTTTACAAAACCTCAAATGTAAAAACCAGCTCAAAAGGCAAGGACCAGCACAAAATGAAGAAGTGTCTTGGTTTCAGCTGGGATAGAGTTAATTTTCTTTCTAGTAGCTGGTATAGTGTTATGTTTTGGGTTCAGTATGAGAAGAATGTTGATAACACACTGATGTTTTCAGTTGTTGCTGAGTAGTGTTTATACTAAGTCAAGGATTTTTCAGCTTCTCGTGCCCAGCCAGCAAGAAGGCTGGAGGGGCACAAGAAGTTGGGAGGGGACACAGCCCGGACAGCTGACCCAAACTGGCCAAAGGGCTATTCCATACTACGTGATGTCATGACCAGTATATAAACTGGGGAGAGTGGGCCTTGGGGGTGCGGATCGCTCGGGAACTAACTGGGCATTGGTCGGTGAGTGGTAAGCAACGGCATTGTGCATCACTTGTTTGTATATTCCAATCCTTTTATTATTATTGTTATTATTATTATCATTATTAGTTTCTCCCTTTCTGTTCTATTAAACTGTTATCTCAACCCATGAATTCTACTGTTTTTTCCCCGATTCTCTCCCTCATCCCACTGGATGGGGGGGAAGTGAGTGAGCAGCTGCATGGTGCTTAGTTACCGCCTGGGGTTAAACCACGACAAGAAGAAAGAAGTAATTATTAATGACTGGCACATGTTTGTGCCAGTTTTGGCAAAGGAACCACAGCTGCTGAGGTCCTCAACTAGTAAGAATAGGGTGAGCTACATTCATTTCCAGGTGGTGAGTCCAGTTGGATATGGCTGAGACTGCAATCCAACATACTTTCTTTTTAGTGGTAAAGCACTTCAACAACCAACTTCTAAATCCACCATCACTGATCATTTTAGAAAAGTTTTTGCTTTTTCTCTCCCCCCACAAAGCCTCCCTGCCAGACTCTAGTTGTGTTACATATGGAAAGAATTCAGAATCTGAGCTAAACATTGGACAAATCCATAGAAACATTTACCTTTGCTTAAGCAGGCTTTGGTTTGGACTTCCTGTGTCTTTAAAAGTGGAACATTTCTGCTATTTCATGAGTTCAACTTTTTATGCAAAGCTTTTAAAAAAATTTGCTTGTGCATTGAATTTCAGTCTACATCTGTAGAAATTTGGAATAGCTAATGGCTATCAGTGATGCCTACCAACACATTTTTTCGTATCAACTGGCATTGATGTATACCCGTAGCATGTCTTTTGCTAACTAGTACTATTTCTAAAAATCTCAATGACTAAAAATCAGTCACTCAGAACTTACTGCAGGGGATTGCAAATAGCAGCTCTCAATTATGGAATGCAGACAGACTATAAACCACCGTATGAAACAAGGGATGGGATATTGAAACAGACTCACTCAATAGGAAGAAATCTTTACAAATGTTTCTTGCAAAAAAGCAAGAGAGGATGACAGCCAGTAGTCCTTGTCCCTTGCCTTTCCTTCCAGATTTCTCCATTCTTTCTCATGCACTACTCGCTTGTTTACCATTTTTTTCCCCTTCGGCTTTTCACTGTTTCTTCTGAATAAATCTCAGATGCTCTTTACAAAGGTTTATCTCACTATTACATGTTAACTCCTTTCCTTTGTACCCTTCAGATGTGCTTTTTTTTTTTTGTCTTTTTTCTCCTGCTACCATTTCTAGTCCACTTGGAGAAGAGGGGGATCTTGAGCATTACAGATATGTGGCATAAGAGCATGAAAAGGAAAGATCTATGATGCTGGATCTGGGCGGTACAACGTAGTGTTGGGCAGAGACACGACCTGCCACACATTGACCCAAGGATGTTACTCAGTGCATATGCTGGAAAATGTGATCATCCCTGCCATCAGCCAGGAGACATTCTGCAAACAGATAAATGTTGTGGGTTAGTAGGAGGACTATCTGCTAGCGAGATGAATGCAAGTCCTCGCTTTGGATCAGGTACTGGATGAGGAGGGACCGTAGGTAACAGGAATTCAGCTGATTTCCTTCAGTGACTTTTCAGCTTTACCCCGATTTCAGAGCCTGCCCAGAGCTCCTCGCCAGCACCCATGGGTGGAATAAGAGAGCAGAAAATAGATCAGCAGCAGTGAAGTTGCTGGCTCTTTTCTCTTTTTGTGCTAGAGAATGCTAGCTAGATACTAGGAAATCCTGCTGTGTATTTTACAGAAATTACAAAATTTCAGCACTCTGACCTAAAACCTGCCTATCGCGCTTTTTGTGGGACATAAGGAAAAACTTCCAGCCATATCTGCAGATTAATAAGAATTAAAAGTCATGAAGTCCAAGGTAAGTAATGGGTACACGGGGTAGCAGGATAGAGGCAAAGGCTTTTGTTGGTGAGTAATGCTACAACACCCCCAAGCATCTAGGACTGCATGACTTTACTGATTTTATTGTAAATGCTTTTAGCTTACAAAGGCCCTCCTTTTGCCTTGCTCAGAGGAGTGCTTACTCGAGCAGCAGAAGGGACTACTGTACCAATTCCAAAGTGAATAAAGATGCTCATAATCCCAGTTTGGACATACTAATTGCACAAGCAAGTGAGTGCACATGCGCTGAATAAAACAAGCTTGGCAGTGCTTGGGAAATGGCCCTGATCTGCTGCACAGTCCCCTCTTGGATCTGTAGGCACATCCCACCACGTGGGCATGGTTCTCCTACCCCTTCCCACAGCTCTGGGCATCCACCGCAGCTGGGTGAGTGCGAAGCATCCCGGGTGTCCCCGCTGCCGCGGCCAGCGTTTCCTATGCCTCCCAGCAAGCCATACATCATCAAATATTGATATGGTTCCAGTAGGCTGCCACTCCTGACATTTGATGTATAGCTTTAGGTGCTCTCGTTTTAATTCTAAGGAGTCAATGAGGGATCAAAGGAAATGTCGTATTTATCCCATGCGGGGTGCAGTGTGACACATCTCGAACCGGCAAGGGAGGACCCACAGGGCTGCTGAATTCCCACCGGCTGTTTCCTTGGCATCACCCAGTTAAGAGGAAGAAGGCCAGGCTTTTAGTCAGCAAGTGGATACTGTTGCCTGCCCTCCAACATTTCAAATATTTATCATGTTAAATATCAACTTGGAGAATATTGCGTTCGTTTAAGCTTTTCACGTTCCAATGATTTTTTATTATTTCCATCGACCAAAATAAATGAAGAAAATGTTTCAGACTACACATGAAAGCATGTAAAAATCAATAACTGGATTTTAAAAGATCTAGAATGTCTTGAATACATTCATTTTTCAAACATTTTTCTCTGATCTTTAAATAGCTTTTCTTGGAGCATAACATTTTTTGAAAAGTCAAATACAGAGCATTAAGGGTATAATTACCATTTTAATTATAACTCAATCATCCTATCTACTTTGCATAGAAATTACAGCTTTTATGTCAGGATTTTGGGTACTCACAAACATTCAGGAGTAATTAATGCTAGAGGTTTTTACTGTATATGAACTTTACTTTGTAGCACTTACTTCAACCGGGCTTCATTCAAAAAGTGTAAATATACTGAATTTTATATTCACAATTTTCAAGGAAAAAATCCTTCTCCATAAATATCTGTAAAGCTAAGACAGAAAAAGATCAAAACTTGACAATCTTGAAAACAAAATTTATTTGCCTTCTTCTTCAAATGTGATTTATCTATGTAAATATGGCCAGATCGAACTCCAGTGGCAGCAATGAAAAAATTGCCACTAATAGTATCTGACCAGACTCATGGAACATTTACAATAATTTTGCAAATATTTCTGGAAGGTATTTAAGATTCAAAATTTTATTTCTAGACACCTTTAACATTTCTTTTTCCTATTTGAGTTTTTATGAAAAAAAAGCAATTTTTAAAGATTTATTTTAGAAAATGAGTTTACCTTGCAAATTTGCCTTTTGTATCCCTCTGTAATTACAACTATATGTATGTGTGTGTGTGTACATGTGAAATTCAGCAAACCAATTAGAAGAAAGCTGTTTTTCATCTGGTTAACACCACAATATTAGATTTAAGCTGCTTCTCCCTGTCAGTGTTGAAATAGGAAATAAAATATTTGTAAGGGTAGAAATATAAGGAAATAAAATCATACTCCATTTAGAAATGGGTGCTGTTTCTTATTTTACTGACTTTTTGCCTGTTCCACATGTCACAAAAGACTATTCTATGCATTTTTATCATTCTCTGTGTGTTGTGTTTTGTAGTGTGCTGGAGCAGCAGATGCCTTTTTTTCTTTCCTTTAAAAGCATGATAAAGCCACACAAATTTTACAGAGGAGTCTTACAGAACATGTCCTTTGTCTTATTTTGAACGTTAATGATGCAATGACATTTTCGGTGCTCTTTTATCATTTCCTGGCTCAAGTATTTTTGGGGAGAAAAAAGGCAATTCTCCCAACAGTAAGGCTCTGGCTCAAGTTGCAGTGCTTCACCCCCCAGAAGTGGCTGTCTTTGTGTGGTGCAGTGGGCTTTTCTGCACATGGAATTGCTTTTGCCTTCAGTGAAAGCCTTGCATGAAAGCCCAGGCCAAATCAAGCCCCTCATCTGGGAAGTGCTGCGGGATCTGGAGGGAAGATTCATGATGCTTATTACCAGCCTGCACTTGAGACAGATGTCTTACACTCTCGGTTGTGGAGCTACAAGTAGGTTACATCTGAAATGCATGTGATTAAAGCATTTATGCCAAATCACATCATGCATTCTGCATATATATGTGTGAATAGCTCTAACTTTTTTGATGGATGAATGAAAAATATTTTCTTATTATACCCATCAGCAGCATGAAGTGAAGGTGAATAGATTTTACACTTGGACTGCTCCGTGTTCTTGACAGTTTTGCAAACAGCCCTCTCAATCTCTCTCTGTCCCTAATCTTTGCCAGATGAAACTAGGATCCTGATGTCATTTTAATACCAGTATCTGAAAAAAAAAATTAAAAATGAGGGGGAGTGTGAAACGGGAGGCAGAAAACAGATTTTACCAGAATCAGTCAGCTGGCCTGACTGGGCATTGACCTGCACCTCGGGTAGTCACTTACCCCAGTGCCAGAGAATATCATACTGCCTGGTGCAGGGGAAGATTTCAGAAATGCCTAAGCCCATTGATTTGCTGTAGACTTGAGTCTTGTCCACACAGAAAACTTGCACCTACTGAATTTAAATCAGCTGTCAAACTCTGTGTGAAGCTGAACCGGCGTAAACCCATGTGCGGCCGTGTTATTGTCATGTACGTACAAGACGGCAGGGAGACGGGAATGAAAGCATTTTTCCTCCCTCCCTCTTTCATTTTCAAGCAAGAGTCAATCCTAATTTCACCCTCAGGCTCTGCAAAGCAGGAATCAGGCTGACAAGGCTGGGTTAGCCTGGAGGATGGCTCCAGTTATCCTGCTGGGCAGGTTTTTGTGCGTTTGAGCACTAACCTGATGGCCGAGCGAAGTCTGCTGCCCGGCATGAGCTGCCCCAGCGCCCAGGGAGAGGACGGCCTGCCAGCACCAGAGCTCAGGCGGCGGCGGACCCCTTCCCACCCCCCTCCTGTCCCTGCTAAGCCAGGAACAGGCCCTGGCTAAATCCAGACGGCTTATGCCGTGTAGCAAGGCCTTCCCGAGGGCCTTCCCTTCAGTAATAAACAGGGCTAGACTTTAATGAGGGACCTGGCAGGGCCTGTCCGATAGGTAGCAGTGTCCTGGCAGGGAGCGGGCCGGACCAGAGTCTGGTTTATCTGGTGTTTGCGGGTGCTGCAGGCAGGAGCCCTCTGCTGCTGAGGAGCTGACGGCTGCTGCGTCTGCAGCCAGGGCCCTTCCCTGAAGCCCACCGTGGTGGCACACAGCGAGGACCCCTGGGGATGGGGAGCCAGGGGGAACTGCGGAGCCCCCAGTCAGCTCTGCGTGATGCCAGAGAACTGCCCGAGCACGTGGTGGAGTCTGTGTTGGAAACATGCTGAAAAGCACGTTTCCCCCGCCTTGAGCTACGCCGTGTGGGCCTTAACGGGAGCTGGAGCTGTGGTCAGGCCTCCTCTCCCAGAGCCAGCCATGCTGGCTGGGGACACTGCCGTCCCCAGCAGCTCCTCAGCAACGTCCAGCTCTGCTGGCAGCAGGGATCCACTCCTTGATCCAAAGTAAGAGCTTCACATCACCTTTTCTGTGGGCATTAGGTTAACCCTTCATCTCCAGCGGATTTCAGTGCACTCCTGCAGTGTGTCTCAGCAGGAACAAGATGCCTTTTTTTTTTTTTTTTTGAGTGGACACTGTTTTGTTAATCATCTATTAAGTCAGTACTCAGCTTAAAATATGTAGATCTGCTCATCTGCCTTACTGATCTGCTGCTGATCTTCTAATACAACAAAACACCTTGCAGTCTTTGAAGTACCAGAGATGATACCCAAGTTTTTGTATTGTATTTATACAGTAAACTTCTTGGAAAATTTATTTACTATGAAAAATTAGGCACTACTCTAAATAAATTAAGCCATTCATCTGAATATGTTGATTCTAATCTATGCAGAGCTATAGTAATTTCCCATTAAATGTTAGCAAAATCTCAGCTTCAAACTGAGATCTAGGTTGATTGCTACAGGAATGAACGAGCAAAACCAGAGAGCACCTGAAATAATTCATTTTTATGTCACTCTCCTGTAAATTTTAAAAGGGCTAGGCTCAGTCCTCAAAGTGCATTAAAAAATATTTCCCCCCAAACAAGCCTGGACTGCAAATGAACCCTGATCTCAAGACTCATGTGGAAAACAGGATTTATAGTGAAAATACTAGGTCAGCATAAACCATAATGGTGCTATAATGATGC
This sequence comes from Haliaeetus leucocephalus, assembly GCF_000737465.1. Lineage (NCBI taxonomy): Eukaryota > Metazoa > Chordata > Aves > Accipitriformes > Accipitridae > Haliaeetus > Haliaeetus leucocephalus. The sequence continues at coordinate 18,216,853 of NW_010972436.1, read as the reverse complement.
TGAAGACTGGACTGCTTCTTTGAGTTTGTTTCTTATAGAAGGCAAAACAAAAAAGAGGCGGATATCCTTACCTAAAGAAAAATGACCATAGAGCAAGCAATAATTCTTACGTTCTGTTTTGGTAATACCTTCAATTTAACAACAGTCTGTGAAAAGGAGTTTCTCACAATGAGTTATTTAGTCACTATGCCATCTAGGGTATAACTGTCATTCTGAAGGGAACATCCATGCTATGATTTGCTGTCAGTCTGTTGTACACTGTAAGTCCATTCATTTTTTCCCTTAACAGGTGAAGATAATGCAGTGATACACAGTAAAGGATAGATGATAAAAACAATTCTTTAAGAAAAAAAATAGACACAAGGGGTTTGGCAGGAAAATATGATAAAATGTTCCATTCTCCTTTTTAAAGTACTGTAATAAAACATGTCTGAAGTGAAGTACAGATAACATAAACAGCAGAGCATGGGACTGCAATCCCAGCATGATATTGCATAAGGAGCAATCATGAAGCATTCCCACCACAGTTGCCCGTCACACATTATTAACAAGAGTGTTAGGACTATTAAATAATCGTGCTAAAGGGACATGATCAACTTACAAAAAAGGTGTTGTATTTGTATCAGTTGTATTTGACTTGATAGAATTACGAGTAATTTCAAACCCCAAGATTTTAAAGTCGGAAGGGACTGTTTTGATCTCCTCATCCAGTTTCCAGCACAGCACTGACCACAAAAATGTTGCAACAGCTTTTCCTGAAATTAGATCAGTAACTTGCAGCTCAGAGGAAAACCAAATGGAAGATATCCTGCTCTATCCTGCTCCTGCTCATGGTAATTGGTAGAGGTTTCTGAAGACTGGAAGAGAACAAATGTCACTCCTATTTTCAAGAAGGGCAAGAATGAAGATCCAGGGAACTACAGGCCTGAGAGCCTCACATCCACCCCTGGGTGGTGGTGGACAAAATCCTCCTGGCGTGCATTTCCAAAGACATGAGGGACAAGAAGGGGACTGGGAAGCAGTCCACATTGATTTAGGAGGGGAAATTGTGCTTGAGCAACCTGATAGCCTTCTATAATGAGGTGACTGGCTTGCTGGATGAGGGGAGAGCAGTGGATGTTGTTTACCTTGGCTTTAGTAAAGCCTTTGACACCGTCTCCCATAGCAGCATCATAGACAAGCTGACAACGTATGGGTTAGATGAGTGGACAGTGAGGTGGACTGAAAACTGGCTGAAGGACTGAGTCCAGAGGGTTGTGAACAGTGGCACAAAGTCCAGTTGTAGGCATGTCACTAGTGGTGTACCCCAGGGCTCAACACTGGGTCCAGTACTATTAATATCTTCATATATGATCCGGATGAGGGGGCAGAGTGTACTGAGAGGGGCAGAAGAGTGGCTCATACACCAGAGGGTCATGCTGCCATCCATAGGGACCTCGACAGGCTAGAGAAATGGGCTGACAGGAACATCATGAAGTTCAACAAGGAGAACTGTCAAGTCATGTGCCTGGGGACCAACAATCCCAGGCACCCAGGCAGGCTGGGGGCCGACCAGCTGTAAAGCAGATTTGCTGAGAATGACCTTGGGGTCCTGATGAACAACAAGCTGACTGTGAGCCAGCAATGTGACTTCATGGCAAAGAAGGTAAACAGCCTCCTGGGCTGCATTAGAAAAAGCATTGCCAACAGGTTGAGGGAGGTGATCCTTTCCCTCCACTCAGCACTGGTGAGGCACATCTGGAGTTCTTGGTCCAGTGCTGGGCTCCCCAGTACAAGAGAGATATGGAGATACTGGACTGAGTCCAACAAAGGGCCACTAAGATGATTAAGAGACTGGAGCATCTTTCATACGAGGAGAGGCTGCAAGAGCTGGGATTGTCCAACCTGGAGAAGAGAAGGCTCAGGGGGATCTCATCAATGTGTATAAATACCTGATGGGAGGGAATGAAGGCACGGGAGCAAGACTCTTCTCAGTAGTGCCCAGTGACAGAACAAGACGCAATGGGCACAAATTAAAAAACCATGACATTCTATCTGAATACAAGAAAGCATTTTTTTTTTCTGTGAGGATGGTCAAACACTGGAGCAGGCTGCCCAGAGATGTTGTGGAGTCTCCATCTGTGGTCGTACTCAAAACACAACTGGACATGGGCCTGGACAATCTGCTGTAGTTAATCCTGCTTGAGCAGGGCCTGGACTATATAACCTCCAGAGATTTGTTCCTCAACTGTTCTGTGATTCCATTTATTAAAACCTTTTATGATCAGCTTCATGCTTTCAACAAATTCCTTATTTAGTGATCATCTTTCCTTTTTTTTTTTTTTTTAATTTGAATCTTTCAACAGCAATCAGGGAGAAAAGAAAGCTAAAATAAATAAAACAATCACAAGTTGTGGCAGCAAGATGCAAAGTGCTGTATTTAGTACTACACTTAGTTCCTTGCCTAGGTTTCCCATTGACAATATCCCTTTAAACTACAAAAGCAAAACTAGCCAGTGACACTGCCAGTTACTTTTTTGTCACCCTCTCTTTAGGCCACTTGGAGATATCTGCATTGACATTAAAAAGCCATTATAAGCAATTTAAACTCTGAATTGATCCTGACACATACATTCAGGTCTTCCTCATATGGCCTTTCAATAGTTCTTGATTCAAACTGAGAACAAGCATCACCCTATAAACAGAGGAGATAATTATGCTTTATTGATTAACCCCTCAAGGTATGAATGGAAACCAGGCAGCTATTTGAGAACAGCCATCGATGTGGTTTTTAAATTGTAGTATATCAGTCTTTTCCTTTCCAAATATTCCCTATATGTGGTCCTCTAACATGGAACCTGTACCCAACAAAATTTTGCCACTGGGTTCAATGGAAACCAATATGTCAATGTAGATTCATAAATGGTGACTTTATATACTTGTCACAGTTGTGTCCCAGTGTTATTCACTGTTCTGGGTTTACCCTGGCAGGCAGCTCAGCCCCATGCAGACACTTCCTCCCTCCCAGCTGGATGGGGGAGAGAATCAGAAGTGTACAAGTGAGAAAACTCATGGGTTGAGATAAACCCATGGGCTGAGTTTAATAGGTCTGTTATTAAAGTCTTAACTCTAACGTCCCCCCTTCCTCCATCTTCCCCCAGGTGTTATTGCTGAGAATGACGTCCTATGGTCTGGGGTATCCCTTTGGTCAGTGGGGGTCCGCTGTCCGGCTGTGTCCCCTCCCAACTCCTTGTGCCCCCCCAGCCTCCTCGCTGGTGGGGTGGGGTGAGAAGCAGAAAAGGTCTTGGCTCTGGGTAAGCACTGCTCAGCAGTAACGAAAACATCCCTGTGTTATCAACACTGTTTTCATCACAGATCCAAAGCATAGCACCCTACGAGCTGCTATAAAGAAAATTAACTCCATCCCAGCCAAAACCAGTACACCCACTTACTCAGTTTCCTCCTAATACTGGCTCATTCATCTCTTGATATATTGCACACAAACCCCTCAGATGCGTTGCAGACTGCCCCCTTTCTCTAACAAACTGCAAACTCCTTCACAGTTGCCAAATACAACAAAGGCTCCTGTTTAATCCAGTGTCAACATTGATTGGCTTCAACTTTGCTAAGTAAGGAATTTAGCACCTGCCCCATCTAGCCTATAACAAATATACCACAGCAGAGTCATCAACGGACATCTGACTGACTTAACTGTATCTCCGGTTTACAGCTGAACCTCTAATCAACCATTTCTCAACCTTCTGCTTTTTGCTAATTAAGCCCCTCAGAAATCAGAACCAGGTATGTTAGGAAAAAAATGAGAATTTAACAATTCTATGTCTCAGTTTATCTTACTATTTGAGAAAAGAAGAAATAGTTTTGTCAGGATTACTAACAGTCCTTTGAACTGGCAACACACTGCATTGAAAAACAGTGAAATTGTTCACAGCTGTTGCTAGAATGTATTTAAACTCAGATGATCAATTTTGGGTTACCGACACAGGTACAAATAAAACAAACAATGCTTTTTCCTGCCTGCTCCCTTGGCCCCACCAATCAAGCACTGAGATGACTGCCCTCATGTTCACCCTTTCTGGTTTTGTCCCAGACTGACACATGGGCTCAGCCTCTCCATCCACAGGGAACCCGTTAGTGTGCTTTCCCTGGTTCAGGAGGACCATGCCCCAGTGGTTACCACAACGTCACCTGCTGCTTTGCTCTGTACAGTATAAAGCAAGAAGAGGCACACATATCTCATAAAAGAAAAATTTTCTCTAAGAAAATAATTAATTAGTACAGTGAAGTCCAAACATACACAACAGAAATCTACCTCCTTCTTGTATTGTGTATTCCTACATTGACAGCTAATTGATGCTAGAGTGCCCACATATATGTTATAGAAACAAGACTTCTGGAAGCAGTGTACCACTCTAGAGAAAGTATGATTTGTCCACAGCAGCCAGGCTACCCCAAGAGAAAATGCAGAGACTTTATGCCTCTCTGGTGGTACACCTCTGCTATCCCACTGATGTCGCATTTGCAGCAAACACCAGTGCTCCTCTTCCAGCCTTCTCAGGGCTGGTGTGGGAGAAGGGAGCTGCCAAGATGTGGCAGGAGGGGTTTTTGCACAAACTCTGGGTGTGTACATGCTGGAGCCAGGTCTGTGCTGCTGTGGGCTCCTGTGCTCTGTACAGGTGCAGCTTGGCGGTGCCGAACCTGTGGTACCCTCGAAGTCTGGGTCAATGTAGTACTGCCAGCAAAAGAATTCCTGCCTGATGCTGAGGTCAGAACTGGGTGCTCCATAAAGCTGCCAGATGACCACATTTTTACACAACTCCCACCCCGCCCTGAAGAATTCCATTTTAAGTGAAAAAGTTCAGCCGTCTCCTGAAGGGAACAAATTGAGATGCATCATATCAAAACCTGTTTCAGGTCACAGCCACAGCAATACCATGATTACACCAATTCGATTCATTCTCTAGGCTTTAATTAAGAAATAGTTCGATAACATGCAGCTATAGGGAAGCACTTACTCAACCCGACTCCCCTTACACCCTCTGTGACTCTGCAGTCTCAAATACAGCTATACCTCTAAAAAAGAGGATGCACAGGCCCCCTGTGTTAAGAAGAAACAGGACCGAACGGAGACACCAGTATGTCTCAGTATGTCCTGCCAAAATGCTGCTGGGTCTGCTGGCTGCTGCCTTGGGGATAACTGCATTGTCCCCTGTGCAGGACTAGTTTGGGTTGCTCTTGCTTCTACAAAGTCCCCATTTTTATATTGTATAGATAGAGACTGAGTGTCTTGAGATATCTGCTGCTATCAAATATAGTTGAACAGTCTCAAGGATTACTAGGAGCAGCAGAAAGCTGATCACAGAAAGCTAATTTTGTTAGGAAAGCAGTCTGAAAACATGCACAGAAATGTCTTCTGCAGAAATATTCCCATCACACAAATGGCTGCTACCATGAAGGGAGATAAAAGGATGGGCAAAATTCTCTGACTGCTTCCATTGGCCCTTCTAGCTTCTGCACTGCAGTGGCAGCAAAAAATGTACTGAAAGAGGACAAAAATATTTAGCCGATAGCTCCATACCCTACACAAACCACAGAGTTCCCATGTATTCCATTAAACTTGCCTGTAAAGAAGCCTAGCTTTGGACTCACAGGGAAAATGATCCCTCTGAAATTGTTTTTAATTGTTTTAAAAGCTTTCTGTTCATGAAATACAAGATGAAAAAAATGTGAACAATTTGTTGTACTCAGAATTATCCCAGTAACTAAATGTATGAAAAGGCTGAGTGATATACAGGGCGTATTTCCCCCAGTGATAAAATAAGAATGACCTCTGTGACTTCATTTAGGTTCCACCTCTCCTGAGTTATGAGCTGTTCCTCACTCGTAAGGTATATCCCATATCTCACTCAAACTCTCAGTGGACCACAAAACTCCTTTCCAGAAAAAATTATGCTTCCCTCAGCCTGCGGAGGATTACCCATGTCAGGCGAAGTTATATTATTGTCTTTAGTGCTGCTAGGAATTACTTTCAGGATGTTTCAGCTCATTACCTCAAGTCTTCATCAGCTATTTTCTGAGCACGGTAACCTTTGTGATGCAGGTACTGTATATATCTACAGTATTGATTCTGCTTCTCCTGCTACATTACATGCAATACATGTAAACAGACAAGAGTGTTTTGCTACGGGCTAGGAAGGTGCAAAATGCTAGTGGATCTTGCAGCTACAAAACACAGATGAAACGTTGAAGTAATCAGCTGAACTGTCATGGAACTAATTCCATGATATAGCGGAAGCAATTGTTTGCACTTATATGTCCTATTGTAAAATACAATCAGTGCTAAACCAATCCTGTTAGTGTTGTCAAGGACACACTTAGTTCCAAATGCTCCCCTTTTAATCAGTAACCAGTTATTAGTAATTAGGTAGTGATCATGTTGTTTTTCATACACGTGTATTATTATTGCACTTGATTTTGTGCCTCTGCACAGATCACTGTTAATGTGCTGCGAGTGCAATTGTGTTAATGTGCTCTAATGCAAGCAATTATCACAAGGATGGGGCACGTAACATTTGACCTAAAATTCACTGTATTGTTCTCACAGCTGCTTTCTTACTTCTAGCTCCAGCCTGCTCCTGCCTGGATGAGGTGTGCCGGGAGAGAGGAGACCATTCCTAATAACAGGAGTGTCAGAAAGGAAAATGGAAACCAGCAACAGGACAACCAGAGCCAGGAAAGGGAATTAAGACTGAGGACTTTGGAAGCCGCGTGTGACCCTGTGCCGTGGGAGGCCAAGCCTTGGGAGTGGGGGCTGGACGTGCGTGGGGCATGGCAGAGCTGCCTGCTCGCTGCCCGCACCTCGCTGTGCGGAGCCGGCAGCTGCCTGACACCGTCAGGGCAAAAGGCAGCTCGGAACGCAGATGAGCGAGTAAGCAGAATATGCAGCAAATTGAGGGCGTCTCACAGCTCTTGCTTGTCTGCTGTGCTGCTACAGGGAAAGATGTGGTCCCCTTTTTTGGTCCCAGCTCTGCAAATTCATCAGTTTTAATGGTGGGGGTGAGACTGCCTCTAGAGAGCAATGTATTTGTTAACAGTTAACATGCAAGAAATCTTCTGTCCTCCTAGTATTAGTGATGCTTAGTAATGCTTACTAAACAATGTATTTTTTCAGTCATTTTTTCTTCCAGTCTGAAAGCTTTTAGCAGGAGCAGATACCAACTGTGTCAAGAGAGAAACAAATACTAGTAGAAAACAGACTTTATCTCAACTGCATTTAATAGGGGCCAGAAGCAGTGAACTAAGGATATTCAGTTGAAGTAGTTCAGTCAGAGATAGCTAAACTTTTTACTGCGCTTATTTAAATAGAAAGGCCTGAACTGGAGATTAGCTATTTATCAGCTGCATGATGGAATGAGAAACAGCTGCAACATATTTCAGGGTAAGTTTGATATTTTTTTCGCTATAAATCCACAGGTTCAAATTCTGCTCTGATTTATGCCTGTGGGAATATGGAATAAAGGTATTAGCTTCCCACATTGTTTTGTGGCTTCATGCCCATGTATATCAGAGCAAATTTAGTTTATGTTGGTTCAGTTATTCACCTTAATTTCCCAGCCACAAAAAGGACTTTTAATATTTGTAATGATAGCAAGTATATGTGCAGAGAAATAAGCTCCTAGAATACAGTACGCGCCATGGGTAGCAAAACACAGCTCCCAGCTACCACCAAAGCATTTCCCTATGTGTTCCTTTGCAAGGATTTCACTTCAGGACTGTGCTGTAACTCCAACAGTTTCCTTCCCAGACTTGGGCTTTTTGCCTGATTTTCACCAAAGGTGTCCATTCTGCTTCTCACCCCAAAAAACTGTTCCCAGGTGCTCAATGGAGTAATTTCTATATTTTAAGCTTCTATTCCCAACCCCACCAAGTCCACCTCACGTCTGCAGCTGGGAGCAGCCCTGCTCCCACACGCCAGGTACCACTGCCTAGGAAAGGCAAACCGCCCACGATGATCTCCCCGCCGGCATCTCATGTTTAGAAAAGGAGAAGAAAAAAAAAAAAGGCTGCTAACCACTACAGTACGAGTGTTTAATTTGCTCAGATCAATTTCTGTCAAAGGCAGCCTGGAAGCCTTTTTTTTTTTTTTCAGCTTGTCTTTGCAATGTTTCTTTCTCTCCCGCTGCTCAGTTCAGCCTCATTGGTGTTTATCTGGTGACCTGTTGTTATCAAGGGCTCCCCAACAGATCCCTCGGATTTGCACAAGTCTCTTCCACTCTGCCACGGGGAAGCTCTGCTCAGATGTCTCCTTGATTTCAGCTCATTTACATGGCAAGGATGTTAGTCTGCCTGTAAGGACTTTCTCGTTTGCCTTGTTTGCTTGTTTTTTGATATATAAAGGAGACTGTACTTTTCTTTTTCCTTTTTTTTTTTTCTTTTTGAGAGAAGGAGGGCTTATGATCTCTCTAAGTTCACAAACGTCCAAGAAAAGATGCAGGCAAAGATGTAATTTTCTGAAAATGTATATTCATTTTAGGTTCCTGCCTATTCATAGAGGGAAAAATTTCAAAATATCTACATCAAAGACTAGTAAATCTGAAAGTCACGTTACTTTCTTTTTTTTATGAATACAGGATTTAAAAGGAAAATTTATGCACTGTAGCTTGTCAGTGTTCCGGGGAATGCTATTCATTTCTTCCTGTCAGCGTTCTCCAGAATGTGGTGACAGCAGCAGCCTCATCCTTCTTGTACTTTTGATTTCCCTCAAAGTCGAAATGTAAAACATGCTGCTGAAGGTTCTAGCCCTGGAAAAGCAGAGGGCATCTCCTATCAGTAGGCTTATTATGATTGTGACCAAAAATATCCTGCACCAAAAAAAAAAGGGAAGGGAAAAAATAATTTCTACTTGAGGGTTCAGATGGCAATATTTTGTGGTTTTCTTTTTCAGAATTTTTTGTGAATTTGAGTGAAATAATCTGCTTATTTATCAAATAAATAATTTTTAAGATGTCTTGCTGTCTTCTTTAGTAGCCAGCACCTAGTGGAAGGACAAATACAATCTGCAGACTCCTCCAGCCATGTTGAGCTACTTGCCAGAAAACCATATAGATGTGTATGAATTATGATCAGCAGGAATGTGCTACAGCACTGAAGAAGTATTTTTGAAGAAGACAAGCACCTCATGCCTGCTGTTCTGGTAATGTCCATGTAACTCCATATGGGAAAAAGTCCTGAGTGGCCTTTAGCTGAGCACTGAAGGGAAAATATGCAATGCCACAAAAGGCAGCAAAATATGACAGTATTTTAATGTGTTGTCAGTCCTGGCTGGGAATAGCAAGCCCCTTGGGCTGAGCTGCAAGCTCAATGATCCCTATGATACATAGGAATGTATCTGTCAGGGCTTTTTTGTTTTTCTTGGGTGGGAGCTGATAACTACATTTAGCATCTGTGAAGGTGTTTTCCAGAATGGTGACCCTCATGGGCCATTCCTTTTCTCTCCATGTTATCAAGTTATGAGCCACTATAAGCATTGTTATAGGACACTATTTTGGGTGAATCATGCTGCTTTCCAAGTGGTACAATGGCTAACTTTTGGCTCAGAGAACAGTTTTAACAGCTATGTGATTGATCTTTTTCCATTTTCATCGGAATTGTTGATACTCGGACACAAAAGCTTCAGTGTGGCTCTGATTTGTATCTTCTGGTGTGCATCAGTCAGCTCATCTGCCCCTCATTGCTGCCATATCCATGAGTCTTCAAGGAACTTGACTTTATGCCCGTCGTTTCATCTACCAACCATTATTTTCTAGCTCGGCTTTTTGGACTGCTGCATGTTGATGGCCACTGCCTTGGTTTGCAGAGGGTTTCTGTGTAGCTGGATCATGTTTAAACAAGCACGTTCAACTTCTGTATGTCTCTTGGATGCTGTTTCTCTGCAATGACCAGGACAACCAAGCCCTAATGGTATATTTGTGGTGCTGTTATGAACTTTGTCCATATGATGAGTGTACAAGGGTCATTAGGCACCGAGGGTTGGAATGACTTGTGTGTGTATCAAGGAGAGTGGAAGAAAAGGGGAGGCTGATTCAGGAGTAATGAGTTTATTTTCCAATGTCCCTGAGAGGATTATTCTTTAAGAGTATAGGGCAGAGTTGATTTCGATAAAAGCTAATTATCAAACAAGAAATGAAGCCAGTGTTGCCATCTTCACCCTCCCCACAAGGCCTTGGAGACTCACATTATTCCTTGTGTTTAACCTAATAAAGCAATGACCCACATAGGAGGGAAAGGAGTTGATTGTAACTATTTCTGTGAGTAATAGTGCCCAGTTCATAGAGGATGACCTAAAAATAGGAACTCAACAATGAAATGACATGAACAGAAGAATCTAGAATTCATGGGATGCTTAGATTATTTCTCTGAACAAACCAAAACACGTTCATTTTGTCTCTTTGACTATATTTGTTCAGGGTATGTTCTCTTTCCACCTTTAGTTTTTAAAGGTGAACTGGATAAAGAGAGTGAGAAGAAACAGCACACAAGAAATTTGTACAGCAAATCAGTATGGCTTTAGTAGCATGGGCTCGTTTGGGTGACATCTCAGTGTAGCACTGATTTTAAGGTACCATTGTCTGAATTCAGGTCTGATTATGTGGCTGGTGTCTGCAGCAGATGGGATGACAAGTAGGTTAAGAGCAATCATGCTTAGGTGCTTTCATATCAAATGTCTACTCCAGTTCAGATGACAAATAGGAAATAACAGTTAGCTTGCTTGGAAGTAAACTCTGACTTATCAATTAGAAAACCAGACAGGATGAAAAAGCAACATGAATTTGTCTAAAGACAATATTAAAGTATTTAAGGTAGAGGAGGAAAGGTTTATGAATATTTTATGTGTCTTAGAATTCAGTCTAAGAAGCTGATGGGTATCATGAGACATAGACATTATTGATTGTTTTCATTGAATAAAACTTTGTGATGAAAGGAGATGGATAATTTACCAACTTTCCCAGTGAATATGCATATTTATCTCCCATTTCTATTTCTCAGGAGTTTGTAAAAATATTTTATCTTAACAGAAGTTCATATCATGCATCGTGCCTGTGAAAAAAGAAAAAAACCCCTTGCTCTGATAAATTTTGCTTCTGTTAGAGATCCAAACTCACTTGTAAGATGTTCATATAAAGAAAGCACTAAATGAACAACAAAGGATTTTACTCTCTCAAAGAACATGAGCCAATTCTCTAGTTTTGTTTGGTTGTATAAATGTCTAAGCACATAAATCACATTTTACATCCATTATAACAAGTCTAAAGTCTGCTCTGTCCTTCCATTAATTCTCAACAATCCTAAGATTAAGTCTTAAATATATTCCATCTATTGAATTTTATGAGATGCATATTATTTTGTGTGTGTGTGTATGTACATGTATATAATTCTTTCACATGGCAGCACGCGTGAGCAGTTTAGCTGAGATAAAGGGGCAGGACAAATCTTGGTTTTCTCCAAAATTACTATACAAATGCACTATTTAAAGGCTTACAGATGCAATAAAATAAAATGGACAAAGATCTTCCCCGTTATTCAGCAGGAAGGGAGCGGTCCCTTTGCTGTGTGTGGCACTGGGCTTCTCAACAGCACCACTGGGGAAACTGCAGGCTCTGAGCTGCCACCTTTCCAAGGTGCGCTGGCATTTTGTGTTATTAGTCTTCCCCTCGCACTGCGATCATCTGCCTGCCACACGGTTGGCACAAGAACCACAAGAGGGAGGTAGTCATCGTAAAATAAATGGTAGCTTGCTTCTGATACTCTGTACATAGAAGGAAAAATCTGTTTGAATAATTAAGGCTTCCTAGATGTGACTGCAGATAAAAATAGATAAAGAACGTGGTTTTGGCATGACTGTAACACTCCAGCTCAAACAGAGAAGGCTTTGCATGGAACTCGACCAAACAAAAATTCACTCCGGGCGCTTGTATTACAGCTCCATTTAGCAGAGCAGAACGATCATGGCTTGTATTAAGTAGATAATAATGAAGCATCATAAACAATGTCAGGATGCAAGTCCAGGATGAAGCGGGAGCTTTAACGAGGTCCAGCTTGCCGGGAGCTTTTTGAAGTGTCCCTAGCTTACTTACAAAGCCAGAAAGCAACAAAGGCGACTCTGACAGCTGCGAGAGTGTCTGGTTTAGAAGGAAGTTTTATGTGTGGATGACACCAGACTGGGATTCAGCTTTCATGTACTAACTAGCTCTGCTCGTTGCTGGAGCCCTAATCATTCTGCACAAACTGTCTCACCACAATGGGTCGCACAAATAATAATTCTTCACAAATCAGATTCACACCATCAGCTTCCTGGATAGGCAAGGCTGGTTCATCGTGGTAAATAGCAGAAGTCAGCAGAGTCCATGCTGTGTCTCACTAGCGATGTTTAATAAGCAATCTAGGCTCTGAAGGGAAGAAATCAAACGCTGGTTCTGTGGATGTATGGATGGTATGAAGTATTTGCAACTATGCTAAAAAAGCAGCCAGCAGCCAAGTCAGATGGCTAAATCAGATTCACCCCATTCTAAATGCACTGTAATCACAGTGGACTCTTCAGAGTCTTTATAAAGGAAAATTAGATATTTTTATTTTTCCTTTTTTTCAGAGGAAAGAAGGGGCTTGTGTTGCTTATAAACTTAAATTACTTAAGTATATATACACTTGAAAAAAATGCCTTTCAGCCTTAAAAATTTTTTCCTTGAAGATATTAAAATTATTTTTTCACTTCTGTAAATTAAGATCAGCCATTCATTAACTAATTATCACCATTATTACAGTTCTCCTAAGTATTATTAATTAGGTGAGTGGTATACTTAGACTTTAACATCTCCATTAGAAGAGTTTTGTTTAGCATATCTAGTGTTCTGAAAGCCCTGAGCATGCTCTATATCACGTAGGACTTAAAGACAAGTGCAGGGCAATCTTTTGGGGATCCTGTCGGAGTTATCTATGGCTGGGAGGGAGGAGGGAGTTAACAGGGTACAGCAACTGAGGAGCAAAAGAGAGAGGTATGGAGGGTGGAGATGGATACGCCAACTCAGATGCTTCTTCCTGCAGCAGATAGCTGGAGCATTACTGTAGACCAGCTGATGCAAAGTAATGTGTTATTTTGCAGTCATGACTGCTTTTCATGTGCAAACCCCTTAATGTGTCTACACGTATGTGCTGATGCTACGAGAGCAAGCAACCGGAGTCCTTTCTACCCTGCTAATTTCTTTCCCGTGATTCCATGTAGGTAGCCCTTCTGCATCTCCCTTTGATCTTGCACGGATTATATAGATTAAAACATGGTAATTTCTTCATCTAAGGCTCAAGATGTAATCTCTCTGGGGCAATAATCATCTCTGATGTTGGACTTGTATGAGGGGTGAGGGGGTGGTCCTGGTTCCTCAACTGTGAGCCTAGCAGTGACTGCAATCTTATTAGCAGCCAGGATAACAACAGTATCCTGTGCACTAATGCTGTGCCTCTAAATTGGTTCTTTTGCCATTGTTTTGCTTAAGAAACTGTAATGCTATAAATGTCTCAGCTGCCCATTGCTCTGATTATAAAAAGCAACTTTTCCCACCTACAGAGTCAGAAATAGGTGGTTGAAAATCAAACATTATTTGTATTGCAGATGCATCTCTCTGGTCCCCACCACTTCCCTTTCTTGCATCTCACTGGCAGGAGCTACACACACCCCTATCAGCTGTTTCTCTTTGTGCAGGAGAAAACAGAGAAGGTTATAAAAAAATGTACCTGGTCACTTGACCAGACAAAGCTCTTCACGGAAACATGCTGGAGCAGCTTCTCAAAGCTCAATGCCAGCTCTGTGTGCTGTCCCTCTTCGCACCGGAGTCAAATCTATCCCTGCCAACATCAGCCCCAGCTTAATTGCGACAGGTGAGAGGGCACGGTTACGAGGAAGTTGGCAAATGAGGATAGTGAGAGAAATAAAGCGAAGGAAGCAGGAACAATTAATACTGCATGAAAATGAACCAGTTTTGCAACAGAGAGAGGTTTCTGGAGGGAAGTGGATGAGAGGTGTGGGGTTGCTTTGGGATGAGAGGTTGCTTTGGTCTGCAAAGGAAGCTTTTGGCAGCTTTTTGATCTAACTGGATTCAAATGGTTAGACTTATTTGCCAAAGGAAAAAAAAAAAAAAAAGCTTCTTTTTGATGATACACACACAAAACACAATGAGGTTTCATTTAAGTGAATAAACTCACAACTACTGCTCTGGAGGGTCTGGATGTGAACCAGCAACAGCAGTGTTAAGTCATTTCAAAGCGGAGTGAATGCGATTTTCACACCTATTCTTTTTTAATTTAGGCCCATTTGAAATCCAAGCACCCCTCTATTACTAATTTGTTATGGCAATATTAATTAATGATTTTGCTCTACGGCATTAAGAATGCTGTTTAGCCTGAGTGAGATAGATTAGAAGGACTACAAGATTAGAAAAACAATCTGTAAACTGGTCAGATGCAGTTGGGGGTCACCTTGATCACTCCTGAAATGAGCACACTGCACTTGGAAAGCCTGGGAGTGTGTGGATGTATTTCTACCAGTGCAGACTCATTAGGGCTGGTTAGGTCAGCACCCTTTGATGTTTTGGAATATAAGAACATCAGCTCCCAAGATGGGGAGAAACTATTGCCAGACTTGGATAAAAGCTGATAATTGAAGAAATTTTGTATTATTTGATGGACAATATGGGTTCAAACCAAGTATGCTAGGAAACAAGGAGCAATATTTAGTAACTTAGAGAAGACACACAGTGATGCATTGTAATTTCCGTTCTCCTGACTCATTTTATCTCTGCCATTAGTTTAGCAGATCTCCAGGCTCCTATCTTGGCTACTCTGATCAACATGGTGTTCCCATCTCAGACCATCAATAGTATTCATCTTGCACTTCAGTGGCATAGCACAGGTAAGACATTTGGTTTGAGGAAGAACAGTAGCTGGCAGATTGAAAGGCAAATCTTGTGACCATTTCAGCTGGTTCTTGGGTTATCTCAGCTTCTATTGAATACCTTCTATTCACCCTACACATGGGCAAGAGCTCAGGTCCCCGAGCCATCATTGTACCTGTACAAGAATGACAGAAGTGGATCAAAGCACTGTTGATGGTGGTAAAGAAGTCACAATCTCAATTATTTTGGCTTTAAATTATGAGATTAAATTTTTTTTTCCGGTGTAAAGTGTGATATGCTTTTGTTTATTTTTTGGGTATAATTTTGTAGTCAGCCCAAACATGTTGTGGAACAATCACAGGGAAGAACATCAGAGGCACAGTGATGTTCTTTCAAGAAAGCACTGGTATTGTAAAGTGTTCACAATTTCATGGTGGGTTTTCAGCATTGGCAGGTAAGGGGCAGGAGAGGCAGCTGAAAAAGCAAGGTGGACTGCAGCTGCCCCAGGGAATTAATCTATTTCTGGCTTTGCTATTCTTGCATTTCTTTGGTTTGCCTGAATCAGAAGAGACCAAGGTGTCAGGATTTTACATCTATGCTCTGCATTTCCTGACGGTTCAGAAAGCCTCCTGTGTAGGCAGCACCTCTCAGGACAGACTGGAGGACACGGTGCCTCTGTTGACATTTTACACTGAATCTCCCTTGGTCAGCAGAAAAAGTGGCTGTCAGTCTGAAGGCATGCCTGAGGCCCAGGCTGAGGGACGCCAGGTCCCCTGGGAGCCCTGATGAGCAAAGCAGAAATGTCAATGGTTGGGAGGCCCAACTCATAAGGACATTTGAACTTCTTTGACACTTTCTTGGACACTCTGAAATCCACAAGTTCAGCACAACTGGACTACCAGTATTACAAGATTTTTGGCTTGGCCTGTTTCCAGCCAGGCTGTAATCAGGAAAAGCCAAATTCTGGCCTCCTAACACCACTGATAACAGCAAGGAGAACAGGAACAGAGACATGCAGAGTTGAAATATTCTTTGTAAAGAGCAACCACAGAGATAAACATACTCCTGGATACTACAAAAGACTCAAAATGTAGGTGAAACTGTTACAGCTGATCTTGTTTGCCTGTCCCTACTATCAATGAGTTAGCTATCTGATATCCTAACAAATATAATGATACACATGAAAAGAGTGAATGGTTGAATGGGACAATAGTTACTTCTTATTCTGTGAAGAAAATGACCCCCCCTAATATTTCAAATTCTATCCCTGAGCTGTTTGGTTTTCAGGGTGCTCTACTGCTTTTAAACACTTTTAGACACAAACCGAGCTGAGCCTACTAAGTAGGAACAGCTTTGAAAACGGCTTGAAATGTGTCCTTGAAAACGTGGTTTGCAGAAGATCAAGGAGACAAGAAGGAGCTGAAACAACTTTTGGAGCAGCTGGCTCTGATCACAGCTCAGTGAGAACTACACTCTCCCCAGTACGGTTACCACCACTTTGACTGACCAAGCAGACAAATGGGCTGTCTAAAGCAGTGAGCAAAGACAGTCACTTGTTGAGATACTGCATAACACAGCAACAACAGTAAAGATGCTTCTGGATTTAATGCTTAAGCTATAGCCCAGATGAAGTCAGTAGTAATACGTCTGTTGGTTTCAGTGGAAGTTGGGTTATGACTTAGGTGAGTAACACAAACTTGGGTTTTGTGTCACAGCTGCTATGTCTATTGATGAAAGCAGCTAGTAAGGAGGTCAGCAGAAATCAGTGTTAAGGCTTATCTCTCAATTAATGTGCTGAATGCTGGCATTAAAAGTGCCTGAGTAATCTTTTAGTTGGACAATACATAACCACTCAGAAAATACTGACAGAGAAAGTTCAATGACACCTTTTCACTGACATTTATAATTCGAGAACAGTGAGGAGAAGAAGATAAGGAGGGCAGAAGTCTACGAAAAAGAGAAAAGGCCATAAAAAGGGGAATATACCCTGAAGAATATGTCGCCTATTGAACAATTGGGGACCCAGGTAAGAAGTGATATTCAGGTAGATGATCGTGAAGCCAAGCAACCAGGGAATATTTCAGAGCGCTCAGGAACTGAGGCAATGATACTTGTGGTGCAGTTTCAGAACATGACAAACCATCGGTTGATGAATGCATGGTATTTACCTGACAACCCACCCAGCAAAGTTCACTGGTGGCAGCAAAGCAGCCAACAGGACAGGACTAGAGATTCGTCCTTATATCCAAGTGCTAGGTTTCCATGGGGAAGGTAAGGCATGTTCATCAAAACATACTACTTTTTACCAGAACTAATTCGGGCAGTAAACAGCATAGATTTCTCATTTAAAACTATCTGCACTTTGGAGGAGTACTGGGAGGATGGAACTGCCAGGTTGGCCAAGGCTTCCAAAAGGCAAAACACTCTGTGAAGGTCACTGCTATTATTAAATTATGTTGTTATCCCACTGGTTCATGGAATTTACAAACCAGAATTAAAAGGAAGAGGTGGAGGATTATGAATTTCTTACATTTCTCATGTTTCATTTTTGGAAATATAGGAAGGAAACTTTTGGGTCACCAAATATAATTCCTGGGTCCTGTAGGCAATCATGTCACCTAAAGGATTCATCTCCTATCAAACTCCTTGAACGTCTAATGAACATCTTTACTAATGTTAATGAGAATTGCTACTAATAATTTGCATTTACACACTACTTAAGGATCTTGAAGTGTTCTTTCATATAATATGCTCATTTTTATTACAGGCATATTGGATTTAAATGACTTGCCTAGGGTCTCGCAGCAAGCCAGCAGCAGAATGACTCTTAGTGCTCCCAGTGCTTTACATTAAATCCTGGACATTAACAGCTCCCTTCATAAAGGGAGCTTTGTAGCGGTAGATCACCTCCTGGTGCTGGTGGATCAAACCTTTTATGATAACGCAAACAAATCAAGAAATTACTTGAACCCATGCAATGCTTCCCAATGTGTGCAAATCCTGGCTTCCTTTGAACTTAGAAAATTGACACAAGTCTGAGTAATGCTAAGATAGCCTTCGGCATATGACCAACTATGAAATTTTGCTGTGCTAAGTATGTGCCTCAGATCTACATTTTCTGTATGAATACAGCAGTAATCTCTACATTTGTTCCAGAAAAACTTCAGAGTTTTCAGTGTCCCTTGTGCTGTTGGAGGCATATTTGAAAACAAACAAAAAACCAACCCCAAAAGTAAGCCTATAATAAACAAAAATCCTTATCTTTTTAAGTGGCAGAATTGTCTGGAGAGTTTGCTCTGATACAGACACATTCCTTGTCATTGCTGTCTCCTCTGAATGGCACTGTCCTCATAAAAAAATTAACTCTGAAAGGAGGATATGGGGCATCCCTTTGTTTATGGGCTCCTTTCTGTCAAGAAAGATGCAGTACCACTGAATGACCTGATTTTTCTGCCTGTGTCAGTGTTATCATTCTCTCATTGGTATTTGCTCCTACATTTTGCCCTCTCATCTATGCCTCCTTTGGAAAGGGCTGCAAATTGTACCCAACGATTTCAGGATACAATTTTTCAAGCTTTTGCCTGTGGCATCTGGCTCTTTCTATGAGAAAAGAGCTATTTTGTGGATGGCACTTGCTATAACATCAGAGGAACCATCTGGTAGAACAACAACGGCTACAGCAATGCTGATCCCATTCATTGAAAAAGTTCCTCCAACGTGGTGGTGGCTACCCAGGAGCTCTCACCTGTGGCAGATGGTGACATTTACTCCTGCTGGGAATGTGGCTGGGCAGCCGAATGTTAAAGAGGGCCTGCAGGGCCGCCTGCGCTGCTTGACCCTTGGCCAGCTTCTTGCTACGTCCTGAGCCTTCAAATGTTCTCCCGTCCACTCGCACCGCCATCACAAAACTCTTGATGTGCTGCTTCTCCACCGTCTCCGACAGGCAGACATACCGCAGGCCTGACCGCAGCTCGTTTAGCAGCACCACTGGGTTCTTCTCGCTCTCCGCTTTGGATGCCATCTTGTGCTTGTTTTGCTTACTGTGGCCCATTAAGTCCAGCGTATGGCAGAGCAAGCGCCCGTGTCGATAAGCAGTGGAAAGCAATTCATTATTAACAGGGTTATAGACTGAAAAGTCCTCGCTGTGTGTAGATGGTTCAAACTCCTTGAACAGAGTATCTGGAAAGTCTGCCTGATCAGAAGTAAAGTCCGTGGATGGGTTGATGCAGTTCCCCATGGCAAAGTGAGCTTGGCAGGCATTGGGGAACTGAACGAACGACTTCAGAGCTAGCTCCGCAGCGCGCATTTTGGCTTTCTTTTTTGTGGGCCCTGTGCCTTCAAACGTAAGTCCATTTACTTCCACAGCAACAGCAAAGACTGGAGCATGCACTGGACCTGTCTGGGAAACCATTTTGTATTGTAAACCTGGTTTAAGTTCATGTAGCTGAACCAGAGCGTTCTTTGGCGTCACTGACCACGAGACTTTCTTCCAGATGAGCTGGAGTTTGCAGAAATGGCCATTATTGCCTTCCTCTAAGGGTCTTTTTCTCTTACTACTAGGTGTTCCCCCTCTTGCCCTCTCGTTAGAGGATATTGGATGATCCTCCAGGTTGCCAATGTTTCGATTTTCCTTTACTTCTGCACTGCTGGTACCTGTCAGTAAAGAAAGAAAAAAAACCTCACATTACAGTTGTCATCATTGTAGCTGACATTATGCCTAGGCCTGGCAGAATAGCCAAAAAAGAAAAAAAAAGTTAATGATAGATATCCTTGCTCAGCTCTTTTTGGAGGTTTTCCTCAAATATCTGTATAATGATTGGTTTATTATTTATAGCACAGATTTTCTGCATGTCCTGAATGTTTACTTGTCTCTAAAGTTCTACTTGTATTAGTCACTAGCCTCCTGTTTTAAAAAAAGATTACGTCATTCAAAGATGAAGCATAACTGATGCCATGTGACTTAAATGAACTACTGCATTCACACCAGATAATTACGAGTAAAAAGTGAATAGTTTGCAAAGTTCCCTTAGGCTGAGGTTTGTTCTATAGTCCATGTGGGTGAATGCTTATGAACACGTTATTAGAAATCAGAAATTATTCACAAATTATTCACAAACATAAAAAATGGGCAAACGCATTGAATAATTTATTTGCAATGAATACATTGACTGCCTCTACTCACACCATAGGCTCTTGTGTTGCTAACATCATGAATTCAGCCTAAGAAATGATCTGACAGACCTTCCTAGCATTTGAAATAATAATTTGGTCTGGACTCAGATTCCAGTTTCATAAGTGACCATCTTTCTGTCAAATTCAATTGCAGATACTCTTAGCTCCTGCATCAGCAACAACTAATATTGCAAACATTCTAGATAAATCTAAATGAGACTAGGAAAAGCTAGAGCATCGTGACAGTAGTAATTACTGATGTAAAGAATGATTTATGTCAAAGAAAAGCAATGGGAGAGAGTGACTACCAGGAGCTCCAGGAAGGGAATGAAATGATGATGGGGAGCTATGGAGGCAGCGCTCCGTTGTTGAGCCAATGAATCCCACGTTGCTCTCAACTACACTTGTGCAATGCCCGTGCTGCGAGGCAGTGCTCTTTGCTACAGCAGATGCGTGACTGAGAATGGAGATTCATCTGACTGATGTCCTGAATGAGATAGCAAATGTGCTGCTGTCTAAATAAGAATCCTGTAATGTTTCTGTCACTTCTGGTGACTTTGTTTAAATGTATTGCATCTCCGATACATCCTCCAATCCTCCTGTGCGTTCCTTGGGGCCGAGACAAGCTGTGGAAGTAAACATGGGTGTAACCAACCCTTGAAGCAACCCATCCCTGGAGCAATGCACCTGATCCCTTTCTGAGCAGAGCGCTGCCTGGCTGCCTGCTATATTCCAGCCAGCATTGATCACAGAGCCTTTCCCATGGTTTGTTATTGTCAGGCACCAGCATGCCACCTGTGCAAGCTGCGTGAGTCCCAAGCACAGAGAAGGTCCCTGTGGTCCTCAGAGGACAGCAAATGGTCCTCCCACTTTCTGCGGGGCCATAGCAACACTTGGTTTCCTCTCTACCCTGATGTACAAGCTGGCTGCAAGGATGTAAGGGGTGAGCTGCCGGCTACACCTCAAGGAGCTTCTGCTGGAGCGGTGTGTCTTTGCTGCAGCCCAGTATTAGGCTGGGCTGACAGATACACAGGACTCTGCAGAGTACTATGTGGAACCAACCATCATGATTAAAAAGCCCCTTTATATCCTGACAAGTTGCACTTGTATTAAATATCAAAACACTTTCTCCCATCAGAGCAATAAGTCTGCACTCATGCAAGTTGTTCCAGAGAAAGCAGCTCACTGCTTAGACATGAGTAAAAATCATGGCTCAGTTGCTTGTGTGGGGGCCCATTTGCAGGACTGAGTCTTTAGACTCCCGTTCCTGAAAACCCTTCAGCACACACTGAGCTTCCAGCCTGTGTCTATGTCTCACCAAAGTGACTTGCAGAGCTAGGTGTTGCAGTGCTTTGCTGAGGCAGAACATGAACTGACAAATCAAGGTTTTAAGTGACTAGTTAATTTTTACTTTCTGAAGCTAGGGGGAGAGAATGAAGACAGGTGAGGAAGGAAAGAAAAAGAAGTAAATAATAGGAAAAGAAAGTTTCATCATTTGGCATTCAGCTGTATAAAATATGACATCTTTAAACCAGACTCTCTGGAAATAAGACATTTAAAAGGTCAGGGCAACTAAGACACAAGGATAATGTGGTCTTTTCTCATTGAGTTCACAACTATTTATGGAAACTCTGATCTAAGGGGGAAGGAGATGCCAACTTTAACTTTCCTTTACTTAGCCTGGCAGTGGCTTTGGCCAGCCATTTTCCACCATGACCCTTTCTCATGTTTCCATCCCACTCTGAATATGCCTCTTTGTTTGCATGTATTTTTTTTTAAATAAAGGTGGAATATTTTGCCTCAGACATACTTTTTAGCAGGAAGCAGGTTTGGTTCTGTATTTCACACCTCCTCTCTCATCTTACCTAATAGGTTTTTACAGAGCCAATTATGGTACATAACGATATTGTAGTCAGGAAGCATGAAAAGAAAGATAGCTCTTGCTTCACACAATATTCAGGTTTGAAAAGAATTTGTATTGATTATGCACCACTGAATAGGAAAACTCAAGGGGTTATTTGTATTTATAATTCATATTGTCTTATTCCAGCTGTTTTTTCTTTCATAGTCAGAGAACCACGGATTTGTGAACAGGAATGTCTGACCTTAACATCTTACCTTAATCACCCTCACTAAAACGGTGGTTAACTGAAAACATGGCAACATAAAATAAACATTACTTGCTTGTCTTAAATTCTGTCTTTGAAATTGTCTAGACCAGGTTTTGGCCAACAGGGAGTTTGCACTGATGTAGTGAAAAACATGCAGACACTCAAGTGTAAAACTTCCAGAGATCAGGCACAAAGCATATGCGGACAACGTGGGGTGTGTGAAGGTGATGTGCCTGTATTTATGGTATGTTTTGGCCTAGTTGCAGCAAAGGAAATTCATGCAAGTATCCTTACAGTCAACCATATTTCCAGAGGACCTGATCCTGAAACACCAGGAAATAGGTTAGTTCTTCACAGACTTCAGTGAGAGCTGCAGCAGGCCAAAGGTCATCATGGCATGTAAATCAGAGGCAGCTGAGATTCAGTGAGTGCTTCAGAAAGTCTGTGAGCCTGATGGACTTGTGTGATACCTGGCAGCTGCCGGGCAATGTGAAATTACTTTATACTTTCAGGTATCTTTGAAATAGGAGGTCTTTGAAATGAGTCTTTTATGAGACCTCTGTGTAGCAGACATAAGATTACCTCTCTAATGGTGGCACATGTACTTCTATTGTGAAATTCAGACAAAGCAGGCAAATGACACCAAACTACGTAAGATAAATACTGTAAGCAGCTGTAATAGAACAATCACAAGCAATTTTAGAAATGAAGAGCACTAAAAAGAAAGGGGTAAGTCAGAGGATGCACACAGGGAAAATGCAAAACTGTGGATCATTTTTAGTCCTGTTATCTCTCATAATGTGTTTGCTCTTGAGTTCCCAAAACACATTCTCTACATTTGGGGGGGGGGGGAAGAGATAGTAAAATATGGTTCTCCTATGATGCAAGGTTGAAGAATAATAAAATTGTAAGGGGAGGGAGTTAACAAAATGGAGAAAGAAAAATGTTACAACTTTTTGGCAATAGTTTCTTATTTATTGTGTAAGATTTCTAAAAAAGCCCCACACCTCTGCACTGTAATATTTCCTCAGGTAACTTTATTCATTGATTTTTGCAGTTTCACAAGCAAGTGGAGACATTGTAATCTTGTATTTGCTTCAGTAATTGAATGGGAGACAGTAATGCAGTTAGTGAAATATATTTATTTATGCACTATTCCTCAATCTTCTGTCTGATCTTTCATGTTTTCCTCCTTTTGGTCATTATGCACAGTAGAGTTAACCTAGAGAGTCTGCATCATCAAGAGCTTTTCAGAACTATAATGCATCACTAATAATGACACTGCCTATGTCTCTGGGTCATAAGGGCTCTGCAGAACTAGCCATCCGATACTCCACGCTACATTTGAAGAGATAATATTGTTCCTCTTGAAGGTTATTCTGCTGCCAAGCCAACTTCCAGGGAGGATGGGAAACGATAGGTGGTAGGTGGCATCTTCATTTTGGCTGGCACCTTCACTATTGAATTACAAGGGGCAGTACGTTATTGAAAAGCTATGATTTTGAAAGAAAGAATTTGAAATCTCTGTAGTATAGCAAACTTCTGATGCAACTGATAGCTCTGACACAGGAAGTTACAGGTAGGACTTAATTTTTATTTTTCTGCATTTTCATATCTAACCCCTGTTTGACCTGCTTATGTAGAGTATATTTTTGCTGTCCATCTACATCACATTGACTGCAGAAGTTAGAAGGATTGACCTCCATAATTCCTGGCATACTTGAAAATGAAAAATTTTAAATTAGAAGCAATAGGTATGAACCCAGGAGCCAGAGCCTCGGTACCTTTGTCCAAGGTCAGCTACTACATCAAATGCAATGTAGGGCGGTGTCCTTTTGCAAGCAAGATGGCATTTTCATTTACTTATTGAATCCACAACAGAGGATTGGAAACTCTTCTGCTGGAATTTTTAGGTTTGTATTCTTGACTTTAGAATAATAAACTTTTAGCTAACAACAGAAATCACTCCTTCCTCTCTTACATGAAAACACACAGATATGTATCTTTAAACCTTCACAAAAGAGGTCTACTTAAGGGAAACCTACCATGATCTCTCTGTTGCTGCTGAACCCTCCCCGCCAGCCCAAAGGGTTCAGGCTGTTTGAAACTGTATCATTAGGCTTTATTGGGATGTAACACCACATTGTGAAGGCAAGCTTTACCAGTGCAAAAAAGTACAGGACTTTGCTTAAAGTGAAGATGAAAAATTTGTGTAAGGTGGTTGCCATTGCCTTTAGCTGCTCTGGAATGAAGATACTCTACTTTGCCCACCTTATTGTCTGGAATAACTGTGAAATCCATGCACATTTAGTACAGCTCTTACCAATTAGGGAAATTATTCAAATGACCTAATGACCTGACTTGGATGATACTCAGACTCTGATGCTCACTGTCCAAGTTAGCAAATAAGTGCATGCATTAAAAAACGTGGGCAGCCCACAGCAAAAACGGATCTAAGTACATGCCTTCCTGAATCAGGCCCAGACTACAGCTTAGCTGTGGGCATGGGAGAAATCCAAACGATGGCAATAGACACAGTTTTCAGAACAAAAGCAGAGGGTTTGATTCTGTGGGGGATTACTTGGGGTTCTGATTGCTGGAAGGGGATATCTACTGTCTTCTTAGAGGCAGGGTCCTTGCTGTATCTCACACGGTGCAAACAAAAGCTCTGGTGCCTCATGATGCCCAAGGTGGACTTTGACCAACATGCTTATGACTTCAGTACACTGAATCTGGGGCTGGATTCATCCTACAAAGCTGTTGCAGGAGCTGAAATCCGTATGTTGGGGACCATCGCCATCATCTCCTTCTGCAGGCGCTGGGGAGAGGTATACACCTTCAGAAGGGCACTGCACCGAGTTTGTGCATAGGACAGCATTGCACGATGAGAACACCAGGAATCACACGCTCCTGCTGGGGGTACACCCTAGATTTGCAAGTACCTTTGTCTGGTGGTAGTCTGTCTTGATGCCATGGCATAGTGTGGACGGAACGATTAAAGATCAGGGACAGGCAGAGGTCTGTAACATCGTGAAAGGCAGGCAGGCAGGTAGTGAATGATTATTCACTGTTTCATGCAATCCGAGCACTAGAGACAGCAGGCTTGAAGCAATAAAAGGGTGCACTTTTTGACAACACAGTAAATCACTGAACTTTCTGTTCCTGGCTGTTGTTGAGATCAGAAGTATCAGTGGGCTCCAGAGAGGACTAGACAGGTCTGTTGATGTCTAAGAAATATGATGATTCAAGTGCAAAATCTAGCTCAGTAAATTACTTGCTGGGTGCCAGAGAGATATACCAATGGGAAGATCACCATTTAAATGTCCTTTTTCTCAATGCATCACTAACAGCAAATTTTGAAGAGAGTGTAGAGAGCTAAACTTCCTATTTCTAAACCTGTGTGACATTTCTTATATTCTTAGCTAATTTCAACTTCTGGGAATGAATAGGGTGGTCCTTTTCTCACATGTTCAAGATAAGGTTTTCATCAGAGACTGATGATTAGTTTACTCAAAATGCCATTCCAAAGGTGCCTAGTGCCTTTGATACATTTTTCTAGTATTAGTTCATGGATCATAAACCACAATAATAGTGTCTATATGCTAATAATCACCAGTTGAAAATGCACATGTAGTTAACCTGGCATGGCTGCCTTTGTAAAGAAGGCCTAAAGGAATATGAAACAGGATTTGAATCCGTTTCAGCTAGTGGGACTCTGCCTATAGATATAGCACAGTCTGGGAAGGGGCACTTTCACAGGATGCTCAGTGAGTAGAAAACTTACAGGGATAAGCAAACCACTTCTCTACCTTGCCAGCATTCTCCTGGGCTGCTGTTAAATTGTTAACACAGAAGAAGGTTTTGCTTATTCAGAGCATATAACTGAAGCTCTTTAAAATGCCAAATTACTACACAGGTACATATGTGCTATAGAAATCAGTGGGCTTTATACCACTATACCGGAAGTGAACACTGAAATATGGCTGATTTTAAACTAATTCGTCCTTTTTTTTTTTTTTTTTTAAAGATTCTAATAGTAACACCTAAAAATGTGTTGCCAAGAAACAAATCGCTGCCTTATCACTGGTGTGTATGTTTGACCCAAGAGAGGACTAGGCAGGATGTCCCTGAAAACAGTGAAATTTGCTATTTCTCTTTCAGAAAACACAGCTTACCCTGTCCATGTGAGTTATTTTAAAGCCAGTGCCAGCTCGAAGCAATCTTGGCATTACAGCAGCAATAAGAAAATGGTGTTACAGTGTTTGGCTTGTACAAACTTCCTACATTACCTAAAAATAACTAAGTAGCACATTTGGGAAACATTACGCAGGAGGTGCCTGCACAAGCTCATCATGTGCATAATATGTTTCCTGTGTGTACTTTTCATATCTCTTCCTGAAAATGTAGCCTCCCTGAGACCAATTTTGAAGGATTTTCAGGATTTTTTTTGCCTTTGCTAAGGTATGTAAAAACCTACCAGTCCCTGTGCAGCAGAATGGTGTGATGTCCATGTGGTACTCAGCAGCAGAAAATAGAGGGCTGTGCTCCTTCACTCCTTCAACAGCTACTCCCCTTGGTGCCGCACCGTGATCACACCAAGGCAGATTAGCAACGACGGGGAAAAAAAGCCCATTCCTCCCACCAACTGGCTCTAATAGGGCAACATGTCAGTGTGTGTCTGGCTGGAAAAGAAACCCATCTGGAAGATGATACTAAAACTCGAAGAGTTGCTCATTTGCTTCAGAAAGCTTCCCTCCTTTTTTTTTTTTTTAATGATTCAAGATGCGTTACAATAAGCAGGACTGGATAACACACAGTAATTGCTTCTAGGCGATAAATGGGAGGGCTTGCTAAGAGTTATTCAGTCCCAACTGCACCCTCCCAGACTTCTTGGTGTTTTGAAGAGTTCACAACTCCTTCAAACCCAGCAGCACTTTCCTCCAGGTCTGCAGTCACGGGTTCGGGGAGTCAGTGACTTTGTTCAGGTGTAAGGGCCCAAGAAAATCCAGTGGCTAATTTTTGGGTTACATCTAGTTTATTTAAGCCTGGTTAATCATCTTTTCTCAATTGGATTTGGTTTCTTTCTTTCTTTTTTTTTTTTCTTTTATTTTTGTTCTCCAGGTCATATCACAGAAGTAAAAGAGAAAACAGTTTTTCAAGTAGAGGGCTTGTTCCTGCAATCTTTACTTTTGCAAAACTCCTTTTGTAAGCAAGGAAATATAAATAGGGGAAAGACACAGCACCAAAACGTCCTGGGGTTTAGGGATTGTGAGAAAAGCAAGTGAGCAAAATAAGGTAACATAAGCAGGAAAGGAAAAGGAGCTTCACAGACCTGCAAACCAGAATGTAAACATCTCCTTTTGTAGGATTTTTTCCTTTGTGTTTGTGACACACCACTTACAGCCCTGCCGTGCCAGGGTCTGCACAGGGAAAAGTGGGAAGGTGAGCTGAGGTTAACCCTTCCTTCACTGGAGATTGGAGAACATGTTTGCACTCAGCGTCAGGGAATTTTGCATTTTACATGAGGACTGGGCTTATGGCCTGCCAATATTTGCAAATCCACCTCCTTTCCACAATTGCCCCTACACCATAAAGCTTTTGTCTTTAAACTTTATTATCCATCTGTCTATAAAGAAAAGAGACTGCTTACTTAAATTGTCTTCATCCTCCATGGTGGTTGTGCCAGGACTCAGATACTTGAAGGGCGCTATGAAGGTGGACAGTATGCTTACTTTTTCTAGAAGAAAACAGAAGAAAAGAGACATATAAAATCACTATTTTGTCAGTGCATTCTACTGCACTGCAATCTACTCCACACTTTTTTTAGGTGAAAACATCTCATCAAATCTGTTTCTTTTTTTTGTTTTTCCTGACTCTACAGCCCCACCAAAATTCACAGAACTGCAATACATTTTTTACAGCTGGCACATGCAAATACCAAATGCACGTCCCTCCTGGTTTCTGCCCCTGTGTGGTGCTCCTTGGCCATGCTTCCCAGCAATGGTGCCTGAGCACTGCAGAGCTGGGAATGCAGGAAGCTTGAGCTGGTCCAGCTGGGAATGGGGGAGGAGGGTGGGAGCTGAAGGCGGTCAGCCCTGGGAGGAGGGACATGGGAACTGCTCTAATGGATGAGACCATCAGTTTACCTCCTCTTGTTTCCTCTCCCTGACAGAGGCTGAACAAGAAGTCTCAGAGAAAGCTCAAGTGTTGACGGCACAAGACGCTACAACTGCTTCTAATTCTTCTAGAAATTGTTGACTTGACTTTTGGAAAACTTTCATGGTCTGCACAGGAAGCTATTTTCTAAACAATAAGAATCCTATTTGAAATCCTTCTTATTCACATTTGTATTAAGTGTAGCTCCTTCTGCCTGCAGTTTCTGTTTATCCTGCAGATAGCAGATGGCACAGAAATTTACTTCCAGTGCCATGATCAGCTTCTGCATTAGATGCCAGGACAGATTCAGCAAAATGAGAACCGATACTGATTTATACTAGCTCAAAATTTGGCTCAGGATTTATCTATAGGGAAAAGTGCTGTTAACACAAACACTAGAAACAGGGGAATATTAACGATACGTGTTTTATTTAGTTTGTTAACTAGTTGATTTAGTTTGTTGTTCACTTTGTTTAGGCTGAATTCCTCATGACCCAAAGTATGGGTACTTTGCTGAGGCCTTACATCAACAGGGTGTCTACCTTAGGTAGCAGAAGAAACAGAAACACACCTTACAGAGGTGATTCATAGCTTTGAAGGACTTAGTTGCTTTCCTAAAGTACTTATCTGCTTAGAAAGCCTCAGTTAGGTTGAAATGCTCCAAATCCTGCACATTGCAAACAATGCTGGGCTTTCATTTTGTGGCAGAAGCACCAAAAACCAAACCTAGAATGTCTTCTTTCAGGTGACACAGGGAAAATGATTTCCTTGGGGACCTTCTTTATTGGTGAGAAAGTATTTCTCTGAATTTCCTTACGCTACCTGGCTGCTAATCTACCACTGGTCTGGAAGGCATTGCAGCTGAAGAGCTCCTAAACTTTTTCAGCAGCACATCTGTTAGCTTTTTGGCCTGGTTCTTCCTGCATTTGCAAATAATCCTTGCTCTTGCTGAAGACTGTTACCAGAATCCACTGAAAATGACTGCAGATGTTTGTCCTTAGCTAGGTAACACTACAGCTCAACTCTATTATGAAAAAGCACAGTAAAAGCTGAGTGCTTTTTGTTAAGTAAATACAATAAGTGGAATAAAAGATTGCCTGAAGAAAACCTTTTTCCATCCAGAAACCTTTCAGCCCAGACTAATATGTAATTAGAGCACAAATTAACCTCCTTGAATTGCAATTTCATTAAGGGATTGTAGTGATGTCATGAACCAAAAGACTGAAGCTATTTATGAACACTTTAGCCAAAAGATTTTCCTAAGTGAATACTTCGACACTTTTTGTTAAGGCATTGCTCACTCAGAAATGTGGTATCTCTGTATGACACTATCTCAGTGCATGTGAGACTGTTGGGTTGCCAACAGGATGAAGGCTGTTATTCACTCCCACCTCTCTCAACTGGTTTCTTTGATCAAAGTGAAAAGAGTGTAGGCTTTTGGGACCTAATCCAAAGGCTACATTTGGTAAGGGGAACGCTTCAGATGATAGACGTAGGATCAGGGCAGTCCTTGGCTTCAGCACCAGCAACGACTGTTGTGTCTGGATACTGAGATGCGGTGAGCTGAAGGGTACTCCGCCTGTGCCTGACTGCTGATGGCTGTCAGACCTTCAGAACTAGCCCTCAAGACACTGGATGTCGTACACAAACTTAAAGCTGCTTTGCTGAGAAAATATTCTCACTTCTCATAAAGAGTTCATCCATTAACCAAGCAATGAGGACATGTGCTTTCTTGCTGAGGTTGCTAACACCTATTCCTGTCACCCATCAAAAAGCAAACCCATGTAGTTTTATACTGTACTATTATTAGGTAAAGGAATATTCTGTGATTTGTCTTTCACCCCAACCAATTTTGTGCAATCGACAGGCGAGATTTACAATGCGGATTGAAAATTTATCAAATTATTTTCCCTTTTGCCTTAAGTGACCCTTTAGCCACTTTAAGCTTTTGTTGTTACTGTTTCCCACCTGTCCACAAAGACCTTGCTGGTGCCTTTGCTTTGTGTGGCAGAGAAATGGGGTGGCTTGTAAAATTTACTGCGCTCTTAGAGCAGCAATGGATGGGTTCGTGTCAACCAAACTCGGGCAGGCCCTAATAACAGGATATCCTTCAATCAATACAGACAATAAAGATTATAATTTAATATTTCAATGCATTGGTTGAGCAATGGAAGATTTAGTGTGTGTCTGGAAGAAGGAGGAGGGCAGGGTTTTTGAGTGAGTGATGTAAGAAGAGAAGAGCCACAGTATGGATGTAGCACAGATGAATTATTGAGCCTATGGAGGAGGGGAAGATAGATGACAGGATAATTAAATGTCGGTGTTTACAGGGAAATAATCTGGCTAGGTATAAAACTATTGGTATGACTGTGCACTTCCATCTTTTGCACATTATTGCCTATTACCATATATAGACCATAGGAGACCACAGTTTTATTGTCGATGATGAAATTCAGTGTTATTTTTGTTTACTATTTCAGAACAAGATTAGGAGAGTTGTGTATTCACACTTTATGTTCCCCGAGTATTTTAATGTCCATCACAGTTAGTCTTATTTCTAGCAGTTTGATGAAAACTTATGAATAAGAATAAAGGACGTGGCTAGATAGGAAAAAGAAAAAGCTATACAGAGCTTTAAAGCCTCCTTTTTTCTCTCACTCTCTTCTCCTCTGTTTGTTGTTTGGGGTTTTTTTTGTTTTGGTTTGTTTTTTTTTTTTTTTTCCAAAAGAAGCAATGACAGGTAGCCCAAAATTAGAGTGGCTATTTTTACTTTATAATTGTAAATGTTCTCTGTATTTGTCTGAGGAAATAATTTTTCAAGGCGAGGAGAGAGGGTCTAAAAGAAGAAAACAAGACATTTCAAAAACTCTTTTCTCCAGAAAGGCAGAATACATAACCCTACATTTATGAGGACCAATACAAGGAGCTATTATTGCTTGCATTACAATTGTACCAAAAGCCTCCGGTGACATGAAGGAGCTATTTTATGAGGGTCTACATGGATACAAAGGAAGCTGTATTTACAATGGAAACTGAGAGACAAAGAGCAGGTATAGTGGTATTTATTTCTAGCCACCCTGGAACACTAACGCAGGACAGTAGCATCATATTTTGTAGTGTATTCACCATAAATACATCTTTCCAAGTGATGCCAAGTGGGACTCTGCTCCAGTACCCTAAGCACAAAAATCACCATTTATCCTGATGAGAAGCCCCTTATAGGAAGAAACCTCACTCTCCTCTGTTTTGGGATGGAAAAGGATTTCAGTTGACACTTCTTAAGTATATTTTTTCCAAGAGCAGCAAATAGTTAAAAAATAATCATGAACACTGTTTTGACAGTAGCCCTATAAATCATTTAAACAAATCAAAAAAACATCGTCCAAGTTTTGCATGAAAAACAGAAAATTATTTAGTCCAAATGATTCAGCAAAGCCTGGCATACGAGGCAGAGAAGTTTCCACTAAAATCTGCTCTTTTTGTGAAGTTGCTCTTGCTCTGGGGATGCAGTCAGAAGACTGGTCACAAGTTCTGTAAATACGCTTTTATTGTGAAGACAAGAATACACATATACAGCTGTAAACAGTATTAGTGCCCTTCATACCTACCAGTATTTAAAGGGCACCAGACAATATGGCTTGGTCGCCAGACATACTGAAGTTCTTTCACTCTCAATCACCTGAATAAAAGCAACGGGAACGTCAGGAGCTCAACACTTTTAAAAATCAGGCCTTATACGTGTTGGACAAATTGTTTAGCTTTAAGAAAAGCAGACTGAGTGGGGTCATAACAACTGTCTTCAAATACTTAAAAAGCTGCTGCATAGAAGAAAGGAGCAAGATGTATTCCATGTGCATTAACACAACCAGAAGTAATGGATTTAAATTGCATCAAGGAAAATCCACGTTAGGCATTAAAAAACCTTCCTAACAGTAAGGATAGTGCAGCACTGGAACAGATTGTCTAGTGGGGAGGTTGAGGAGCCGCTGGTGCTGAAGAGCTGCAGGAAGATGGTTGGCATGGGCAGGGTGTTGCACCTGGCCTTGGGTGCATCCCTTATAGTCTCTTATCCCTGTGGACCCCAGTAGAAAACCTCATCCTGGTCTTGAGATCACGCAGTAGGTTCTAGCTCAAACTTGGAAAAGTGAGCAATATTTGCTAATACTAGCTAATCTCTGAGCAGAAGTTTGTGGTATGCTCTTTTGCTTGGCAGCTAATGAGCACTATTAATAATTGTTTTTTAAAATGCAACTTCTGAACACAAGAAGGATTAGACAGATGGCTACCAGTGGTTTGCCAGATCAGCATTAGCAATGTTTTACTGAATTAGTTTCATTCTCATATTCTAATTGATTACTGTAAGCTACTTTACTTGTCAGAGGTTTCTTTAATAGTATTCTTTAAAAAACACAACG
This sequence comes from Haliaeetus leucocephalus, assembly GCF_000737465.1. NCBI lineage: Eukaryota > Metazoa > Chordata > Aves > Accipitriformes > Accipitridae > Haliaeetus > Haliaeetus leucocephalus. Next base: position 18,184,063 of record NW_010972436.1, on the reverse strand, counting down.
TGGACATAATAGACCAGTCCTAAGTCATTCATTTGGTTTGCATGGAGTACGAAATTACTCAGGAAGGGTCAATTCTGATGCAATAATGTAAACCCAGCTGCAAAGCCTCTTGAAAAAACCCTTATTTTTATTTCTCTAAAACAGTATCTGCAGCTACTCAAATAGTTACATTTTTACAGTTATGTTAGCCTTGATTTATTTTGAAGGGGGGGATACAGAGACAGAAGAGAGCCTGCACACTGGGAGATGATTCTCTATCTTCCTTCTCATATCTTAGTCAGTTCAGGCTTGGGCTGACAGTGATTGACAGGACGAGGGGATTCTTTACACAAAAGAAAAATATGGCAAATTTGCGGGGAAAATAGCAATGTCTTTAAACCACAGCACTTACTGAGAAGGGCTCACAGCCTTCTAAATTATGGCTTGCACAGCCACCATGCTGCATCATTTAGTTTAAGCAGCCAGTTTCCAGATAGGGATTTACTTGCTTGGTGTCAGAATCAGCCTTTACAGCTGAATTCGAGAACCTGCCATTGAGTCATGGGTTACTGAGTGTGCAGGGCTGCAGAGGCATGGCCCAAGTGCTTTTTGCTTCACAGGCAAGTGGGAAGGCTCTGTGCAATGCTCTTTTATACCCACCCTGACAAAGCTGTGCTGGGGTGCCTGTGAACGACCACCATGGTACCAGTGGGGCTGGGAGGACCGTCTCTGTCCATCCCCTCTAGCCGTGGTGTTTAAGTTAGAAGCATGCTGCCCTAAACACCTTCAGATGGCTTGGGTTTCTGTACAGACACAGCAGCAGCTTTGGCACACCTGTGTGCCTGGTGCAGGACTCCCAGTTTGGTGCCTTGCATTGCACAGGATAAATTCAAGCCTGCATATATTTGCAAGGAGCTATTAACACACGCCCGTTTCTCCTTGGTGTGCATTTTGGTCTCTCACTCCTACAATGGGAGATCTGAAGGTGAAGCCTTGCTGGCATCACGAGTCCTTGAGAGCCATCGGTCAGTGCAGTTGGAGCAGCACACCTAACTGAGCAGCCCACCTAACTGAGCAGCCCAAGGGGGCGAAAAGGAGCCTGTGTGCTGGAGGATACGAAAGGGTTAAAATATGTGGGACTGTTCCTGTCTGCAGATATGCTGCTTGGCATCCCTGGGAGTGTGGCCTCTGAGCTGGACAGTTACTAAAGATCTGCTTTTTGTAATTGGTTTTCAATCTAAGGCTTTTGCAGCGATACCCCACCCTGGCCCACGTGGGAGCAGTAAGGAAAGCTTTTCTTGGAGGTACCAGAGGAATATGCTGAGAGAAAACCTTCTGATTTTTTGCCTGAAACATTTTTCTTAAAAGCAGGGAGACAAGGGACTATTCAGATTAAGGAATTTAGGTTTTTAAAAGAAAAAAATGTATTCAGCATTACTGTTTTTGTTCTCTGCTTCAGCAGAGACCTGAAATGAAGATGTGAAATATCAGAACACATTTTTTCTTGTCTGATAACCAAAAGGAAGACAAAACCAGTGAACATTTGGATAGTCAGCATTTCAGGTGAAGGTTTTCGGCTGCATGAGGCAGGTTGTGCTTTGAGTTAGAAGTCAGAGGTGCAAACCCAGAGCCATGAAGTCTTCCTCTGAAATGGGGCGACAAGCTGCTCAGTATGATGCAGTGTCTTGCACAAAAGCACCTGCCCCTGTGCCTCGCCTGGAAGTCAATCGTGGCCTCCCAAGGGCAGGGGTCTGCTGTAAATAGATCTACTTGCTGCCTTTATCATTTATTTATCTAGTTCTTGGGGCAGAGAATATCTTTCTGCTCTATTGTTGTTCAGAGTTTAGCAAAATGGGATCCTTGTCCAAGACGAGAGCTCTGAAATGCCATTTTATTAAATAGCAATAACAGTTTATGGTGTTATGATACTGCAGAGAACATTGAATGTGAAACATCAGTTAGCTCAGGGGGCCGGCAACTGGACTAATCCTTTTACCTCTGTGCATCCTGTTCTGGCTGTTTACTGACCCAGAACTGCTACCCTTGGAAAGCTTTTGCGGAAGCCGTGTGAAATGTTTTGCTGGTGATGATCCAACCCCTAACACACAGTGGCAGGTTCATCCCCTGCGCTCTGGCCACTCTGCAGCCCTGCATCCTACCAGGGCCTCCACACACAGCCACGCTCATTTACTCTGAGGTCAAAGTAACTTCTAGTTTATCACTGAAGAAGCAGAAAGGGCCAGCAATAAAGCCACACATGTGATTTGTATGGATCCATCCAATATGATTTGAGATACAGGATATATCCTCTGGGATATGTTTAATTGATCACATCATGGGCCTTAGCCAATGTATGTAGCATCTGCGACATGATTTCTTTCTACAGTGGTATGTCCTGCAGCTCTCTTCTCCTCCTTTCCCAGAATGGAGATAGTGGGTTTTAGCTGCAGTTTCACCGTATGAATGTAAATAGGCATTTGAGTAGACAAATCTCTGGGCTTGTACTCCAGCGCTTCGTAACAGCCCACTCCAAGCTCCTTTACCATGAAAGACCATTTACAGCATGAAACATGTTGTGTTGTGAAATATTAGTTTCTTATTACTTCTAGTAAAGAGCAAAGTAAGTAAAAACACAAGGTGGTTGATGGATTTTTTATAAGAAAGGCAATGTGTATGTGTGTTGTTCTCTATTAGATTCCATAGAAATCAATCTGAAATCTAGTTCAGCCTAGTAAAATTAGATCTAAAACTATTTAATTTTGTTGCAAGAGTGTTTTTGTCTCCCGATGCCTTGCTTGAGGACACAGAGAGATAAAAACTCTTGAGTTATTATCAGTTTATGTGCATCTCCGTCTGCTTGTGGAGTGTACTATATTATGTATTTTCCAAGTGATCTGGCTGTGGCTTGGAGATGGCAGTTTAAAAATCATGTCTTTGCAAGCTTCTTATGCTATTTGAACATTCATTTTGGAAATATTTTTATTTTGCATTCTATAAACTGTGACAGGCTTTTTTTCCCTCTCTTTTCCCCTCCCTTTTTTTGGATGTCATCACTTTAGAAAACAGGATAAGCACAAGAGAGAATAATTTCATAAAAACCACCAGTGCTTAGCTCTGTGTGCTGAAGTCTTGCGATGGAGACCATAAAAATGGCCAGTGGATTTATTAGGCATGTAATAAATCTGCGTGATTAACACTACCTATGACTATTTGATTGTATGCCAGCTGCATATCAAACAGTATTATCAAAGAGCATCTGTCTACACATTTACGGCAAACTGAAGGCCTTCTTAGTCACATGGGAAACTAGTTTGGCCAGTATTAAGGTGAACAGGCTAATTTCTCATTAGGCTATGTCTACCTACAAGTTTGCACTATTTAAGGAGACTTAGCTAACCTGGGACAGAAAACTATATAAAAATGTTTATTTGGCTTAAGAAAGGTTTGCCCATCACTAATTTAAACCTGTTAACTAAATTATGACTATGCGAAACATGAGTGTGGTCTATGCCAAAGTAAGAGTACTGAAGTTGGCAAAGGTATTTAAAAGGATGCCTAGAACCAGTGGATCTGAGGTCTAGGGAAGCAAAGCAACTCCATCTTGGGACTGTGCATGCAGAAGGACATGGAGGATGCAAAGCTCTGTGCTGCACTACCTGATTTTGAAAGGTCCGCTCAGGTACATAAAGTCTAAGGTGGGCCTGAGCTGTTAAAGCCAAACTTAAGTTCTCCAAACTCTAAGTCTCCAAGTTCAGCCATCACCTGCTGTCAAAGGGGGTGAGTAACCCTAGGAGGGACTGATCCACTTTACCTTCAGAAAGGAGATGTCAGCATGAACATGCACAGATAAATGCCTGCTGAGATAAGTACAATAAATCTCTCCCAGAAGCTACCTATTGATTTTATTTGGGACCTGGACTATTGATTTAGACTAGAAGACTAACTTGTAGATGTCCAAAGTTAGGAGACATGATTTCTACCCTACCTTGCCAGAAGTGACCTGTGTTCTGGCGTGTGTTATCACTGCCTGTGGCTGGATCCCATAGTGCCGAGGGAGATGTCCTGCTTCCCTGAGCAATGCAGCCCCCAGCGAGGAGGCTCTGCTGTTGACAGGTTTTCTCAGTACTGTTTCAGTCCTTGATCTTCACATAGGTTTGGGTACCGAACCGAATGGTGTGTTACTGAAGGAGTGATCAGGACTCCTTTATGCTAACGGAGGTCATGCTGACGGCAGACAGTAGGAGTTATTACATGGGGAAACTATATGAAGATGTTTGTATAGGTGCAGTGTAGATGAACAGCTAAGTATTTCTTTGTACTTTACAAAATGATAATTTCACTGTATAACGTGTGGATCACCTAACATGGGCATAATGATGTGCTTCACCTCAACACAGACTGCTCTTTTAGTTCTTCTAAGATTTCATTCTTCAACCTGCAATAATGCCTACAAATGCACATACAGATATAGCTGTTCATCTCCCCCCCATAACAGATGAAGAGACCAACGTGAAATGGCCCCAGCCGAGGGCAGACACTGCCTGTCAGCACTCCCCTTTGAGCTGTAACTCCCTCATTCCCAAACTGAATACTTGCTTAAACATTAGGAAATGAATGGCCTGCATCAGAAAGATCCAGTCAGCAATTAGTGATGAAAGGCATTTTTTAATCTGCTCTCTGTTCATCTACTGTAAGCCAGCCAAGTATGACCTCTCCCTCTTGTACTTCTATAGTAATGCACATTTCACCTGAATCCTTCCCTGATTTATCCTTTATAACATGAGGCAGTCTTGTGTTAACCGATCTGTCTGTGCACAGAAAGTTAAAGGCACTACCATTATAATTTAGGAATGCTCTTACTGAGATAGGTGTGCTTATTGAGAGCAAACAATTAACTCCAGGTGATATAAGAAGGCTGAGATTTACAGGGCTTTCTCAGACAAGATGCTACTGACAGAAGTCAGGTCTGCTAATTGAGCCAGTTATTTAAGTATTTAGGCACTTAAATTCCCATTTGACCCTGCGGGAGCTGAGACAGCTAAAAGGAGTTAGGGGCTGCCCTGGGGCTCTCCCAGGTGTTCCTGGTATTAGAGTGCCATTTACTACAAAGCAACTGCTCCAATTTCATGTGTTAAGGCATGAGCCTTTAATATTTATTAAGCTTTCGATCACAGCTTGCAGAGTCTGAAAGCTTCAGGTTCATCATTGCTACTTTGTTAGTATTTTCTTTTTACCTTTTCAGTCTTTATTCAATCACAGCACAAATGGCTTCGAACCTATCCCTCAATTAAGAGTGGTGACAAAGGAAAAGTTGGCTAATGCTTCATAAAGAGGGCTAAGTTTTCAGGGTGATGCAAAGAAAACTTGACACCTGACTCCCATCAACAATAATAATGGGGGCCATGCATCTAACTCTTTCTGCATTGTGCTGACATTGTACCCTTGAATGTTAGTACAGTCCAATAATTCTCCAAAGATGAGGCAGCTTATTTTCTCTGCCATTGCTGCTTTGCTGGCATTTTTATGGCATTTTCAGAAGTACTACCTGTCAGAGTTAGTACTTCCAAGGATGGCATTGCTTTGGGGTGATTGAGGATTGATGTAATTAAAGAGAAGGCAGTCTACTGCTTGCCCGTGGGTATTTTCTATCAAGCGTTTCACTGCACAGCTACGATTGATGACTTAAATGATGACAAAGTTGGGCTGCTCTGTATGTGCAACAGTGATTCAAACCGGGAGTTCATGGATGTGAGTACTGTATTTTAGGCTAAGAGAATTCTGAGAATGTTGCAGAATCGGAGCTTTCTAGGAAAACCGCAAATTCTCATGAGCAGTTTAATAACATCACTGAAAACTCCCAGACAGCTGTTACGGAAAGGGACTAGTCCCAGTCACAGCTAGGGTCAAGATTATTATTTGGGAATTATTTGGAAAAGAACAGAAAAAAAAGTATATTATATTACATCACTGAATAAATCCACTGGGTGCAGTTGTTGTTGTCTTAAGGGGGATTATCTGATTAAATCTACACATGCTTTTGTACTTATCCACATCTGGAGCAGTCACTGTAGGCTTTCTTTATAGTCATTGAAGACTTAGTCAATATAGCCTATGGCATTAGAGTACATTAATTTCATCCTAAAGTAAGTATGTGTTAGTCCTGTTCTGTAACTTGAGCATGTTAAAAGCCATGTGAAATATCAGGCATATTATTATCTCAGTGTTTACCCCTTAATAAACTGATGAAGTGGTAAAATCCAATAGGAAAGCTGCTCTTTAGCACCGCAGACAGAGTTTGAAAAGGATGGTCTGGGAACATAAAACAGCTCTTTGTGCAGAAAGAAGAGGAATCCTGTTTTTCTCTTCCCTGCTATAATGTCCATAAACTCCAATTACATTTATAACTTTGCATTAAATTAAATATGTTATTTTACACAAGCACTTAAAAAGTCTACTAAATATCCAATAACAGTTTTCTTTATTCCCTTGTTAGCAGCTGCCATGGCGGCAGCACTCGCACAAGAACGAAAGTGATTTAGTGCATTGATTTGCAGTTGGCACGGCCCTCTGTTCTCAAACAGAACTGATTAGCTTAGCAGGAAAGTGCCATTTACTTTTTATCGCGTTTCTTTTCTGCTCATCTCCCTTCGGTGGCTGCCAAGAGGAACAGCGGAACTGTAACCTCCTGAGCAGGTTGCTTACTTTCTTCAGCTCCAAATTCTGCAATTCTGAGGACTAATTTGTCTGGATGGTGCTGCAGCACCAATACACATGCCAGGGTTACTGCTTTGATAAGCTGAAAACAGGTCCCAGTGAGCTCATTCAGGCTGTTTCTACACAAAATTAACCCTGACAAGACAACCCAAGTCCCATTTAAACCAGGATTTTAGGGTTTCTTTTTCACCATTTACCAGAAAAGCTAATAGGACACTAAGGCATAATGTCTAGCTGGGAAGATTTCTCCTGAGTATGTCACTTTTGCTTCATAGACTGACCCTAGGGCTTGCCTTCTAATACATAACATTTGGAGGACTGTGTATACACTTCTGCACCTCTGATCTTCTGTGTATTGAAGCTGCTGGGGAAACTCTTGATTCACCAGTTAAAAGTAAAGATTTTCTGCAGCACAGAATGACTAGCAGCTGCAGTAAAAACAGTGGGAGTCATTGAATTAGCAATTATTTTCCCTTGAAGACCAATTCATGACAGAAGTTCAGTTCGCTTTGGATAAGACTCCATAATTTCACGGGTCAGATCCTCGGCTGGAGTGAGTCTGTGTGGCTTTATTGAAGTCCACGAACATACACGGAGTCATACCAGCTGAGGTCAGTGGAATAACACTGTTTCAAACCAGTCAGGGATCTGATCCCATAAATTTATCATGACTATTCAGTCTTGTTAGTCCTTCACAGTTCTCATGCAAACTGGTCAAAAATTTGATAAAGTCAAATTTTCTCAGGGGTGTTAGATATTTCTAAGTCTGTTTCTACTGAGAAATAAGAAGAAAAAAAAGTAGGAATGGGTGGGAGGCTGAAAACCATGGTTCAGAGTTATTTCTGGAAATAGAGATGAAAAGATAAAGAGGGGAGAGAGAATTTCATTCCTACTTCCTAGCTGAAATTCACTCTTAATAATATTAATCCTTTTAGACTCTTTACAGTTAGCAGAGATGAAGAGGCTAATCTCTGCCTCTTCTACACTGGAGGCTCCATTAGTTCTACTAAATAGCTGGTGCAGCACGAGAAAAAGAAGTACATATGCATTTACCTCCCTTCTCCTTTGATCTCAGCAAGAAATTATAAGACAGCTCCCGTGCTCTGTTCTTTCACTTTAAAATGCAAAAGCAATCTGAAACTTTCTTTCCTCTGGCACAGGAAATCCTGGCGAGGAGAGGGCCCCTTTACTAGAAAATATATAGCTCACACTCTTCAAATGTATCTAACTCCATTAGTCATGTGAATTCTGTATCTTTTATTCCCTCTTATGAGCCATCTTCCCTCTTTCCACAACAACAAAGAAAATCCTCTTTTCTGGTAAAGCAGGAGTTATCTGAACTGCACTGATTCAAAAGACCACAGTATCTGCCATAGCTAATGAGCTCCTAACAAAGTAGGGATGTGCTGATAGGGCAACATGACTACAGTCCTCTCCTAAACCACAAGAACATAAAAACTACCTCTTTACAGGACTTAAACTACTGCAGAAGTGGATATACTCACTGGCAGCAAAACCTGACTTTCTTGGTGCTATATACCGTTTGTTTTGCCACTGGTGGCAAACTCTAATGAACATGAGTTGAATTTTAGGATAAGATGACTCATGCCTTAAACTCCATTGATTACAAAGGGAAACTTGTGTCACTGGCTCAGATATAAAGGTAAACATTTGGTCAGATGAAAGCAACATCATACGTCCAGTCATCCACAGACCTCTCACACTTGCTTGTCCTCGTTGGCTTGCATCTAGGTTTTCCTCCTGCAGAAACTCAGGCACAAAGTGGCAGAAGAAGGGAAAATAATGGCACTAGAGTCTAAGCGCAACATAGTCTCAGAAGATGGCAGAGGCTCATACCTGTAGTTGGATGGTATAGAAATATAGATAGAGGCACAACTGTAACCCTGCACCAGAGCCTAAGACACTCACTTAGGTTTGGAGAGCATCAGATACCTCAAAAAGGGCCACACAGGTGACAGTTTGATCAAAGTAGTCAGTAATAAACACTGAAGATTAGAGTGTGTCCTAAGTCCCATCCCTCCTCAGGGCTTGGGGAGCCTGCTTAGGGTCACTGGGAGGGACCCCTTCTGTTTGGGACTTCTTCCTGAGGACTGATGTGCAGGCCCCGTCTTTCAAACTGGGAGGAAATGGGAGGGATCATGTCATTTAAGAGATAGGGTAGCTGGCGGATGACAGTGAAGGGAGGCCCTTTAACCCACTGTGACACAGTTACCACATTTATCCAGGGCAGGGCTGGAGACTGGCACTCCTGGGGCTGGGACTGATGGATGAAACAGGGTCCTGAGCTGTGGGCAGGGTGGGGGGAGCCCATCAGTGCCCCCAGGGACCTGACAATCAGCAGACTTTGAACACAGTCTGGCGACCTGCGCATACAGTTCCACCTCTATGTATATTTCAATGCTCTTCTACATATATTTTAACCCTTAAATTAGACCAGTGAGTTTTCAATGTAGGAAAATAATGACGAACATTTAACAATAATCCTGCTCTTCCCCACCGCCAATTACAGCAGGCACTAATCCATCCAAACCACCAGTCCTTGCAGTAATCACACACTTAATGACCGTGCTCGCAGAGGCCTCGCTTGACTTCCGAGCCTGTTGGTTAAAATACGCCGGCTCCTGATGTGCAGCGAAGACACGGTGAGCCGCCACCGTGTGACTCCTCCTGTGACCACCTCGCAGGAGCCCCTGCGGCACAGGAACATGCCCACCCCCCTCATCAGCGCCGGGTCGCCGTCCCCAGCACAGCCCCTTTGCTGAGGGGTGACAGCGAACGGGCACCGACGGAGCAGCCCGATGTCCTGCAGGGCGGGTGGTTGTTTTGTTACGTTACCCTACATAAACGGTAGGTCAGTACAGCAGAACAATACTTAGAACCTTGGTTCTTCAGTATTAGAAATAGGCTGTGCTCCAATTTGTTCAGATTTGTAGTATTCTTGTTCAAATTCTGAATCCAGGACAGTGCGACGTATTTGGAGTTATGGGGGCCACATCTGCAGTGCCATGGCTAAAGACCAAGACATTGCAACCATACTTGTTAACTTTTCCAAGGCATTTGATCGTCCAGGACCATTCAGAGTGTCCAGGAGCATTCGTGCTAAGAAAATTGAAGCACTTTGGCCTTGGCTGAGCTTCAGGGGATGGATTTGCTTCATATTTGTTAACGAAAGAGAGCAAGAGCGAGAGAGGGAGAAAGAAAAGCTGGCAATTTGTCTCCAGAAGTAGCCACACTGTAAATCTTCAGTGAACAGAGTTTTATGGGAAAAAGTGTTTCCACTATTCCGCTTCCAGACTTTATAGATAGTCTTCAGGATAAATGCAATTGTCTAATGCTGATGATTTAAATGCAAACAATCCCATCATTTGTTTCCTTGGCCCTGAGTGACAAAACTTCAGAGTTGCAATGTGACCTCTGCCACTTCCACAAATGACTTACTAGCAAAAAATGAACTTGTTCAATTCAGAAAGAAATGGAGAAAAACAAAGCTATATCTTCCCCCCCAAAGGGACAAGAAGAACATAAAATCACGCTCCATCTGGCCCTGATACTGTAAGGTGGTTCAGGCTGTAGATTGAGGTCTGTGTCATTGATAGGTGTAGGGCTCAGGATCTGTCTAGCTCGTGCCTACTGCTCAGAAAGTGATTTGTACCTAATTTGCTCAGTGGTTTTAAGCTTTTTCTTCTGTTTGTATCAGACTTTGAATTTTCCAGATATACTTGTCAGTAGAATTTGCTCAAATGCACTTTGTAAACACATTTTGGTCAATGCAAACTATTTGTTTTGACTGTTCACTACTCGTGCTGTGCAACCAGCCACCTAAGGCAGACTGCAGTTTTCTGGTGCTTTTGCAGATGACTGATCCCTGAAGTCCCCTGAACTGTTTTGCAAATCTCTACTGTAGTCTGTCTCCAGTCACCCAATAAGGTTACCAAAAGCTATTTCTCAGTCATATAACAAGGGTCACTATCTGTTGACTCTTAACAGATATGCTTAGTGTCCTGACAGAAATGGAAAAAATGATGGAGTGATTTGCACACACACAAAATAAGTTGGAAAAGGAACATTTTCATGATTCTTTTTAACCTAAACATGTTTAAAATGTAAAACTCACTTCAAAATCTCTTTATAAAACTACTAATAAATACAAATGCTACCTTGCAGAATTCTTTGTAGAAAGTAAGTACGATAAAGCTTCTATTCTATTATGGGTGTATATTAGACCTTGACTTGGCATATCGCTAATCAGGCTGCTGATGAAGAGATCTGGAGGCCTGGACTGCATGACTACATCCCCAGTTTGAATCCATTGTGAAAGTTATGGCAATACTTTATGGATTTTACCATGTAAAAAGAGAGGTGATTTCTGCTCCTGATGGATGGCAGTGGACCTTCTTTCCTAGCAAATAAAACCAGAGAACCTCTCAAGACTAAACCATAACAGATCCCTTGACTGCCCCAGAGTCTTTTGCCTGGTCAGCTCGATGCTTAGCACAGTAATGGCTAAGGTTACATGAGATGAACCCCACTCCAACTGCCTTGTAACGACTGCCAGCACCAGGCTGTTAAAAGAAGACTATTGGATTAATGCAGAAGTAAGACTGCCTTCATCTGCAGAGTCCTCTATGGAACAAAGATGTTGTGTTTACAGTTAGTTAGCGTGGCTTTTAGGAACGAGCTGCAGAAGGAATCTGACTGCTAATGGCATATCTGCAGGCAAAGGTGTAACAGCGTTCAGAGTGCAACAGAACAGGGCGCCCAAATGTGCGTCATTCGCCATAGCTCCATCAGTGAAGTCCCAGGCACCTCCTGGGGCCATGTTTACTTCTGACAACCTTGTTAGAAACATATGTTATGGATCAGAATATTTTGCATTTTTTAATGTCCAGACTGGGGTTGCACCCAGAGGCTTCCAGCCTCTCATAAATGACAACCTCCGACTCAGAGTGCACATAACGCAAAAATAGCTTGTTGTAACTCCTTGTGGTAACATCATTATGTGTGGCATAATTAAAAGAAAAGAAAGATATCTGACCTAAAATAGGCAGCATGTATTTTTAAGTGTAGAGGAAGGTCATTTGGCACTGTTATTTTGAGGACTCTGCTGACAGAGGCTTTTCTGTAACATTCTAATTTCAATGCTACTATCTATAGCCCTTTGTGTAGATTTGTCCTTTCAGTGTGCACTGTTGTCAATGAAAAGATACTGTAAGCTGGTTTCAAGGTGTGACTCAGAAAAATCTGGCAAAAGGATGCTCCGAAATTTTCAAAGCCACGCTGCATATCTTCAGTTTTAAGGGGTATGCATGCAATACTCTACAGTTTGGTAAATCTCCTCTGTAAGCTGCCTCCCATCTACAAACAAGGGCCAAGGTCATCCAAAAGGATTTTAGCACATGACAACAATGATTATCAACTCCTGAGGACACCCTTGGAGCTCTGTTATGGTCAATGTCTATGAGAGAGTGTACATATACATCACTTTTGTATGCATACACTTATATATTTAAAGGAACCTTGTAGTTTTCCAAACACAGGCACCAAGTTTGTAAATCATAGTTTCCAAACACCTAAACACATATAGGAGCCACCTACACCTCAGAGTTTTTGGCATCTAGCTAAGATACTCATGTTTAAAACAGGGTTCCCCATGTCCAAGACAAAATCCTTGTATTTATTTTAAAGAGTAAGGCTTGGCAGACTCATGGGTTTTTAAAGCCATTATGAGTAGGCTTGTAGAAGAGAAACTAGGGCCATACAGAGATCTGGAGAGAGGTAGATCTGGATGAAGGGTGGCTTTATAAGGAGCAGCACAGAATATGTGTTTAGGAAGCCATCCCATTTTGATTTAGGATGCACAACTATCCCTGATATTGCCTATAAGCCCATCAGAAGAATAGGATTTCCTGGCTCACAAGGATGATTTTCTTTTTGAAGGTCTGCTCTAAAGTATTATTGAAAAAGCAAAAAATATCATAGCTTCTCCCCAAACAATTTAGAACCAGAAAAAGGAAGGCCTCCTTCCTGTTCTGACAGGCTGCTCACCAGGATGACAGGGATTTACCGTTTGCTCCATGGCACACAAAAAAAGGCATTAAAATAAAAAGTCCTTATGTAAATAATTACATCAATTTTGCAATCAACCAGAAAACAAACAAACAAAACCCAATGAGGTCAACACTGAATGTACTAATCTTGCCAATGCTCTGTATAATTAAAACAATTTCACCTTGAAATCTGGCAATAATTACAATATGGAGCACCTCCAGACCTTAGCATTTTAGGGTTTTTTTATGGACCTAGTTAGAGAAGAGGTTTGTACCTGGAGTATTTTCTAGTCTTTTTCTTTATGATACATTTAACAGTTATGTTACACAATCTATTTGCTGCATATTAGTTGTTTCTTTCTGTTGCCACACCTGTATGACTTGGGAAATGCCACAATGCATCTCACTTGGCAGCAAAATTCTTCACAAAGTCATTGAGACCTACGTACTGGCAAAACCCAGATAAATCCCAGATCTGTATTTGCATTTAATGCATACAGCACTGAAGAGATCTGCTGCTGTTGTCCTCTAGACAGTGATAGGAGAAAATTTTTAAAACAGTACTCAGTTTTCAACACTATCATTTCAAATTTCCCACCTTCACATAGGGGCTCAGTTTACAGGAGAAGTCTAAGAATATCCTGAAAAAGTGTTGATATCTTTCTGAAAATCTGGTTGCATAAACCAAAAAGGAGGCACTAAAACTTACACACAAACCCCTCAGCTTTGCCCTTAACTTTAACAGGGAAAATAGATCTCAACTTCAAACTTTAGGAAAATGCAGATCTTATTTTAAACTTTAGACCTTACATATTTTGACTGGTAATTCAGGCTTGTTAGTCAAAATCTAGTCTGATTCTAGTACCAGTCTGATTCCTGACTTAGATTTAACTTTTGTGACTTGGGCCTAGCTATAATTTAGATACTGAAGATTCATTCAGTTGCCTTCCTTCTTCTAACATCAAGTGGTTTCAGTTAAAGAGATTTGTACTTGAAATGCATGCGTTTGCCATCGGTACTGTTAAATTAATAGTGATGTATATGTGTTTGTAGGCACAGTGACCTTTATTAGCTTCTCATTATGTTTGAAAATAGTTCTTGTTATCTGACTGAATGAATTATGTTGAGCATTGTTATGGCTCAGATAACCTATTGAAACTAGTTATTTTTCATCATATGTTAAATGTTAAAACTAACAAGCAGTTAGTTAAGCATTACACTGGAGACTATCATCACATCTTACATCTTGAAACATGCACTTTTAAAACTGTTCAGATTAAAGATGAATCAAAGAGCTTCAGCTGCAGGAATAGGACTGGAGGTGCACATCCCTCCAGATAGAACTGGAGTATAAAATCCAACACAAATTGCTTTTAAAATTTAATAATTCACAAAATCTATGGTTAAGCACAGCCTGGCTGGGGTAGATAAGTAAAATAAATACTGCAAAGTCAATTTTTAATAATCTGTGGCATGAAATTTAAGCACAAGAGAAAACATTTCACAATCAAGTCAGAAGCTTTCTGTAAATGATCAAATGAGAATTTTAACCCCCCTCACCTACCAATGCAAAATACATCCAGTTTATCCTTTAGTCCACACAGCATATTCCTAGATTTCTTTGTTTAAATGCCTCTTACTTCTAATACAGGCTTTTCTGTAACCCCTTTTTAGAACTAGAGTTATTTACAACAACATCAGAAGAAGATAGACAGATACTAGAGCCTCTTATTTGACGGTGAATTGGCACATCACATGAAGTCACAGGAAATAATGCAATCAGTTCCTGTGCTAGTCTGGTAACAAGTGGTCTGGTATATTTATTTAATTATTGAGACAACACATTTACAACTGAAGGGATTTTGTTATAAGAGGTTTATAAAACTCTGATTTAGGCTGATCTTCAGTCTCTTAATGCCAAGTAAAAACTGGCCTTCAAGCAACATTTTTGTACCATGAAGAATAAAATCCCAGATGGATTATGACAAGTCTGTGTCGTCCTAAAAGAGAAATCAAAATGAAAAGCTGGGAAAATTAAATGGCAAGGATAATATATATATACACACACACGCGTTCAGGGGGAGAGGGAGAGAAAATGTGAAGATTTGTACATATTTTATGCATCTGGAATCAGTATACTAACGTGCTGTTTATGCTAAGAGGTGTACCATCTGCAAGGAATAAAGAAAAGGAAGAGATTATACTGTATTATGGGGAAATCATATTTTGACTTTATTATTATGGCTGTGGCTATTTTATGAAAAGGAGGTGGATTAATAATTGTCTAACCAACCAAAAAGGAAAGCGAAAGCAAAATGGTTTTTTTCAGAGAAACAGATTATTTCTCATGCAATAATAAGGGGCTTGGGCAACAGAGCAGAAGGAAGAAGAGAGGGCAGTGTCAAGAAAGGGAGACTGAGTCTCCTGATGGGGGAGAGGTAAGAGCTTGGACGTCTGCAGGGCTGAAAGTGGCTGCAGAGAAAAGGGTGAGCACGTATCAGCAGCCACAGGCAATGCAGCCAGGGAGAGCAGAGGTCCTCTGGTGTCCTGGACTTACTGCAAAGAGGATGCCAATGAGCCACGAGACTCGGTTGCATGTCTCCTCGGCACGGCTGCCTCCTGAGGTGCCCCGGACACGGGCAGAGGAGGGGCAGGACGAGCGGTTGCTGCAGCGGAACCCTCGATGCTGAGAGGAGATCCTGCAGTCGGGGGCTCATCTGGGGTGGGACGTGGGCTGGGATGGCTACGTCCTCTCACATCCCCACGGGAGGTCCAGTGCTGACGCAGAGAGGGACCAGGGCCGGTCAGGGCACGGAGGGTGATGATGTTGGGAGCCAAAAGGGGGACCCCTAGCTGTAAGCTGTTAGGAAATGGTTCTCTGGGAGGAAACTGTAGGGAAAACATTCAATCTAAGGTAAAACAGCTAAACGCGGGTAAAGCTTAACCCTACACAGAGGGTCTGGACCAGACCCCCTGCTCCTTTTATTTGCACTCTCTCATCATGAATATCTGGCATATGTTATTGTAGCTCTCCCCTCCACCCCCTGCTCCTGCTCCAGCCCAGTGGCTTTTTGTTTTGAATGGAAGGACAACCCTCACAAAGGGCCTTTTTCCTGAGAGATATCGGTTTCATTTACAGTGGGCTAGAAATGCATGTGCTGCAGTGCCCTGGGCCTTTCAATCACGCGCCGAGAGCACTCACTTTTCATTGTTTCCATTTTAACGCTGTTTTTGCAGCTGCAATTGCAGCCTCTTTGAATTAAATCTGGGTTAACAGTCTGAGGACAGATAAGCCCCAAGAGAGAAAATGATGGAAATCCAAAGAGCAATTCTTTAACCTATTGCTTTTTTATGACAGGATGGAAGCCCTGCATGCGATCGGAAGCAAAGTGCATTTTTGCAGTCTATTCTGATTTGCATAAACCTTTCTTTTGGTATTTGCATAATTTTTCAATTAATCACCAGGACAATACTCTAACTCCTGAACATCTCTCTCCCAGGCATTTAAGGTATTCTTGCTAATATAAAAGCTTTAGACACTGATGATGAGGCCAAGACCTGGGGTTTTCCATTTATTTCGCACGTAAAACCCAGTCCAAATGTTTACCGCACCTTATACTCCACAACGAGTGCATCAGTGATTACTGAAAAAGCACAGATGGGACGTAGACAGTTTTTCATTCCTTGTTCCATATGATAGAACTCAACACATCTGGTATGCTATGAAAAGCATCTTTGCACTAATTTGTTTGTCAGTATCTATTGAAAGGACTATCTGTCATCCTGTCGCATTTTGGTTGCCCTGAGATGTCTGAAGACAAGACTAGTCACAAATTCCGACTGCTGGCCACTTGGGACTAACTAGTAGAAACCACCAGCTGTTCCGAGGATCATCAGTGGTGGATTTCTTTCTTTTTTGTATTTTTTTATAAGCGGAAATTTCAGTGTAATCTCTCCTCAGACATTTTGTATTTGCAGGAAGAAACCAAATCACTTGAGCAAGAGACAGTTTGTCTGTCCTCGCTGTTCGTGTGCACATTTCCATCTGTTACTACAGCTGGGTGAGTTTTCTTTGACTGTACAGGAGTGATTCAGGGGGCAGAAAATGCACTTGCTGGTGGTGTGCATGTGGTGGTATTAACACTTGCCTTTGTACGCTAGGTCTTTTATGTTGGGAGCCTGACTATAAATAGATTGGTTTGTCAGGGAAAAGCAAAGATCCTAAAGGAACCTCGGTGTTTATATGGGTTGATCAATACAGGCTGAGAACGTTTTTTCCCATAATCCTTCACGCTGATCATCTTCTTGAAAGACAGCCCTGTGATTTATGATTTGTTGTGTTTATTTTACCTCATCTCCTTACTAATGAATCAAAGTGTTGGATGTCATTTCTTTTCCAGTCTGGTGGTTTGGTTTGTTTTTTGTTTTTTTTTTTCTTATTATAAATGTTTTATTGCATTAAATTCTGATTGTGTGACTAATTTAAGCCATTTCTCTTCAGTCAAGAGCTATTTTGATATGAGAGAGCAGGTCTGATTGAAGGTGTGAATTTCAGGTTCTATTAATGGTTGGGCAATATATACATAAATAGCTTTCAAAAATATGAGAAAGCTTATGAAAAACAGTAGAAGCATTCCCACACCCATTCATTGGGCACGTAACTTCCAAAATTACTGGCTTGAACTGTCTGTAGTTAATTAAGTACTAATGCATTTTTATAATTGATCTGAATGATCAGCAATATACTAGCGTAACTTGCACTTAATGCCAGCCATTTCAAAATAATGAAAAGATTTTTCTACTTAATGGCACATAATCCTTTGAAACTACTGATCTGAGTGACAGGCCACACCTTGTTTCTCTAGTATTACTGAAGGAAGAACCAGCACCTCATCTGTACGGGAACAATAATGACATAGTGTATGTTTACCAACTTTTCACAAGATTACTCCAAGTGTCCAAGTTGTGCTCCTAAGCTTTGAACATAAGTCCTACATGAGTTCTGCCTAAAATTAATGGAGTGCGTTGATCCAGAGTACTCCATTTGTGTGAAGAGAAAGAAAAGTGTTCACACTTTCTCTCAGCTAATAACTGAATTACATATGAAAGATTTAAACCAAAACCAACCCAGTAATTTGAATACCTTCAAACAAGTTTTATCCTCTGCAATATTTGCAGCTATTGAATAGTTAAGGGTTCTGACAAAAAGATGAGGAGACCTTCCTTATTTTCTGGGAACCTGTGACATTTACTGCCATTTTGGGCCAGATTTTTCAGATGGTCTGAGCCAACGTATGCCAGTTAGCATCTTCTAAAAAACTGGCTTTCTTAGTTCCTACTGTCTCATGTGAATTTTCCCCTAACCACTAAATAACAACACTCCTTTTATCCAAACATAATGTCTAGGTGGTACCAATTTACAATATCCAGAAGCTGTGGTTATTAAAAAGACTTGGATTTTTTAGGTTGCCTCTGGTTTGTGAATATCTAATTTGCAGAGATAAGAAACATAGCAACTAATTTTATTAAAAGCAAAATTCAGCTCAGTCTAACTGATGCAGTACTAGTAAGCCTGAGAAGGAAAAGCAAAACTGAAGTTGGCTCAGTGTCAGAGACTCACCCTCAGACAGATGTCTCAGGAGGGTATTGAGTGACAGCCAACAAAACCCAAGATGCACCATGATCCTGACTAGGATCATTTGCAAGAAGGGCCCCCTCTGTGAGTGAACACTGCAAGAATTGGGCCCAAAATTGGCAATCGGGTGTGATGGAAGAGCATGTTCCTTACTCCTGCCAATACCTAGATTACAGTGTATGAGAATGCTGCCAGTGTGTCTTGCTTTCTTAAATCCATCCAGTGGAGTAAACCTTGATGAAGTTGCGTATGACAGACTTCTAGTTCACTTTGGGGGGAAAAAAAAAAAAATCAAGCAGCCTAGTAAACCAGAATAGATATGCTGAGGGAATCCTTAAAAATTAAGAGAGCCTTCCATGACTGCAAAGCACATTTTGAGCTGAATAATTTGAGGATTAAACAGCCCATAATGTAGCTGGTTTCACAGAAAGTCTAATTTGATAATGAAGTGTTCTCACACAATTTAGGCTTTTCAGGTGGCTGCTAAACACAGAGGTGTGGTGTGTGCTAAATGAGATTATGTTCTAAAAATGGCTGCAGTGAACATGTAGCTGTTGTGGAGAGCAGCAGTAGGATGCTGGACCCTGCATTTATATCAAAATGATATCCTTGTAAGCCTCAAAACAAAACAACTGCTTTACTATTTCCTCTTTCACCATAAGATTAACACTGAGCCTCTCACTTGGTCTTGGCTTGAAAATCAGCTTTGTGTTTACAGGATTCATTACAGAACGGTTGATGTTGGCAGGGACCTCTGGAGATTGTCTAGTCCAATCCCTCTGCTCAAGCAGGGGCAGCCACAGCAGGTTGCCCAGGAATCCAGTTGGATTTTGAATACCTCCATGGACAGAGACTCCACAACCAAAGCTGGTCCGAGCAGTGGCAGCTGAAGATGCCCAGGAGAAACATTGTGGGTCTGAGGCAGAGGTGTTAGCAGACAGCTGATGGAGGAAGACTGCATAAGGCCAGAAACATCTGGGCCAAAGTATTTTGCCTTGGCTTTCCAATACCTACCCACTAGTTTAAGAGACACCTTCACATAGGAAGATAATCTTTTCCCAGGTTTTCAGCAGGTGGCTATATATACACCAGAAATCAATTCTTATCTTGTCTGAGAATCCCAGTGGAGCAGCTGGGACTCCAGGAACTCAGAGACTTCACTTTCCTCCTTGTCTCCTTAGCCTATAGGTCTTTCTATTACACAGCCCGTTCCTTGTAGAACTGCAAAGGCTTGGAGGAAATCTGATGAGAAGAGCTTTTACCAGGAGACTTTCTGTATATTTTACATTCAGTGGAACAGAAAATCAGGGTCAATTTAGAAAGAATTTTATTGATACTGCTTACAATCAAAGCCAAAGCTAGACAGCACAAGCCAGGCACCTGAGAGGCAACCCAATTTTAGCATCATTTGATTTAAACTTCATAGGACGTTGCAAGTCTGGGCACATTTTTTTCCTGGTGTCGTACACTGACTCGATCAGGGTCAAACAAATAAAACTTTATTTGAAAATTCCTTACTTGTCTACTTCTGTTTGCCTTAGTGCAAAATTGATGTGACAGAGATTTCTGAAAACCCTTTCTTCCTGCAGGGATTAATTCTGTTGGGACTCTGTGTGTTAGGGTTTTTTATAATCTCTGCTGGCTATGAAAAAGGACTATAGCACCTATGGAAATGATTATGCTGTTTGCTTCTGTAGTCGCTGTTAGTTTTCAGTGAATATAGAAAGACAAAAGTACCATAGGCTGAAACTAGTGCATGATGGGAGAGCTCAGGGTTGGATTTTTATTTTCTTTAGCACCCCCCCCCCCATTTCTACAGTTTCCTGCTTCTCTGTCACCTTCATTCTTTTAGGCCAAGCCAGAGGTGGGAGACCTGGGAGTTGAATGGAGAGTGTATAATAACAAGAATTGATCCGTAACTCTTGAGTCTGACCTATGAAGGGAATATCCTGAATGTCACTCCCAGCGGTACCCCAAAGTGGCATCTGAATGCATGTTACAAGAGGCAGCCATATACATCAACGAGGAGGGATGGAGAGGTTGGCTCTGCCTGCCTGTATTGGCATGGCCATTCAGAAAGGCTTTTGGCAGTGGTTAGAGTGTTTTCACTCTGCTGCAGAGTCCCCTTTCTTGTCTAGGTGCACGTGTCCTGTTGACCAAGCACATGTTAGCTGAATTGTCTGCAACAATTTAGTAACCATGGAAAGGCAGGAAGAAATTTTAGGCTCACTGCAGCAATCAGAATCCCTTTTAATGTAACATCAGTTTATTGCAGATAGAGATCTTTAAAAACTCTCAGCATCTTTTATGAACAGAATGAATACTTTTATGCAAATATGAGCTGTTCTTCTGAAGTCACTTATGTTTATGAAACACCCACAAATTTCCTGAAGGTTTGCAGCACCAGGACACAATAAGCCACCAGCAGTTTTCATAGCAGCAATCACTATTTTTGAGACAGGCATGAGACCTATTTTGGAAGATGCTTTATGCCTTCCTGTAGTTCAAGATTTTTATTCCTGCTTCAGAGATCACCTATGAGCTACCTAGGACTGGTATTTGAAATCCCATTTGCCATTTGGTAAATGCAGAAGAAAAATAAGCAACAGTTAAGTAACACTTGGCTGCTTCTATTAACCAGCGTAACATGGAGGACAGTCTTCAGTGGAAAGTAAGTAGTGATATTGTGTTAACTAAGTGATATCTTTAAACCTGAGGACTGATCTTGTGATTCCTTATGTGGAATGTAATACACGGGCACTTAAACTTCCTCTGCTCCGATGACTTCCATGTACTTCTTCAGGACTGCCGCATCCCCACCCCTGTGATTTTGCTATGATCTTTATGGAAATGATTAAATTGTTAAGACTTAAGGTTCTTATGGGAACAACTACAAGGAAACATTGGCCATATTGGAGCTGACAGGAAATTTGCTATTGACTGCAGTGAAGACAGGCTTTTACCATCTCTCAAGACAAATATGCTGGTGGGAAGTAACACTTCATTTGAGACTTCCAAGAGTGTATCTTAAATTGCAATGGCTTTGAGGGGGTAAAAAATTAGTGCTGGAACTCTTAATGCATCCAGGTACATCTAAATTTCCCCTGGGGATGGGATGACTTAACTGTCATTTCAAGTTTTACATTCTTCCTTTAGATCAGCTATTTCATTTAAATAAAAAGGTTTTATATTCTGGGATGGAAATGCAGCTGCTTCAAGTAACCCTGCAGCATGTTGATTTATTACTGACTATATACTCCTTCAAGGAGAGGATTCCTTAAGAAGACATTCTACACCCAGCTTCATATTTCTTGCTACATGGCACTTTATATTAATCTCACCATATCTGCATCCATGAAATTTGGGAGGAAAAAATGGAAAATAAGGTAATTACATATTTGGATAAATACATTTGCAGGACTTAATGCTTTGTATTCACACGAATAAACTACTCTGCTGTCTGTTATTAAAAATGTTAAGAGAAAAGTTATCTATCTGAAAAGCATCTTTTCTGCATAAATTGAGAAATAAAAAGATTTTCAAGTTTCCACTTCTACTTTTCTGAAACTGTATCTAACTGTCAGTAAAACTAGGCTTAGGATGCACCTTAAAAAAAAAAAAAAGAACAGAATTCTGAAGGGAAAAACATCTCTTTTTGCTGAGTCTTTACATTTGCTTTTTAAGTGATGAAAAAAACCCTTCCAGTTGCACTTTTTCTATTAATTTAAAAATGAAGTCTATAATGTTATATATACCTTTGTATGATCATGGCTTTAAAAGGATTATTATGCAGTAAAATTGGATGAACTCTCCCGAGGTTGGTTAGCATAGCGTTTCACTACCTTTAACACTGGCTTTGTACACACACAAGCTGCACTTTGTAAATTCCATCAGGCATTTGCACACACAGGAAAACCTGCCTTTGTATTGGAATGAGTGTAAGAAGTGCCATACCTGTAGCTCATATTAATTTTTAAGGAAATGCCAGACCTAACAGTTCCAGTGTTATTAATGTGCAGTCAAAATCTTACTGAACTGAGCTCTAATAGTAAATCAGAAATGGATCTTGGTGGTGGAGTATGGCTCTCTAAGAAAAGAAAGAAAAAGGAAGTTTTCTAAGAGTACATACTTACACAATTAATGTTGCTATGATGGAAACAAGGTTGATGCTTTTTTCTTTCAAATCATAAGTGTATTTTGCTCAAAAAGATCCAGCTATGCTGGAGCAAAGGTTGTAGAGACTCATAAACTCCTACATGGTTTGGCCATCAGGGAAGGACCATGAACCACAGGATCTCAAATATGAGTTAGATACGGATTGTTGGGACCGACAGACATCTAAATAATACCTGAAACTGAACAATGTTAATACCCCCTAATGCCTAATAATGTTCCTCAACAGACTGTACTACCCAAAATCAAGGTATGGGTTGGGCTACTAACCAACTGATTGCTAGTTTGTGCAGGACACTGCCGTAGTGACTCCTAGTACTGCTGAGAACCAGGAGAAAGAGACCAAATTTGGAGGAAAATCCACTTGTCCTTCTTGGACACCGCTTCTTTCCTTGTCTCTGGTTTTGAAGGAAACACTTTGTGCAGGAGAAATGGGGAGGGATAGCTGGCAACCGGGTGTGATTTCTCACGCTGGGTGGGCACACAATTCATTGCTGGATCCCATTTTTCCCCTGGGAGGAGAATTCATGTGGTTAAACAAATGACCTGAGGTCTTTCTCCAACAGGGCAGTTTGAAATTAATGAAATTCATGCTCATATATAATAAGACAAGGTAAAATGGGACACAGGCCATTAATATCATCAGCTCAGTGAAATCAGGGAGCCATCCTTACTACCACACATGAGCACAATGTGGTCTACTTCCAACAGCGACCTTAGAGAAGAGCTATTTATTTAAATAAATAGCAAGACTTTTTCAGTACTATATAGTTGCTAGGCCTCACTTGGGTTGTGCATATATCTATACAGTATAATGGTCTGGGATGTACTAATTGTTACCACAGGATCAATATTAAAAAAGAATTAATTCTCTGCTCACAGCAACGTCTATTTTGGCCTAAAAGCAGCTGAATGGTGGGAAAGAAACAAAACTTAAACACACCTTAGATTCCTAGCTGCTCTTAAATGACACTTTAAGCAGCCATTTTAAATTAACAATTTCAGTAAATCAGTCTTTTCACTACTTTCACCTGGAGACCTGAATTTAAAATCGTAAAATCTCCCTGCAAAAGTGTGTTGTGGGAATATGGTCAGGCCATTTCTAAGATAAAATGTTGTTATACCAGTGTGCTAAGATGCAATTTTCTCCTTTTATTGCCTGAATAGAAAAAAAAGAAAAAAGAAAAAAAGAAAAATAAATAATTTTAAAAAGATAAATGAGATACAGATTCCAAACAAAATCTGTCTCTAATCGGATATTTCTGCAATAAAATGTATTCTAGCACAGTATATATTGAATAAGGGCATTTTAGGATAAATATTTGAAATATTTTATACATAGTGTTAATAAAATATGATGCACTGAAATAAAAAGGTTTTTTATTGCTGTGAACCCAAGCCAAATACTGCCAGTCAAACATGTTGAATAGGGCAGACTGGTTACAAATGCTCCTTCTATACAGCTCTTTAATGAATAAAACTTCTTCCTACATCGTGTGACAGCCTAGTTTTTGAGCTTACTTCGCAGTGTCAGTTGAATCACTGCTAAGTACGAACTGTCAAGTCTAGCAGACAAGCTTAAGACTCTGTATAGGTGTTACCTGGTTTCATTTATTATAGACTAGCTAAAAATATCAGTCCCATACACCACTTTTTCCAAATGCGTAGGGGAGGGAATCCCTGTGTTTACAGAAATTCAGAAGAATGTAAAATGACATTCCTCCCCTTTTGTACACAGCTTATGTTATTTGCTTTTCATGGTATGGATCCTATTATATCCCTTACAATAACTATTTTAATGGGTAGACTTTTTTCCAGTTACTTAAAAGGGCACATGCAAAGCAAGTTAATACTTTTGTAAAAT
The DNA here is from genome assembly GCF_000737465.1 of Haliaeetus leucocephalus. Lineage (NCBI taxonomy): Eukaryota > Metazoa > Chordata > Aves > Accipitriformes > Accipitridae > Haliaeetus > Haliaeetus leucocephalus. The sequence goes on along the minus strand of NW_010972436.1, from coordinate 18,159,630 downwards.
GAGATGGGTAATTTTAGAGGAGGCTGCTGCTTGCAATTTATTGTTATTATACAATTCTTATTTTTAGAAGACATCTCAGGTAATAAATCCTCATTTACATTCATATCCTCTGTCTCTGGACTTGAAGAAGCATCTTAATCTCAACAATAGTTGAGGTGATGACGAGTGTCTGTCACAGACCTCTCCGTTACACTCGCTTGTCCTCAAGTTGTGATTGGTGTAATTTTGCCATAGCTGAGGAAAGTGCTTTGCCTTCCCTCCCATCGCTAAGTAGGGCGAATGGCAGGAGGTGTTCATTGCGTTACGGGTCAGAAGTCAGCTGGGTCACTAGCAGGACGTTTTGATGCACTCTGGCAAAACCTGTGGAGCAGAAACTCCAGTAGGAAGGCTTCCAGGTGCCCTAGATTGCAAACAGGGATTGGGCTTTTTTTCAATAAACACTACATAATTCAGAAAAGAAATGTGCATTACAATTTGTGGAGGACTTGGACCACAGAGAGGCAGACAGTGAAAATTTAATTTGCCTTCCACGTGCAGCAGAGAGAACTCGTTATTTGTATGATTAAGAAGGTGGACAGGTTATTAGTTAACTGGATACTTAACTCTAACGAGATCTTATATGACGTCATCATACAGAGTAGTGACAGGAACCCTTCAGAGCCCTGCATGCTGTGTCCTGCAAGTTTATTCAGCTTCATTTGATTTCTGTGGCCATTTCCTTTCATACTGAGAGAAGAACCGCAAGAAATGTTGAAATGGCTCGGTGGCCTGACTTAATATCAGAGCAGTTCTTTTTATGCAGGGCATCATTCTCTCTGCTTCCAGAGGAAATACTGGACCATGTCCTCCTGACAGGGAGCAGCAACTCCTCTGGGCATGGCACTGACACGAGCTGTGCTTAGACAGAGATGGTCCCGCTGATTTCACAGGCATCTTCCATCCACAGCTTTCTGCCCCATCTGGGCCTTGATATTTATTGTATCATTGCCAGAACCTTAACAGAAAGAGAAGCAGCTCCACTGACACAGCAGATGAGAAGATCCTCCTGAAATGTTTTAGCACAGCTACTCATGTCGAAAAGAGCTAGGAATGGTGGATGCACTTTTCTGACCATAAACACACATTTCCTGATAGACTAGGGATGCACTGCTGTACAGATTGTAGAAAAATGCTCGTGCTGAAACACTAGCTTTCTAGCAGCTGCTACAAAACCTTAACTGCAGTCAGAGGAAAGAACATAATACCAAATACAATCATACAAGGCACAGTTGAGGTTTGGTAGCAGTCTGAAGACTCAGACTAAAAGATTGGGTAAAACAATTGCCCAGGGATGGTCCACTGCTCAGCTTTTGACATGTGTGAAGCTGCAAAATGTAGGTACCATGAACTCATCAACCTCTGTGAGCAGGTTTTATAATGCAAACGCTCAGAGGCCGTTAGCTAAAGCAGTGCTCCCTCGCAAGGCCACAGTAAGACTATGTAGGGTATGAGGGACGTACCCTTACTACCCTTGCCCAAATTCTGAGCCAGGCCAGGGGATGAAGGGCAATAGCAGTAACCTATGCTACCTACAGCAAGAAAATTATCATGGCATGAAGCTGGGTAGCTGATTATCTCCCAAATCGGCAAAGAAGTAATCTATAGCAGACAAGAGCTTTGAAAGGGTCATGAATTTGTTCAAAAGAGTTGAAATGACATGTACTGATTTCTATATCATCTTCTGGAACACTGGGTGAATAAAAATTGACTACATCAACAGCACTGCTGTAAATCATAAACAGCACAATCTCCTTAAACGAAACTCTACTGAAGTTCCTCGGGATAAACTCCTGATAATCATAAGGACTTATAAAATATTTTGTTCCTCTGTTCATGTCTTTCCAAGTCTTACTCAGACAGGCAGATTTAAAAACAGAAATATAAATCATTATAATCAAAGTAGGGAGCAATATTATATTTTAATGTTAAAATAATATCAAGACTGCAATAAATTATAGAAAAAAGCATTAGAAAACCTATCTAAGATGTTGAATTATTATCTGAGGTGAAGTTATAGAGTTATAAGTTCATAAATAATACTGAAGCTTCTGTTGGCAACATAAGTAATGTTAGACTGTAGAGTTTAAACTCAGTTTTTACTGAACAAGAGCTTAAAAAGAGGAAAGACAAAGTGGAGAGGGCACAGCCTCAGATAAAGCAGCTGTTATCATCCACGGGCTGTGTGGGTAATGGCAGAGTCCACTACAATTGAAATATAAGTTAACAGGCAAGTGGTGCAAGCCCCGAGTCATTGATAATACCATCTCTAAACAAATCGACCTATGGATGCCTCTGAATCCTGGAATATCTGGTAAAACAAAAACCGAAGTGAACTTGCATTTGAAAACAAGCTCTCATTTCTCTCTGCCTGTGACCCCAAAGAGTCTGACCTGTCATGGATATGTTAATTCACACTTGCTAAGGTACAAATAGCACCTCCTCAGAGTGGTTTGATGAAAATTTAATGGTACCTCTGAAGCTCTAACCATGAGAAAAGGCCAAGCATGACCTGAGCGATGCACTCTTGTAAGCTGATGTTGCTGGGTCAAAAGAGCATGTGCTGCAAATGCTAGCTGGTCTCTGAGGTCTCCCGCTACACCTGAGAGGGTGATCCATCACCTCGGTTGTTCCCTAACATTGAAACACCGGTGGGAAAACCCTGGCACTGCACGACTTAGGCTGATAATGCCACCTTTAGCTCATGCGACTTTGAAGTGATGTTCCGACCTGTCCCAAGGGACACTGCAAACTGCCAAAGGCAAGGACTGTGCTTTCCCTGCACCGCTCCCAGCTGCTGCCAAAGGAAGGCTCTCCTCTCCTCCCTCCTGTATGGCTTTGATGACTCTGAGACTAATACACTTAGGAGAGCTAAAAAAATCCCGTGGAAGTCTTATCGGGGTATCAGCACTGGGCTTATGTTTTACCAATAAGCTTCAGGTAAACTATGCCTATAGCTTGCTGACCTTCTGGAGCTGACAAGTGGTTACAAACGAAAATCTGAAGATAAAATATTCAGTACTACTGAACACAGATCTGTTCATAATGAAAAACAAAGCTAAAAGAGGGCTCAGATAAAGCAAACAGGCTTCCCTCTGGCTGGAGAACGGAGACTTAGCTCAAACCGGTGCCTCCACAAAACAGCAAACCTCACATCTACAAACACTCTTGTGACTTCATTTCCACAATAGTTTTAACAAGGGGTTTCAAAACATGATTGGTGAAAATCTTGCCCTGATGAAGCCACAGCAAAACAACCGCCTGGGTTCCCATGTATGGAGTTACATACATGATGCTCTGTGTGTCTGTGTGTGTTTATTTATTGATCCATATCCATATATAGTATTTTTGAATACAAGTGAATTAAATCTTGTCATGTGCTGGGCTGGTAAGTAGGATTAAACCCATAGTACTTACAGCCCATGTAAGTACAAGAGAAATTATAGGACTTGTTGAGGGCTGCGCTTCCCACTTTTAGTAGAAAACAGTTTGAAATTGACAGTGTCTGTTTTTCAGGTTGATGGAATTTGTGCAAGGGTCATCAGTCTATCAAAACCTCTTCTAATTCTCCACCATTCTTTACCTGAATTTTGAATATTCAACCATGCATTCACGGATGCAGACTAGAAAAGTTTTTATTCTGCAAGCAAAAATCTACACTTTCCAGCTTCTCAACCTCAATTGATTTCCCCTCTAAAAGGGAAATAATTTTTAGGGAATCTTTGGTTCAGGTTAGATTTAGAAAAGGACAGACTTTGCATCACATTGTTAAAAGTTAGCGACCTTGATATGTGCCTTCAGATGCTGTGAAAGAGGAGAGAGAGTTCATGCTCCTGATAAGCGGTCTTTTTAAAAATAAACACCAAGCAGTGAGGAAGTTACTGTTGCATTTAAATTACCTATTTACTTAAAGTAACCTTCAAGACCTGATATTTACTTTTGCTTGAATATAATTTATCATGAGAAAGAAAGTTGCATGGTTAGTGAGAATACACGGACATTTAGCCATTTTTCCTATTTATTAGTGTAAATATTTTTATTATCATCTGCTTTGTTGACTAGCAGCTTTCCATGAAGGAAGAAGCCACAGAGTATTTTATTATGCAAAAAGACAAGAAAGCTTACACTAGATTTCTGACCTCAAATCTGTCTTTGTCAATAACACTGACAGCATTTTATTTTTTCAGAGCTGAACACTATCTGCCAAAAGAAAAGCTCCTTAAAAAAACCCTCAACTGAATATAACCATTTCTCCCTCAGCCAGCTATGAGCTGTTGCAACGATCCTCACAATTAATGATGATACCATGCCGCAGTGACTCACAGGCATTGCTTCAATATTTGTGATGGGTTCATATTTTCCTAAGTTGCAGTGGAAGTGCCCTGTGCTTAGGCAGAAAACTTCCCACCGGAGTGATGGCAACATTTTGTCCTGGTTTTTAAGCATGACTTTATTTATAGGGTATCTGGAATGATGGTACAAAAATGAGACGGGCTGAAGGAGGCGGAGGGTGAGGGTGCCAAGGATGGAAGCGGAGGCAACAGCCGTGCGGAGAGCACAGCCAGATTTTTCCAGTCCTTCTTTATCACACTTGAAAATTACTTGGGAATCTGCTTGGTGGTCCAATTACTTTTTCTCTTCTATTTTGTTCTTGGTTTTTACATGTTCAAAACTGCTTCTCCGTGACACAGGTTGTGTTAGTTCAACAGTTTTATGCTATCTCCTCTGTCCGAAAGCACGCCGTGAGAGGTGTGGGAGCCCTGAGACTGCTGGCATCTCTGAAAAAATGTGATGTTTGTCCTTGGGGCACCAGTGGGGTATGACCTGAGTGCTCTGCAGCCAGAGCAAGGCTTGCTCCCTGCAGCCTTTGATGAGGACTTCCCCAGGCAGGTTGATGCTGATGGTGAGTGACTGCATGTCGGCCCTTTGGGCTGAAGGGTGGAGAAGGAGAATTTACATGAAGTGGATGCTGTTGCAGTCAATCAGTATCAGCTGCTCCTGCTTTTTAGCTCATGTACACCCAAGATGTACACATTTGCAGTCGATGTTCCCCAGATTTTGGTTGGGTAAAGAAAAGCAGAAAGAACTTGAAACTTTCCCCCTGTGGACATTATCTAAGTTTCTGGGTTCTCTCCTGAATTTAGGCCTTCCTAAATACAAATAAAGCCTTTGGGGGCAGTAAGCACCGGCCTTGCTCCAGTAAATTTCTTTTGTGCCTTCAAAATGTACAGAATTCTGAGGACTAAGGGCAGCATCCAAACCAGTTTCTAGGAGTACACTTGATTGCCCCAACTAATCTAGCAGCCACCTTCAGAAGGCAAAGATCACTGTGAGCTGCCTCTTATCAGAGGCTACCAGGACAGGGAGAGGAGAAGCTTGGTGACCATACTGGCACTGACAGCAGATGATCCGAGTTTGGGCCACAGTGACCCTATGACAGGAACTAGGGTTTAAATGTGGAGCCTCAAATCATTTCTGGAAAATTTCAAATCCATTTAAAAGCCAGCAAAAATCTTTTAAAATGTGCAGGCTGGAATAAGCTTTGAGATGGTCCCCATGAAGGATCAAATCCATTTTCTTCTACATACATTGCCTTTGCAATGAATAAAAGCACTCCCCTTTCTACTTCTACAACTTCTGCCTTACCTCCCCTCAAAAAATCATGGTATCTGTGTTTTCCCCTTTTCCCTTTTTCTAAGTTCTCCAATGCCCTCTGTCCTTTAAAGGCTTTGACACGAAAGGTGTCCATTTATTAGAGGGGCTGCAGAAGATCTAGGTTAGCAGGACCTTAGTTTACATCAAAGTTGAAACACTTCTTGAAAGAGTTTCCTGAAGGGGTCCCTCCCCTTCTTTTTTGTCCTGTAGAGGGAAGAGCTGCACCACATGATTCTCACAGGTACAATTTATTTACAAGCAAAATCCACGTCCTGCTTATCCATACAGCCAGCTGACAGATGCTTGTTAGCAGGTGAAAAGAAGGCTACTTGTTAAAGTGCAGCTGCTTCAATATTTTTTTGCCAGCTGCATATCAGACACCACCTGGCAGGAATTTATTCATTAGATATTACTTTAAAAAACAGCAATGTGATGAATTTAAAATGTTAATTTGGAATGTTTTAAGGACTAGGTAATTGATGAGGAAATACAATGCTAATTTGCTGTGACTGGTATTGCTAGTGGCTATAATATTTGATTACTTTTCTAGGTTTGCAAATGAAACAGCCATTGTCATTCTGAAACAGTAAAATTGCAACAATCCCTTCCCATATTTATTAGTAAATAAAGGACATGGTGGATTCTAGGTCACAGAGATTCAGCTGAACTTAGGCTCTTGATGGAGAGTTAAGCTCCTGTTAATAGCTGGAGAAAGCGTCTGTATTCTTTGTATTAACATTTTATCTCACCATAATGTGACAATCTGAAAAATCTCTTAAGGGAATTGTTCACCATGCCTTCATTTTACCTTCCTGGGGTTGTATTTTTAATGAGGCTACTTGTCCTTTCCTCAGTTTATTATAAGTAAAAAAAAAGGTATCGTAGGAGTGAATGCATATCTCTAAGCATAAGTACATTTCATCCAAGTTATAAAACCCAGCCATGGAGAATTATCCAAAATAGAAAATTTGGGTTTAAGTGAAATTTATCATGTAGAAGGTATTCAAACTGGAATAAATGAACATACTTCATTTATGGTGTAAGTTTTCTTTTCCGTTGCCTCTTAAAAATATAACAATCCTCTCGCCCACAGGACTGATCTGAATCCATATATCAGTAACAGTGAAAAAATAGAATTTCCAGGAAAAGAGTTCATTTATAAGACTGGGATTCAGCTCCCAAAGAGCATAATTCAGTTCTGATTATTATATTACTGGATCTCTTCTTGGATAATTAATAGATGGGATAATCTGTAATATATAATTACAAGAATTTATTGACTTAGTATTTTATGAAATGAAAGTTCATTATAAAAAAGAGGAAGTCCTTTTTGGTTTGACCTTCTTTTTGTCTAATTGATACTCCACAGATACTTTCACGTCCATTTATTTTCTAACCATGTCATATGTGCTCTGTAAAAGTGGGTAAAGTCACATAGACTTTCTGTTGTCACTTATTTACAGTAGCAGTGTAGCTCCAGGGTTTCAACCCATGAGAAGTTTTAAATATAATGGTCCTTTCTCCTTCCTCTTTAATCTGAGCCCTGAAGGTGAAGCAACACCTCCTGTAGGTTAGAGAGATGTGGCTTTAGAAGTGCCCTTGCATCACGGCAAAGCAAGCAGGCACCTGGGTATGATGTAAAGTCAAGGGAAAAAACTTGAGGGACGGCAAAAAGGAAAGGTTTGCCTGAGGTTTTCAAGAGACACTGAACCTTCCCCTGTTAAAACTTTCCTGATGCAAAGGAAAATACAATCTTCTCAGTTTCACCACAAAGAGGATAAGGCACCACCTCTTGCAGGTTCTAGGAGCATGGGACACAGTAAAAGGCATTATGTTGGTTGGATTTCCAGGCATGATGTTTTCCTGGAAATCATGTCTCACCAACTAGATTTCTCCTTTCAAAATTCTTATAGTCCTTATGTATTCTGAAAATAACAATAATAATAAAAAATCTTACATCCACAGAAAAAGTGGGGTCAGGCCAAGATTTCTGATGAAATTGAGGTCATTTGCTTGAGGAAAGCTGAGGCTGTAAAACCCAGAAAGACTGTGGATGTAGATCCAGTCTGGAGAGGAGGATGTGACTGTGTAATGCGTGGCTGTGTGGAGGCTGGGCAGTGCCGACGGGGGTGGAGGAGAAGAGCTGCTCTGCCTTCGGTCTTCTCCAGCCTGTGAGCACTTGCTATAGCAGCAAATATGAGAACCAGTGACTCCCAGTTCCCATGCCAGGAGGAAGCTACCCATGAGCCTGTCCAAAGCTAGGTGTTGACAGACGACATTAAGAATTTACAACTGAGGATAAAGGGAAGCACCAAGTCTTGTGCTGCTTGATGGCTTGCTTTGCTCAAAACTGGGGTCCACGAGGCAGCACATTTGGGGGATTAGTGCCATAAATGGTCGTAAAGGCAAAGCTGAACCCAGAGCATTTCTAATGTAGCAACCAGGAACATGCTTAGCGTAATGAAGACTTTTTAAGGTCAGTTTCCTTTTTCTACTTTCTTTCTTTCACATGCTACCACTACAAAACACCTCAGCTGGCCTTAGGATGAAAGACACAGTAACATATCACTGCTTTTTGAGATTCCCTGTTATGTCCTTAATAGGTATCCGTGATCCTTTGCAACTCTTCATAACAAGAGCAGAGTGCACCTACACTCAAGATTTCCTGCAAATAAATCCCATGTGCAAAGCAAGGACTTTGTACTAACCCGCTGCTAGACATAAACCTTCTAGCAGCAATAAAATGTTAAGCATGTAAGTGAAAATTCCACTAAAGTATACAGCTTTGCATAGTTTCATCTGTCTCCTTTTCCCTAATTTCATACTTTTTCAGGAGAAATAGTTTTTTTTTTCCAGTTCTCAGGTATTTTCTGTAAGCTGTACCAATGTATTTCAGATTGGTAAACATGTATGATTAAGGAATGAAGAGCTACCATTGTCCTCATAAAATCAGATCATAGTTAGTTTTATTTCAATTTAGATTTGTTTCTCACATATATATTTATTAAAAATTTCCTTGTATAGTCATCACTTCTGTGTATTTACAGGTGTCAGTTCTGCTACCACTGAAGTCACTAGTAGGAACAAATCAGTAGGAAAAGCAGGACTAGTCTTCATAGGGAGTAATAGATGAGATCGTCTATACAGTAAATTAATTACTGGAAGGAATTTCTTTCAAGTATTTGGAATTGAAATAGAACAAGAGAAACTTCGGTGTTTACGACAAAATTAAACCAGGAAAAGGCATTTTCTTTCTATATGCTCATTCAAATATCGTAATGCTCATTCTATATGCTGCTTAATTACAGACATCTAATTAAGTAAACTGAAAGAAATGTGCAGATCTGAAGAATGATAACAAAAGATTAACTTTGTTTCTCCAAAATTAGAAGACCTTGAATAAAAGTAATGTTATTTTCCCCCCACTATTTTTTTACTTAAAATTGGAAAATGAACTAAATAGCTGCTTAGCTAAAGGTCATTTTAAAAAAAGAGAACAGAGAAAGATTATGGTATATTTTCGGATCAGTTGTTTCAGCATCTTATCAGCCCAAGCTGCTCACAGGACAGTAAGTGTCGGTATGAAACAGATAGCTATCTCATCAGATTCGTACTGCTGGGGCATACAGGGAAGCTGTACAGAAGCTCTCCAGCACAACAACTGTTTATCTTTACCTTCAGCAATGTGACATAACAACACTTTTCAATCCCATACGTGCTTAGAAAGCTGTCTGTGTAGTTGTATGTGCACCTAGGTATCTGCACACAAAAATGTGATTCATTCAACCAATTAAGACGTCTAATTTATAAAGAGATGGACGGCAGCCTGAAATTATTAATTTCTCTCCGCCAACTGCAAATGGAGTTTAGGTCATTTGTGGATAACCACAGTTGTTCTGATGAAGCTGTTCAAATGCAACATGGAGAAATGAGGAAGGCCAAGTCTGCTAACAGGATAGGGGATTCTGTCCTAAGAAACAGTGAGTCAAGAAAACATTTGGTGTAAACCATCAGTATGAGCTTCTAGCTAGTAAGTTAAAGAATTACTAGGGATACATAAGCATTGAATAGAAAGCTGTAGTACATGGTATTTGATGTAGTACAGACAGTGCCAGAGAGCTCCAGTAAGTTCTGGTGTCTCAGAGATGTTATCTTCAGCAGGTTCAGAGAAGAATAATGAAAACAGTTCTGAGACTGGATAGAATGCTATATTGTATATTACTTAAGGGATGGAAAGTATTTGGTTAAGTAAAGAGAAGATTATAGAACAATTTTATTACACTCTCTAAGAATCCAAATGAGGGACAGAAATTTGACTTCAGATGGCTCTTCAACCTTGCAGACAAAGATATATAAACAAATTCAAGTCTAGAAGTTGAAACTAAATTCAAAATAGAACTAAACCACACTTTTAAAACAGTCAGCTGGAATAAATTAATAAAGATAAAGGGGATTTGCTGGTGATTTCAAACCAAGGTTCATACTTGTGCTGTAACGTAAATTGCACCTAAAGCTAGAATTAATGCAGGAAATTCTTGTCATCTGATTCCAGGGTCTCAGACCAGACAGCCAAAGTGGCCCTCACTATCCTCAAAATTAAAACAATCTAACATTTCATTCTTCGTTTTGACTGAAGTCTTGAGTTATCTCCATTAAAGGGCTTTTTCCTACACAAGCAGGAAGGTGCTGGGGCAGAAGGATTTGCTGAAAGACTTTTCATTAGCAACACCACAACTAGCGGGTCAAGAGAGGTTGTTATTCCATCTCTGAGAAACTTGTGAAGCTGCATCTGAAATACACAGCTGGTGTATTCATGCATTGAGTTGGCACACATGGTGGATGCAAAGAGGTCGACGAGTGTGGGCAACACAAGGGGAAGGGATTTGCTGTCCCTGTTCCCTCATGGGGAGTTTTGGAGAAGGCAGAGCCAGAACCTTCTTGGAGGGGTGGAGGCGAAGCATGGACAGACAGCAAAGCTTGCAAATTACAGCAAGGGAAATTCTGACTCCATACAAAGAAGAAAATAAAACACAACCAGGGTGGAAAGTTCTGGATCAGGTAACCTGGAGACGCTGTGGAAACAGTGTCTTTGGAGATTTTCAAAACTAGGCAGGATGAGGCTCTGAGCAACATAAGCAGCGAGTTGCACAAGATGACCTCCAGAAGTCCCTTCCAACCTAAATTATTCTGTGCTATGATTCTATTAATTTGGGGTGTGTGTTGTAAATAGAAACTCAAGCTTAGCCATATGGGTTGATTAACTTTTGCTCTTTATCATCAAAAGTAGGTATTTTCCATACATAAAAAGTCATTCATCTCGTGGGCAGTTGTCATTATTTTCATCTCTCTCACTCACTCACTCCATAAAACATGCCGCAGTAAAGTGGATTTTTCTGCCTGTAATAATAACAAAATAAAATACCTATTTCCCTTCCCTTCTCCAGCAAACTCTTACTTACATATCCAAAGCAAACTCAGAAACACAGACCTCAGAGTCATGATTATTCCATTTACCTGAGCAGTAAGAATTTTTCTCTGACTTGAAAACATATGTGTAAAGAAATCTCAACAGCCTGGAATTTAATCAAATATCTGTTTTTGGCTTCAGAATGTTATGGCATCACTATAGATTTCCTGTGTCTTCCTTTAGCACTTTTACATACATCCTGATCTAGAGAAAAGCAGCAATGCTTTCTACTGCCAATGTAGTTTTTCTATTTAAGAAGGCAGCCGCTTTCTCTCTGTTGCTATTAAGTGCAGGCTTCCAACAAGGCCAGATTAAGAGAACAATGAGGTTAGGAGCACACTGCAAAAAAATGAGTCAATCTAACAGCAAAAGAGATAAGCTCCCAAGCCTATTTTAATATGTTGAAAAACAATGGGTATTTACTTTAAAAGGATTAGGGTTTTTTGGTTTATTTCCTATTTAACTTTTTATAGTTAAAAAGAGGTGTTTCAAACTGTAAGCAGTCACCTTCATCTAGAATAACGCTCTGATCCTTTAACTTTACCAGATAACTATCAAAAGACTTTTCACGTGAAAGGTTATCCAGATGAGCAATATTTTTTCATTTCTACATACCACAGCCAATGCTTGCATAAAGAGAACTAAGAGCAAAATAAGAGTTGAATTAATCTTTCAGTATCGTTACCGTACTTTCTTCTTGTGAAATACGCAACCTTCTCTGTTAAAGCAATTAACAAAAAAATAACTCGCCAAGCCCTGTTTTCACCACTGTGACTTATGCAAACATGTACCTTGGTCATACAAATGCCGATTATCATCTCTCTTGGTGTGACATTTGTCCACAAGCATCTGAACATGAAGACTAAAGAGGCAAGTTTCTGTGTATATTTACATGGATGTTTTTGACACAGCTGCCTATCTGGTCTCAGCTGTGGAGTGAAGAGTGTACAGTGTACACTACAAAGTTATTCTTCACAGGATCTGAACTGATACCTAGCTTCTTCATGGCTGAAATAATCTCATGACAGATTGGCCATCTTGATCTTCCAGTTTTGCTGTTCAAAACAGTCTCTTCTCCTTCCTGTTAAAAGGCATCATCCTGTGAAATTAATATTGTACCTAAAATCTCTTCAGTTTTAGAACTGAGTTTTTCATCTTTCAAGATCATGTTCTGCATTATCCCTACAGTCATGTATTTTTTTTTAATAATTCCGGTGAAAGATTCAAGATATTAACTGATCTGAGACAGTAACTACTGCTTCTTGCACTTAAGCTTCGTATTAGTACAGGAGAGTGAAAAAATACCAGGCATTCTGAAAGTGTGTGTCCTTAGCTGAGCTTTTATTTAACCTACTCTGATAGATTTTTTCATAAAGTAGATGTCTGACTACTTAAGTATTGGTATATTTTCCAAAAATTCCCAAGCAACTTCTAACTTTCATAGGCAAGCTCCACTGGCACTTAGATTTTCCTGTGTCCTTTAATAATTTTTGAACGTGTTTCCTCATAGCACTGCGCAAATATATTTCAGCACCAACTTAGTTGTTTCTGAAAGAAATTTCACCTCATTGCCCAGTTAATTCTTGACCTTTCTGCTGAGACTGAATCATGATTAGAACAAGGTGGAAATACTTTTTTCAGCAAATATATCCAGAGCACGTTTGCCTTCCATGATCCTTTCAAGTCTGTGTGTCCTCAAGGCTGAAGAGCACAGGCTTGTGCTGGTGACGCAGCAATCACCTCTCCAAAACCTACAGCCAGAGCATCAACCTCGACGATGGAAGTCAGGCTCGAATTACCCGCGTCCTCTGGCTTTTGAAGTGCTGCTGAGCTCAAACTCGCGCTGTTGTGAAAATCAGGACCATCTTACACTGTGAGCCAGGACATTCAGTGGGAAGTTGCCCATTGAATTTACTCAGTTTTGGATTAGGTAGCTACTTAGATACCTAAATAGGGGTTTGAGAGAGTACACTTTTGGATCAATGCACCAATCTGTCTTGCTTAAGTGGACACAGTGCATATATGACTTTTCTCAATCTGTAGTTACATTATTGTCAGACATTGCCCTAGACATAGGCAAAAAGATTTCATTCAGAGTATTTTGCAGTGCTTTAAAAGGGTGAAATTAACCTCCAGGACTGATACCTATTTTTATTTTATGTTTCGGAAACAATCCTTAGAAGATAATGATTTGTCAGAAGACTAAACTTCTTAGAATGAGAACTCACTGTGGTGTTTCCTAGGTTGGTTTTTTTTTGTGCTTATCAGGATTCCTACTAGCAGAATGACACTTTGAATCAAATGTCCATCAACAGGTTCAAAAGGCCCAGCATGTTACCTTCATGCAAGAGTTAAACCCATTATTGATACAGCATCCGTTGAAACAAATAAAAACAATCTATTAGTCAGTACATTTTGTTCCTGGAGATGTGTAAAACGAAAATCAATATGAACAATGTGAACATTTTGAGGCAACACTGGTGCTGCTTGTTCTTGAAAATAAGAATTGTTGCTTATGTCTGTACATTGTAAAATATTCTAGTATTTCCTTTAGTTCACCTACTAGTTTTAAATAGAAGACAATAAGCTCGCTGGGCAATCTGCCTCTGGCACAACACTGAATTTCTCTTTATGAACTGAAAGTAATCTGTCTGACTAGGAGGACCAGTAATTTACTACATAAGCTCTAATTTTAAGTGCTCATCCAATGCAGGGATTGAAGCTTTCATTCTATAATTATAGAGGAATCAAAGACTAGCACACTAATGTATTGAGCTACAATGCCAGCTATTTATAATCATCACTTCTCAGGCAATATGTTTTTAACATGTTAGAATGGTATGGTTGTCAGAAACAATCCTTTTTCTTTGTTTTTTTTTTTAAACATAGGCTTCCTAAAATGGCTGAAAAATGCAAATTATTTTTAAAACTCACAGTGTTTTTAAAGGAAGAAAAACATCCTGTGAAATTTATCAGGATTAGAAAGGATTAGTTTTGGCCCTTCCTCTGTAATAAGGTACAAGGAACATCAGAATAAGATATCTACATTAAAAAAAAAAAAACACAAAACCTAAACTACCATGATGTGTAACAAGGTTAAGACAGGAGGTTTGGGTTCAAGATCAGTCTACCAAGCCAAAGCACTTCATATACTCCATGAGTCCAGTTACCTCATTGAAAATTGCTCTTTAAACTCCCTTCTTCAAATACAATATTTTGGCTACAATTTTAGAGTAGTCATCTAATAATGAGTCTCAGGGATGGGTTTGTTGCTTTTTTCTGATCTGACCACCCGTGAGCTACCCAGATCACCAGTCTTTCCTATCACTAGCTGAAATATGTGTTACAAATGACATTCGTTACACCATTAGCTGTAGAGAAAGCCATGTATATTATCTTTTTTTAAGTTTGATTGTAAGAAAGCATGACCTGGATAAAACCATCACCTGGATAAAATCAAAGCTTTCTGTGGGGATATAAGAGTTTAGATAACACTAAACTTTCCATCAGGAAAGTTTTCTTGGGTCCAGTGCAGAGTTTATGTCCAAAGAGTGAAAAAAATTCCTATGGAAGAAAAGCAAGATATCACTAGTTACAGTAATGTCTCTCTTACAAAAGATCTCCCGTATGTTGCAGTCTGACCTTCCTGGTCTGTTTGGAGGCTTGATCCCACGCCTGACTGCTTAGGGATTCCATGTCTCCAGATTTACCAGAAGCTGCCCTTCCCCCTCACTGTAGTGTCATGTCATCCTGTCCCTGCCCCTCTTTTTGATATTTCTGGGGAGCTTGAAGAGGCCTATGGTTCCTCTGGAAATAGGGTCAAGACACTTCTGTACTCTCAGACAGTTCTGTGGGAAACACAAGGAACATTTTACTACAGCTAAGTCCTTTTACGTACGAGAGTCTTTGCAGGCAATGCTGATCAATTCCTTCAGCCCACTAATAAGACTCACCAGGTTGTCCCTTATTATGTTGTTTGTAGAGTGTCCAGCACAATGAAGCCTTACATTTATTGGGGCTTTTGATGTCATATTGTTGTACAAATAATTATTAATAATGGAAAAACAGGTTGAAATTATTCATGAATAACCTGTTATGAAGTTGATTTAGTGTCTGGAAAATCCTGACTTGCATGCCCAATTAATTAATACACTAGCTCAAAATTCAAATGATACAATTTTCATCAAAAGCTCTCTGCACCGTTCCCTTGCTCTGGCTCGGCTGAGCCTAATGCTCGTGCAGCAGGCAAGAGGGTTTTCTGCGCTGTTCCAGCTCAGTGATCTGACGACACTCACCTTAACTAGTTTCTTGTATCAAAGATTGACTCAACTGAGCATTCCAGGGAGAAAGCTGAAACACAGGGAAGGGTCTCCGGGGCAGACTGACGATGCATCCTGGCAGTCCATCATGCTTACCCAGAAACATTGAGGATGGTTTATCCTCATCCACAGCCAGCTAACGGACACTTGCAGACTCTGACCCATACCTATTTTCTGTGACTGCCTCCATTTATTCTTGGACCTATAAAGGACTGAGGCGTAGGGGAAGCCTCTTGCGTACCTACACGCTCAGCGCTGCGGAGGTGAACCGTTTAGCTGGCAGAATAGATGGGCCCATGACTACTTGTGTCTCTTCTTGCTTTGCACCAACTAGATCCCTGGCATATGAGGATACCCACAGTCACTATCCTTCCTCTCAAAACTTGCATCCAAAAAGTCCATTCCCTTGGCTGGTTGCAAACTGAACATGGTTTAAGCATCAGCCCCTTACATTCACTTCTCTTACCTTGTTCATTTGGTCACATCTCTGATATTACTGACTGACGTGGGATTGTCTGCACATTCAGTGCTGACAGCCAGGTTACTTTTTGACACCCAGGAGGAATTTAATTGCTTTTTTATACACTGATTGCAATGTAGAGTGTGCCCTTGATAGCAATATGAGTTTCAGGATAAAATAAAAAGCCAAGGTATAAAAATTCCTGCCAGCCAGCATGAAAGCAAGGACAGAGCCTCATCTTTCCTTTTTTTTTTTTTCCCCCCCAAAAATCAGTTTATTTTTGTCATGGAAAAGGCATTTTGCTGCGTTATTCAGGAATAGGAAATCTTCTGTATGGACAGATCTAGAAAAAATATGTTCGTTTTGACATAAAAGGATATGAGAAGGGTAAATATGAGATTCAGCTAATGTGAGACATTACATTTATGAAGGCAAGCTCTGGTGTTTAACATTGGTTCCAATTTAGAGATATTTGTAAGGAGGATTTTCCAATGTATATGCCATCTCTATCCATTTCTTTTATGTACTGTACAGTGTCTATTTCTGAAATCCTACCCTACTATTTTATCTGGCCTTACCCACCTGAAAAGTCGATGTTTAAGCTAATTGCCTTGAATACCTCTGGCTCAGGACAGGGCAGACTCCCTCTGGAAGTGTCTGTCTCCCTTATCATTTTACTGCAGAAAGAAGTTCTTCAGACCCCATGCCTAACATTAGCTGAGACACAGCCCATCACAAACACATAAAATATCATACACTATTAGCTCTAGTAATCCGTTTCTTGGGGTGATATGTTTTCCAGTCTATTTTCCAGTGGTGACATGGGCCACTTTCTCAATACTATATCCTCAAATTGCTGAGTAGCAGGTAGAATTTGTTTTCCTCAGGCCCCTTAGAAATATGCCACTTTTCCATGGAAGGAAGGAAGAACGACCACAGATTGAACTTAACTGATGATGCAGCTGGGAAGTAGTCCTTATAACTGCCCTACGTGGTACAATGACCCTGGCCTGGAGTAATTTGTTTACTTCCAATGTCAAAGTAATTTGTCTCAACTGCTGAGCAGTCAAAACTACACAAGCACTATTATAACTTGGGGTGGCTGGTGTTACTCATGTTGCATTCTATCACATTTCTTATTGTGGTTCTAAAGCTGAAGATAGATATGTAAACAAGAAAAAACATCTGAAGTTGAGTTAAGGTTGTCTCTGTTAAATGCCACATAAACTTTGGAGAGACCTCTCATCATATACATATATATGTGTGTGTGTACACCCACATATTGGTGGTGATATGTAAATAACAGAAATAGAACGTTTGCTTTCTTTTCTATGAAAATGGACAGCAGAAAGAGGAAAATAAGTTGAACATTTTAAAATAATTAAGAAAAAAATATCCCCTAACCTTTTCTTCTGTTATCTGACCTTGGTTTCCATGGAAACAGGATCAGACTCGTCAGTAGCAGGAAGAACTCTCACTGAAAGGTGTCACCTACAGAGAGGAACTGGTACCCAACACAGACACACACTCCAGCATGAACACTCTGAGAGCTCAAAGTGCTAATGCAGATCTGCTATCAGTAGTTTGAAGCAAAATATTAAACTTTCAAAGGAAGAACAGGAGGACCAGACCCTCTGCCCTCTGTAAATCAAGCCTCTTAGACATAGTTCCTGCTAGGCAGGAAAAAATGTAGGTGCCCAGCATCATTAGTTACTTTGGGTTGCCTTGGCTTCATATCATTTTTTATATATATATAAAATTTACACCCAAAGGGCACGGTCAGTTTTTGTAAACAGGAGAGGCTTTAATCATGTGCTGCAAAGCCCACTTGCTGTTGAATAATCTGACAAAATCCTGGGAAGGCTCCTGAACAGAGGCAGGAGGTGTCTATGGAAAAAACTTGCCCAGCTGCAGCAGTGACTAAATCTGGGGTCCCATCAATAGTATGTTCTAGAAGTAAGGAATGAACACCATCAGAGCTTCACCGAAAGCAGGCAAAAAAGGAGCCATTTGCCATCAAATCCTGGCCACATATAAGTGGCTGACCCTGGATACATAATTTACTTCAACTTCTTATTGATCCCGTCCCTCTGGGGTCTGACTCACTAGGGCCCTTGTGCCCCAACGTCCCTGACTCAGACCTGACTCTCATGCTCAGAGTTTTCCCATCCCAAAGGTAAATCTTGCTCAAGAGTAACTGCATTACAGATAAAGCTTTGTTACTTAATTAAGGTATAGAACTAGTTGTCTATAATGATGTCATCAAAAGGCTGTTTGCTAGACTATAGTGCTGGAATAATTTACATAGAAAAGCTTAGAGATGGACCATAAATAACTCGCAAACCCACAGTCGTCTTTGTTTCATTATAAAACAAGAATGAAGGGAGTCAGTCGTTGGCATCGGGGTTATTGACAATGAAGATACACATCAAGCCTATTATAGAACCTGACATTCCTGGTTTATTTTCCCTTTTGATTTTTTTTAACACCCTATATTTCTTGTTTAACAAATTGTTCTCAATATGACGTATTCACAATAAGCCCATAAGCACAAACTGAAACACAATTTCCTTCTAGCTTCGGTAGAAATACATTAATCCACTGGATATTTCCCAGGACAATATTATCTCTCATGTGCAGGCTATATTTCTCTCATTTGACTGCAAAGGGGAGAAAAAATCCTTGAAAATCTGTTTGAAAAGTGACATGCAAGAAAGTCATAGGTAAACTGCCTCTTGCTCATGTGAAGACTTTTCTATCTATTTATCTATCTATCCATCTATCATCCATCTTTCTTGCAGCACATCATTTACTAAAACCCTCCCTGGACATGACAGTAAAGTTAAATAATGAAAGAAAGGCAAGAAAGTAGTTAGGCTGCTGTACTCCTGATTGCTTTGAAATGCTACTGTCTGTTTCTAACTGCTTGGTATCACAAGAGCATTTTGCATATCAGGAAAGGAAGAATACTCTCTGTTTTGTATTTAAAGACAAGCATCTTTTAAATACCCACTGCTGTTATTCACCCTCACTTTTTCAAGGCCACATATACTGCCATGCCTTATAAAGATGCAATATTAAATGCTATCAGGAGTCTAGGGGTGGTTGATTACTGGCCTCTTATGACCCACAAGGCTAAAACACTAACTTGTTCTTCACTGTCTTGTCAGCTGGTAATGAGAAATGCTTTCCTCCAAAATGATTAAAAAGGAAAACTACCTCAGAGTTAAGTTCCAGTTTTAAAGATTAAGCAGATTTTTTTTGTTTTTCCCTTTTTCTTTTCCTTTTCATTTTTGTTTTCCATTTCCTTTTCCAAATCCTCACATGATGCAGAGCAAGTAGTAATCTCTCTGCAACTCAGAGAGGGGACAGAGCTTGCGCTTGGGATATAGCTCCATACAGATGTCATTCTGTATGAATACACATTCCTCCTTGCCTTTCCTGGGCATTTCAACAATATTAGATGTTTTAGAAGACCTGCTGGTGAGCTCCTGACAAATTCAGATTGTGTTGACCTTCCAGAATATTGTGTTCCCGGTGTATACCAAGCCAAATCTAGCAGGTCTGAATCCGTGATCTCCCTAGGGAAAGGTGGGATCTGTGAGAGACGGCTGCGTATCCCCGTGGCCAGTGGATATCTGCCGTGTATTTTCTAGTGGCATTCTGAGGAAGTGCCCCGTGAATCTTCTTGCAAGAGCCAACTCCCTGTAATCGCAGCTGTTACAGTGGAGACAGAGAGCGCAAACCACTGCAGCCATGCAGTAGAGGAAAGAGGAAGGACAGATAGTTGGGAAATACTAATCTTTGGGCAAAGGTATTACTGGGGTAACGTGGGACTACTCAGTGGGAAGCTTCCCCAGAAAAAGATTCTTCAGTGAAATTTCTGGCTAGGAAGGAAAATCTGCAAGAAAAGCTTTTCCCTTTAGTTCTTAGTCATTTCTGCTTTGTGACAGAGCTGGACATCAGCAGTGCTGAGAACAAACATGAGAGAGCAGAAGGGAACAGATCACAGCTACCAAAGGCTTCGATTTCACTCCTCTTCCCCCTTGAGAGTTGCCTGCTTTCAAAATGGGGAGATGGAGATCCTCCTGTCACGCCGATAGCTAATTCCACCTGAAAACAAACTCCACGATCAACCTGCCACAGGGGCTTGATTTGACTCTACCTTGTCATTTGTGTAGGGGAAAGAGGATCAGCAGGTGTATGAATTTTTTTAGTCCCTTGCCCCTGATTCAAGCGTCCCTAATGAAGTCAACCTTTGACACTTCAGAGCAATGGCTGGGTTTAGTTCATGTTTAATTAAGCCACTCACCCATTCCACTAATAAGCACCTCTGTCTTCCTCACTCCTTGAGATAGGATGGAGGTTTCACAGGTACCACCATCAGCAACAGGTGAGTGCTTTTGGTTTTCCAGCTAATGAGTATTCCTGAGTATATCTGAACAGAAAATACTTTATTCTTGGGATGTAAGAGCCATCCAAGACAAGCTCCTTTACACTACGGAAATAATTTCTCTAGGACAGGAACTAAAATATTTATTTGGCTAACAGTGCATGGACAGGAATATCCCAAGCAAAAATGGGAGATTTGCTGCTGAAGAGAAATGGAAATCAGAAAACTTCAAAGGGATGACTTTTACGGCACTGATCTTGCAGCTATCTCTGAAGGAGGGGCTTTTGCTTGCATGTGCAACCTTACGAATGCACAGGGGCTCTCCCATAAAGATCTGCAGGGGAAGGTTTGGAAGTGAGAGTGGAAGGGGTTAAAGAGATGGACACAGCAATGCGGTACTGCATAGGTGCTTTTGCCTTTGACCACAGCTAGAGCTTTGGGTGCTTTGGAAAAAAGGGCTTAAAAGTTCTGATTTGGAAATGCATCCAAACTGAACTTTCAGGCTTGGCAGGCAGAGAGGATTTGTCCTTGGTTTGGGAAGAATAGCCCTTGGAGCTCCAGAGGGAAAGAGCAGAAAAACAGATGGAAGGAAATTAATTCAATAAAAATAAATTAGACCTTTTAAACAGTATTGTTTTTAATATTTATGATGCAAAGAAGATTTGCATTTTTCTGTCAGTAAAGTATATGTCTCCATTTGACCTTCACTCCCTAAGTGAATGCTTTATTTAGCCTGAATGGCAGACATTTTTCTGTCTTTTCATGGACATTTAAGAAAACCTGCATGCTGCTATTTTTTTGTTCACATTGTAAAATGATCCTTGATGATAAGAAAATGGTAATATTTGCTCATACCACGTGACTGGATCAAGGTAACCAATGATCTGTATCTGGGTTGCTACAGCGTGATGTATTATACTTCATATGATTTGCTGCAGGCAGAAATCTTAATTAAGGCCCTTCCTAAAGAGTGACCTTCAGGGACTGCATTTTTGAATTGGTGTAAAAATAGACAAATGCCCTAACAGCATTAGGGGAGTTGTGGAAGAGTGTTAAATGTACATTTCCCCGTCTCGTCTACACAAACAATGATTATTTGCTGCTATCATCAAATGAGTTGTGAGGCGTTTTCAGCAAACAATCAGCCTTAATGTGTACAGAAAGAGATTTCAACTTGACATGCAGAGCTCAGTTACTCAGCTTCTCTTCCACTTCCAATGCAAGTTGCACATCGAATTTGAGAATATACTCCCCTGGGCTCTATTCATCCGTATTTTACCATGCTCATGGATATTCACTGTTTTGGGATCCCTCTAATTAGCTCGCCACATGGGGTGTCTTGCGCATCTTTCATCAATAATCCCCGTACCCAGCACGCAGTGGCATCTGGGTGGGTTTGGCTGGGCAAGAAGGGGATTGTAGGCAGCACTGAGGAAGCAGATTAACCCTACTCACAAAAAAGAGTTTGTAACAGCAGCTACAGCCATGCAGGATGCTAGCGGGATGTGTACAACTGTTTTGCTACGAATTTTCAGCTGAAACATTCTTACGATGCCAGGTATGGGCTTTTCTTATTTCTTTCACCCAAAACAAACTGCCAAACCTCCTGGCAGTTTCGTGCTGTGGTCGCACAGGGGCTGAGGTGAGGCCACCAGCTTCACCTCCCGCTGCAGATCCGGGCTTGGGTTTGATCTCCAGAGACACAGGAGAAGGCATGCAGTGCCGGCACCCCTACGCCCTCCTCGGGGCTGTGGCACGTCACAACACGCGTGTTCTCAGTGGCGTCGGCTCCGGGCTGGCTCTTCTGATGTCCCCAAAACTGCTGCCTCAGCTGAACAGTTTTGGTGACTGGCTGAGGGACACCAAACACCAAGATAAGGAAAGCCGATTTCACTTGCCACAAGTTGGATAAGCCACTTAAATTTTGAAGATGAAATATGCTTTCAAAGTAACTTTTAAAAAGCTTTTGACATGAGTTATCCCCACCCTGCTCTACAATACAGCTTTCTTCATGGGCAAAGATGAAATGAAATAGCTGCTGGAGCTTATAGAGAGCTCTTGTCAGAGACGGAGCTTTTGTCTGCTTTTTTTGACAAGCAGAAAAACCCTGGCTTTTTAAACCTAAAGCCTATTGTGAGAGATACAAACCAGACTCCTGGCTAGACTCACCCGGCCTATTTCCACTGAAATAAGACTGCACTATCAGTTTACAGGAGCCAAGGGACCGGCCGTACCGAGGAGGACAATGTGCTTTCAGGGAGCGCAGCAGCCCAGGAGGTGAGGGCACGGCACGCGTGGAGGAGCCTGAGCTGCCCGACCAGCCGAGCCCCGCTCCAGCCCTCCACGGGGACGCACTGGGCACCGGTGGCCCCGGTGGCACCAGCCCACGGGTGGCCCTTGACGCACCGCACAGCGCGACACGGGCATCGCTCAGAGCACCAGCTCCTGTCCAGGCGATTTGCCTGAAACGCTTCTAACATCTCGTGCTCACAGTTCCTACCGCCCTGCTTTTCTGTAAATCAATATTCACCTGCAGGTCCCAGAGTCTCCAGCCTGACAGGGTTCATCCCTGGGGCGGCTGGGACACTGCGGCAGGTGGGACAATTTCTCTTGCTATTCCCAGTTCTGCTACCGCTCTTCAAACGTGACCTGAGGAAAATGACCTCATCTCGCTGTTACACTTTCCCGACCTACAAAACAGAGCTAATTTTGCTTATCTGAGGGGAGCAGGGAAAGGCCTCGTACTTGCCAAAGAGCTTAAACTTGCTCAGGTGCAAGATGCAACAGATGCACGGGACGATGACAGCGGACCTTCCCTCCGTTAGCAAAGCCTGCTAACGGCCCCACTAAAAGCCACAGCAGAAAAAACAGACGGCAAGTCATCCCTGCTTCGCAGCGGGGTGTCCTGCAACATCCCTGCCCTCCTGCCACCGCAGAGGCACGGGGTCAGGGCTCCGGCACGAGCGGAGAGGCCGCCAGTGCCGGGATCTCACACCGCCTCCTCCACGCGCCGTGCCGTACCCGAAACGGCTTCTCGGGCTCTGTTCCAGGCTGCTCGGCTGGCAGAACCCCAAGCTAAGGAAAAATAAATAATGAACCGAAGAGACAGCTCACTCTCAGCCTCACACGTCGTCGAGGAGATAACAGGCCAATGCGTATAATGATCTGCACTGAATCATTTGCCACATTGGTATCAGCAGCTCTCAGCTTCATTCAGGGGCTCTCTCATCCAAACTGATGCAAGATGACAGTGTTAATACATCAACGCCTGCAAAGGCGGCTGTAATGAAATCTGTCAGTGTTGCCCTGCACCAAGTACTACTTGAAAAAGCAGATGTGTAGCTCAGATTCATTTTATTACTGTCTGAATCTTCCTCACTTACAAAACCAGAGGGTGATTAAGGGGGAAAATCCCTGGCTACTGAAAGTTGCAGTAGCTGTTGCATGCAGCTTGGAGCACAGTGGGAACACTGTCTGGAGCCTGCTGCTGTATGACTATTACTATTATTAAATTATATTATTATTATTATTATTACATTTATTTATTTATTTATTTATTATTTCTATCATATCAAATTTCAAAGACCCCCAAAATATTTCAAGGTGTTTAAAAGAAACCTCATCAAATCAAAATAGCAAGACTTTCTGCTTTTACAGCATTTGGACAGTGTGGTACCCCTTGGAGAGCAAAACCAGGCTGGCTGTTAAAGCAGTGTGCTTGGCTCAGAGCTACGCCTGTTTTACCGTGTGACCACGGCAAGTCACCTTAGGTAACATTTTCATAAGTCTGCAGAGCTTTCAAAGTTGAAATGCCATTTTCAGAACCTAAATCCTACTGACTGCTAATAACGTATAGGCTTATATGTGCTTAAGTTGTTTCTGAAAAGGAGAAAAAGTCTCCTAAATAATTTTGGCACTTCCAGAACGAATGAACTCCTCTGAGCTAGTTACTCTGTGTTTCCTTTACAGTTACTGGACAGAAACGGGGCATGGGTATAACACGACTCATCTGTCTTCCCTGAGATCCTTCTTTGCATCCTCTCCTGCCTGAGAAAGAGCCAACACAGGCACTAGAAATGCCAGATTCTCCTCGTTGACTCTAGACAGCTGCAGTGGGAAGTCTACACCGTAGGCATCTAATATTAAGCTAAACACACTCATGCACCTTGTGTCCTGTGCAACAAAGATAACAACACATCCCATCTCAGCATCACTTCTCTCTGCTAAGGCCTGTCCAACCCTATAACTTTGCACCAGGAACACAGTGTGTTCCAGTCTTGTTTCAGGTTCCCCAGGATGTGACACTCAAAAGTAGCACGAGCAAGTCCTAAGAAGACAACTGTCAGTCACTGAGGAGGACCAAACATTTTGCCATCCCAGCCTACACTCTATCATTTTTTCCATGGGAGAGGCACACCTGCAAGCAAAGGAACCTGCCAGACTCCAGAAATTCTTTTCCCTTCTCCTGCCCTTACAAGGCAAAACGAAGTCTCCAGTAGCTCCCCTGTGCCGCTGAATGTGGAGAAAACCATCCTGTTGGGCCATCTGCCTGTCCTGTGCAGCATGTGAGGAAAGCCTGGCTCGCCATCCTGAGCAGAGCTGATGAGCAGAAAGCTATAAAAGTTTTTCTTCTTATGCCTTGTGTATTCTGGTAATTACAGCGAGTCAAATGGATGCTAGTAGAGGGTTATTTTGGTAATTGCCTATCTCTAAGGTATAAAACAGTATATTATGTACTATCTACAAATTAGGATTCAAAAGCAAAAACATGTGTTTAATTTTGATTTTAATTGCATTTTTACTTCAAACATCTATTTTTCTCCCTGGTGCAAACAGACCTGAGCAATCTTGCAGAGATCAACAAAATCTTCCACAAATGCCTGCATTTCTTTCTTGGTGGTGCTTGGCTCTGTGAGCATTTAATCTGCTAACTTTGACAGAAAGAGCTGTCTAATTTCTACAGCCTGCTTATTTTTAAATCGACAAATATTTACTGCACACTGCATTTTAAAGGATACAATTATTAGTGTACCTCTGTTTGATTACCAATGACACAGTAATAATACCAGCAGCTGCTGAATTGTAAGTGAAAATAACCCTTTGTTCTCATTTTTCTTATCTGTAGACTATAACAGCACTCATGGGGACAATAACCTATGAAATAGATTAAAAGCCTGTTAAATGCTATTTTCAGCTTGGCAGATCACCAAACCCTAGCTTACCCTTAAGCTCTGTTTCCTTTTAAATATTCCTTTTAGTATAGCCATGTGACAACAGTAATGTGCAGTTTTACAGTGATTAAGCAACTGCACAAACAAGAGGTTTTAGGTTTATAAACTGAGTGGTGCTGCTCTCACAGGTGAAAAGGACTGTGCTCCACCAAAGACATCAAGTCTTCTGGAAAAGGCTATAATGGTCTGATTTGCAGATTTTTCCCTCTTGTCTAGTGACTTTAAACTAAAGAAGGGGACACTGTTGGTTTCCTTTTTCTGGCTGGCAGTGCTGAACCTCCTCTTTTGTCTCCATCTCCCTTTTACAACACTAGATTCAGATTAGCAGGGAAATAATTCACTGCATAATTCTGAGGAAGTTTCCAACATGATGAGTACTGAAGGGGGGTCATCAGTGGGAATGATGCAGCCCGGGGCCATCCTTGGTGTGCCAATCTGCTTTTCTGAACCTCTGCTGACTTGGGACTGCTTTAGCCATCTGAACAGGAGAACAAAAGAAAAGGAAAAGAACCTCCAAACTAGACGGACTAAAAGGAACCAGTAAACTGCAAAGAGCTTCTAATACTGTAGGAGGGCTTTTTCTGAAAGAAACAGATGGGGAAGACAGGGAAAACACAGGTCTAGGGGAAAATGGGAAAAGGAAGCTTTAGTATCAATGGAGGAAGAAGGGCAAAGGCTGGTACTGCTCTGCTGGAAATCTGCTGTTTCCGCAGCATAAGTTGTTTCTATTCAGACATGGGACAAAAAAGATCTCGTCAAGAACAGCACAACAGTATCTGGATCTTCTGTTTCCTACATTATTTTAGCACCTTTGTTTTTGACCATTAAGGGCTCATGAAATTTTATGCTGCAAGAAATAACACTGCTCTACTTGAACTTCAGCTTGCTGAAGGCACAAAGACCTCTTGCATACCTGCACGTTTCAAAAAATAGGAATTTGCCCAAGACTAAGAAATTCCTGTTTATCCAGGCAAAAGTGCTGCCTTGAAAAGATCAACACATGGGAAGAGGACCAGTGTCCACGAGCCTTTAAGGCACTCTGTCCTCCACAGCAACAACCCACCCCATAGTTCCTCAACCCCAGCTGGTTCCTGGAGGTGGTGGCTCAGGCTCCTGAGCTGGAAAAGGAGCTTTTTGCTTTTGGAACAAGGCCATTATGTTCTTTAACAGAACACACATAAAACATTATTCTCTAAAGCTCTTTGTATTTTTCTTTGCTTGCTGCTGAACTGTGATACTCCCCCACAGACTTTGTTCTCCCTTCCCTTTATCTCTAGATCCATATTTAATGTGATATGATTTTTACCACGTGGCTGGACATCATGCTCAAATACGCTTCTCGTGTAACTAGTATCATGATACACCAAAAAAAAAAATTCAGGCCTTCATGTCTGTATATCATTTGTATTGCTACTGGAAAACACTTTTTTGAGCAGATGACAGGTATATTAGATTTATTGTGTTTCCTGCTCTAGCTTCAATGTGCATAAGACACATCTGCAGTAGAAAAGGAAGGAGACAGTCCTGCACCCTCACAGCTGCCTGGTACTGGACAGGATGCTTAAGGCTGGAATTTCAAAGAAGTCTTTGCAGGTCAAATATCGAAACTCCATTGTAGTTTTAAAAGGGATGGTGCCTTAAGGCCCCAACTGGAATATTTCTGCACGTGACATTTTAATGCACATCTTCAGGTTTTTGCTCATTTCCCCAAATCCTGGAGTTTCACTTTGAGCTGTGGGTTGAAATGAACACGAAACATAAAGCAAAACTCAAATGAAAGCTCTAACTTTTACCTGCTTTCAGAAGAAAACTTCAACTCCCACTAGACCCTTCTGTGAAGAATATTTTTGAAGCAAAAGCTTAGTTCTCTTCCCCTGATGTGTGCTATTATCTTTGCACCTTAATTTCACCCATTTGCTTGTATCCCATAAGGAAGAGAGCATGTTTCTGTACACTCACATGGCCTGGTTAGGGAGACAGTGTTTGCAGTTAAAGCAATAATATCACAACTCTGAAAATGAATCCTATTTTAAGTGTATTCCTGTTACTTTTGGAGTAGATTGAAGCTACAGTATTTAATCTTCCCCTGGCTCTTCCGTACTTTGTGATACTAGCGTCCTGGGTTTATAAACATAAGGGTGCTGGGAAGTTACTGAAGATTGCTGAACACACCAAGGTTCCTGCAAAGGAGGCAGGAAAACCACGCAAAGGTTCATAATAAGCAGTGACCTGGGTACTGGTACAGGAACATATCAGCTATATTCTGAGCATTACTTTCTTTTTTTTTTTTTTTTTTTTTGTGATTCACTATCATTTTTTATTCAGAGCCGCAGGAAGATTTTCTGGTTAAAGCTGAAGGAGCCCTGAGTCTGAACTCTAGCTATTGTATAACCACAGAGCAGGAGAGATGGACCTCAAGATGTCACCTAGTGTGTTTCTCTGCCATTTTCTATCCCAGAAGAAATTACTTTTTTCTTAAATTATTTTAAAAAGACTGATCCAAAAAGCCAGTGCACATTGCCAGTGTAGGTTTTTTCTCATAATGCCACATAGATCATAATTGTTTTAACAGGACTTGGGCACCTGCGTGATGCTGATCGCTGGAATGTGAACATTGTAGTCAAACTGTGAACATTTATAATTTGATCCAAAACAGTGGGTTATCTAGGCACTCATTCTTAAAAACATAAACCAGCAAGGAAACCCCAGCCCCACATGACTGTGATCAGTTTGCAGCTTCCATTCCTGTGAAAAGATAAGCTTTCCTTGCCTGAAATGGGACAGATGGCAGCCCTATAGGTTGCCACTCCAAAGTGCCTCCGAGCAGAGCTCTCTGTACTGTAGCCGTTGTTACAGCAGCATATGCTTGAGAGATGCAAGCTGGTTTCCCTGAATCTAGCACTCGAACGTTGCATGCTGGGCTCCCTCACATCCACAATTCATTGCTTGCCTTCCAAACCTCTCCATGTTTCCTTTTTTTTTTTGGTTTAAAGTGAACCTTTGCTTACCAGAGATAGAACAGCACAAAGGCAAATTTGTGTACAGATAGCTGTTCTTATTCTTTGTCTATTCTGTAATGTGTGTAGTTGAACAGAGAATTTTACACGTGAGGTTTTCAAAGCCAAGTCTCCACAAAGATGAATGGAGGCACAGCTACTAGGCCCTGATAGCAGTACTATGCTAGAGGTCATTTGTTGGAAATCTATGATCTTCAAGGACATCAGAGTGGCCATTGCAAAACCAGGGAGCACCCACACTCTCCTATTCATTCCTGCATGAATAAAGCAGATTTCTGCTTAGCTGCATGACCAGGAGAACAGTTCTAGCTCCCAGAGGCAGTTGTGGTCCCTTAGGATCCAGTGCTCAGTCTTTGAGAAAAACATTAGCTACTTACAGCTAATGACTTTTACATTTGTCAAAGGACAGACACTGTACAAGGTAAGGTGACACTTCTTACACCTTGCATAGTTAAGCCGTGGAAATTCTTGCAGTAGGATACTGTGCATAGTAAATGGTTTCCAAAACCAATTAAATGAATTACTGGAAGAAAACTCTAACAGGAGTGACTGAGGTCATAAAGATACTCATGTTCCTGCAGATCACAGGAAGCTGAGAATGTACACCGGGAAAGTATTGCTATATCCATTCCCTATTCTTCCATTCTTCCTTAGACATCCAATAGGGCCATCATCAGAGACGACTTACCGAAGAATATGAAGAATATGAGTGATTGGTGTGAAGGAGTGTGGTTGCTACTTGGCTGCTCATGGGAGGCTGACACCTGTGCTGGTGTTCTCACTGGTAAGTCCTGACAAAGAGCAATGCTATTATGCAGTCAGGGGTGAGACTGGGTGGGATTCAGTGTCCTAAACTGAGGTGTCCAGTGTCAATGTGGGCACTGCAGTGTTTCCTGCCTCATCTCCAGCTTAATCCCTGCAGATGAATTGAGCACCCTGGGCTCAACTCACCAAAGAGTCAATATACTCAAAACAGAGCTGAGAATGATTTGTCTCCTCTCAAAGAAGTCAACTGAAATAGATAAGATGAATGCCACATGAAAAGTGCCTATTTCTTTTCATTGACCACAGAAGGAACCGCTGGCGACTAGCTGTCACCCAATACTAAGGGGACACTAGCTCAGCTCTGGACATTCCTAGTGTGGATGTCTAAAATTAGATGAAAGACTGAGCGTTCATGTTATGCAATAGCACATGGATACCAGCCCAGATTTCTTCTGGCTACCCAAAGTGATTTTCACCCAATGTTATCTCAAGGCAGCTGGGAGTGACCACTGGGATCTACCTTCACTAACTGGGACCAGAACAAGCATCTCTGAAACATGTCCCCCAGGACTTACAGTCCTGGGTTTAGTACAGGTGACACTTGCTCAAGCATCCCTTGAGAAAGTCTAAGCTGGGAAGAAATATTACGGTGTCTCAGCCACCCTGAGCAATAAAATGCTGACATACTGTACTCCCCTGCAACTGCAAGTCTCCCCAATGCTAACTTCTGACCGTGTGACAGCAAAGTTAAGGCCCAGCACCTTTAGCTGACAGATGACCTTTAGCTGACTAAAGCTCTGGTCGGTTTATTCCTGAGCCCCAGAAAACAAAAGGAGGCTTATAAAGATTTGTAAAGGCCATGAACATACTGTTCCCGTAGATTTTTTGAGCAGGGCTTTTTTACTCACAAAGAGTAGCAAAGCTATGCGGGTAATACTCTGTGAAAAACAGGGCAATAAATTGGTGTCATTTGAGTGGATTAGTACTGTCACATCAGCTGCCACAGTTTTCTGCCTACGTCATGAACTGTGCTGCTGCCATTCTCTGCCCCCATCACATTGCAATAGTTGCAGACGTTAACATTTAAAGACGGAGTCAAAGGCAAGGCATGTTCTGAATGGGTCTGGAAAAATAAAGGGGGAAATGCTGGTATTAGAACTATAAAAAGGAGGGATGATCTTCTGGTAAACTCATGTTTTTTGGGTGGTATCAATGCTACTAAGCGTTAGAACATTTTTTCTTAAATATATTTATTTGCATCAAGACAAAGAGGATTCTGTATACTCTGATTTCTAAATATAAGATGAGACTAATTTAGCTTTCCTGAAACCACAAGAAGGATGACTGTGATGAACTGTCTGATGGTTTCTAGGTAGGAGAATATGAACCAATTGCTATGACACATATGACTAATATCTTCTAAGTTTGGTCCTGTATCCTGCCAGGGGACTCATTGTGCAACCTTGGGCATGTTGTTTATCCATCAGTTGTCAAAAGATGTGAATGATTCATAGAGGAGTTTCAGGTGCTCAGAAGGACTAGATATCCACCTGAAATTCCCCCAATGTGTTTTGACTCTCCTAGTATCAACAAGAGTCCTTCTTAACTACCTTTTAAGACCCCAGAGTATGAGGGACTAAGTGAGTGCAGAGCATTATTTCTATAGCATGATAAAATGCAGGGAAATTATATATAAGAAGGAGATATAAACCCTACACATATTTTCAATGTCTTAAAATAAACCAAAATTATTTGGAGTTCACATTTGAGCAAAATTTATAATCTACAACTTAAATGGACTAGAAATACTATTTGGGCTGGAAGGAAAAGACCCCTTGAAGACTGAATCCAGGCCTTTCCACTGTGCAGCGAGCTGGAATAGAGAGCAGTCTGTTATTGGAACAAGCCTTTAGCTGCAGAACAGATGTGGGAATATCCCATTTCACATAGGGCTCAGAAACTTGTTGAAAGGGTGACTCTTTCAACATGAGTATTTTCCTTCTAAACTTTTATGATATGGAAACAGGAGCCTGGCTGGAACACTTCTGTATCTTTTGATGAAGGCTTCATTTAGATACAACCTATACTTCTCAGCAACTTCCTCCACGTTGTTTCAGGACAAATTGAGATAAAGGCATAGATTTTGGCATCCTAGCCTTGAGGCCAGGAGCGTGGGAGTTCTTGGCTTCCAGACCATTGAAACAAACAGCACCACTGCTTCCAGGAAAATCCAGCAGAAGCCTGTAATGCTGGGGAAAAGTGCACTTCAAATGGGTGCAGAAGCACTCCTCACCTTGGTTCAACCAGGGCTGTCATACCAGGACTCCACAACCTAATGGCACAATATACCAATTCTTCATCAATCATCACATTCATTCTGTCTTACTGAGGACAGTAAAGTTCATTCTACCTCACACAATTTGAATCAGGCACTAAATTGGGCTTAATCCACTAATTTTTTAGCTTTTAAGACAATCAGTCTTCTTTCTCCTGAATCTTCAAAAGGAATCTTCTATTCCATTTCACTCAAATTTGTCTCCTTATTCCTACTTCTTATTTCTTTTTTTGCCACTCAAAGTCCCCAGAGGACAAGCCTGGATGTTTTAGTTCCCTGCTGAGCCCTGCCCACATGGCTCCAACTGGTTTTAAACTGTGTAGCCTGAGACACAAGATTAAGTGACTTGCCCACAGTCCTAGCTAAATGCATATTCAGAGAGACTTCTTTATTTTGTTTTAGAGCTGCAGATTCCACAGCATCCAAATCCCCCTGAAATGGTTTTGAATTTGGATATATAAACCCTTTTGTTTCTTGGAGTATGTCTGCTTAATATTTGTTTAGTTTTTCCTCATTTCTCATAAACCCTAAACATAACAGTCACTTTCAGTTAAATAGAGGAAATAATTTCTGTGATTTCTGGTCATTTTTTGCTGAGGTGTGGGGTGAGGAAAGGGTTTAAGATCTGATTTATTGAGTTACATTAAATCTTAAACAGCTTTGCCCTTATCTTGTCTCCTGTTGCTCTCTTCTGATTGAAAAAGTCCTACTAAAATGATTAATTTACTTTCCAGTTCTGATGTAATCTTGTGTTTGGTTTTGGTTCAGCCAAAAAACATTCAGTACGAGGAGGTTCTTGCCACACAGACCTACTCACATTGACCTGTGTCTTGCAGGCATTGTGATGGACTCAGACAAAACTGCAGGTCAAAGATGGATATTCACCTCTGATGCCTGAAACAGTAGGCAGCTATGGATCTGTATTCCAGCGCCTGAACATAGCAGGGCCAATATTATTGTCAGGCAGGCACTTAATGAAGCTTTTGAATGCATTGTGAAAATTGTCTTTGATAATGACACTTGTCTAGCCAACAACCTCTTGCCTTGCAAATGATGAAATGCTTTTCACAGTACAACACTGTGCTGCAATAATAAAGTGCTAAAGCAAAAGCCTCATGACATTCTTTGGGAAACTTCTATTTAAAAATGCTTTTAAGTCTTATGTTTTCTATATTTCCTAGTTCTCTTTATTAAGGTATAAGCACTAAATTCTCCCCTACCCAGCCACTGTTACAAAGGGTGACTTTTTCACTACTTGAGCCTTAAGTCTGCTAATATTAGAAGGCAGCAGATGTTCTTATGTCCCCCTAAAAACTTTTTTTGGGGGGAGAACTTGAATTTTGCTTGTTTTTCTGTACCTGTTTTTTCTCACTAATATTCTCTTTTCTTCTCTCATTTCCCTTCAGACTGCGAGTCTTGGAAGTCACATCTTGAAACAAGTATTTTATATGGTTTTATACCTCATTCTAGATGTTGCCAGGAGCATGGCTGATTTAAATTTTAGTCTTGACTTTGGTTCAAGGTCCACTCAGAAGGTCCTGTCATCTTTGCTGAAGTCTTGTTCTGGTATCTGTCAGTTGTTGTTCCAGAGAACTTCTTGTCATAGGTGATTATTGCCATAGGTAATCAGCACAGTGAGAAATGGGGTCAAGGAAAGAGTTGAGATCCAGACAGTTGAAAGCAGTGAAAATAAGGGTCTTAAAAATAAAGCACAGTACCAAACAAGGAGCCAAGGGTGGTCTGTAATGAACTGAACTGATCAACTCTTATCAATCTGCGTTGCTGATATGACAGGTCACCATGTGTTGGACCATCTGGATCCTCTTCATCATGTTCTCCATCAACCCCTTGTACAGGAATGCTCAGTAATTCAATGCAAAGGTGACAAACATGAGGCTGGTTGATCTTCCTGCCACATGGCAGGAAAAGATGCAGCCTCTTGATTAGCTAGAAGGCGGCATTTCTACCTTAGACATGTCTTGAGCACTCAGGAGCAACAAAGTGTATGGGACCTGGCTGACATGGCAAAACCTTAATGGATCCATTACACCAAGGAAAACTGTTGTCTTAGTCAGTTCTTGAAAGTTTTTTTCTTCTTCCCATCTGCACCTATGTGGTTGATATTTAATGTCTTAATCATTTCAGCCAGGCAATGATTCAGCTGGACCTTAACAAGAAATAGGGATGATGACACAGAAGTGAGTGACTAACCAAGAGCTGTGATCATTTTGACTTTTAAGACAGTCAGTAAGCTAACAGAAAGAGAAGGCTTTAAAAATGTTCCACGTTTTGAACCGCTTCCTCCACACACCAATCCTGAGAGCTGACTCCTGACCCCTCCCCAGTCCTGCCAAGATCCGCCAGACACACGTCATCCCATCTTGTTCCACGGCCGAGCCACATACTGTCCTGCTCCGAAGACAGCCCCTCAAACCCATCCTTCTCCCTGTCCTGCAGGCAGCCTGGGCTGCCGCTCTCCCCTGCTCACCCCACAGCACACGTCCACACGGGAGGGCTGAGTGGATGCTGAAGGTTTCTCCGTGGGGGAAGAGGAGGGCTCGAGGAAATCAAGGAAGAGAGCTTTACGGCACTAATATTTCCACTCTATGTGGCTAATCATTGAGCACTTATTATTTGTGAAAAATGTATTTACGTTAAGAACCCCCTCTTGCAGCCATGCCTGCCACACTGTGTAAGGAGGCACAGGGTGAGAAATGGGGTGGGAAAGCACGAGGTTCTGGTTTATGCTCAGAGGCACTGTGAAACACTCCAGGTGATGTCTGACTTCTTACATATTTAGATGGGAGATGAGCTGAGGGCTAAAAATGTTCAGAAATGCATAGCTGTTTTTTTTTTTCCTTCATTTTACAGAAAATATAAATGGGAGTGAATGAAAGCAGGGCAGTTTCTGAGCAAGACCAATCCATTCCTAATAGAGCACTGGTCCATTGTTTGAGAGGTGAGCTGTTAAAATAGAAAGAATGCAATTTGCACTGTCATGTATGCAATACAAAAATGCCATTTTCGTCCAAATAATAAACGAAGCAACTGGAGAAAGAAGAAGAAATATAGCAGACGGAGTGACAGACTAAAAAAGATTTAAAATGAGAAAAACCGCAACAGATGCAACTGCAGGAAACAATCAGTGTGTCACTAGGGCTTGGGATTTCGAATAGGAGAGTTTGAACATGTAGAAAATATCCCAAAGATCACATTTGAAAACCCCAGCAGTGACTGCTAAGGAAAGGTTGCCCAGCATGGTCTCATGACGCTAGAAGAGGGATTCTTTCCTGGCCTTGCTATGACCTTGAGAAAGTCTCTTCCTTAACTGTTGCCCTTTCTTTTCTCATTCTTCTTGTCTCTCTCACCTACTTATCCTGCAAACACTTCAGGCAGAAATGATACCTATATGAAGCCCAGCACAACACCACCTGGAGTCTTGGCTATGACCTTTTGGCTCTCTTTCATAGCGCTAGCAGCATTACTGGTATAACAAGGGAGTTGAGGCTGGGAGCAGAAAAGATTCCCAAGTTTCCTTGAAAAGCTGAGCAGGACTTGATAATTGCATCCCCTTTCACACATTTCCTTCTTGTCATGCATTAGCCGATCAGTATGCTTCTGCGACTAGCAGTAACAGTGCATAGAAGGAAAACGCCACTTTGCAGATAGAATGATCAATCTCTTTGACTTTGCCTGTAAACATGTTTCATCAGGGGGTCACTAATATGCTTTTATTGCCTCACTGTCAGAGATGATGCCATTACCAAGCCTGATAAAGTATTCTATAGAGGGTTCCTTTTAATTTTATTTTTTATGCGATCATGAGAGACCATAACCGATAAATTTAGTTCAATGCTTTCTCACTATTAACTAATTCTGAGTAAATCCGTTGGGGCAGTCTGGATACAAACACTTCAAAGAATTTTTACAGGATATTGAAAATGATATTCACCGTGGGACAGAGGTTTAAGTACTGAGCTGCTAGTGTTTTCTTTACCATTAAAGCTACAACACTGCTAAATGTCATTTAGTCAAAACATTGTATTGAGAAGGATTTGTAGCACAAGATGACTATTTGCTTTTAATAAATTTGTTGCATCAGGGTGGTTATGTTAGCTTATTTCTGGGGGGAAAGGGAATTTGAGGAAAGATGATGCTTATTTCCCTCAGTTTCTTTCTTGGGGCCCAATCCAGCTCCCACCAAAGGCAATGAGTGTTTTGCTATTGTCTACAGTGGGAACGGTCCCATGATCTCTGAGGGCTTTGAAGTGTTCAAATCCAAATTAAAATACAGGGCTTTTTCAGAGACAGAGGGAGGGGAAAAAAAACCCAAAACAAAACCCAATCAAACAAAAAAACCCCAGCTCTAGCAGCTGGAAAAAAACCAAACCGAAACAAAAAAGAACTGAAATAAAGGTTTTTCTCATGGAGGTTTTTTTCTTCAGGCTGCTTTCATATCCTGTGTAGCACCCTAAAAACTGGAACACAGCATGTGAAACCATGGAAACAGCTGGATGCTACAGGATTTTTGAACTACTTTTGTCAAGGTTTAGACTTTAGGGATTTGATTTTTTTTTTAAGTTTAATTGATTTTTTCCCCTACTGAAATCCATAATATGTTGAGCTTGTTAAACCTGTGTTAGAGGTCACAGACTAAATTTAATTGGTAGTATTTCTTTTGAGCCTAATTTAAAGGTTGATTTGGCTTTATGGACAGATTCTTAGCTGTTGTAAATCAGTTCAGCTATAATGGGGGTCTGTTTGCATCAGTAGAAAATACAGTCATCTGAGAGTCAAATCCCATGCAAAATCTCAGGAAGAACATGAAAAAAAGTAAAAAAAAAAAAAAAGTTCCTTTCTTGAAAGACTGTTTTAATGAAACTTTCCATAATGTTCAATATTTTGCAAGGAGGTTAAAATACATCTGTGATTCCATTTTCATTCAATCCAAGAAGACAGGGCTGTCCTGGAAATATGGTTATATGGGCTATATGGTTTGGTTTTATTTGGTAAAGGCACCTTGTAAATCACAGCCAACTCTCCAATCAGTCCTTAAAACACTTTCCAGCAGGCTCCACTGCCCCTCTGAGGAGCCTTGGACTCAATATTAATGGCCCCTTCTCCTTCTCCCTCCTCTGCTTGCTTGGGCTCCGACCTGACCTCCCCTGTGCATCGAGTCCTGGCATGGCCCTCCGCAGCCTTGCTCCTCGTCTCCCTCCCTGCACCCCTCCATGCTCCTTCGCTCTTGCCCTGGAAAGTTCCCTGACAGCAGAGATCTCTGATAGCCTGAAGGAAGACTGAAGTCAATTAAGTAGCATTGTGCTGCAGTGAGAGAGGGATTAATATTTATATTTTTCCTAAAAAAAAAAATAATCTGAAAATTGATGCTTGGAGAGATCTTGGGCCTTGATCCTACAAGACGTTTAATTTCATGCATTGTGGGCATTCCTGGTTTTTATAGACCTATTCATAGTTCATGTGCATAAATCCTTCCAGGCTAAAAGACTATAGAGTATGCTTAAACTCACTGCTGTGCAAAAGGCACTAACAGGATGCTAATATAGGATGCAAGTGGCTTATAGACATTGTGAGGATCATGACATTACTTTGCACTTACAAATGCAATTTCAGTAAAAGGTATTCAGGATCCACAGTCTCTGCTGTGCAACTGTGGAGGTGGATGGTCAGTGTGAATGAAGTGACACTCGACAGAAAGATGTGTGCAATATTCAGTCAAAAGGTTTTTAGATCAGATTTGGTTAAGACTTTTTCCTGAATCCAGATGCACTGGAAAGAAGTACTAAAAAAATAGATAAACCACTATAACAAATGCTAGCCCATCAGCTTTTCTAACTCAATCAGAAATTGCACTTTAGAAATTGTCTTGAAATGTTTTTTTCTGAGCAGCTCGGTAGGTACAAAGGTACTGATAAGCTTTTGACTGGAAGAAACGAGTGTCCTAATCTTTTGGGATTCTCTGCTCACCAGCAAATGTGCAAGGTATTGGAAAAGTCCATGGACAAAATGTTAAAATCATTCATTAATACCCAGTAATGACGAAACTGTAATCTCAGCACAGTGGGTTAAATAACTGAGCCTGGGCAGCTCTGAGAGCTATGACCTGCGTATAAGCACCCTATCTTCTATCTACTCTAGTCTTTACTTAGATCCTAAACAGCAATGCAATAAATCTTTCACTGATGATATGGCACTTATGTCTATTTTTCCTTATATCTATTAACTGAAAAAGTCATTTCTGTATACATGATGCTTCAGTTAACTCATCTTGACAGCAATAACATGGAGTGACAATCTCTTGAGACAACTCCAAACTTCCCACCTCTGGAATATGTACTGGAAACTCTCTCTCCTTATACTTTCTTTACTAAGCACAGGTTTTGATAATGCGCATCATAGTATTGTGGTGCCACAAAAAGCACTATAATGCTTTAGCTGTGCAAATCAACATTCAAACTTGCCCTTGAAAAGCTGATATTGGTGGAGAAATATTTTTAGAATGTTTCTTTCTGCTTAAAGGAAATATTAGAAAGATCATCATTTAGGCAGGTTAAAGGTCTTGAAAATAAAAGAGGAAGATGTGTGGAGATATTCCCAAAGATGGTAACCCTAGAAAGGATGAGCTTCATCAAAATGAAGTACAACAAAATTATCCTGCAGCATTTTTCCCCACGGTGGATCCTGATCTCCAGGGAGGAACTGAAGTCTTCACAATGACTTGAAAGGACTTGGGTTATGTCCTAGCAAAAAAACAATAGCAGCAACAAATGTGTCTCAAAGATAGAGCTTTATCTTTGTTACAGATGGGAAACACCATCCTGAGGGCCGCTTTCTCATTAGAGCAGACATTAAGACACAGACACATGAGCTGGAGCTGAAAGGAGGTCTGAATAAAATCTTGGGCTTATAGCAGCATGAGGAGAAATCTTCTCCACTACGGCTGCGACCTTCTGCTCAAACAGAGGGGAAAGTTATGGTGCCTCTATAGAGAAAATACGTGAGGGTTGAAATTTGGTCTGGAAAAAAGTCCTCACTGAAGAAATGAAAATTTGGTGAAAGCCAGTGCATGGTGACTGATTTGTGACCTGCTGAAAATTGCCATTACACACTCACTCAGTATTTGTACAGCTCACAGCATTCACAGCCAAGGCAAGATGCTCTGAAGAGGTCTGACCTTCAAGTGACAAAATCCATGAATTTACTTGGAAATCATTCGCTGAAATGGAAAGCCCACACTCCAGGATACTGCAATGAATTACACTCTACTACAGTCCTACTCTTCTGTCAACCATGCATGCAGCACTCTGTATGTGTGCATGACACAAGCCACAGTTACACATCCACAACAGTTTATATTGAAATCTAATTATATAGTGCCTGAATGTCATATTTTTAAGAAACTGTTTTTAAGATACTTCTTCAGGTCTCTGAGTATTTTCTAAGGTTTTAGACTGTCAATACTAATTTTAAAGGGTTGTAAAA
This sequence comes from Haliaeetus leucocephalus, assembly GCF_000737465.1. NCBI lineage: Eukaryota > Metazoa > Chordata > Aves > Accipitriformes > Accipitridae > Haliaeetus > Haliaeetus leucocephalus. Next base: position 18,120,452 of record NW_010972436.1, on the reverse strand, counting down.
TAAGCAGTCAAGGAAGGTTTTCTGTGTTCAAACCTTAAATTAAGAGTTTGAATCAGCTGCAAAGGGTGTATGTGAGTTCCTCTCACTCAGCTTAGGCTGACCAAATAAATTAAATAAGTGTCCTGGTTTAGGCTGGGATAGAGTTAGTTTTCTTTCTAGTAGCTGGTATAGTGTTATGTTTTGGATTTAGTATGAGAATAATGTTGATAACACACTGACATTTTCAGTTGTTGCTAAGTAGTGTTTAGTGTTTAGACTAAGTCAAGGATTTTTCAGCTTCTCATTCCCAGCCAGCAAGAAAGCTGGAGGGGCACAAGAAGTTGGGAGGGGACACAGCCAGGGCAGCTGACCCAAACTGTCCAAAGGGGTATTCCATACCATGGGACGTCATGCCCAGTATATAAACTGGGGGGAGTTGGCCTTGGGGGATCGCTGCTCAGGAACTAACTGGGCATCGGTTGGTGAGTGGTGAGCAATTGCATTGTGCATCACTTGCTTTGTATATTCCAATCCTTTTATTATTATTGTAATTTTATTATTGTTATTATTAGTTTCTCCCTTTCTGTTCTATTAAACTGTTCTTATCTCAACCCATGAGTTTTACCTTTTCCCTTCCGATTCTCTCCCCCATCCCACTAGATGGGGGGGAGTGAGTGAGCGGCTGCGTGGTGCTTAGTTGCTGGCTGGGGTTGAACCACGACAATAAGCAACAAGATAACTTTCAAAACAGAAAGCAGAATTGTTGCCAAAATTACCTAATTTCATTTAAGAAAACTGACTTGACTGAAAAGAATAATTGTATCACTTCTCTACCACTTGCATATCTAATTGTTTTCATTCTACAAAACGTCTTCTCTGCTCACATCTGATTTCAACAAATTATTCCACAAACCCTGTGAAGAGCAACAGAAAGTGTAATATTTAAAGGACAAGGACAAATAAAGTACATATTTGCATAAGGTGCAAAATTCAATTAAAGTCAGCAGAAACTAGACTCAAATAAATTGTAACTGTCCCAGGGCGAACAACTATGACAGTGCATTTGCTTGACCTTTTGCTTAGTCTTAGTACAGCTTGAAAGTCTCCTCCCCAAATGTCCCAGCAGCTTCATTTCTGTCTCCGTTCTGAGCTAGCGATATCCTCCCGCGGTCACTTCTTGTTCTCAGACTTCCTGGTGAATTCCTGGTGGGTTCACGACTTGGGTCCATGATGCTAAATTTGGGAGCTACGCCTGCATGGCCATCAACACGCTGTCGTTGCAGATGGTGGTGGGTCTCCCACTGGAAACCCCTTGGTTGCTCTGCCTGTCTCTGCTGCCGGGGGAACACCGCTGCTCACCCCATCCCTGCCACTCTCTCTCCTGCCCACTAACAGTGAATTAGCATCTGTTTCCAGACAGCAAAGCAGGAAATTAGAGCAGAAACAGAAACCTGAAATTATTTCCTTCTCTCAAGTGCTCCTAGGACAGCGTAGCTACATGTTATCTCTAATATAGTTGGTGTTTAATGTAGTTTAATTTTGAACCAGTCTTTATGGATGTGTGAAATGCCTGTTTAAGAAGCAAAGCATCTGTCCAGATGGTGTCGGCATAGCTGACTGTGCCTTTGGGCAACAAGATGGACTAGATGACCTTTTGAGGTCCCTTCCACTTCTGTTTTGTCTGACTCTGTTTTCTACAATGAAAACTGAAGTGCTTTAACACCATCCACAAGTGAGCACAACTGCCAGGAAAATACACACTGGAGGGAAAAATCCTCTTTGATTGCTCTAGTTTTTTTTTTTAACCTAATGTACAGCTAGATCTTCTCCCAGAAAGAGACTAATTTTTTACCATTTCTTGTGAGTACTGGCTATTTTTATTACTTTTGTATCTCTCATAAAGGCATTTCTTTCAGACAGAACACTCTTAGCCCTGGTAAGTATTTGATCCTTTTTTTTTCAAAGCAGACATCACATTCTAACCTTAATGCTTTGTATTGTGATTTTGTATTTTTTTATTATTTTTTATTTTATTGGAAGTCTCTGTAATCTAAATATGTCTTTATTTCCAAGAGGATGACTGTTTCCTAGGGGATGACACTGCTTCTGGCCGAGACAAAAGCTGTTTCACCCAAGGAAATCTTCTGAAGTGCTAAACACAAGGATGTACTTTTCATTTCATCCTCAGTACAGGTAGCTTTTCTCTTCTGCATGAAGGCCTCAGCTGCTGTGTTACCAGGTCTTCGCCTGTACAGCTTCATTTGTTATTAGCATCCTTGGCACCCTGCTTTGGTAGCCATTTAGCAAAGGATTCAAGAGGTAACAGCAAAAATAGTGAAACTGGAAAATATGTGCCCTGAACGTGAGTGCAGAGACCTTTGAGATGGGTCAGGCATGGAGCTGTGGCTGGAGGTAGCTGATGGCATGATGGCCTTGCAGGTGGCAGGATCCAGCCCCAGCTGAGCAGCAACGCTGAGCCTGGCCAGGGTAAAACCGAGGAAGGCAAGAGCTCTCCTGGGGTCGGCGCTTCAGGCTGGGCTCTCCTCTTGCCCTGTTTCTGGGAGGCTGGTGGTAACTCGTCCGGGCTTCAACCAGTGCTGAACTGATTGAGATGATTTCCTCCCACCCAAGGGTGCCCAGCACCCCTTTGCAGAGCCTGGCAATGGAGAGCCGAGCCTTGTGCTGAACGTTTAGCAATTTGAGTAGAACATGAGTTAAGGGTTCACACTCAGCTCTGACCTAGGCTTAACATGAAGAAACTGAGCAACTGATGCCATTTTCAAAGAACCACTGTCAGAATGAATAGAGGACAAAACTGTTTTCAGATAGGCAATCGCTTTTCAAAACCAAACCCACGAAAAAACCCAGCTGCTTGTGTTGGCTGGAAACAGAGGAAAAGGAAATATCTATGTAATAAGCCCAGAACCAACAGCAACAGTGCTCTGCATTTGACTTGCGCTACCCTGACACGCTCCTCCTGCGTCCTGGGGAACCCAGTGCTGACAGATTGAGCTCTGATTGTTCAGAAGAGTCCCCAGTTGCTGCAGAGGTGGGTGACAGCACTGAAAGTCACATCTTTTAGCAGGGAGGGAAACTGCTGGGTGAACAAGTTCAGAAAAAAGACACAAACCAGCCTTTTCTGTCAATAGGGGAAATTATAATAGAGAATATATTAATAACTGGAAAAAAATAATTGTGGCAGGGGAAATTCTGGCAGGCCATAAGGAAAAAATTCCTTGTAGGAGAGTGGAAGCATAGGAGCCTCAGCTTGCTGAGAGCTTGTGGATCTTTGTCCTTGGAGGTTTTCATCCTTGGCAGAACATGTCATGTGAAGGTGTCCTCAAGCAGGAGTTGGGCTTTGGAGATCCCTTCCAACCTACATTTTTCTGTGTTTCCAAAGGGAGATAGAAATCTGCAAGTTTAACTCTGCAGTCCAAGCTACTCCCATGCAAGAACATGAGCATGAGGCCACCACGAAAAACAAGGAGTTTCAATAGGAAGGAAGCGGAGAGGGGAGGGCATGGTCAAGGAGGAGCAAGGGGGGAAGTACAGGATGTGGTTATGACAACTTAAATGTAAATTGCTGCTTATTCACTCATCTGAATGACACTTAACTGAGGAGGAGAATACATAACAGTTCTCTGTGGTGTTGAATCTTACTGTGTCTTAGTTTTCCTGGGATGGTGTGCCTGGAGATGGTTGATCTTCCAGAATTTCAATTTGTGATAAAATCATTTTTATCAAACTTCAAAAGTGGTGGCAGAATTTTTCATGCACATTTCTTTGTCTTCATGTTTTCATCTTTGATGAAAATTTCTCAGTATTTTAGTACCAGGTTCTAATGCATGTACTGACTCAGAACTGCTCCGGATTTCTGGAAGAGCCCAGTTGAGTTCATTGAAAATATCCAGACTGTTCAGTGATACCCAAGTGGTTGTCAGTCCTTGATGCTCACTTAGGTCTCATGAAATATAGTGATATGTAACCTGTGGCATTTTACCCACATTAATTGCCAGAGAGGTATTCATGGGCAGTATGAACATAAACTCCCCTGACTCTATTGCAGTCAGAAGAGAAACAAGATGTGCATTTTGCCATCAAGATTAACACAGTGTTTTTTTAAAACTTAGGGAATCAAAAGATTCCAAAATATGAAGAATTTGAGTTTGTTTGTTTTTAAAAGATTTCATCTGTGGGAACCCTTCAGAATAAAACTACAGAGTACTCAATTTATCACTTTCTGAGAGATAAAAGGATGACATGAACCCAGCTGGGATTTAAACTTGTGGCTTCATGGAGCCTAGGTGTTTCATATCAGATGCTTAAACCACTAAATCATCCCACAAAATAGAATACTTGCGTTCTGCCTTTTTAGTTTCTTTTATCCAAAACTTCTGAGCTTGGTGGGCTTTTGTGGCTCTGTCTGAATTGATTAGCACAGCAAATAGCACAGTACAGTGGTGAATGCACAGCCCTGCCATATACTCTGTGCAGTGGGCAAGGATTTTCCATTTCATACATCATTTACAACTTGCTTCAGTGATTCCACAAAGTTAATATGTATACTTAAATCACAGAAGGGTTAAAAAAAAAAGCTTCTCTATTTCCTCTTCCCTCTTCTCTCTGTGGACAGAGAACATCAGCACACACGTATGCACGTGTCCCTGAAAGCCTATAGCTCGGCACATGTCCAACCGCACCCTTGTCGTTCACCTCATGCCATTCTCTTCTGCTCCAACTGGGAAGCCAAAGTAGGTAACAGTTTTGTTGAATGTTAAGTCTTCCACTTCCAAATTTGAATTTGCAAACCTTCTCTGTGACTGTGTAGGCCTGGGTGACTGTTCTCATAAGGGACTCGCATGTTACTCGATTGCCTCAGTACTCTCTCGGTTAGAGACCGCACAGCACCCATCTCTTTGCATCCCCATCCATTAGTTTAAATTGATGAAATAGCATTAGTTCCAGCTCTGCAAAAATCAGCACACAAGATGACAGAGATACAGACTATCCATTAGTCATATTTACACAGACTTGTGGATATGTGGATGCAGGCCTATGAGAAACTGAGGGTTGGAGCCGAGTGAGAAAGAGTTTTTTTAGCCCATCATACTTCCTGAGATTTCAGAACTCCTCCTTTCTCCCAGTGGGATGAAGCCAAGATCTCCTGGAGGTGTTTCAGAGAAGCCAGAGATCCTGACCACCGAGTATCAGACAGCCGGGCACACACAGGGGAGTGGGAGACCCTGGTTCAGTGTGCCGCTCTGTTTGATTCACTAATGAGATACTAATAGGGCCAGAGAGCAGAAGTGATTGCCTTGATAGCTCAGTGATTTGGTCACTCATCTAAAACGTGGGAGAACCAGGGTCATGGCCCTGATCTAAATCAGGGAAAGCAAGTAGCTAAATGCGTGTCTCCAGTGCTCTGGCTGAAGCTCTCACCACCAGATCAATGTTGTATAACCGTTATTTTTCACGAAAAAGTTCCTCTGGAATTGAGAAACCACTCCATGGGAAATAATTTAGTTGAAAATACTTCAAAAGAGCTCTGGCTGTCAGACTGCAGTGTGGGGAAAGGAGACAAAAAGGGGCAGTTGGGAAACGCTTCGGGTTGCATGCTGCACATTGCCTGTTCTTGACCTGTGATTTGGGACCTGGGAGCAACAGTCCTGCCTTTAAACCCACTCAACTGGCAGCAGGGAAGACAGGCACTCACACATGGGGGGAGCATTACTTCTTGTGCAGAATGACCGCAGGATTTTCGAAACATGGAAGTCATTTGCATGGGTTGCTGGAAGCACAATGCAAAGTAATTGCAAATTCTCCATTCTTCTGTAGTCTATAGAAGTAATGAATTCGATATAAATATTTATTAATATTTGAAATCAAGGCTTTCCTGGGAAAAAGCCTTGTTTAGTGAGTGGTTTTCATTTGTCCACTTTACTTCCTTCAATATTTATTGATTAGACAAGTAATAAAGACAGCTGAGTTGTGTAGTTAGGAAGAAACACTGACGTGTTCCTGAGAGCCCAGAGAATATCCTGTTCAATGAGAGTTTGTATAGGCTGTGACACCAGAAAACGGGGAACAACACAGAAATACTGTGAGGGACTTATTAATGTCTGTGTGATAAATACATAACGAGGAACAGAAACAGCAAATCCCACATGGAACCTGATCACTCGTCTTTGTAGACTGGGCTTGTTTCAATATCAAATACTTGAGAGTAACAAGCTAAAAACTTGCTGTAGAAATCCTACAATAGAGCTGGTTTTCCTAAAGATTTCTTTCTCATCTTCATTAATTAGAGACTGGCTTGTGCCCTGAATCACAGGGATTTGTATTACTTCTAAAATCCTAATATTGCTGGATATTTGTGTTGCCTATATAAATACCAAATGGTTTTTGAATCTTGATACATTCTTGGCCAAAAAGATACCATGACTGAGTCTTACAGACTAACCTGTCATAGCTTGAAGGCAGTACTTCTCTTTTTTTTGTCTCATGAAATATACCTTGGTTTTCTATTATGAGATTAGATAGGCAGAAATTGTAAAGGAAAGTAGCCAAAGAATTGCGTTTTATGAGAACCCAAGTGATTCAGGAGTGCAAGCCATACAACAGACGAGTTACATATCTTGCAAATGTAATCCTAAAACTTTATTTCTTGAAAACACTTTAAAATACTCCTAGCCAGTTATAAGGAATTTACATGGATAGATTAATAAACCATACTTCTAATTTCTTCAATGGAGGAAATGCTATTCCTTACTAAAGACTCACAAGCGTATAAAATGTATTGAAATGATTCAGTTCCAACTGATCTCACTTCAGGCAAGCATTTAGCTAGCAAATGCTGGAGGTTTAGGCTTGATCTCACATCAGCATCTTGTGAGGTAACACCATCTACACCAGTGGGCAAAATATTAGATTCATGATTCTTAAGAAATTCTGACCTTAAGAAAGCAGTAGGATCAAATGTCTTCTTAGAAGATTTCTTCCTTACCTTTTAGGTACTTATATAGCTAAGCACCAAGACCACTTATAAGATGCAACTTTCACACAAGCTCTCCTGTAATGTAGAGAAGTATTATTATACTCATTTCACAAATGAGGAACTGAGAAACAGTCATTTGCCTAAGGTCACTCGGAATGCCCTTGATGAACATCTATCTCCTCACCAGCACTGTAACCTCCTTTTAAGTGAACCTCTTTCTTGTGCTTTAGTCAGACCACCTCTGCATTTCAAACCAAAATCCTGTTTCTGATGTTCTGCCTATCCCTTTCCCACCACCATCACAAACTCTCAGCCTGCCATTACAAATCAGTTAGTTTTCCCTTACTTTTACTTTCCAAATCCTGTTAAACATTTTGCAGCTTCTGGACCTAAAAAACCTTGCTTTGTCACCAGACCACTGGGATTCATGTTCCCAGAGCAATCCCTCATTTGCCAGAAATGGAAAAGTCTCTCTAGTGCAGTGACAAGGCAGAGCACTTGCCTGTCCTGTTGCAGCGTAAAGCTGTGACAGTGACGTGGTTTGGGAGTATTTTTCTTACTAAAACTGGGTCCCTTTTTAGAAGACACTTATTACTGTAGTTATGCCCAGATGCCTGCATACGATCAAGAAACCACTGTTCAGAGAGTTGTTGCAAATAAACTAAGCTGTCATAACCAACTAGGGCACGCACCAAGACAACCGCAAGCGTGAAGTAAAGCACGTCAGCCTAAACAACCCTCATGGTATTATAATAGCAACTCTGCACAGAGAGTCTAAAGATACTATTTCCAGCCTTTGAATGTTCTCAGTTGCAGGGCTGGATTGAAAAACAAAGGTGTAAGCCGCTTCCTCTGTTAACTCCTCCACTGCAACAGCATCATCTAAATGGCCATCTGAAACTTGACAGGTATGTGCGATGGAGATGTAGAACATTCAAATGTTTCTTTTTTATTGCAATATACTGAAGTATGTTTCTCACAATAAGGCAATATACCACAAAGTAGATTATATTGTTTAGCTGTCAGGAGGCTGTGAGGAAATGAGAAACCTGTGAATGGTCTCCAGTGTCTCCTCATCCTCTGTTATGCCACAGCACAGGGTAGCTACATGGTTATATTACAGAGAGTAAAGCATCGCTATCTGCACTGGTCGGCTATTAAACTGCGTTTTACTCATAACAGCAATTCTGTTATATGATACACCCATTGGGTTATTGTACTGGTTTTTAATCCAGCCCACTGAATGAGAAGAGGCTAACAAGGTTGCTAGAAAATTATATCTACCATCTCTCCAAGGACAAATGCAGATAGAGGCATCTAATTTACCTACTAATTAGCATTTCTCTGCTGGGTTATGTGAACAATACTGAGTTGAATTTAAAAGGAGCCATTGCTCCCTTTTACTTCGGAGAAGCTCTGCAATCCCAGCATAACTATGTGGCGCAGAAAAGAAAGATACAAAGCTATGAAGCCTGTCAGTACTCTGCTGTAATGGATCCAAGACAATTTGCTGATTTGCCTTTGACTACCAAAACATAGTCCATTTTCAAGAAAAAAGCATTCTTCAGAGATGCCTTCCAAGCACCAGTGGACAAGGTGCAGGCTCATTAAAAGTCTGCTTTTATCTGGAGTTAGATGACATGAGGTAATTAGCGTATGTTAAGAACGTACTGATTATAGGAGCCTATTCACCTTAACTTAAACGTCCAGGCTTCATTACATTTTAGGCATCTAATGAAGCAGCCTACGTAGAGTGAGCTCCTAATATAACCAATGGAGAGAAGCAGATTATTGTGATTACCTTCTGGAGGATCTAAGGGGTATACCTTGTCTACCTGTGTTTAGCTACCTAAAATTGGTAGAAAGGAACTCGTTTTGGAGGCCTCCAGAGGAACATCATTATCTGTATTGCACATATGCTGATTCATTAAACTGGCAAAAGTTGGGCATAGGTCAGATTTACAGATTAGGTGGACAGAGTCCCATCTATCATATTTCCCAGAAAAGTAAAAGTTGGGGTCATAGGCCTAGGTGAATGATACTCCTTCTGCCAGCACACTGCAGCACATTTGGTCCTCATGTGCTGTCCCAGTTACATTGGCACTGAATGTAAGGACACCACTTTCTACACCACCTTTCCACTACATTATGAGGAATCACACTCCACCATTTTTTTTCCCTTGAAAATAGCTCCTACATTCAGCACCCCTCAAAGATCAGTTCTTGCACCACCTAATCCTCTATTCACATACCATCCTAAGAGTTCACCATGACATGATGAGGAGTTTATATTGGTAGCTACGCGCTACAGATGCGGTACTGTCCATTTTTCATCTGGAGAAGACTTAGGAGCTTCCTGGTATCCTTGTTAATAGCTGGAGTTTGGATGAAAATTTGCCCAATCAAATAAAACCCAGGAATGGTTTGTAGACTGAGGAAGAATGAATGACTCAAAGGTTGTAGAATTAGTGCCTCATTCCTGATGGGATCAAAAAGTGAAACACTACAAGAACAGAGGGAGACAGTCACAAATCAACACGGCCTTCCACTTGTTCCTGTTTTGGGAGGACAGAAAGGTGCCAAATCAGCTTGTAAGAAAAAGAAGAAGAAAAAAGAAGTCGCAAGAAAAAAAGCTTCTGTGAGACGTCTATGTTCTACACAGGTCTTCTGTGCAGGAGCAGACATCCAAGGCAAATCTATCCCAAGGATCCCAGAGCAGACTTTCTGATTTTGATGGAGTGTGGGGAGATGCACTGCTAGGAGACAGAGGTAACTGCATGGTGAAACTAAGCTATTCAAATCTTGAAATAAAGCTATACAGATGAATTTATGTCTACACCATAAAAGCAAGACTCTTCAGAGTTCACAGATCTGCAAAATCAGTTACAATCACCTGCAATGCTGTTTAATCCACACTTTATTATTAAATAATTCTAAGTATCAGCAAGCTACTGAATATCTTTCTTTGGCACAATATCATTTAACATTCTGAAGACTCAAATGCATTTGGCTGACCTAAGTTATTGGGCTCAACTCAGAGCTAACTGGAAGAAATTTAATGTCCTGTGATATATAGGATATCAGACTAGATGATCTTTTCTGGCCTGAGCTTTATAAATCTATGGAAAGTGAGGCTTTGCCATAAGTTTCTCACAAAGGGCTGTCACAGCCAGGACACATTGTCTTACTGGCCTTCTTTCACTGATATATGAGGTCTGGATTTAGCCAGTTGCTGGGCTTGCTGAGTTGCAGCTGTGAACCCTCTAGGCTTTCCAGCTATCCTTTGCTTTGATTATTTTTCTTGGGATGTTGGCTCTGTATATAATTGTGCTAAATCATTTTGTCTCCACGCATCTTTTATTAGAGGAGGCTTAGTCCTCCAGAACTCAGAAATATGGGATGTAATTATTTATCCTACTCTATTATCCCCTTTGAGAAATGGTGCTTCTGTATTTGACTACTTTTTTGCCTAGGTTGATATTGTAAATTTAACCCATGCACACCTTTGCTAATACATCCACCTCTCTGCCAGAGAGGGAAGGACCAAAAATATACACACTAAGTTTCCTTTGACTAAACAGGACAGCAATGAAGAACTGTGACTGCTGAAATTTTCTATCACCCTCTACTAATTTTATGCAAGTGTCTTTTCTTTTATTTCACAGTACAAAGCTCAGAACAATGTAGATTTCCCAAGCATGAATTTAAAACAGGAATTGTGGAACACATTTTAAATGGATACTTTGGGAATTATTTATCTCACTCAAAATTAGACATTCGCAGTCTTCATCTGAGCTAGTTACCTCCTTTTGTAGGCAGTATAGGAAACCAAATTCTCCTATTTGCCTTTGTCATTTCCAAAGGATCTAGAGATCAAATGGATAGCACTGAAAGTGCCTGTTTCTTCTGCAGACTAGAAAGAGAGCCCATGGCGAGCAGCTGAAATGTAGATGCAGAGTTTCCTAATATTAGATGAAATAAATCCCACCATTTGTAAATTCTTAGAAACACCTGGTTTCTTAGGACTAAGATAATTACTTTGGGAGGATGGCAGCAAGGTGGGTCAGGCCAGATTATACTTCTACAGGAATAATCCACATTTCATGTGTTGTGTTTGCTCCCAAGTATAAAGGTTAAGACAGTTTTTGGAGTTTATGTGCCTCCCACAATGACTTGCAGCAGCTATTTGTAGCAGAGCAGAAAGTTAATACCTTTCCAGCTCATTCTGCTGCCAGCTGTAGGAATTCAGAGGCTGATCTACCCCAAACATGCATTCAACACCACCACCAGTGGCTGTAAGACTGCTCCAAGTCCTTTCACAGGTATGGCGATTGCTAGTAACAGGACATAGGCTCTGTCCTGAGTTTGCAAGGACTCAAGACACGCTTGTTAGCTTTGCTCTGTCTGAACTTCTGACCTGCCTGCAGCTTTTTTTCCCCTGGTTTAGCTGTGACAGCAATTCCTCTAACTGACGAGGTGCCTCTGGCTAATTTGTTTCACTTATGTTTATCTCTGTGTTGTACAGCCGTAGTTTTATGTAGATAACAGAAATAAGCAGTTATTCTGTGCAGAATGGGGGTTTTATGACTCTAATACAATGATGTTGTCAAGAGAAGTACAGACTGGGTACGACAGCAGAGGTCTTGAGAAGTAGCAACACAGGCAGGGCATATAAGAGTGCAGGCACGGGATGGTAAGGGCATAGGCGGGCACTGGGGACCCCATGGCTATAAACAACGCACCTATACTCCCTGATGCAGACTGGGAGCTGGACAAAACTGCTTTTAGGCATAGCAAAGTAATCATTCCTAACATATGCAAAAGACAGCATATATAAAAATCTGGATGTAATTTGGAGCTGCAGACAAATGAGGAGAGTGTAAGATGCAAAAGCCTGTTATCCACCATGTAGAAATGACCCAAAGTGCATCCTGGAGTAAGAAAGAAGAAACCATCAACATGAACACCATACTCTTCCCAGTGAAGGAGTCCAGATGCTGATGACCCACCATAGCGCCCACCCCACTACCAGAATGAGCCAGAGGGACTGAGGAAGGGTGAGTATAATGCCAGCAAAATGGGTAGAAACTATGAAGTGTGTGTATAACAATTTTAACTATATCATTATTGAAACCTTTTCTGAATAGATGCATTCTTTCTCTTTCTGTAATAATGAGATCTGGACCAATAGTGATTCTTGTGTTAGAGTATTAATATTCAGTTATACTAACAATAAATTCTTGGCTTTATATATCAGGTGTGTTTTCTCTCTGCCCACAAACAAGATTCTGAGTATAAGAGAAACCAGAACAAAGTACAGAAAAAAAGGGTGATTCTCCTTTGCTGTGACCCTCGGCAGAAACAGCACGGTCAGCAGCATGTTGAGACTGCTCCTCACCATGCTGAGACTGCCTTCCTTTTAGTTTGCTACTACCTGTCTTGGGGGGACACAACCCCATTTCACTGGGGTTGAGACCACCTCTAATTAGGCCCTCCTGCTTTTAATCTGTGTTTCTACAGAACCTCACATGCCCCTAGAAAGATTCCAGACACCATAAAGACAGAAAAATTGGAGAAGGGTAACACTTATTGTTTTGTCCAGCCCACCTCTTCATAGCAGTAAGTGTAGTTCACCTGGCAGCTACCCATACCTTGAGTCTATGGATGCACAGGTTACATTCAGTATGGCACCTTTAAGGACACTAAATTAACTTTAGAAATACAGATTATATCCCTTTTCCTTACATGCTCCTCTAGAATATAGACCATTATTTGTTACAGAGCTGTGTCACTGTTCATGATATACACCTCAGCCTCACCTCCCAAATATGTAAAAGTCCAATTTTTTATCATCCGTTTATATATCAATGTCTTTGCAATGTCCCTTTCTCAAGGATAATACTATATCGAGTAGGGAATGGATCTGCTCCCTCATCTGTCATTCCACCGTTCATGATTTTTAAATAGCGCCAGGCAAACAATGCTGCCGCTTAAGGTATTTTGCAATTTAGATTGATTATTGAAAGATACAGTGTTCAGGCAATGAGTCTATGAATTATTCTGAGGTGGAATATCTTATTTTTCAGAGGGTCCCAAGAAGCAGCAGTGAAAGTGAATGAGTAAATCCATACTGTATTAGCTGCATATAATGAACATTTTGCTAATTGGAAGATCTGTTGGATTGCAGAAGGATCTGCCAGGGGAAGTTTTGAAGTCCGACCTTTGAGGACACTAAAAAGCACAAGACAAACCAGTAAGCAATAACCTTCACACTGGAGGAGAAACAGACACGCTAACCTGCAACAGCTTATTCACTTGTATGGTATGCATTTTTATGATATGTGTTGCACCAATAAAACCAACTGAAAAGCCAAGGGTACACCAGAAGAGTCCTCCTCTGAAACTGAAATGGTGTTTCTGTAATCGGATTTCTCAGAACCAAAATACACTTCCTGTAGTTCAGGCATGGTTATTCTGCTCTAACAAACCATTCTTTTACAGAACTTCCGTGGCTAGACCACAGACAGAAACAGAGGGCTCCCCAAAGAAAATGAACACTGATGAAGTTCACATTTCTGGTATTTTTCAGAGCAGAATATGCTCTTTATTATCACACCAATGAGAAGGCACATTCAGAATGGCTGTACAATTGCTAGGTACTGAATTAGCATGAAATTAAATTACTGCGAAACTGAGTTTGGCCCTAGAGCACAGGAAAGCTTAGCAGGACACCCTCTCACCCTTTGCCTTCTCTCCAGCCTGGACTGCTGGAAATAGGCGTGCATGGGGAGCAATGGAACGCCCACTGCCAGATCTGAGAACCGAGCCACAGTGCTTCTGCTCCTCCTCTCTTTTCTGAAGACTGGGCAGCCATCCTTCTCCTGGGGCACAGGGGCTTTCTGCTGATGACAGTGTTCTCCCAGATGACAGGCTCTCCACGTTTTGTCTTTGACCAAGAAAAGTCATCTGAAAGGCTGGGGTTTCCCCTCTCCTCTATTCACTTTGCTTCACAAAGGCTGGAACTGGCTCAAAAATGGCTTACAGAGAACTCATTTTTTGTAAAGTAGTGCTATTGACAGAAGGGTGTACGGGGAGAGAGGACAACCCAAAGACCCTCAGCTTTGAGGCAGGCGATGAGAAAGAAGAGGTGCAGTGGATATGTAAACACAAGGCAACTTCTTTTTCATCTGTTGCATGCTGCAAATGTCTATCGCTGGCTCTAATTTTCAGTGAGGTGAGTTGTTCTAGGTAAAGGGGCTGTAATCAAGTCCCTAACTATCTCTCTTCTCCACCCCAATAGGGTAAATCTTTGATTGCTTTGGGAATCTGATTCCCAGTGTAGAAGTAGAGAAGATGCACCAACGATCCCACCTCTCAGCCCACTGTAACAGGCATGATGCATGCCTATCCTAAGGGAGCAGGTAAAGAGACACCTGGGATGTATCTCACCTATCTAGTAGGATCCCCACAAGAAGTCTGCATGCACACAGTGCTTCTCAGGTGCCCTCTGGTTGCTCAATGTCTTGCCTTCTTCTGTTGTGCCGAGACACATTTCTGTCAGTCTGCACAGATCGAGAGGTGGTGGTTAAGCATTACTAGTCCAATCCCAGACACTGGGAAAGTGCAACAAGTCACTGTGTGAACTTGAACAACTCCAGATCCTCTCTGGGCTACATGCACGTTGTCAACAATATGTGCTAAACTGTGAAATCATGACTACTCTTGTTTTTAAGGTCAAGGGGATGAAAAAATAATTTGGATTGTCTACTATCCAGAGCTGCGAGAGGATGACAATGAAGACATAGTCACAATGTCTTACCATAGGAGATCTGAACACAGCCAGAGTGGTTAAGCACTTATCCATGTTCATACAGTGACACAATAAAAAAAACAGGAGATAAAATCCAGCTGGGCTTCTAGGCTTTTGCTTAATCCAGGGGATCATACCTATTCCAAAAATAATACGACTGTTACAAGATTAATAAGGCCTGAGAAAATATATTGTGCACGGCCCCTGGTTCAGTCAAACCTGGGGTATCTTACAGCTTGCTGCGGTGAGAATCCGTAAGAGAAGGAGAACATAGAGCAACAAAGGGTCATACAAATGCAGAAAGATCAGGAGGTTGCTAAGCAGGTGACTGAGAAACTGAAAGGATGCCTCTGCCAGCAGGGCCAGCCCAAGGTGGTGAAGCAGCAGTCACCAACCAGCAACACTTCACAACTCTTTCTCACCCTGACTGCTCCAGAAAGTGCTGGCAGCAACTCACATACTTCTCCCCGGTCTCTCCTACAGCTCCCTCTTCCTCTTGTTGACACTGCCCGCAAACCATTTCCATGCTGCAAGCAGCTTTATGAAGTCTGGCAACAAAGTGATATAAACTGCAAGGACTTTGTTGTTGTTGTTAAAATACTGAAGATGTCAAGAACAAAAAACCCACAGACAACTTGGGAGTTAAAGGTTGTCTGAGCCCTGAGGGGGCAGAGAGGTGGGAATGGCAGGGCAACAGTTTGCACAGCAGTGCGCAGGCCAGTGGCATTCAGAAAAAGCCGCATTTTCTGCTGGAGAAAGGCATCGCTGCCCTTATCACCTTCCATTAATGGCTGTGCAGCACCTCGGGGTGCCCCAGCCGGGTGATTACGGCTCCCTCCCATTGCGCGGAGAAACATCCAGCCACTTTCCTCAGGGAGCACTCACAGCAAAATGGATTGAAACGTTTTCAGAATTGTTTCGGTTTGACTTGAAGGTCAGTGCAGAGGCGAAAAAGTGAGGAAATTTAGACAAATGCACAAAACTCTTAATGTTTTCCTCTGTCTTTTTGTCTCTCTCACTCCTTTTTCGTGCCAGGGAGAACTGCAAACCTCCGTCCCACCCTGCCCATCTCCGCTGGCCCAGGCACAGTCAAGCTCCAGCTGTACCATCTCCTCTGCTAAACGCCGTTTTTGCCCGAAAGGAAATATCCTGCTGTGCAAACCCCAGCTGCTCTTCAGCAGCCCACTTCTGTTGCATTCCCCCTGCTAAAGGAGTCCGCAGTTCCCAGCGGGGCACTCACAGACCATTCACTGCTCCTCCCACCCCAGCCCACACTGCTCTGGGGGTAAAGTGGTTCTGACCATCACTCAGGCACTCTAGACCAGGCTGTAGGAAACAAGGTGTAACTTCTGCCCACCTGGTTCTTTGGTGTTTAGTTTAGCGGATGTTTCCATGCTGTGTCTGAGTGCCTTCTTAATTTTCCTTCCAATACTACTCCACTGAAGCAGGAAATTGGTGCTGAGCAGTGAGATGCTGAACTGCTTCTTTCCTTCTATACAGAATACATAACAGGAGAAAGATTCGAACCTCTCCTGTGTTAACCTCTGCCTCATGATGGAAGTCAGGTGTTTATTTTTCTACAGTAATTTTTTAATTCTACAGTAACTGTAGAATTAAACTAATTTCTACAGTAACTTTTCCTCTAAACAGAGACAGCAGGTCTTTAGGAGAGGTGTGGGAAACATGCGAGAGCATTTTTGAAGTAGACCAGAAGCTACCTGTGCAGTCAGACCAAAGAAACTTTCACATACTATTGATACATCATTTCAGCAGGGAAAAGGATACCCTTCCCTTCTGCTCACGTGATTTTCATTCTGACTAAAGCAGGATTACAAACCCACCACCGGTCCCCTAGCACTGGAAATGACATGCCAGTTGGTGCAGTCCTGAAAGACAAGCCATTCAGAAGCACACCTCACTTTTCATGGGTAGCAGACGCTCACATTAGCTCCTCTTCTAAGAAACAAAATGAAAACACAACGATAACACAAGCATGAAAACAAATGTCCCATTATTATTGCTATGTATTGGATACACTGACAAGTGCAGAGCTCAGGAAATTAGAAAGCAACAAAGGCGCAAATTGTAAAGGCAATTACTGCGGGTTGCCTGCGTGCAGTTGTTAGATTTCATGAATGACACCTCGAAGGGCTGAAACAAGCTGAACTCCATCCGTAGGACAGTAGGAAGAGGGAAAGGCAGCAGTAAACCCTTTCTTCTTAGCATATACTAAAGTTGCTGTCATTCGAACAAGCTCAAAACACCTGCCAGTTTCTTCCAGAGCAGCGAGCTGACATATTGAGAGCTCCGGCTAAGAGCGTGTTTTAAGGAGAGTGATCCAGTTTCATCACATATGAGTGACTGACTTCGCAGGCTGCGAGATTTTCATACCATCACACTGCATCACCGCAGTTTGATTTATTCAGTAGCGACTGCAACACTGAAATGTGTTTCATCTCTCTCCTGATAACACCCAAATGTGGAATGGGTGAACATATCATCATCTACTCACTGACATAAAAACGCTGGGATTTATAGAAGTAAAAAGCTGGGGCTTGGGGAAGGCTTATCTAAGTAAGTGCCAAATCAGCATTTAAACCTATTTCTCTCTTTTTCTGGCCTTTAAAAAAAAAGATGTATAATATGCCATCATTCTCTCACCTGGGAAATAAAAAAGATTGCTATTAAAGTGAACACTATTAAAAAGGACTTTGCACATTTCTTTGGAGATCCTTTTACTTATGGGCCACTCAAATTATTTTACAGGAAGGGTGAGGAAGGCTAGAAATGTCCTCCTGTTATGTGTGGGTAAATCAAGGTACAGACAGGCTAAGCAACCTACCCATGAACATACGGGCAATGATTAGCAATTTTGTCTTCAGCCTCTACACTTTGAACACTCACATTCCTTTCCGTGTGCCACCTCAAATGGTGGCTGCTACAGAAGAGACAAAATCGATGATCTGGACTGTGACCACATAAATGTCACAGGGTAACACCTTCTTTTCATCTCTGATTTTTTCCAACAACTTGTCTTCAAAATGTCTTCTTGGACTATGCCATCATCAGTGAAGGAGGGGAAAAAAACCTTTTAAGATACAGCTTTTGGGAGTAATACTTGTGCCCTGGACAATTCCAAAAGGAATAGTATGTCAGTGGGTTTGGGATTTTAAGAGATGCTAAACAGGAACGGCTGTGAAGAGGCAGCCCTGAATGCGTAACAGTGCATTGTGTCTCTACAGAATCTCACTTGTAAACTCCCAAACTACTTCTGTTGTCAAAACTGAGCATTGCGTCATTTTCTTGGAGGACATCATAAATATTTCCACCTTTCAATGGAGCAAATACAAAATATACAAAAGAATCTTTCTACCTCATTAGAATTTTTATAAAATATTCATTTTGATTTCAAAGGGTAAAATGAAATGAGCAACCTGCAGTACCATAACATCACTGCAGCTAAGTTCTTGGTAAACACAATATACTGAGGTGATATTGTGCTCTGTTTCTTCAGATTAAATATATCTCATGCTCAGATTTATACTGGCACTTTATGGCTTCTGCAAATGACTGTCTCAGCACCGCAAAGTAATTCCACCCTGTCATATTTGTCTTTGGAAATTGTAACAAATTATGGTGATTTATAACATCAAACTCAACTCTTCCATTTTTTCCCCAGATGGGAACGTCGCTGATGGCAAGATGCTGGGCCATCCATTTACGCTGTGTGGAGGGTGACAGTGAAACATGTTTCATCTCTCTTGCCTGACACTCTCTTTCCCTTTGAGGGGAGGCTGTCAGCATAACTCAAGCTGTCACAGCACCTTTGCAAGGGGCCTGAAACAAATCTAAAGCTCTCTTACCTGCATGCCTACTAATGAGGTGTGACTCGCCTCTCCTGGCTGCCTGGCCTCGCTGAATCTCCTTGCCTCTGACCCCTCGCGGTCTCTTCTCAGTCAATAGAAGTCAAACCGTCATTTGCCTTTGAGTAAGGACAGGCAACGATCAGAGATGGAAAACTTTGGGGAAACTCACTCTACGTGTACTTCTGCTTTGCTGCGCTTCGTCCAGAAAAAAACCATCTCGCGCCAGCATCATGAGAGCTAAATGAAAGCCCACCTGGGGGTTAAACCAGCCTTGAAATATTCTCCTCACCGCTTGCCTAAGGCAAGTAGATTTTCTAATTGGCAAGTCAAGCACTGAGCTTTTTCTCCGCAAAGTATTTCTTCCCATAGCAAAAAATGAATAATGGATTATGATCTTAAACTGAAATTTTCCTGGTAGCCTTTTAAAGCAGAATTGCAGGAGAATTCCAGCTTCATCACAAAATAAATAAATATATTGCCTTTTCTAACATTAGAAAGGGAGAGTAAGACCTGGTTCAAGCAGCGTAAGACACATGTAGCTCTATTTTTGCAAATAAACACAAGGAAGTTTCCTACTGGGAGCAGGAGGATGCTGGACCTCACAAAAACCTGACCTCTATCTTAACAAGTGCTGGAATATTTTGAAAATCACCATTTTGGCCAAAGAAAGAAACCCCCAGGAATCCTTGCCTGCAGGGTCCTATAGAGTGGCAGAAGCAATATATGATATGAAAAGGCTGAACTAGAGCCGTCTCTCAGTCTGCCTTGGTAAGATGTATTGCTCACAAATTAGGAGCTCAGCAAAGACTATATTTATTTGCCACCAATGATGGTGTTACGGATCCCTGCTTATGGCAGAGACCATTTACAGGGCTGTGCAGAGGGAGAAGTCAGGGACAGGAAAGAGAGGTTTTAACACTCTCCATTGGAAATATTTCCTGAGCTCCCCCTGCTTTAGTAAAATATACATGATGTGAATGGAAAAACAGAGAGCTAAGGAAATGAAACATCCAAAATCCACCAGCCAAGTTGGATGTAAATGTATCATGTATTTTATCACGGGAGTAGTGGAGCTTCAGTCATTCCAGCTGTGTAACAGAGCCATCGTGTTACCTGCAGCGGCTGGAAGGGTGTGGGCTGTGGTGCTCACCGGCAGCGACTGCCAGCACCACACACGAGCAAAGGGGAAATAAATTGATCAAGGATATCCTAGACACGTATACCCTCCCATTAAGATAAAGATTAAGTAAGTAAATACATCGAATGTCTGTCAGATAAAATCAGTTCTGAGATTATTCTTGAAAAGACGGTTTTATTTCGCCTTTCACCATGGCTGCAGAGAAGTAACTATCATTTGACAATTTTTGCTTGTATTTACAGTGGCTTGACAAAATGTGTGCAGGCAAGTGTGTATGTGTGTGTGTGTGTGTTTATTTTTAACATGCTAAGTTGGATGTGTCAAACTGAACCACATGTAATGTGGCAACAAAGGAAATCATTTCACTAAAATTACATAATGTAAAACAAATAATTGGAATACCTACATTAAATACAATTTACATGCAACATCGCATTATACAATTGCTGACACGCTGCAGAGAGGTATTAGATTTAAAGTAACTACGTTTAGAAAGCAATTTGCAGAATTTCTGCTCTTTTTGCTGGTTTGAAAAGCAGTGATAATATGTTTTTTGCAGCTGACAAGCGAACAAAAACCAATAATTGAATGGTACCATTTTACCCACAAGGCAAGCTGATAATTAGAGGTTTAACAGACAGTTTGGATTTAATCTGAGCAGTGGCAGCTACTCCTTTTGATTTCTTCTTGTTGTTGTTTAGGGACCAAATAAAGGTGTGTGTGTCCCCGCACTTGTCAATAACAATCGGAAAAATAAGTTATTTTTTTATCCCTGGCTCATGTCTGACACTGGGCCCCCGGAGTGCAAACACAGGGAATGATTATGCACCAGAGGGCAATGTCTGGAGAATGTGCATGTGAAAACAAATGTAAGAAAACAAGGGGAAACAAATAACTAGGCTAGGGAACTGGCAGACATGCCCAGCCACATCTTTCTAGGGCAGAGAAAGGGGTTACCAGCCACAGCCTTCACCCTCTCCCTGGGCTGCAGTTTCTGCTCCACTGCAGGGGTGGTGGGGTGGGTGGGAGGACGCTGGTGGCACCCGTGCTCCCTCAGCGCAGGGTCGGGCACAGCAGGACGAAGGTGGTCCATCTGTGGGGTGCGTGCTGGCCAAATCCCTGAAAGTCCAGCCAGAGAGATGGAGGAACAGACTGAGAGCACGTGTTTACCCCAAAGGAGGGCAGGGCACTGCTTAGTGGTGGGAAGTGCCCCAAGTCACACCTTCAGGAGCAGGCTGTGATCACCAAAGTGGATTCCCAGACCATCTCAAGTCAAGTGAAACCTGGGCCAGAACTGAAGATACTTTCTTCAGGTCAAAAGAAGCAAGACATTTCATATTCTCCTTTGCCAAGAGGAATAGCTGTTCTTTCAGCCCAATGAGCCTTTTTGCAACAGAAGGTTTTACTTGTGCCTGCTCTATGGCTGAATTCTAAGGAGTTAACATATTACTGATCTGAACAATAAAATAAAACTATTGCTGAAAAATACTGACTATTAAACACTAATGAGTATATAAACCAATTTTATAAAACCACAGAGACTTCCTGGAGGGCTAGTCAGACTAGACAGAGTGAAGACTAAGCAGGCCATTCCAGTTCAAGCAATTTTCAATTGTTTTTATATCATGTCCAGAAGTGGAATTTTGGTTTTGCTTTTGGCTTTTAATAGTTTATTGCATCTGAAAGTGAGATCAATTAAAGCACCCTCAATAATCTTAGGCTTAATTGAAGGCCAATTAAGAACTTCAGCAATCTACAGATGATAATACTCATTGTTAAACATGTTTATTCCCCAAAGAATTCACATTGAATAAAAGTGTTCTGAATACATTACATTTCATATAACACCAGGAGACAGATAAATTTCCATACAAAACTACCAGATGGAGGCCAATTTTTGAAATGTAGAACATATCCAAAAAAGTTTCCTTACTTCAAATAAGTAAGAAAACAAAAACATTTTTGTTCACATCTTTTCCAGTAACTGAAAGCTTGCACTTGCTGTGAGCACATTAGTGGAGAGATGGCTGTTTCAACTTATTGGCAAAACAATGTCAACATTTCTGATTTCTCTTATGGTGGAAGGCAGCACCTGAAAAACCCTCAGAACAAAGCAAGGCAATGGATTCTGCCTTTACTATGCCTTTTGCTGCAAGCAGCAGTATCACCAAGTGTCGTGGTTTAACCCCAGCCAGCAACTAAGCACCACGCAGCTTCTCACTCACTGCCCCCCATCCAGTGGGATGGGGAGCGAATCAGTAGGAAAAAGGTAAAACTCATGGGTTGAGATAAGAACAGTTTAATAGAACAGAAAGGGAGAAACTAGTAACGATAATAATAGCAATAATGAAATGACAATACTAACAAAAGGCTTGGGATATACAAAATAAGTGATGCACAATGCAATTGCTCACCACTCGCCAACCGATGCCCAGTTAGTTCCTGAGCAGCGATCCCCCAAGGCCAACTCCCCCCAGTTTATATACCGGGCATGACGTCCCATGGTATGGAATACCCCTTTGGCCAGTTTGGGTCAGCTGCCCTGGCTGTGTCCCCTCCCAACTTCTTGTGCCCCTGCAGCTTTCTCGCTGGCTGGGCATGAGAAGCTGAAAAATCCTTGACTTAGTCTAAACACTTCTTAGCAACAACTGAAAACATCAGTGTTATCAACATTCTTCTCATACTAAATCCAAAACATAACACTGTACCAGCTACTAGAAAGAAGATTAACTCTATCCCAGCTGAAACCAGGACATCAAGCCTGACCCTTGCATCTAGAAAGTAATATTGCTCATGAAATGTTCTAGATGATTGACAGCCACTGAAATGAAACTCTTGTTCCCACCACGGGTTATAAACTAAACACACAGGCTGGGCTTTAACTATGTGGGCTGGCCCCTACATAGGCTGGCTCCCACCGTCCCTAACATGTGCCTACAGTTCCACCAGCCCTTCTGCAAGGAAACCCCCTGCAGAAGCCACCCGGAGGCACCTGCTCCCCAGCATCTGGTGGCAGGTCACCAGTTCGTTTTGGGCAAACTATTGAATTGCCACCAAATCCTCAACACTTTTACCCTGGTTTATATTTGGGGTATGACCTAGGGAGTAAAAAGCTTCATAGCTCACTGCTTGCCTTACAGATTGTTTGTTTTCCTGATCTTAACTTTTAAAAGATTTGGAAACAAGGTAGAATAGGTGAAGTTTTAAGTATCAATTTGTCCTGGTTTCAGCTGGGATAGAGTTAACTGTCTTCCTAGTAGCTGGTACAGTGCTATGTTTTGAGTTCAGTATGTGAAGAATGTTGATAACACTGATGTTTTCAGTTGTTGCTAAGTAGTGTTTAGACTATAGTCAAGGATTTTTTAGCTTCTCATGCCCAGCCAGGGCACCTGACCCAAACTGGCCAACAGTGTATTCCATACCATGGGACGTCCCATCTAGTTTAGGAACTGGGAAGGGGGGGCAGGGAATCACCGCTCGGGGACTGGCTGGGTGTCGGTAGGCGGGTGGTGAGCAATTGCCCTGCACATCATTTGTACATTCCAATCCTTTCATTATTGCTGTTGCCATTTTATTAGTGTTATCATTATTAGTTTCTTCCTTTCTGTTCTATTAAACCGTTCTTATCTCAACCCACGAGTTTTACTTCTTTTTTTCCCGATTTTCTCCCCCATCCCACTGGGTGGGGGGGGGTGAGTGAGCGGCTGCGTGGTGCTTAGTTGCTGGCTGGGGTTAAACCACAACACAATTATTTTCCTTGAAATAAAATTAGAAGCAAACCAGCTTTTCAGTGGAAGACTATATTAATATCCGATGCATAAGTCATTACTAATATTACTGTAATGAGTACCAAGTGAATTAATGATGGCTGGCTGCTTATTTTAAAATTATTCACATTTTTTATGTTTATTCTCAACTCAGCCATTATGCCCTTTATATAGGACATGTGCTTAAAGAGCAGTTGAATTCAACCTGTAATAGAAGCACAAGAAAAAGTCACTGGGAAAAATAGTTCAGATGGGAACAACTAGCTTGCAATATTCCCTACTATCTCACCACTTGCTTTAAATGTGTATGTCAGAGTGGACATTCTCCATTCCTCTAATGTCCATTAATTGACAGAAATACTGGTTTGCGTACTTTCAGAGGCTGAGCGCTCAGACTCCAGAGCACTCCTTTCTCTGGAGATGAAAGAATTGAAAATCAAATGTGAATCTTCCAAATAAGAATGCGGTGTATTACCACTCAGTTATTAGGGAAGAAAAGTACTCCTCTGAATGCCCAACATCAAAGTCTAATTCCTAGACCTACCACAGTAATGAAAGTACTGAAAGACCTACCTGAGTAATGAAAGTCACTGACAAAGTCACTTAATCTCCCCATGCCTCGATATCCAAAGTCACACAAATAAGTCTGAAAGCTAGAGGTGACTCAAGTTAAACTATGCCTTGTGACAAAAAAAAAAAAAAAAAAAAAAATTTGGCATCAAACCTGCAGCCTGATTTTCTGAGACTGTGGCAGGAGTTCTGGGTGAGCGGTATACTCTGAAAATCAAGCCATTGCTTCAGGTTGTAAATACACATTGAGGAAACGGACTTTGGGAATAGTTACATGAAGGTTTTGTGCTAAGCCTCCGGTAGTGTGCCCTAACTACTAGCCTACAGGATGTCTTTTCTGGGCTGTCCCTAGTTGTTTATGGAGGGCTACATGTGGCCTTGATTTGCTCACCACATCTCAGAGTTCACGTGGCCACTTTCACCTCCACTGTGAACCCCCATATGTCCAGTTTTATGATATCCATCATTTTGGGAGAAGAAGCTCTTGACTGAGCTCTTCAGAGATACCAGTGTCATTCTAAGCCCCTTTGGAGCCCTTAGGAATATCTAATCAGGTAAATGCTCTGTCACACGTGTTGCAGACTGGAAGTACGTGTGTTTGTAGAGCAATAGGACAACAGGGATCTCTGATGAGCCACATCAAATACTGGTTTCCTTATGTCAGCAACCCAGAATTGATCATGGGGCTTTTGCAGCTCTAGCAACTGCTGTCAACAACTTCAGAAATAACATACTACACGTGAGAGTTGTTTAAAAACCCCAAAACCAACAATGCATTTTATTACACTGAACTGGTGCACAGCTTCTTTTATATTCAATTTGTGGTGGCAAGAGGCTTAGTAACATGTTGCCTACAGTTACAACCCAGAATAGACTTGCCATTTTCTCACAAGTCCTTTTCTGGAAAAGAAATCACCACGTGGGATATTATGTATGGAAGTAAAAGGATCTATAATGTATTATGTATGTAATTTTTTGTGTACAAGGATATGTATGAAATATTCACTTCACACTTCTGTTGCCTGAGGGCTGGCAATATGAGAGACGCAATTCAAGGGGAAAAAAAGAGTAAAAATAGGGCTGTGCTGTAGTATTTTGGTTGGCTGTTTGTGTTAATTTTTTTGGTCTTAAGCAGCGCACTGGACTCCCAGGGGACTACCAAGCCCTGACTTTTCTTAGCAGTTTGAATCTCATTTTTCAGTAAGTTATTACACAAACAGCCAGATTGCCTGACAGCACCCACAGCAACAAAGAGTTAATGCTTCCCCTCCAGTCTTAATTCACCCCATTGTGTTTGGGATTGCAGGGATGGAAATGATCACACAGTGAAGTGCTGCAAAGTGCAATCTCTCTAGACACAATGGGGTTGAGTTAAAGGACACAAGGCACTTAACTCTGAATTTCCTTGCTTTCATCCGAACAGGGTTTCTTTAACAGCATGTTTTTGCAGGTTTGTTTCTTCTGGTTTTATTTTACGACATAGAAGAAGTTAGATGCTCATTTGATGCACAGCAAAATTGTTGCATGCCTTCATTTCCAGGCTGAGCTGGGTTTCTATATGAAAAAAATTGTATACCAAAAAAAAAAAGGAAAAGGAACAAAAAGGAAGCTGCATTTAGAAACCTTGCTTTTTGCATGTCAGATTGGGCCCAAAGTGATTTGGTCAGACAAAGGAGATAGGGAGGTTCTAGATTTACATCCCAGAAGAACAGGGTTCATATTAATGAAAGCTGATTTACATGTTAGTATCTTGCAATGATTTTCTTTTCTAAGTGTGTTAATTTCTTTCCTTATCCCTCAGCACAGATTTTTAGATGCTACGAAGATTGGTGTTATCAGCCCTCCCAGGATGGGCAGATAACAGTTTCTCTCTCAGTGGCTGTCAGATTACAGTGAAACTGGCTTTTCTGTTAACAACACAGGCATGTATATACAAAGTGAGTTCCCATACAGAATGCTCTCTCAGAACAGGCCAAATCATTCTTTGCTTCCATATCTATCCTTTAAGGTCTGGGCAGATGGCCTCAGGATGGATAACTGTGAATAAATTGTAGAGCATATGGAAATATCTCTTATGTTAACATGGAAATATGCAACACCCATGTTAAAACAGCAATAGCCCATAGCAAATTATTTTCTTATGCATATTTTCTGTATCATGTAGTCCAGGCTACGTCCTGCCCCTATGCAGACATCCACAGGAATAAGTAGGCACCTATATGCACTTGGGTCTGTACAGAAATATGCTCCAGCCTGGTTCAAGCACTTCCTGCACCCGTGGACAATCTTTGTTTTCTGCAGAAAGTCTGTGCCCTCTCCATATGGGAAACCCCACTCAAAATTCCCAGTCTCCCTGTGGTTCCCCCAAGGTGTGCATCTATGCAGTTTCATAACTTACAGTTACCCCTTAGCAACATGATTTAGCCCTGTGTAATGGTGGATGGCTTGAAAGAATGCCTGCTCTAATCATTAATTACTAATAAATGTCAATTCAGTAATAGAATACAAGCACTGATTTATGTTATAAATTGGCATCTGCATTTCATAAATTGTTTCATTTTAATGGCTTATAATTGCTACATTTCTGAAAGATACAGTACAAAAAATGTTGGACTGGATTCAAAATACATTGGCATGCATGCAATTACTGAAAATGGGGAAAAAACGCAGAGCAAATATTTAATTTAGTATTTGCAGCACTGTAGTGTTATCAGCCTGCACAAATGCTATAATTGTCATCTATAAAGAGACCAAAGCAAAGTGCTCTGGAAAAAGAAAATACATCTCACATGTCGTGGCCTAATCCATCAGTCATTGCATTCACGTGTAATCTTTACTCAGCTTAAGTCAATAGTGTTAGTTATCGAACAGGGGTAACAGGGCTGAATGGAAGTGATAAAAAATGAAAACCTTTTAATGAGAATTTTTTAGCGCCAGGGCCTGATCCCGTTAGTATTTTCTATCGGACGTGCTGCTTACTCCTGTGAGCAACTGACTTTTCTCTCATTATGCCCTCTTAGAAGTGCTGGCAACACAACCCTCCGCACTTACCAAAACCCACACATGACAAAACAGAAAAGAGCACCCTAACGGACCTGCCTATCACACACCTGCAGCCAAGCCTCCTGCAGTTGCTCCTCATTGCTCGGAAACATCCCAAGCCCAGCAGCGAGTGTTTACTTTCCTAACGGTTATGCCGGGAGGATCACAAGGACACGTCTACCTGGAGGTGTGTGTGCCCGGCATGTTTCCTACCGAGTCACTGAGCCTGCTGCAGAGGGTGATGCTCGTGGGGCAGTAGCACTGCACTGTCCCACCTAAAGCTCTTCCCTGATGCACAGCAATGTTGCATCACACAAAGGATTTAGGTCTGGTCGGAAGTCTTACTTTTTGAGTAATTTATCATGATTGTTAAAAAGGAACACTTTTGTGTCAAAGCAGAAACCACGTGCTGCTTACTGTTTCTTTCGCTGGCATTTCAGAGGGCGAGGGTCCCAGGGACAAGCCCAGCTGAAGCCCTTCCCACAAACGCTCTCCCATCCTCACCTCTCCCCACAGCATGGCTCACCGTCCCCCCCTCACGCTGCTGTCCCCATGGCAGGCTCTGCTCTAATCACAGCTCTGAGTTAAATATAACTTCTCTTCTTTTCTTGGAGGTGTGTTTTTAACCTGGACCATGTTAATTATTCAGATTACAGGACAGCCCCTCTGCCAGATCTCTGGCATGGCCGAGGCAGGGGTGAAGGTTGAGGTGGGAGCAAAGAGGAGCAGGCAGGGTTGGTCATGGGTTGTCGTCTCAGAGTGATGCTGCCGTGGTTTCCTTAAAGACTTCATGGTGGGATGCAGCAATGGGAATAACCTCAGAAACGTTTATCTCACTGGGCTTTTAAAATCTCATCCTCTCTTCCCTCTGCCCTTGTGGAGTAGGAAAATTCCTTGATGTCACAAACAGAGGAGGAGAAGGAGGCTCTGAGAAGACGTAACCCCACTGACTTTGGAGTTTAACCCCCCCAGGATCCTTTTGCCTTTGTGGAGACAGCAGCTCCTCCCCACAGTAAATTGCAGCACCCAGTTAGTGCCTGGGTTGGGCTCATGGGAGCTTTTCTTCTTGCTTTTTTGGGGACTGAGAAGCCTCTGTGCACTAGCCTGTTTGGACAACAAACACGTTGATGAAAAACTATTAAAATACCAGTGCACATGGGGAGAAAAATTATGGAAGTTTTCCTCAGAAGAGGGGAAATCACTTCTTGTGAGAGGTATTTTAAGAGCATCCACAGGAGTAATTTTTGAAAGCCATATGCTAGTTATTCACATGCGTGTGACAGAACTCATATATGAGGAGTGATACAGAACACAAACGTAGGTGTTGCACATTTCGTACGTGCATATGTTCGTAGCCTATTCCCAAGTTCTGTTTCTGAAATACTTCATTACACATATGCCATTTTCAGGTTCAGTATTTGGTTACCTTTGGCTTAAGAAAAATGCATTAAATTTATGATTAACATGTTCAAAAAGGCGTGGGATCTAAAACATTTTTATTGGCAGAATTACAATAGTTGCTTTTATAAGAAAATTATGTCAAAATAGGCCTAAATCTTCAAGATTATTCAGTTTGACTTTGTAGGAGTTGGGGCACCACCAGATTAGAAGACCATAAAACAGCACAAACCGATCCGCTTTTGTCTCCCTTGCACTTGCTTTCCTTTCCCTACTCAGCACAACTAATGAAATCCAGGAAACGGCAGTTCATCTGCAAGTTGAGAGCATTTACTTTTCTTAATTGGCCAAAAAATTGACCCTCATCCTACGAGGACTAAGGCAGAGTGTGAGTCATTTATATGATGTAACTAAGAGTTATTGAAACTCCAAATATATTTATAGCAAGCTCAGGGGAATGTAACCTGTTAGCCCCTGCCTCCTACTCTTCTGCCACAGCTCTGACACTGCGGTTTCTCTCTGGTGCCTCAAACCCACGTACCAAACAAGACAGTCACTGTGAGAGTTGGCTCCTGAAGCCGGAGAAAAACAGCAGCACTTGCAGAGTAGCCGAAGAGAAGGTCTCCCGGCCACAGACCTGCACCCATCCGGACCCACACGGCACGGCCTCAGCCGCACTGGTAGCCCATGAAGCTTGGCCATGGCAGCGGCTCCCGCGCTCCTCTGCCACTGCTGTCAAAGGAAAAGGTGTTCAGAGGACTTGCACTAGAAAAGTTATTGACAGGAAGAACAAGCGCTTGAGCCAACTGTCTTTTGGTTGCCCAGGATATAACCAAGAAAATGGTAGGCAGCCAGCCAAGATAAGGAGGTGACTGCCATGAGAGGACTCGTCTTTTCTTAATTCACGACTTCCTCAGGTGTAGCTATTTTAGACCACATTCAGACTGTAATTATTGTAACCATTTAGTTCCAGATTTCAGCTTTTAAACTGTCAACCCTCAGAAAAGCTTAATGAGCTACAGAAGGATATAAATTCCATGCTTTCCCACCGGCAAAGCAAAGAAGCAGAAGGGAGACGAATCAATGGTCTGCTATTCTGATTTTTTTTCTCCCTGTTGTCTTACAAAAGCCACCATTGTTTTTGAAAGGCCTGGGGGCTTTCACTCTGTGACAATGTTATAAGCATTCAGAAACACCCACTCACTTGCTATCACACAAGATGCTTTTAGCCATTGCCCCACAGCCCTGTAACACAAACACGAGCAGCTCTGGAATTATACTACTTCTGAGCACATGAGGACAGACCCCTGTCTTCCACAAGCAGTTCTCCTTAAACTAGCACAAAAATTTGAAGAAAACTTTAACTTTCCATGCAAGTTTCTCATGGTACTTTGCAAGATCTTGCTCTACCTCTGTCTAAAGCACAGTACTCTCAACTCCATGGAAAACATTTAGCACTTATTTGAATACTGCCTCAGACAGATGGAAAGACAAGAGAAATTACTCCTACAATCATAAACAGAAAATAACGTCACTGTACTAAGGACAGTGGTTTAAAATAAAAAAATGTAATTTTTCAGCTGAAATATTATTAACTCTTAATTGATAATACTGATAAATTACATAACGACATCCTCTGTTCCCCACAGAGAAAACACAAGTAACTTTTGTCTGGTGAACAACAATGAAAAAATGTTTAAAAGCAGTTATTGAATGTAAAGTACAGTAAGTAAGACACCACTTTAAATTGGAAAGAAAAAAATGTTTGGAACAACTTGTCAGAAAAGAAAAATAGGGAATGGTCCTTCATGCCGATACAGACGTGAGTTAGAAAAAGAAAAGCTGATAGGAGCACTTCGTGAGGAATAAAGTGACAACCAAACAGAACAAAATTTTAAACAATTTTTAACTTTCCTCCTTCTTTCCAGTCAAGAACAATGTTAATATAAGTATTACTCATCTGTTTTCTTCCATGTATTTATAATTTTACGGTACGCTTCACAGATCAGTTAAGCCAGCATTACTCCTGTACGGAATGGCACTGGATGGCAAGGGAACTCCATCACAAATCTGTTACTGTGATGTTCATTTAACTCCAATAGGAAAGGCAAGGGGAAAAGCCCGGCTGGCAGATTTATTGATTACATTTCACCAATGGCCAGCAAGAGGCAAGCACTCTGAAAATCCCCAAAGGTGATCATTAGTACTGAGTAACTGTCACTAAACATTAGCACCATCAGCAAACTGGAACTATAAGAAAGTGTGATGCTTTAAATGTGAGGCCCAAGAGGGATTGCCTGTAGTCCAAAGTAAAAGTGGAACATCTTACATCATGGCACCTGTGTTTGAGACAACTGAAATTCTTTTTTTATATATATATATATTCATGCATATATAGAATGACTTATAAAATTGGCCTAGCGCAGTCAGGCAAATTGGGCAGGGCTACCTACCATAGAACACAAAATTAATGTGTCAAGCTAATTTCGCGGTCCACTTGCCTGGAGCTGATTAGGACCAAATTAAACTTGGTCCTAATCAGCCTGAGTGCTTTGCAGGTAATACAGAAATCCATGGGATATGCTTATTACTGTAAAAGCACGTGCACATTATCTGCACGAGCAGTGTAAGAACAGGTTTACCAGAATAATTGGTGGTTTCACACTTTCTAATGCATTGCTAGCTCACCTATTTTTGGTGGATTTTTATTTGAAAGTCTCATGTTTCCATGGCACAGAGGAACCAGACATCAAACATGCAATTTTTCATTTTCATACTTGAATCTGATCTTCTGATCCTTGGCTTGCCGAAGGAGCACTTTCTGTATCTGAGGCGACGAATTTAGGCATCACAGGAAGAGAAAGTACATGAAGGGTTTTGCCACTTCCCATCAGCTCCTGGCTATCTCCTCTTTTTTTTAATCACATCCTCTGATTCCCATACGTGTGCCTTTTTTCCATGGGAAACAGCAGGAACAATGCCCTTTGTACTGCTGGCAGACAGCTGCTTCTGATATAGACACACCACTGCCTTTTGTGTACTGGAAGCATTGCCTCAGCCAGGAAAGAGACTATTTGAATTCTGCCCTCTTGGTCAGTCTATAGTCCTTGCAAGCACTCGCTCTGAACACAATATCCCAACAGAGAAAGTTATTTCTTGCAGTGACCTAGCATCAGCCCCTTTCATCAAGGGGCCACACCGACAAAAGCACAACGCTGTAAAAGGTCCTTCCCCTCCTGGTGGTACCTGGCAGTCACAGCAGAAAACAGAAGATGTGGGAACGGGCTCTGGGCAGGCACATTCACCAAAAGCATCTTATCACCATGACCCTTCTCCTGCCTTGTGATTCTGCATGAACAGGAACAGAGCCACTGTATCATCCTACGCAGAGGCCTGTCCGCGGTATATAATCCAAACAGTGAGAATTATGGATGAGAATTTCATGCGCTTGAGAGACTGATGTCTCATGAAGCATGACTGGGCATGTAGATTAAAACTTGAAATTAGATGTGTAGTCTATAAATAGATATATTCCAGAGGGCAAGGTCTAAAGCAGCAAAAGGAAGATGAGCTCCCTCACAGCTTTCCACCAGTACTCTGGGGAGACTCAAGTTCTCCAGTACAATGAGGAAAGAAAACTGGCATGCAGCGTGGGACACTGGACATCAGGGGATGAGGATTCAGATTTGCAGCTCTTCACTGAGGCCACGCAAGTTACCTCAGAGCCCTCTGCTTCCTTTTTTCCACTTCCTGCCTTTTTTTGTCCTGTTTTCATCAAAACAGTCAATCTGTTCAGATTTATCAGCACATCCATGTTCAAGTTAGGCTCATGTGTCAGGGCTACATTGCATAGCTGGCAGCAGAGCTGTGCTAGGTGACCAGAGTCCCTGGCTGCTGGTGGCTACCAGGCATTGCTGAGACCTCACTGCCTGTGCTACCTCCGTGAACACTCGGTCTAGTGTCCTCACACAATCCAGCCATGGGACATCTGGGGAACCTCTGCTACCTGTTAAATATGAAGGTGCTGGGATACATCTCACACAGTCAGTAAGCCTGGTCATCCCTGACCAGGATGACAAGTTCTGTATGAGAGACTTCTGCCTGAGCGTACACTCCCACGATCTTTCTGGTAAACCGTTTGGACGGTTTATACATCATACAAGATTGTGTCGGAAAACAATTCTTTAAAACCAAGATAACAATGAAGACAAATATAGGTTCACTAAAATACAGTGATTTATACTGGAGATGGATGCAGCTCCACAACGTCCAGCTCAGTTGTCTCAGGCTGTTTTACATTCCGTTTTCCAGTTCCAATTTGTATTTCTAAGCTTCCATCCCTAGAGACATGCATAAGAGGCAGCTTTACAAAATGCTTACTTCTATGCCAGAACCTACATTTTCATCTTCAGAACCTATTAATTTTGTATCTCTTGCAGTGAGTTAAGGTTTGAAAAAAGGACCACTGGCTCAAAAAAAAAAAGATATCTCCATTTGATCATCTTTTATTTTGATGTGCATCTGACAGCATTGCCTCAGCATTCAGGTGATGTTCTTAAACTGTGACATTTTCACTCTCTTTAAGAAACACATTCTTTCTGAATAATGAACTCACACTTATAATTGCTGTTGCCTTAAAGAAAAAAAAAAGTAACTTTGCAACACTTTGCCAAGTCTCATCTCCGTATTTCCATATTGTGCTAAGATATTGGCAATTATTATTTAAGTCAAAAGGGAAAAACAAAATAATTTACATCATCCATCACAGCTCCCTTGCATGAATAAATTACAAGACACCATGGCAAATCAATCATGGGGAAAGGAACAATCCGCATCAAACACTGTATTTGTGTGTGTAATCTTTTTAATATTTTCTGACCTCGTATATCAAAACAGCAGATTGAATTCTGTGAACTTTAAGTAATACAAAGCTGTTTATCCTGAAGTCCCATAGGGAACCTCTAATCTAATCAGTTAAACTCAGGACACAGCCATAGGAATAAAGAGGACAGACCTAACTCACTCAAATTCCAAAATCTGTTTGTCATTCAATTTGGTTTGCGTAGACAGTAGGATCTTAATACAAGAATCATCTCCTAAGGGTGTATGGATGACACTGTGTGCAAGAGGACCTGGTTGCTGATTGTAGCAGCTAATACTGCAATAGTTGTGCTTAAGGATTTGTCAGTAGATGCCAAGAGACCTCTGCTTTCTTTAGGAAAAAGATTAAGCAGCCCCTCTGCTCTTCCCTTTTGGAAAAAATATTTTTTCCTTATTGTCAGTCTCAGCTAACAGGGCAAGGAGTGGTTGTCCAGGATGAACCTGTTCCCTTCTTGCTTCTGGAGACAGCCAATGCTCCAGGGCAGGAGGGCATGGGATGGGGGAGAGGATGTGAATGAACTTGTTATCTTCAAAAAGATAAAAAGCAAGTATTGAGTCTAAATTCACCAAGGGAAACACATTTCCCATTTGTGACGAACACCAATACAATGAATATACATGTGAATCTGAATTACTGTATTTCACTTCAGGGCTTCCAGAAAAGTTGGTGATGCAAAAGCCTCCACAACAGTGCTGTCTCCACCACCAGAAAGTTTGTGTGCCAAAACAGGCTTGTTCTACTGCATAAGTACAAGCTACATACATCCACTCTCTGCAAATGCGTCATTCTCTAGGCAACAGATCTTGGAAGGTAAAACTTCAGCAGGACTCTTGTCTGTCTTTCCTAAGGCATGCAGCGCATGTCTGCCCTCCTGCTGAACATCACTTGGTATCTTCTAACATTTACATATCCACTCTTATTCCTTCCCACAGTCAAATCCTCTTTTATAATCCTGCTTCAGGGTCACAGTTCTGTAGAGACTGGTATTAAGGGGATTCAAGCAGACTGAAAGGAAAACAGACCTCAGAGTTAATTTTGATAGGTGCTGCGTATATCCATGGCCAATCCGTGCTTCAGAGGGTTCCTCAGTGAACTACAATAAATGGAGACCTAAAAGAAAATGATCTAGTCCTGTTTCACAGATGGAGGACTGGAGCACTGTAAGTGGTAACTGCTGAGTGACTGGCTCAAAATCAAAAAGGAACTTTGAGCACATAAAAATTTGAATTCAGATCACCCATATTCATGGTAAAATATTTTGGTTTAGGGCTTTGGTGGATTTCCAGGGGTAGAAGGAAATCTGATTTTTCTTTCTCCGTGGGGAAAAAAAAAGAACTGGTAAAACTGATGAAGTCTTAGCAATAGACACAGAACTGCCTATTGTGGAAATATTCCCAGTATTACCAATTGTTCAAGAATTACTACCTGTTTTTGATCTAGTATTTTTACTGCTTCTGCAAGTGTGCGTGCATGTGTGTGTGTGTGTGTTGAAGGCACATTATAAATGTTATACCCCTGTCTCACCCCCCTGCTCTATTTTCCTTCCTCTCATATGAACTAAGTGTCCTAAATTTAATTTCCCCCCTTACAAATTGGCTGGCCTTTCATGTCAGGAGAGAAAACGCCCACTCAGCATAGCTTGAAAGGAACCTGTCTGTGGTTGGGAGGGAAAAGTCGAGGTGCCGCTTTAACTAACTAAATTAAATACAACTAGAGCTCCAAGCAGCTGGCAGGTTTGATTTGGATGTAGGATGCTGTGAGATAGTGATAAGTGAGCGCTCAGGACCAAAGGGAATTAAAAGGCTGTACTTCGGTTTAATGGAGTCACTCTCTTTCTGTGGCGCATCCATTAAGGACACCGTGCTGGCACGCGGCGGTGCCTGCACCACTTAAACTGCAAAAGGCCAGCTTCAAATAAGGCTGAGCTTTGGGCTCTGAAGGACACAAGTGCATGGCTTTTGGGGAGGGACAGAAGGAGGTCCTCACCACGCTGTCCTTAGGCTCCTCATAACCTTGTGAAGGAAGGGAAAGCTTCTGCCGGACTAGAGTTTTGGATCCTGCTCTGGACCACGTGGGAAATACCTGCCAAACAGACCAAGAGGTTGTGTTGGTTTTGGCTGGGACAGAGTTAAATCTCTTCATAGCAGCTAGTATGGGGCTATGTTTTGGATTTGTGCTGGAAACAGTGCTGATAACACAGGGATGTTTTCGTTACTGCTGAGCGGTGCTCACACCCAGAGCCAAGGCCTTTTCTGCTTCTCACCCACCCCACCAGCGAGGAGGCTGGGGGGGCACAAGGAGTTGGAGGGGACACAGCCGGGACAGCTGACCCCACTGACCCAAGGGATACCCCAGACCATATGATGTCATGCTCAGTATATAAAGCTGGGGGAAGAAGAAGGAAGGGGGGACGTTCGGAGTGATGGCGTTTGTCTTCCCAAGTCCCCGTTAGGCGTGATGGAGCCCTGCTGTCCTGGAGATGGCTGAACACCTGCCTGCCCATGGGCAGTGGGGAATGAATTCCGTGTTTTGCTTTGCTTGTGTGCGCAGCTTTTGCTTTATCTGTTAAACTGTCTTTATCTCTACCCAGTTTTCTCACTTTTAGTCTTCCGATTCTCTCCCCATCCCACCGGTGAGGAGTGAGCAAGCAGCTGTGTGGGGCTTAGTTGCTGGCTGGGGTTAAACCAAGACAGACGTGGTTCAGAGAGTGCAAGAAAAATCACATTATCCTGAATGAGAAATTTGTCTGTCTCTATTAAAGAATTCCTTAAACCTTGTAATGAAAAGAATTACAGAAAACAGTTTCTTCCCCCATCTTTTCAGTTTATTTAATAGTGCATTAGACAGCAGTTTGTGTGTAGTCAGTATTCCCTTGCTCTCTCCTAGTATTACTATTTCTCTTGTTCACGTAAGCCCTTCCCTGAGGAACAATGAAGCTGGGAAAACATTTTTAAAGATTATGATTCAACTGTAAAAACTTACTATTTGTCAGTGTCACCAACAGGCAGGTGTAATGCCTGAAAGTGTCTTTCAACTCTGCTTTCTAAAAGGACTGAAAATGTAAATGGAACTTTGATTTCATAATTAGTACAATAGATTTGACACATGTCTGCCTCTGGTAACAAGGGGAACTTTCCCTACATTCACAAAATACTATGAAACCTCCTCAAGGGAGATGTTGCAGAAGTGAAAAACTGTGACTGGGTGCTGTAATATGCTATGTTTCAAACCAGCTACCCAGCAAAAGACCTCTGCAGACAGAACAGGTTAAATATTCAATTTTAAGGCTTTTTATTCCTTTTCTTTTAAAAATATTAAACTTTTTGTCTATTTGGAGAACTTAAATTGTAAGTGCCGGAGCATGGAAATATTGGTCACTAGATGCTGACTGCTTATTATCATAAGCAATTCCCTTGAATGTCACGATTTCTAACTAATATTATTTAGAAGACTGAACAACAGATTAATTATCATGACAATGAGTTTGACAACCCTCATTTCCAACAAGCAGTCATTACATAATCCTTGGTCTTTTACACAATTCAAAGCTAATCTTTAATTTTGGTTGTTTTGTGTACATATGCCAATATAGCTTATGTGGTAAAACAACTCAAGAACATGTAAATATATTCGTTTCCTCACGCACAGGGAAAAATATATTGGGTTAAGTGCCACATAATTTGAATGGTTATTGATTTCAAAAGGAAAAGCACCAAGTCACATGAGACTGTACATACAGTACAGACAACACCAAGAGAGATTCACAATAAAGAAAAGAAAGAAAATATCCCTCCAAAGATGATGACTCTCCAACCAAATTCAGTCCTCTTCTTCATCTTTAATTTATTTTATCTGATAGTTCTTCATTTGTCCTTTCTTGGAGGTGAGGTCATTACTACTCTCTGCATTACATCAGCAGCCAGAAACCCCAACTGTAATCAAGATCCCAGTGTGTTAAAAACTACTGTGGAAAGAGACAGTTTCACCACAAATGTCTTAGAAAATGTCAACTGTGTGACTAGGAATCAAATGCCTTAGTTGGTATACTTGCCTAAGTGAACAGTGCAAACAAATAGGCTGCATTTATGCAATTAGAGATTGCAATTACGCAGTGAAAGCTATGATTTCAGTGAAACTGCTTCTTCCTTTAAATTGCCAGGATTATGCCCACTATTGCACTAGAATTGGTAAAGATGGGAGAGAAAAGTAATGGGAAGGTGTGATAGTTACCACTTTGGATGCAATTGTTTTAGTCTATAACAAAGACAGTTTGTTGTATATCAGTATAGCTTTGTGTTTTTTGTGAGGCAAAGCTATTTAAAAGGTGTATTGACAGC
This sequence comes from Haliaeetus leucocephalus, assembly GCF_000737465.1. Classification (NCBI taxonomy): domain Eukaryota; kingdom Metazoa; phylum Chordata; class Aves; order Accipitriformes; family Accipitridae; genus Haliaeetus; species Haliaeetus leucocephalus. Next base: position 18,082,669 of record NW_010972436.1, on the reverse strand, counting down.
ATGCACTGCATGGAAAAGATCTGTAGGAAGGTCTTAATGGAGTTTCTATACATCAGTTCTAGAAAAAGGTCTTGTTAGATATTTTATCTATTGCACCTAGATATCAAGATATTTCTGGCTACTTATGTCATACTATGCTCTAAAACAATGAAATGATAGTGATTCGAGTTAAGTATTTCACTGTAGGTCTATATTAAAAATGGGAAGAAATGAATGGCTGTCTGACATTTCCCAGCTTATCAGGCTTTTTAGATGGCCATTATTTTCCCAAGCAACTTCCCATTAGAAGTGTCAAGACTTCCCGAGATAGAAAACATGCAATTTTGCTCTACTTTCTGTAATCATGACAAAATAAATGTCCAGTGAACCTTTATTGGAAGGGGAAAATGAAAGGAGGTGAACCCGACATTATTCATCCAGAAGTTATTTTGAAAACCTTCTGGATACAACGTCTTGACACATAAAACTAAACTCTGCCTTCAAAATAAGTGACTTTGGCTCGGACTAATTTAGTAGGACTTAGTGGTATTCAGAACATATCCAGACCTGCTCACATCTTTTGAAGCCTGATTTCAATACCTAGGATCTCAAATTAATGTAGAAGAATTTGAAAATCTTGGTGTTAAGAGTGAAGTTAATGAGAAAAAATTGAGAACTGACACAGCAAAGGACATTTTCTAGAAAGTTGGATCTGAAATGGATCTGCACGTCTAGGTTCCTTTAGGTATCAAATCTGACCACTGCCACTGCTGTGTAGGTAGGGCTCTGACAGTGAATTTTTAGCTGATTTAGCTGTAATCTAAGAAAACTGTTTACTCCTGCCCTCTCCTAGAGGTTGCCAACCCTTTGCCAGGGCAGAAGGGTGCAGGTGCTGGTATCTTCACCATCCCAATTCAAAAGGCAGTGCTTCAGCGCAGCAGGGATAGGGGCTCTCTGCTGGGAGGCCAGCCTGTGACAGCAGCAGCTGGAGGACAGGCATAGCCAACACCGTGACCATCCGCTGCCAAGTCATAGAAGCTCTAACCCTTCTTCTACAACTGAATTAAGGCCCTTGGTACAAAGACTATAGGGTGCAGGTCCTTGGAAGAACAGAGTGGTATTTTCTGGTACCTAGGGGTATGGCTTTGGAGGGGAAACATTTCCCACAGTAATCATGGGGTGACGCATTCGCCTCTCTTACCCTGGAGGAGCACATCCGTTCAGTGCTCTAAAAGGCTACCTACCTTCTTCTCTCACAGGATCTAGCCTATGATGTTCAACTTCCATACTTCTGTTTTCACAGCAACACTGAAGGGGTCCTGAGAGAGCTACCACAGACTGTCTTTAGGTTCAGAATGGTTGTTCAGCCTAATCTGGCAAGGCATTTTAGTGATATAATGACAGACTTAGTTGTTAAACTTGTGTAACAACCCTTGGGGATCTCTTATTCCACAATATAATGGCTTTGTCTGGTTACTTTTATTTTATTTAGCTTACAAGGTATGAACCCTGACCTATTCTACAAGAATCTCTGGAATTGTTTCTTTTTTTTTTTAAAGCCAAATACCATCCCACTGTAGCCCCACATGACAGCCAGCAGCACTCCTTCTCTACACATTTTCTCAGAGCTCCCACAGCAACACAGATGTGGAGGGAAGAATGATGAACAAATGGAATTAATATACTGCAGAAAGTAAAATTCAGTTAATAAAGCAATATCCGGGTACAGTCCACCGTAAAACAAACCTTGTTTTCCATAAGAAATAGAACTGTAATTTTCCAAAGACACCTCAGCAAATACAATACCTTCCTTACATTGGATTAAACATGATCACAGGAAAAACAAGCAAATGTAGTTAGACTTGAAGTAGCAATTCTCTTTCTGGCGGCATTCCTCCTCATTTCTGCAGAATTATGCACCATTCTTTTTGGATAGTGCAAATGTTCCACTGAATCTTGGTTTTAGCTGAGTTCTAAATAACCTTGTAAGACAATAATAGTTTTTTTTCACAGTGTCTGAATATAGTATCTGTGCAAATCTAACCCAACTGCCAGATACCGGTTCACTTTCCTGTACGTTATTGTCATATGCAATTATATATCAAATGAAAACATATGCTGACTTTTTGCTAAGTATTGAAAAAACTTTTTTTTTTTATTTTTGTGGTATTAAGCAGGCATTCAGCTACCAGGAGTAGTTTTATAATACATAGCAATATGTAGTATATTTTATTTCATTTGGTCATGCTGGAACTGCTTCACTTCCTCCATTTGCTGGGGTTTTCTGGTGGCATCTTTAAAACCAATTATTATCTATCATTACTGCCTGCAAGGAATAGCCATACATTTTCTCACTGTAGAAATAATCAGCAGTAACAATGCAATATCAAGCTGCTACCTTTTTAATGAGCTGAGAAACATAACCATTAATTTATTGTAGCTTCTCATGTCACAATAAAAATACATCCATTTTTTTTTAATAAAGTCAAACCCACTGAAATTACTCTACCTGTAAAACACACTAATAAGCATTTGATTGACTTAATTAACATTATGTGTTATTTCAATGCTCTTGATGAACTACAGCCCATGAAGTCCAGCACAGTTTTATAATTCTTAAAAATCATTTTAGAAAATACAAAATCATAACATTCCAATTAGAGAATTACCTGCCAGTTTCCTGTACTTTAATTATACCTACGAATAAATATCCAGAAATGCCTAAGTAGACAAAGAATATGAAAGCTGAAATTCTTAAAAGTGTCCAAGTTTTACAATTTAGATGTTAAATACTTAAGGCCAAATTTTAGAAGGCATTCTGGTGTCTGAAGGTGCACACCATTGAGCTGTATCATTTTCAGTTATGCCCATTTAGCTCAAGATACGTTGAGCACACAGTTTTGAAAACATCTCTACGCCATCTGTGTCTTTACTACCCTATATTTAGTACCCTAACAGCATTATGCTTTGAAACGAAAACACGAATGCACTGTTTCCATCCTTTTTCCTCTCCCTTTGCTTCCACTACTGTTTTATATTTTCACACAACCCGTACCGGTCTTCTGCGTGGTCGTGTGGGGATGGCCTCAACTGTCCAGATGTGTCCTACCAGCAGAACAGGCAACACAGTGCCCACCTGGAGGGCTGGAGCTCAGCTTGGCTATGAAATAGCACGCCATCACCAGCACACTACCGGTTTTACATATGTCCATTGGCAGGCACACAGATGTTGAAGGCATTTTCTCAGCAGAAACAAAATGCTTGGAGGTCAGGTGCAAGCAAAGGGCCCTGACCCACGTGCACTGCGACAAGCAGTCGAGGCAGGGAAGACAATCCTTCCTTCCAAGGCTTCCCTCCTGCTGCCTCCCAGCATGACAGTGGGAGGGAAAATGCACAGCTCAGAGGAGTCTAAATTTGAACAGCTGAGCTCGAATGAGAGCCTTTTACCTCCTCAGGATTATTTTATAAATGTAACTATTTGTCTTTTTTGTCAAGGATGAGCAAACCAGCAGTGGAAAACACCAAAAAATATTTCAAATTAAAACCAATGCTTAACTAATTTCATATAAAATTGTGCCCACTGCTTTTTCATTCTGAGACAATTGCTTTTTTATTAGAGATTTATGAACGCCTGAGAAGTATAAAGAAATACTGACACAGTAGCACTATTCCCAAGTTATTGACCTTATTATATCAACCCTAATGAGAATGCTGCTTTATATTTTAAGAGGCTTCTGTTCATTTCTGATTATGGTCCATCAGGTTTTTTCTATATATGGGCTGTAAATAAAATGGAAAGCACATTTGGAATCTGAAGTCTATGTATACTTACTTAATCCAATCAAATAAAAAATACTTGCCTTAGCAGTCTAATAGCCTCTTACAGAAACATGCCACATTTAATTTACATGACGATGAGACGGGAAAATGGATTAAGTAGTGGCTGATCACCTTGGGATAGACAAAAAATGATGGAGCCCCATGACACCCTGAACCCTTTAGGTGCAAGGGAACTGCCTCAGTGCCTCTGCTCTCTGTGTAGGGCATTCTCTTGAATAGCATGCTGCCACCCTGTTCACAGTTTCCACATCACAGAAGTTCATATAGTCCTTGGCAGACTGGATTAATATCTCTCCCAGGAGGGGCTTTACTCATGAAGTCCCACTGGTGCTCCAAAACAGCCAGACTCATGCCATAAAGCTATAGTAGTGCAGGACCCCCACTTCTATCTTCCAGACCCCCGCTAAAATTTTTCTAGACCCACTATATAAATATCATTTTGGAGGAATAACCACCAGCAAATTTATGTGCACAATAGTGTAACTCCTGCCCTAGCTGCCATTCTAAATCAAATTACTCATTTTTTTTTCTTTTACTCTTGGTCACTGTGGCCACACAGCCCTGGTGGGACAGAAGAGCATGAGGTAACCCTCTGAAACATCTGCATTTTCTCCTATACAGTGTCCTGTACACCAGTGTCACTACTGATCCCAAATCATCCTTTTTCCCCCGGGACAGCAGGAATCCCATTACTATGCATTCATAGGGGAAGGAGAAGTTGCCCTGAATTGGCCATAATTTCCATTCTATTGGCACCCAAGCTGGAGAGATGTCTCACTTGAGATCTGAAAACTCCTGGGTGGCCTTTCTTGTCTACCTTTTTAGACACCTTTACCGCCTGAAAGCTCATTTGGCTCAAACAGATGGGTCCACAAGAGCTGGCAAAAAAATTTCTGCCGCTCTGGGGAGTGTAAGTACTTCCATGCATGAGAGGCAAAAAAGTAGCTGATGTGTGAGGTGACATTCAAAGCAAGATCATTGCACTGCTGCCTCTGCAGAACAGAATTATTATTTTCTGCTGCTGTTCTCTGCGTGTGAGTTGAGGCCGCAAGCCAGGCTGGTGTCTGCTGCAGAGAAACAGAAAGAAGCACGAACATGTTTTCATGCCTTATAGCTGAATTCTGCAAGGCATAGCACATCTTTTTGGAGGTCATGAGCCTCCCCAGCTAGGTCAGATCAAACACCTTCCGGGTTTGCACCCCTAAGGAGAAAACATACTTTTTTATGATATAAATGTCAAAGAGCTACAGCCTGTTAAAATGTGTTACTGCCTTCTGGGTAATTTTACACTGACTTTAATTATGCTCCATCTTCATTTGAAAGCCTGATTAGCGTACAGTTCAGCCGAAGCCACATTGCCTGCCCAGCTGTATGCAGACCCACGTGGGGGAGACATGCCAGAGACACAGCAGATACTGAACTATACTGGGAGTATCTCACATCTGTACCAATTTCATATGCAGAAGAACTAATAGTCTCTTCTGCTCTTTCAGACCCTGGGATGTCTTGACTAACACAACTTAGATGCTAGAAATACTGCTCTGACTTAAAACTATGCAATTAAGTGAAATTTCTCATTCCTGTTCCTTTATGAAAGATAAGACAGTTATACCAACAGAACTATGCCATTTCAGACATAATGAAGACTAACACTGGAATTTAAAGCTGTGGTCCATATGTGATGGTACGCTAGAAAGAAAAATATTCAACCATTTGCCATTCAGGTTTTATTTTTCTTATGCCAAGGTAGGGGACATTTTTGTTCATTAATACCAAACAAACATTTGTTTCACATGACTTTATTCCCATCTAGTGCAACACTGAAGCAGAACAGAACTATAGATCACCTTCAATCAAACCAGCTTCCAGTATTTATGTTTTCAATGTTAAGGGCAGAATATGCCAGGATTACTGAACAAAGATTACAAGCAAAACAAAGTAATATATTTCCACCTTGCTGTGACACACAACTTTTTCAGACGTCATGCGCTAGGACAAGTATGATGTCCATGTAGTTTCTTCTTTTTCACTCCAGGATGCACTCGGGTCATTTTTATGTTTGGTAACATACTTTTACATCATTGCTCATTCTTCACTGGTCTGCAGCTCCACACATCCAAGTTTCATTACATGATGCTTTTTGCATATGTTAGATACTATTTCAGTGTTCTCTGAGTTACTCCTAAAACCAGTTTTTTCCATGTCCATGTCTGCATTTCTTTAACTGACCACTACTGAGCTGTGTATAGCCATGGGGTCCCCAGTGCCCAGCCGTGCCCTGTCTCTTATCACCCCATGTCTGCATGCCTGTGCCCATCCTGTGTCTCCCTCTCTCAAGGCCTCTGCTATAATACCAAGTCTGCATTTCTCTGCATGACATCGTTGTGTTAAAGCCATAAATATCTTATTCTATACAGCATAACTGTTTGTATGTCTATAAAGCTCCGGTTGTACCACACAAAGATAAACAAAAGTAAAACAAATGAGCCATAGCTACGTGGTCAATTAGAGAATTTGCTGTCACAGCGTAACCAGGGAAAACAAAGCTGCAGGCAGGTCAGGAGTTCAGACAGAGCAAACTTATCAAGCCTCAGTCCTGAGGCCTTCCAAACTCAGTACAGAGCCTATGGCCTGTTACTAGCAATGGCAATAACTGTTACAGGGCTACACGGACAGTGTCATGAAACTGTACTGTGCCAAAGATGGCATGTCTTGGGAAGACTGCAAAGCTGTGACTTGAGAACGGGGCAATACCATGGAGACATCTGATCCTGTACACCTTTGTCACTTCTATGTGTCCTAGTTGGGGCAAAGGCATTTTTCTCTTAAGTTAAGTTAATCATTTATTAAAGGTGTCTCAGGCTCTTTAAACTATCCTGTCTGCAATCTCTTTAGGAGATGTGAGCCTTGATGAGTTTTTTGCTTTGAGAGCTTGAAGCCCAAGCAGCTTCTGTTCATGTGAGATGTGCTTTTTGAGTTTATACAGCGCTGATTTTTTCATCTTCTAGCAACAGTGGGATGTTTTATTTTTTCTTAAGAAGCAATATTTTTTCTTAAGTACATACAGTATTCAAAAGAGTAAGCAACTGGTGGCTGGTCAGTGTTAGAGGAAAGAATGAAGCTGAAGTACCCTCAGCCACTTGGCATCTTGAGTCACTCAGGCAAATGCAAATCCCCTTGGTAAAAATATTTCTCAACATTCGAGTTATGACAGCATGAAAATTTAAAATGTGATCTTAACTTTACTCCCAGATGAATGTCTAGTATTACTGAACTGTAATATCACACGTATCATTATTAAAATAAACTAACATTTGAAAATTGCTTTCAGGGTAGGCCTCAGACATTTCGGAGTCCACTGAAATTTAGGAACTTGGTGGGTCCTAAAATGCAAATTTGTCTTCCCCTTTCATGCTGTCAGCTTTCCTTTCCTCTATTCCAACCTGCATTGCTCTTGACTGCACTTTGAGTTCTCTAGCCATGACTTGGGCCCCTGCTTTCTCACCCTCCTGTCCCCCATCGCATCCCCATCACACTCATCCCCAGGTTCCTGCCTCTCACAGCTGGTGCCACACGTCCCAAGCTAGGGGCACAGGTCTTGGCTTAGTCTCTGCTTTAGAGCAGCAGACACATGGGACGGGGTTACCCCTCAGCTCTGCAGCTGCTGCCTCTTTGGGCACCCACGTACCTCCAGAGGAAAAGTTCAGCCCACCAAGATATATGACCAGGTAAACCTGTTACATGGCCAGGTACCATGCAATTATCCGATGGTCAGGAAACTGGTCTGCATGGACTGGACAGACCTGCAGGGTCCCAAACAATCCCTTGATTTTTTTGTCTAAGGCTGCCCTGTCTGTGTACTCTGCTATTTATAAAAGATAACCAGATCTATCAATCTCGTGCATAATAACTACAAATTAAATAGCACTGCACAACTTATTGCAAACACAATATAGTAGAACAACAAGGGAAATATGTTATCTTATCTGTGCATTCTCATATTGCCTGCTTATCTTGGGCCTATCAGTGTAGTCATCTAAGTCCTTACATGAGCATCAATATGAACAGCAAAGTCCCTAGTGGATCAACGGTGATGTTTCATTAACAGCACCTTACTCCTCAATAACAAAATACTCTCATTAGAGGTGAACTCTGACTGGAGAAAAGAAACTTCTAACCTTTTTTCGCCCGTCCATAACCATCCTTAACCTCAACACTGAGTCGAGAAAACAAACCTGCCATGACTAAATCAGTTGCAAAACATAACTGCCGAAGTGATCTCTAGTGATCTCCTCTAGTGTAGATTTTTTGAGAAAAAGGGGACCTGTCTGCATCACCCATGTGTGTCAGCATTTTATTTCTCTTTACGCTTTACAAATTCTAAAATAAACTTAGAACTTGTGTAGGGCATCAGAACTGGCAGTGCTGAGTTTCCCCAGTTAGCTGTGAGTCAGGATGGCATGGAGAATGCTGGTGCTCCAACTATAACCAGCCCAGGCAAACCACTTTATAGGAATGGGAACCCTTGCAGTAAAGTAAACATCTGCACATGATGGATGATCTGAAGCCTTAGGTCCTTCCATTTCACAGACACCATTGAAATGCCATCAGTCATATAGCGGTTTTCAGTCATCATATCAATCAAAGCCATATTTTAGTAAAATTTAGGAGAAACACTTTGCATCCTGAGTTATCAGATCTCTGCCTTTCAGTGCTTATGATATTGTTACATTTTTCACTGAATTGCTTTGGAAAGAGCAATTACAAAAGTTCCTGGAAATGAAATGAAATCGTGCTGGCTTATGCTTATGCAGCAACTTCTAGCAACCCTCTGGAAGAATTAAGGGCCAAACCTTATGTTTCTAGGTGCTTAACACAGTAACTAGCAAACAATTTTCAGTTAGACTAATGTCCTAAACTCTCATTCAGACAGGAAGAAAGCCTGGATTTCAGCCTTTTTTGGAAGGAATAAAAACAACCTAAGCAGTTCAATTTTTATGAGGTTCATAAAAAGAGGGCTTTTTATGCCAAAATCAGAATAAAATGGAAGCATTGCACAAGGTGAGTTTTGGCAAACCTGTTTTTCCCATGTTCTGTAGACAGGACAAGCAGGGACAGAGAAGACTTGAAGGTAAGGATTTTGTGCTGACAGCATGTAAAGCCAAGCTGCCTCATGCTTCAGGCAGGACAGGCAGAGTTTCAGATCCTGCCAAGAAGCTGGGCAGCCCCAGGGGAGGGTACGTTTTTCTCATTTAAGGAGGTGAAGTTTGTCTTCATATCTAAGCAGCACAGCAACAGCTGTGATGAGGCTCAGCAGGTATCATCTGTCCTAATTGTAATAAGGTGGTTGTGTGCAGAACTGGATCTCTGAACAATGTAAATCAAGGCAACGCTGTGGGCTTTCAAGTACCTGTACCAGTTGGTGGCACCAGCTGGGTATCTGTCTCATTCCTTTTATATCCCTCATGATTTGCCATGAGAGGCAAATCCAAGTGTGTAATCCTGATCCTACTCAGGACAAGAGCAAAGCACTTGAAGTCCAGCAGAGTCCAAGTCCCCACACAGAACTTGCAGGTTTCAACAAAACACTTAAGCCCTCCCTTCTCAAGGCACAAGAGCTAGTGCTTCTGGCCTGTTTTTCCTGTAACTAACCCATGTTTCAAGGCAGGATATTGACCCATGAAATTCAGAGTATGTGTCTTTGTACCTCTTCTTCAAAATACACACCAGCTCCCATCACTGAAGTTATCAACAACTCTCAGAGAAACAAACCCTGCTTCTTGACAGCGACACCAGAGTGGAGCTGCTTTAAGCCAGCTCCACCAACCATTCCTAATGACTTCAGACAGCTCCTGCATGTTGCCTTGTCTGATGGACATGCTGTTTGCCTGCTTGGTTAAGACAGGCAGTTTCTTTGCCTGTTCTTCCAGAGGATGAAGGTACAGATGTATGGGTATGCCTCATACCAGCAACACACTCTCCTGTGGAGGGTCAGTGCACAGGTGCACATTCTGAAGAGCCTTCTAAAGCTGGGAAGCCTAGTCAAACTGCCAGCTACCCACACCTCTGAATTTTGCGACCAGTTAATAACATCTACTTTTCTAACTTAGATCCACCCATACAAAAGGCCATGTCATATCTAATGGTACTGGCACTGAGCAGTCACTGGCACTGCTTGGCTATCGTTGTGGTCTAAAGAATTAATTTGAAACTCTTTCTGTTCCCGGGGATGGGAATATCCAAAAAGCAGCAACAAAAAGGGAAATGAGTGCTCACAAATGCAATAGTATACATTTCAATCTAACATCATTATGAATGCCTTTGGCTGTAGGTATTTTGTGGTTTATAATTAACAACCTGTAAAGACAAAGCAACACACATGCAGAGCTTTAAATAATTTGGTATACTGCATCTCATTTTTGAAGTTGTCTTTTAATAGTTCTTTACAACATATTCTGGAGCATATCATTACGTAAATTTTTTAGACTGAACTAAAACACAGTCTTTTTTTAAAGTTAAACTTGATATCATGTTTTCTTGAAAGCTGTAGTCTTAAAAATATAGTGGTGTTTCAATTTAGCTGAGATACATTGAAAGAAAGGATGAACCTTGTGCTCAATTTTAATGTGTTTTTCAAGGTCTACTGATGTTTGCTATATTTGTTTTTAGCTGGTAAAGGAAAATGAGATAGAAAAAGAAAGTTGAGCTGGGTGAACGGTTCATAAAATTAGTTTGAACTTGCCTAAACAGAAATTTTATGCATCCCAAGCCTCATTTTTCTACTGAATGTTCAAGTCTGACTTTCAGCTACACTACTCCTCTTTGCTTTTCCCTATGTCACTCTAAAAATATTATTACCCTTTGTGTGATTAGAGAGAGTAAAATGTTTCCTTAATACATCAATTTTTTCTTTCACACTACTGTGAAGGAAAGTCAACAGAGCCACTTTGATGTGAAAGAAGTATGAGAGGGATCAGGCTTAGTTACCTCTTGGTAACTAAGAATATAATTAAAAATAACAATACAGATAGTTATTGATGGCAAAGAGAGTACTGATAATCTCAGCCATCCATGTTCTTCCTATTGCACATAGAGCCAAACCTGACAGTTTCCAAAGGAGTTACACTCTCCTCTTACTCAATTCTCCTGAAAGTTCAGGAGTCCTTTCCTAGTTCAACTCATCATCTTTTAAAATTGTTTCTTAACAAAGTAGAGCCACAAACAATATGAGCTGGCAGTTTGATTACAGAAACCATGAGAAGCATGGTGAGCAGACTGCCTGTGGAGATCACCCACCGGAGTAATCCCTGCAGATCAGCAAGGAGATGTATCCATCTGCAGTGTTTGGTAGATAAATAACAGTTCATTTCCCAGAACTGTTTATGGTGCCTTTTATCAGGCCTAACATTCTCTAATTTTTTTTTAAGACATTTACCAAACATACACAATTCCTGAAGCATTTCCATTCTAGGAATTACAATTGCCCTGTCAGACTTCATCAGGAAGATGACATCTGTGTGAAAATCTAAGCAATACCTTTTTTATAAGTGCTGCACCAAAGACAGCAGATAAAAATGCCTACTATCATTATTTTCAAACAGAGGGAAATGAGAAAACATTATCAGGCAAAAGAGGAGCAGCAAAATTAGGCAGAAGATTAATCCATTTGATTAGTCTTCTGTAAATAAAGGTAGCTTTCCAGGTATTAAAATAAAACCTACATAAATGGAAGGAAAGGTGGCTCAGAAATTTTTTGTTCTGATCCAAATGCATGAAAAGATTGCTTTGATGCTGACGAAGGAAAATGTTTCAAAGATATGGTGAAGGATATATAATAATCTATTACTGTTTGTAAAACTACAGAAGGTTCTCCTACTATTCAGCAGGCTCTGGACAAAGATGTGGTATTCGGCTAAAGTGGTTTATGTGAGCATGAAGGACAAGGAGGCATGGGGCAGAATGTACATCAAAATTATGGTGCTGTTTTGCTCCAGTGTTGATTGGTCTTGCCAGCAATTTCTAAATTAATTCTGAAAATCTAAAATAGTGCCATCGACAGGGGACTACACAAAACAAAGCTGAGGACCCAAATCAAAGCCTTTGGCAGCTCACTGGACACCTCAGCCTTACTTTGGACAGCCTGAGGACAAACATTTCTGATGACGGTGACTAGCCCATGAGCGTGGGGCACCCTCCCCAGGTGACTACAGCCCCAGTCCCATGGGCCAGCTTCCCACAGTGTTCAACTCCAGCTGATTTGGCTGAGTTAGATCACTGAGACAGGACTGTACACAAAAGATGCTCAAAACACAGACTCTACCTTTTAGGGGTAACTTGGCACTCTTGATATTTTGCTATTTCACGAAGAGCGTTCAGACTTAGTAGAAGGGAATCGTTCCAGGCTTTCCAGTGGTGTTTGTTAAAAACAAAAGAATCCACATTTCGACTGAATCCTGAGGCTGGGACTAGAAATGTTTACTAAACCTTCTCTGACGAGATTTTTATCCTAACTAGTTTCCAAGTCTTCCATCAGAGAACATCTGCGAAGGGCAGCATAAAGCATTCATGGCATGATTGGGGAGAATGACAAGCACATTGGTTATTCATCACTGACAGAGTGGTGACGGCTCTAGTCCTACAGTCTTACCACATTTCCAAAAGGAAGCAGATGGATATAAAACTGCAAAGCGCCTGAAAGTGAATCCTGGGAGAAATCACATGGATTGACTGTCCAGCCCTCCAGCTACCAAGTTACCCAGGATAACAACATGGCAATGGTTCTGCAAAAGGACTTGAGCCAACTTTAAACAACGATGCCTAAGTCCACCTGCTCACCCTCCAAGAGACTCCCTCCACATATGCAACCTGCCAGAAAATTTAATAAACTAGAAGTAAACCTGTCTCATGGCTGTGGTATTGGTTAAAGCACCAAGTCAGTCTATCCCTTTGCTGTCATCAGCAAACAGTGAGAAACAAAAGAAGAAATGTTACATGATTGTACAGGCCCTTCAGGTTAGTGTTCTCGCTCTCCAAGACCCTTAGGAAAACACAGTCATCTGACATGCAAGCAGTCAACACTTCACATTAGGTACCTATCTAAAAAACCGGTTTAGTGAAAGGTGATTGTTGCCCTCTTTGCTACTGGTAAAATGTCAAGAGCTTGCCTGTTCCCAGAAAGTGATGAGCATGAGCGCGTGAGAGACAGAAAGAGAGGGAGAAAGAGAGAGAAATCTGGAGAAGATCGGGCAACATCATTTGTACTCATTAACTGAGGGAGATGCATTCTCCCCTGGGAGGAGAGGAGGGATATTACTGGCAAAATGGTAACCTCAGAGGCAGCAAGAAAGTCTCAGTTCTCCTGCGACTAATGTCGGACACCTGGCCAAACAGCCGCTTCTTGTCCAAGTAAGCCTGGATCTGCATATCCATGCCCTGAAGAGAAGCTGAACTCCACCTGCATGCCTGAGATGAAAAGTTTGCTTCATTTTTTTGATAACGTGGAATTTTTCCACATATTAGATGTTTTTCCAATAGACTGATTATGTAAGTCATCTCTATCAAAAATAAAGAAAATATGAGCCTGAATCTTGCTATGGCTGAACTCTGCTGACTATAAGCACAGGGAAAAGTGCATACTGTACATCTTGGCTTCATTCAGACTTGCATTTGCTCCAGTCTGGTATGTATATGTCCCTTTCTGAATTACGGTACTTCAGAACAGATATACTGAATATTCACTGAATATGCACTGGAGCTGGCAAAAGTGACTTCTATGAAGTTGTGCAGATAATTAGTTGCCAGAGCATTTTCTTAGCACAGGGTGAATACTAAAATACACAGTATGCACAGATTTGAAGTAAACACCTGTAGTTTGCTAGCAGTAAAGCTCTTCAGAAATACCCAATGCTGCTTCTTAAACACTAATAACATTTCACAGAAGCTTTTCGGTACCTGTTTTTTCAGAATTTCTTTAAATGAGAAGAGAATTATGATACTTACTAGCTAGCAAGGTGTTATGGGTTTGTGTGGTGCAGGTTTTTTTTGGTAGCGGGGGAGGGACCGCAGGGGTGGCTCCTGTGAGAAGCTGCTAGAAGCTTCTCTGGCTCCAAGTCGCACCCGCCTCTGGCCCAGGCCGAGCCCATCAGCGATGGCGGTATCGCCTCTGGGAGAACAGAGTTAAGAAGGGGAACCTGCAGTGAGCAGGGGATTGGGATGTGAGAGGAACCCTCTGTGGATACCGAGGTCGGTGAGGAAGGAGGGGAGGAGGAGCGGGGGAGGAGGGGATGCCCCCGCAGCCTGTGGTGAGACGGCAGGCTGTGCCCCCCAGCCCAGGGAGGTGAACAGTGGAGTGGAGGCCCCCCAAGATGGCCATGACTCCACGGGAAAGCCCGCGCTGGAGCAGTCTGTGACTGAGGATCAGCCCACGGAAAGGACCCATGCCAGGGAAGTTCGTGAAGAACTGCAGCCCATGGGAAGGACTCACGTTGGAGAAGTTCGTGAAGAACTGTCTCCCGTGGGAGGGACCCCACGGTGGAGCAGGGGACGGCTGAGGAGTCCTCCTCCCCCTGAGGAGGAAGGAGCGGCAGAGACAACCTGTGAGGAACTGACCCCAACCCCCATTCCCCGTCCCCCTGCATCGCTGTGGGGGGGAGGTAGAGAAAAGCAGGAGTGGATTTGAGCTGGGAAGGAGGGAGGGGTGGGGGGAAGGCATTTTAAGATTTGGTTTTACTTCCCATTATCCTTGTTTTGATTTGACTGGTAGTAAATTAAATTGATTTTGTTTTTTCCCCAAGTCGAGCCTGTCTTTTGCCCATGACCATAAGTGGTGAGCGATCCCTCCGTGTCCTTGTCCCGACCCACAAGCCTGCCTTTATATTTTCTCCTCATCCCACCATGGCCGGGGGAGGGGGAGGGGGAGGGGAAGGGAGTGAGCGAACGGCTGCGTGGTGCTTTGTTACTGGCTGGGCTTAAACCACAACACAAGGCTCTGAAAAAAAAATAATCAATTCTGCTCTCCTAAAGTTATGACTTCTCAATACAAAAAGTGAAACCTTTCTAATAACATTGATTACTATTGTTAAACTGTAAAAGATCAGATCCTCTACTCATGCAAATAAGAAGAAAAATAATTTCCAAATTCAAAAGAGTTATAGGAAGAACAATTCTGCTCTAATGTAAGAGGAATATGTCATCTACATGTTTTCTTCAATACTCTTTCTGCAAAGTGAAGTCAAGCTATGTGCTACATCATGGGGACTGCATGACAGCAACTTCATTGTCAAAAGTATCCCAGCGACTGCTGCGGGGCTTGTACTGTGTCACATCTTCCTCTACTACCCAGACGATGAGACAGATTGCATCCTTGCAAATGATCCCAAATTAGGGTAACTGGCTTGTCCTCCAACAGGTAAAGGTTGGAGAAACCAGACTTTGGAAAACCTGGAGAATCTCCTGGGGTTCAATAAGTGAACTGTTCTGCACCAGGCAGGAATACCCATTGGGAAGTGACTGGCTGAGTAACAGCACTGCTGGAGAGGACCTGGGGTAGTGATGGACATTGAGCTTAATGTGAGCTTAGAGTGTGTGCTCATTGCAAATAAAGCAAAATGCACACAGGGCTGCCTTAGGAGGAATTTGGCTAGCAGGTCAGGATAGTTACTACCCACTGCCACTTGGTGCTGGTGAAGGTAAAAATTGAATATTGTGCCCAGGTTTCTGACCCCCTTTTAGGAGTTATCCTGAGAAACTGGAGAGAGTCCGGCACGAGGCTACACAGATGGTCCAGGGCCCAGAGCACGAGATGCAAGACATCTGAGGTTGCTTGGGGGGAGGGCTAAGGGGTGATCTAGTAGCAGCATATGACTATCTGAAGGAGATTCACAAAGGTGACAGAGCCAAATTCTCCTTGATAGGAGAATACGACAGAACAAGGCTGTGCAGGTGCCATCCTTGGCTAGACATATCCATGCTGACCTAATCCAGTGTTGGCCACAGGTTTGTTTTGACTAGGAGGTTGGACTGGAGACCTCATGAGGTTTGTTTCAATCACCATTTTGGAAATTTTATGATTTCCTAATGCATAACCTAATATAATAATTTTCTAATATATACAGAAGAACGCTTAAAGTGAGAACCCTCTATCATAGTCAGATGCAGCTTCATCGTTAAGGTAGTTAATTCAGTTGACACACCATTTTTATTTTGGGATGGTTAAACATGATTTACTCTGGCACATCAACATTGCTCAATGAAAAAAATTCAGGATATTTTCCGCACATATTTTAGACTGTTATTTTAAAAATACTTATGTAAAACATTCACAAGAAATCCTGAAATAAGCAAATTCTTTTTAGAACCTTGGTTCAGTTGCACTGAATATTTCCCAAATCTCTTCCAATTTATGGCAAAGAAAGATAATGACAGGAATTTTAATAGCTCTAGTGTGAAGCCAAGTGAAACTAAGTGGTTTCAACTGATACATCCAAACATGAAAAATCAATTCCAAAAATGTGAACATTCACAACTGAAGGAAGGCTTAGAAGAATAGCTGCTAATGGGGACCACCAGGTTTTCACGTGACTAATTAATTTTAAGCAAAAAATATTCAGGAACTTTTACATGCAAAGATCAGAAATGTTTTTCTTTCCCTCTTACATGACGTATACCTATCCTATTATTCTTGCCTACTTGCTCCTGAATTCTCAGCTCTCTGTCATTTATTTCTTATGGAGAACACAAAAAAGTAGCGCTTTTGTTGATACTCACATCAAATTAAGAACTTCATTGACTACTTAGCTGCATTTTTCCTACTTTGAATTTGGATTCCCTGAGACACATTCAGATTTTTAAAAAAATCAGACACATTTCAAAGGACTACTTAATCATGAAATAAAATGATTTGCTTAAATTAGAGCAATTTTGGTTGGAGGCCAGAATGATGGAGCAACCAATTTGGATATAACTTTTCTTTATTGCTTAGATCATCAAGCTAGGGAAAAAGTAAAATTTTGTGAGGTATGTGGCAAATTATTCTGCTGATTAAAAGAATATGATTGGAGAGTACTCAACAATCAGGTAAAAACCCCCAAAACAGAGTTTGTAAATTTTCTATAAATTTAAATGCTGTTAGCACAACATTTATGAAGAATTTGACAAATATGCTTTCTATACTTACAGGAGCACAACTTCACTCAACTCAAACCTGTTTGTCTTCCTTATTTAAACTCATATGTCTTCCGTAAATTAATATGCAATAAAGAGAGCAGTGAGCTTTCCTAGCAGGGCAAGAGGGATTTCAGGTTTCCTGAACTAGTGGTTCATTGTGCTCTGCTCTGGAAACTCTACCATGTGCATTCCTGTCAGCCAGAATTTTTCTTAAGACTGTTCGTGTTTACATGACAGACATGAAATGCAGTCAGTCCTTTTTAGAAACAAATAAAGTGTGCTGATGTGAACACAACAAAGATGGAACACACAAGCAGCCAGGGTAGTGATTGGTGCATAAGGCACAGCCTTTGCAGGAACCTTTGCAAAATGAAAATGAATGATAATCTCAGAAAATTTATCTTTTAGTATGGGGCTCAATGGCCAACTGAAAGCATTCAGGGTCATCATAGTTCCTCTCTCTTTTCTCTGGGGAAGCTCCATACACTACTCCCACTATTCATGCCATTTCCACTGCTGAGAAGACTATCTTGTCTTTTGCTTTCTGAGTGCACAGCCCTCACTGCCTTGTTAAGGGTTCAATCAATGGCAGTGCTCCTGAGGGCTTTAATAAGGCAAAAGAGAACAATTTTGATGCCGGTGCTTCAGCATGTGTCTGAACACATATCGGGTGGCAATTGTCTAGCTCTACCTTGACAGGTGGATATTTTAAATGGATTATTCAATCCATCTAACCAATTAAACTAGCAAACCCCAAGAACAAAACCCTAAATTGCTAATCCAGTAGAGTTACTCACACAATGGCAAAGAGCTTTGGAGAAGTACCAAGAACAAGCTAAAATAATGAGACTGTAAACCCCAGAAGGAGACGAGCTTGTGAGTTATCCCAACCGGTACAATTCCTGTGGTACTGCACAGTGAACTGCTAGATGCGGGATCACGAAAAACCCAAGTGACGGATCTGTGATGAAGAAAAGCCTTTCAGCCTTTGCCGATGAGGGAACAGAGAGCAAGACAAGGGAGACAAATGCCAGTTCTATCACTGAGTAACATGTAATCCAGTTCATGGAGCAGAACTGGGATAGGCTCCAAAGGGACATGCCTGCCAGTCCTGTTAACAGAACCAGAGATGTTAAAGTTCGTTCCAGAGAGAAGAGATAAAATATAACAGCAAAAAGAGCGGCAAAATAAATAATTTAGCTCAGTGGCAAAAAGATTTTTTTAATGTCACATTTCCAATCTTTGAACTATTTTGGCAATGCCTTCTTTGGCTTATTTGTCACTTGTCAGATATAGAAGAACTTATCTCCATGGCAACACATTATATTAAATGTAGGAAGCAGAATCTATCTATCTATCTCAGCATCTAAGCTTATTAAAGCTCATTAAATAGTAACCCACAGTAAGAGGGGAATAGGGACCTGTACTGAAACATTTGTTCAAGGAAAATAAAATACACTAGTAGATACCAACTAAAAATTGAATATTACCTACATTCAAGAGGTTGAAAACAATATCCAAACAGATTTTTAAATAGGAACAGCTTTCTAGGCAGGCGAATATCTGCAGGTCTGATAAGTACTCTAAAAGTAGTGTGCAATGTAGAGAAATGAGATGCTGAGACACTTTGTGTCACTCAGGAGGCAGGACAGGAGGAGCACTACAGGGAGAGCTTTCTGAAACTGGAATCCAGGCAAAGGAGTAAAACATACAGTGAATAAGAAAACAAGTGATCACAGGGACTGGGATTAGCAGCTAAATTCTGCTGGTGATGGGTGACTTTGACTTGGACTCAATTAACTATGAGTGGAGGGCATTTAGCACTTACAGGAATGGACCCATAAATCAGGTGAAACCTGGGACAACCGCACCAAGGCAGCTCTAGGAAGAATAGCTTATATACAGTAAACTCAAAAGAGCTCTGAAATCAATGGACTCCGTGGTTTTATGCAATGATAGCAATTACTCTTAAGCTGGACAGTTTATATACACTAATCAAGTCATTTATGCAACACCTTTTTTTCCCGTTATTCCTGCAGTGGTGCAAAACGCTATGTCTAGCTCAGGAAATGCTTCAGCTGCTGGTCAGTGGGTGGTGAAAGACTATTCGGAGCAGCCTCTGCTCTGCCCTCATGTCCGCTGCCAGAGACACAGGACTGAGCTCCACGTACATCTGCTGTGAGACACAGGGCCACGTCCCTCTGCTGCGGGCCACAGGGCCGCTCTTAGGTTTTTACAATAAAAATAGTATTCGCAAATCTCTGAATCTCTTTTCATTTATGAGACCAATGTTTCTAATGTATATGTTCCCTTTTAACCTGCAAAAGAATATTGCTGGAGTTTTCCTCTGTACTCTGTACATTAAAAGACCTGTTCAAATGTTACTATGAAAAGTTGCTTGCTAATACCTGCATACCTGAGATTACAGCACTCCTCCTGCTATTGCAAGTGAGTATTCCCCACTCGGATGAGTGTTTGTGGCTTGTGCTTGGTGAGCCAAAAGTCATCAATTCTTGTGTTGCTCTTGACCCACAGCAGACAGATGTGAGTGGTGTGTGTTACAGAAGCTGCTAAATACTTTGACTTCCAGTTTCATTCAGTCAGCTTTTGGGATAAGGTTAAAATGTGTTCTTAATCTGTCCCAACTATTTTGCACAATCCTGATAACCAAAAAACATGAAAATTAATTAATAGCTTACTTTGTCCACTTGGTTCATTTTCACATGCTTCATTAATGAAATATCTTTAGGCTTCCTATCCACAGCAGGCATCAGGAGATAAATGAAAGTACTAAAATGAATGAACAAGGGGCTTGTTCAAAAGAGTTCACTCTTGTTAAAAGTTAACTGAGCAGGAAAGCAAAGAGAATAAATGGAACAAAGGCCTGATAGAAAGTGAATCACACGACATCTGTTCTTGCACCTTACAAACTGGCGCTGGGCTTCCAATCACAGATAAAATTTTATTTATATTACTCCTCTAGACAGTCTCCATTACATCTTCTGGTGGGAAACACAGAAGAGAAATACAAAGCACAGTAGGAATGAATAGGAGAGTTACTTGAATGGGTCTTAGTCAGCTGAAAGCCGACATGTCCCACTTTGCTATGGGGAAAACAATCTTGGAGACAGCAACCTTGGATCCCTGGTTACAGTATTATCTCAGGAGTTGCTGCGTTCACTCAAGGCTGTGCTGTGCTCTCCCCCTGCTCGTGGCCGCCAGCCACAGCAGCATCTCCAAGATGGGTGCTCCCAGGTGTGTTTTTTACCAGCTGGACTGTGATGCTAAAAGATACAGCTCAAATGAAGCCTGGGTAATTTACTGTCACACAGATACATGCTTCAGTATTTGCGCTTTGTGCGTTCCTCCAGTACAGCGTTACATGTTTGCGAGCTGGGTATCTTGCCCTTCAGACTCTGCTACTCTGGATTCACAGTGGCTATAAAAAGGTAGGCTGAAGTCAGAGTGAACCCATTATGCCAAAATAATTTTCAGGAATGAGGAGAACGTTCAGTGCCGTAGTGACCACTCCAATTAATAAGAGGCTGCAACAGAAAACCTACTCAACAGATTAAATCAATACTATTTTAAGATTTTGGGTCCTTAAATGTAGCCAGCATTACATAATATGTCCCTCTATAGACACAATTCTACACAGGAAAAATACAGCCTCTCTTTCCTTTAAATCAAAATAATCATGCAATGACTTTTTCAAAGCTCAGTCTTATTAGACAGGAGCAACACAAGAGTCACAGCTACTATATTTTCTGTGTCTGTCTGTAACAGTTTTATGAAATTCATCTGTCTGAACAAGAAAATTTTGACATTGGGGTCTCAGAAATGTAAGTCATTATCAGACGCTACTGTCATCTTTTCCGTATCATTGTAATTTATTTAGGAATCCTTACATGACCATATTGATACTTACAGTAGTCTGCAGACTGGTGGAATAACATTGCTTTTCTCAGCTTTTCATGGGTGCTTCTCTATGGTATAAGCGATGACAGTCAGGAGACAGTATATCCCTGAAAGATCTTGCCTAAAGGACAGCATTTTGATGAAGCAGGGAGGTGAGACAAGACACTTTTTTTCAATTGTCTTCTTTCAGCTTCTAATTTGTTAAAGGAAAAATGCTGATATTCTTCCAAAGTTCCAAGATAATTTCTTCCTATTTTAAAACTAGCTATATGACACTTCAAAGGAGTGCTCTAAAGCTGATAACCTGCATGAAATGACAGCAGAGAACTAAGGAGATGCATTTATTTATTTTTTTTTTTACAATGAGGTGGAATTCACCATCTTTGGGGGATTTATGCAACAGTTCAATCCCATCTCATCAGACAAATGCTTTCTGCTCACTCCCCATCAAAGTGGAAGAAAAGGTACATTTTCTTAAGCATGTCCTAAACTGCAGAGGGAACAACCAGTTGGTCAGCAGAACAGGGAACAGAGAAAACGTATTTAAATCTAATGTACTTGGTGTTACTATAATAATGAGATTCTAATATGACAATAAATTATAAGCACACTTACATAATTATAACCACTTTAAAATAATGCTAGGTTGCATTCAAAATCATTAATTACTAAATATTTAGATCTGACCTTCAGGATGACCATGTCAGCCTATGTATGATGTGTTTCTTTAAGAGCATCATGCTCTTAAAGCTGTGATGTATAAACATGGGCTTCTTAGAGGATTCAAACCAGAACCCAGAAAGACTTTTGTCTAAAAAATAGCCATTTTTTTTCCTGCTGCTATCTAAGACATTAACCTGCACAACAGGTGTTGTACAACCTGTGCAACCTGTGTAACAGTGAAGCTATGTTAGCATATACAGACCACTTAGGTTTACAAAGAAGATAATATTACAGGGATAAGTACTGGCTTGGACTTCTGGGAGGATTCACTTAATGTATTTTCGGGGTGAGCTACCAGAAAAATGTTGCAATGTCTAGCTCTAAATATCCATGTGATGTTCTATGGCAGGACAATTTGTAAATCTATAAAGAAAATTAAGAGATGCTACAGATACATAGTCCAGATTTTTTTAAAAAAATATATAGACAAACTGCCTTATTTTTCTAAAGAGCTTTTATCTCAATATTTTCCAAAACATATTTCTTCATTGATGCCGGGATAGAATTTTGGGATATTTTTTTAGTCCCTAAATAAACACTGCAGTCTGTTCACCTTGCTTCTACATAGGTTTATTTACAACCAGTATAATAGCTAGAGTTTTTTCATGAGAAATCATGTGAGTTTGCAATTCTCTTTCAAAAAAAGGAACCATTCCCTCATTGACACATTTACAGAACTTTAATATAAGCAACGAAAAACATCCATCTTGGGATCTTGTTTTTTTACCTACATCTGCAATTTCAAAATTGACTGTGGCTCTTATTTTTCCCTGCAATACATTTTCAGGACAAAAGTCCAAATCTTTTCCATGAATAGAGATGACAGAAATTAGCTCTTAAAAAATCTGTGTGCTTTTAAAACTTGTAGGAAAAAAACCTCTACCAGTAATGATATTGCTGTTATACAACATCATTAAATACCACCGTACAACCATTAGAAAGATTTTTGTAGTACTGAAAGTATCCAGCCACATACAGAAGGATTGCTACTTTGACACATTACCCATTAATTAATCTCAACTGTTATTTTGAGGAATAGCACACTGACATTGCCACCAAGCTGACAGAGAGCGGTATATATTGTAAGAACCAAAGAACCATCATGCATGTCAGTACTGTGTTTCTCACCCCTCCGAAAAAGAATTAGTTGATGAGTTTAATGCAAAATAGTGTGTTAATTTCTATAAAGTACTTTCACTAGTGTCCCTAGAAGAATCGCTGCTTTAAATCTCTATTTACAGAGCAACAAAGTAAAAATCCTTCAACACAAAAAGACACAGGAACAGGGCTCCCTGAGATGTGAGAAGAAAAGAAGACAAGGCTGAGAAGTCATTCTCAGCCAACACACACCTCTTCGACAACTTCCTTGCAGAGAAGAGGTTGTGCTCTGCCCTTCAACGTGTCTGCTCAACGTGCCCAGTTCAGGCAGGGCCAACAGATAATGTCCTGCAGAGTTATTACGGGGAACTTGCTCCCGAGTGGTTCAGCCTCCCAGTAGTCGTAACCCTGCCAGCCTGGTCCTCTCTCTTGGCCACAGAGGACTTGCTCCTTCCTTTCACGACTGCCTTCTGGGGAGACCTCCAGAGCCGGCTCTGCTGCCCCGCCACCGTCGGGGCTGGGGGGATCGGGTCTCCCTCCCACTGGTGGGCAAGGACAAGGAGCTCTGCCTCCCAGCGGTGCAGGACGCCCATCCCCTTTCACCTTGCACAGCGCTGCCCAGTCCGGACCCACCGAACGCGAGCAACGACGGGAGCATCCACCCTATCGCTTTGGCTTGGATGGTGCTTTGTGGCTGGCTGTGCTGCCATCCTCCCACGGCAAAGGATTTTATTAACAGTCCTCCCAAATGGGCCTACAAAAGCAGCACGACCTCTTTCTTTAACAAATGTGTTACACTTCTAGAAAAAAAACCCTAGTTTTCTCCAGTCAAACTAGATTAATTTTCCTTTAAAGCTATTTTAGTTTGCTCAAGGCGTCTTAAGTACCCTGTATAAATGAATTAGGAATGACAGTTTCTCCAGTAAGGGGATAGGTGACCATGTTCTTTTCTTCTACAGTACATACTTTCTGAGAACAAAGAATAAAAGCCAGCATGTTATCTGTATGCGTGTTATTTAAATGGCTCTCTCCCCTTGCTTTGTGAGAGTTTAACATTCCCAGTGATGTGTGGAGAAAGACTTCGAAACATAAAAATAGGACTTCAGATAACATAAAATTACTTCTCAGCAACAAATGCACACATCTGCCAGTCTATAGATGTGCTAAGCAAAGCACAGTGGAATTTTACAAACAAATTTACAGCGTGTCAAAAGCATCAGCGAGAAAGCAGATTGAGCGATGCTCTGTAATAATGGTACCTGCCTAAGAGTGCTCCACCGCAGCCTGCCTGTGCTGCAGGACATCTACTGCTGCACAGGGATACAAATCTTTACACCTTAAATCAGACAGACACTTATTTGTTCAACAAAATTTTCCTGTTACAATCACTTGCCATATTCTTGTAATTCTAAGACCTTTTTTATGTCTTTGAGAGAGATGCAGCAATTAAACCGCACTTCAGAAGAAATAACAGGGTGGAACCTTTTTCCTAGGTAAACGAGGTTTCTGCTTACCTTAAAATATTAAATACTTAGTCTTAATTCCAAATTTATTTAAGTTTGGACTGCATGGGATAAAGCATCCCCTCTGTCTCCTCTTCTGATGCACAATAAAGTGCGTGATAGGCTCTCAGCAAACCTTACAGCATCTACAGGACAAGCTAATAACACGTCCAGACCCCCTGGACTGATGGGCGTCCCCCAGGACAGCGGCATGCAAGAAGGAGCACGCAAGGCAATGACAGGAAAATCCCTGTGGTGTGCCGTGAGGCTGGGACCATGCGAATCAAGTTATCAGGCCGGCTCTGGGCTGGTGAAGCGGGCTGGGGAACAATTTTCAATTTTGCTCCTTTCAAAGCAAGTGAAGGAGAACAGCTTCTGCTAAGAGCTAAACAAACTTCTGGGAAGTATTCATGTGCCCGGTCTGAGGTTTACCAGCCCCTGTTCTAATCAAGGGATTTGGATTTCATGTGGCTGATGCTTTAGTTATGGAGTTACTCACTGCAGAAAGCCGTTGCCTTGGTAGCTGGGTGACCCAGGGGGTTAATAAAGCGAATTTTCACCCCAGAGATCTGTGATTCATGCCTGGCTTAACAGACAACAGTAAATGAGTTTGGTGGTCTCAAACTAGCCCACAGACTCATTGTAAAATCCCAGCATCATTTTGAAGGAATTTACCATAGCTGGGATTTTCTATTCATAAGAGAGCTAAGACTGGAATAATAGGGTTATGTTTCAGGGCAGGATGAGAGGCCATTAAGTAATCCTAGTATATTATTAAGTAATGTAAGTTTAAATACATGTGCATAAAATGCCTGGAATTAAATTTAAAAAAATAATTTAATTCCATTATGAGTTTAACTTTTGACCAAATACTTGCAAGGAAAAAGGGAAACAGCCTTCTCCATTCAGTGTTGAAACAGTGTTATTTCACTACGTATTCGGTGACAGCATACAGCTCTCTAGGAACGACAGTGTCACCCGTTGTGGAAATGCAATTTTTCTGAAGTGTCTGAAGCAGTTGTTTTTAGAGTTAGTCCTATAAAGATAATGAACTCATTCATGCCAAGACATGAGATGGTTTTTGAATATTTCTGTCAACAACAGTCCTTAAACGCTCGTCTCCTCAAGAGGCTAAAGACTTAAAACTCACCATGGACTGTTGCTAAAAGGCAGACAGCTGCCTGATAGCATTATCCCACAGATATACCACCTTCTGAGGGAAACGTGTATTTTAGTCTCAGGTTTGTTAGCTCACTCAACATTGTGCATCGTGTCAGAAGCAAAAAATATAGAAAGAGCTGTTTATAGATAATTTTAAGAGATAATCCCAGAGCAATGTTGATACCCTGACATAAACAGTGTTTTTGCCTCTTTTGGGAGAAGTACGTCTCAAACACTTCACATTTGGCTTTCTGTTCTCCAAAGGGGCAGAAAGAAGGTTGGAGTATGTTTTGCCTCTGCCCATAGCTCTGGCTAGATCCCAAGCTGATGTAAACCATTCTGCTGCAGTCCGTAGTTTCCCGATGCGGATCTGAATCTTTACTTACTGCCTTGGTCAGTGAGAAGTGGAGTCCAGAGCTGTCAGAGGGCTATTACTGGGCAGGTATACCAAGAAATCCAACAGACTGTACTACCTTTTCTCTTTATAAAGTATAAGCAGTCCACATGTTTATGTATGAAAGTAGTACTGGGAAGGAGGTGAGAGGGAGAGATGTGGGGAGCGACAAATAGACTGTAAATTAAAATTAACTGCATCAGAAACTTGAAGGAAAGATACAAGTTGGGTGCTGTGTGTAGAAAATATCTTATTGCAGTCAAGCCTGACCCTGTTCCTTGAAAAGCATTTCTCTGATTTGTTCAGGTCACAAGTGGGATGGAAATGAGCCTCCGTACTGCTTCTTCACACATCCGGATTTAATAGACTTTTTTCCACTGATAAAAGACCACTAATGAGTTCATTTTCAAGCTATTAAATTGGCTAGAATAGCTAGTTCTGCTGATGATTGCACAGAGACCTGACGGTCACAGTGGGTTTTGTCTTTGGCTGTTAACCATTTGCTGTCTCAGTGTTGCAATACAAATACTTAAGTAGAAAAGGAAGGGAAACCAAGCACAAGAAACCTTGCCCCGTCCCCCCCCAACCCTTTCTTTGTTCTGCCCTTTCCATTTTGTGGTTCCATGTGTTTCTCAGATGCCTGTAAACATGAATACTTCCTTCCCAGATAGCTCTTGTTTCAGCATGATCCAAACAATTAGAAGCACATTCACAAAGACATTTGAGTTTGGTTCTGGATGACAGCACTGAAATGCTTTACTTCAGAGTATGACAGTTTGTTCCCAGATCTCACACTCATTTTTTTGCTGGGCTGGAGTCTGTGCCCTGATGAAATGCATACATGGGATGCCCAGCGTTGCACAACGCTGCCTGAAATCTTAAGAGAACAACTTATTTCTTTAGCAATACAAATGAATACAATTAAGGAATCACTAGGTGATTTCCCTTTCGGTTTAGATACACATCACTTGCACTATCATGCAGTCTGTCAGACTTTTACAGGCAAACAATTAGCTGCATAGCTGCTCAGTGCTGTAAACTCTGCCCTCCTCAGTGCTTGGGGGAGGCAGGAGCATGTCGTTCCTGACAGCGTTGTCAGCACCCTCTCTTTCTGTTCAGAGGATCTTTAAATGGAGTTATGTAAAATACATTAGAAATAGATTTGACCTCAACCTTTAATATGCATTGGGACTATGGATTTGGCACCATGAAAAATTATTCACATACCAGCCTTTCAACATATATCTGTATTCACCACCCCTTCCCCTTTACCTCTACCTTGCCTTAACTCAGCATTGCTTTTGGTTGGTGGCCCCCAGAGAGAGCCACCCGCAGCAGCACAAGCCACTCGAAAATGCGCTCAGCACTAGACACAGCAAACATGCCTGAAATACGTCTGAAATATTGGAAAGTCGTATGTGCCAGTTATTTAATAGGAGTTAAGGTTTTGGCTTTGTCCTTTTCCACCTGGTCCAGGGGAAGGGTAAGAAAAGGAAGGGTAGTGGGGAGGCTGACTTTGGGCACTGCCCTTTCACACCCCAGCAAGCTGTTTCAAGCACAATGACTGCAGACTGTATTACAGATATTAAACAAGAGAAGATGTCAAGCTGTTAAGATCAAGGGCTGTGTGGCAGTTTAGAGGGTTGAGCGCACATTCATCCTCTCCAGTGGCTTTGGAAATCCCAAGTTTTAGGTTTCTTCCCCATATTCCACCAAGTCTCTGCCCACGCCATGGGTTCTTACCACATAATCAATATACTTCTGCCATTTTTTCCGTCTTGCTGGGACCTGCAGCAGATTTCCCTGCTTGTTTGTCCCTGTGCTTATGTTCTAAACTCCTGCTGTACTCAAACCTCTTGTTTTTCAGTTCTCCACAACCGGTTCCTTGGAAGCGCCCTTAATGAGACAGGGTTTGTACAAGGCAGGAAAATGCAACGCTAGATTCCTTTTCATATCATATAAAGTTACGGATTTATGCATTTGTGAATTTTATGCTCATTGAATATTTCCTTTCAAGCTTAACTGATGTTTTCACAGACAATCAACCTGCCTTTCCAGTGATACATCCCTTGTTTAACTTTAAAGGGAATATAAAGAAAAGGTAGGCTGTCACACAGACTTTAACTTTCATGTGGCCTTTCTTTATTCTTTACTGACTTAATTAAGTTAACATCTCTTTTCTTTTGCTGTCCTTTCCCTCCATGACTTCCAGACAGTCTTTTGACCACTTTTACCATTACCAGAGTGCAGACAGTGCATTACTTATGAATTACAGCTTGTTCCCCGCTGAATTTGACAATTCCTAAAATTAAAAAAAACCACATTTCCAGCCACCAGAATAAAGCTCTGGCTTCCAGATCTTCACATCGCTATGTTGGGATAGTGTCTTGATGACTTAAAGGCCAAAAGACTGGTGCGGCACTGCACAAAACATGCTGCGTGGTTTAAAGGAGTCTCAGATCACAAGCTGGAAGAGCAGTCTGCCGTTGTCCAATTGCTCCAGCTGCTGCATGGGGATAACAGCTGCACAGAGTGAATGACATCTGTTGTTTTCTGCACTTGTAAGCAGGTAAAGATCTCCGTTGGCTATTAGTGAGACTTTTCTGGATGAAAGTTTTAGAGAATGACTGTATTTTTGTTTTATTTTGTAATGTCTCTTCGGTTGAGACTGGCATCCATAGGACACTGGGGGCTTTTGCGGGGAGGCACTAGAAGCGGGTCCACAATGACACTGGCATTTCTGTCCAATTGCTTGACTGACTGTGCTGGGACTATAACACCATGAGTGTGCAAAACACCTCCTTGCTGCTTATGTGCCATTCCTGTCCTGTAGCGCCTGTCCAAGGAGAGGAGAAATAGCAGGCACCAAACAAGGGGGAAAGGCAGAGACATCACCTAACATTCCAGGTATTGTACATGGGTCGATAAGGAACAGATTCACAGAAATCTTTGGAGAGAAACACCAAAACATATGAAAATGTAAGATACCCCAACACTTGTCTTCACAAGATTTGCTCCCAAAGGTGGGTGTATCAAAAGTTGATCGTACAGTCAGAGCCTAATCCATCTACATTTTCAGAACTCTACACTTCTTAAAAGAGGAAATTTTTGAAACTACATTTTTTTTTGCCTGGCCGCAGTCATACACTGAGTCTATCCACAGTATCCCTTGCAAGTGGACTGCAATCAATCACCTCATCCAGAATGGAGCTGCCACACGAGCGATGTGTCAGTGTCTGTTTGTTTGGCTGTACACAAGCACTCTGCCTGCAGACCAGTCACAACCTGGAGCCCTCCGTACAAAACAGAGGAAGTATTTAAAATCAGCCTTTTGCCAGTTCAAATCTTCATTCAGAGATCTAATTAATTCTGTTAAAAGTATCAGAAGGTGATTCCCATTCTTAATGGAAAAGTGACTTAACGTCTTCAAAGATTTCAATCCAGTCCTAAAGTACCTCTTGTTGGAACAAAGTTGTGCAAGTTTAAATTTATCTTCAGGCAAAAAATCTTGTCTTGTAAATGTTTGCAACTGCATCTCAAGAGAATGATTTTTGATGCTCAGTACCTGATCATCAACAAGATGATGGTGACCTTACTATGAACACGGCAACAAGAAGTCACAGAACTTTAAATGTAATTATGCTCAAGACACTATTTCATATGTGTTAAAATTTTGTGATGCCTGATTTTAAACATCAAGAATCTGCTGTCATTTCTGTTTAGTTAAATCCTATTTTCTATGTGATGACACAAGTTACTTGTTGATAGTTAGTTGAAACTGAAATTTACCTTAGAATAAGGTGGCACAGGAACAACTTCTTTCTTTTCAAAGAAAGGGAAAAATGTCTCTGAACCAAAAGCATTGCTTTTTGGGCTGTATTTAAGAAGTTTCAGTAGGCAAGAAAAAAAAAAGGTGATTGGAAGTAAAGATGGCTACAAACTGGAGAGCTAAGAAAAAAAGGAGTAAAAATCAAAATGCACTACATTTTCCTCATTTCTCAGTGCACGCCCAAAGACTCTACTTCTGGAGAACCTTTGTCAAACATACTGAAGCATCCATTTAATTCTCCACAGATGTTAATTTTCTAAGTTATGCAGGCTCACTTCACAAAAGACATTGCTTCTGTGACCTACTTAAAATGCAAAGGAGGGCCCCTGGCCCGTCGCACTTGCAAGCTGACAGATTTGTGTTTAGATGGAGCAGCGTGCTCTGCTGGGTTGGGGTTTCCTGCTGTGCGAAAGCAGTTGCAGGAGAGGGCCTAGATCATGCTGGAGCAGACTGCAACGCGTGTCTTTTAGAGGTGAGTCCTCAGTACTACAATATCTTATGATGAAACTCAGTTATGAGGCAAACACTGTTCAACAGAGGTAAAACCTGTTGCTGCTTCTCTAATGCTTATGAAAAGCACCAGTCTGACAAAGTAAGGCTTTTTATCAGAGAACATGTTATAGACAGAGGACAGTACAAGTGATGCTCAGTTAAATTACATTGAATGAGCTTTTTGAGTTGACTAACTAAAATGCATTGCAATTCTATATGGACATTTCCAAAGTGAATTAAGCTAAATCCAATGAAGACCACTTAAATTTTGAATAAGGGATTTACATCATATGATTTAACGATCCAGTTTAAATTAACATTTTTAGGTAATTTGGATTCAAATTTTCTAGCATATGTATAGGCAAAACATAAAGCCCAGTTCTAGCAGTGCACTTTAGGAATGAAATCTGTAACAGGTGAGGAAGATACCTGTCTCCATGACAATATTGCTTAGGTTTTCTGGCTAAATACTAAATGGTATTTAGTACCATTTTTAGCAAGTGAATGTAAGAGAGACTATTTAAAATAATGGTTAGGATCTGAGTCGTGCCTTATTGTAGAGGTCAAGAAGCGTGGCCAAAGGTTGTGGACTTCAAACTCTGACCACCAAAATGCAGGCAAGGTAAAATTCAAGAAAGAAATAGGGAAAGGTCAATGAAAGCAATGACCAAGAAAGGTATCATTACCAAAGTAGTGTGGCTATTGCAACTAGCCTAAGCTATTCTGAGACAGACAAAAAGCTCGTCATCAAGAAGCCATCAATAAACATCGCAGTAACGGTCCTGTCTGGCAGCCCCAATTCCCAGCCGTTGTCTTACAGGTTAATAATTCATCTCCTCTCACCAGTCAGATTGTACCTTGACTCTAAGCCAATTCATAACAACTGCTATTATAAAATCACAAAAAACTCAGGTTAATCTAATGTTTAAGAAGATAGATAGCCCAAGTGCTGATGCAAAATTCTCTCTTTTCCTCTGGACTTTTCAAGGTTTCACAGCTCTTTTTTGACATACAGGTGCAGCTGAACAATAACCGAGCTGGATTGTTCCCGATGCACAACAGGGCACGATTATTTTTAAAAATGAAACACAAGAAAACCTTGGAAATTTCATTTGCATGTAATCAGCATCCATTTCCCACAAATGCAATGCCCAGTCAACCAGAAGAAAAATGACTTTTAAAAGCAGGTGTTCTTTCTAATTATTGTTGATTCGAGCAAGTTATTAACACTTAGGTGCACCCAGGTTTACAATAATGTAACCTTGTTTGTCTATCAGCAGTCACCTGATGGAGAACAGTATCTTTTGGTTTAGTTCTCAAAACTGGAGTTTAGCAAGAAATAGTTCTAATTAGCTAGTCCTGCTCTTATATGCATAGCATGTTATACCTTAATGTACAAAGCTAATAACCAAGATAAGAGTAAAACCCAGCCTGCTCTGCTGTTGCAGTATGGAGGAAGGGTACCATAGGAACTGAACAGCAGTGGTTAAACATGCACAGAGAACACTGATATATTCAAGTAGTTTATTTCTCCAGGCTTACAAATTTGATTACCATGGAGTACAAAGCTATTAAAAATATGACCTTTCTATACTGTACAACTTGGCAAAAAGCCAAATAATAACTTTGTTTGACTTGGGTAGTATGATGGAGTGCCTATTCAGCTGGAAATAAAATGACTTTTCTTTACAGAAAATTATACCTGGAAGACTTAATGTCCATCACGAACATAAGACACATACAGAGTCATTAATTCAGACTCACAGGAGCCACTCTCATAGAAGTAAAGGGACAATGTTTCTAGGTGTAGCAGAAAATGATGTAAAATTCTCCTGCTTGCCTGGCATTTGCTCTGCGATGGGAAGAAGTGAAATAAGTACTGATAATAAGTGATAAAGCAGAAAATAAACAGATTGTATAACTAATATGTCACTGATACTTTGTAACTCCTTGTCTTGAACAAGCAGATCTCTTTTTATACTTTTTGATATGCAAACAAGGGAAAAATACGAATCCTATGTTGATGTTAGATAGACATTTGATCTGATAAAACCTCTCGTTAGTGCTTCCACTAATACCAATGGTAAAACTAACAGATTTCAGTCCAGTTAGGAGTAAAATCAAAAAGATACACATGAAAGAAAAAATGCCTGGATAGTCCTCCTGTTTTCAGGAGTGTTGCACTGAATTCCAGCTTTAGAAAAAAAACAAGAAAACAGAAAATGGTAGGTGATAGGAGAGAAAATGATCATTTCAGCTTCCAGGTATCTTTGGCTTTAAAGATGTCTTCTACTTTAATGGACTAGAATGACACATGACAAATACCATCCTTGAAAAAAAAATAAAAAAAAATCCTGCATAATTAAAAATTTCCCCTGCATAATTAAAAATTTCCCCTTACTCAAAACACAGTGGTTAATTATTTTGCTGACTTCTATTGATTTTGCTTGTTATTTATTTATTTTATGGGGCACAGAGGATTTTTCAAAATATTATTTTTCTGGGAAAACAAAATAGTATCTTTTGGTTTCTGAGCTGCCTAACTAAAACACTCTTGTCCATTTCACTGACAGGCAGAAAATGAACTTGTGAAGACAACTCCAGAAAGTCAGCCAAGGAACCATCGTTTCAGTTTTCTCCACTGCTTGTTTTTTTATTCTACTTCTTCATTTATTGTCATATGATACCTTCCCCACAAACTATTTCCTTTTTTTCATGTTTGCAAACAGAACATTCTAATCAGAAAGATGTTATTAGAAGAAATCCACTGGAATATGTAGGAGTACTGAAAACTCGTGAATACAAGGTGATTAAGATATTGGAATAAGGACTTTCTACTTCTGTGGAAAGTTACGTAGACTTTGTAATTACCACCCATGCTCTGAAGTTTTATGTCTTGTCTGAAAATTGGATTTCCAGTGAGTTGCATTTTTCTATTTAGCTGTGGAAATCAGGCACAAGGGAATCACACTTCACTTAAAGCAAGGTATTAGAAAAGCAATGTCCATCTATCACTCTCCAAAGCGCTATGGAGGAATGGCTTAAAAGAAAAAAAAAAAACAACCAAACCCAGAATTCTTTACAGATAGAGTAAAATATTGTCAATCACATTTCTTGCTTTGTTTTCTTGACGTTTCTTATGAAATACCTTCAGGACATAGGATTTACCTCAGAAAGTTAGACAAAAGTTGCATATCATATAATACCCTACTGAACACAACTGCTCATATCACACACTCCAGTTCTGAGGAAATTCAGCTGAGGAACAGTCTGGCCACGTGGGAGTTTTCCTTCCCATTCCCTCGGTTTAATACTGCTTTTTGCCTAAACCCCATAAACTTACATCCTTTCCAGTTTAAGAACTCTCACTTCATGTCCTCCAAAATTAATAAACCCCACATCACTTCAGTGGAGGTTTTCACAGGTCAGGTACAGAACCCAATTAAGCCTTCATCTTACGTAACATTCATGTCCATATGCTCCACAGGCTTACTGTGAACTGTAAAAAGGAGTGGATGGCAGCAAGAAGAAAGGGATCTGACTCTCTAGCTGTGTCTTCGGCACCAATGGAGTTCTGAGAGCCCAGCTTCAGAGTCAGTCTTAAAGAATCCTTCCACCCATATCAACAATCGTTATTCACTCTTTTGGCCCTATTATCTTCTAAGTGTTTTGTTGCTGTATTTTTGCTTGCAAGTTGTGCTGGTTTTGGCTGGGATAGAGTTAAATCTCTTCATAGCAGCTAGTATGGGGTTGTGTTTTGGATTTGTGCTGGAAACAGTGTGTTTTAGCTATTGCTGAGCAGTGCTCACCCAGAGCCAAGGCTTTTTCTGCTTCTCACCCACCCCACCAGCGAGGAGGCTGGGGGGGCACAAGGAGTTGGAGGGGACACAGCCGGGACAGCTGACCCCCACTGACCGAAGGGATACCCCAGACCATAGGACGTCATGCTCAGTATATAAAGCTGGGGGAAGAACAAGGAAGGGGGGATGTTCGGAGTGATGGTGTTTGTCTTCCCAAGTCCCCGTTAGGCGTGATGGAGCCCTGCTGTCCTGGAGATGGCTGAACACCTGCCTGCCCATGGGCAGTGGGGAATGAATTCCTTGTTTTGCTTTGCTTGCATGCGCAGCTTTTGCTTTACCTATTAAACTGTCTTTATCTCAACCCACAAGTTTTCTCACTTTTACTCTTCCAGTTGTCTCCCCCATCCCACTGTGGGGCAGTGAGCAAGTGGCTGCGTGGTGCTTAGCTGCTGGCTGGGGTTAAACCACGACAAAGTCTTTGAAGAGGATTTGCTTTCATCAGCAGACTTTCAGTCCTGAATTGGTTGGTGATCAACAAGGAGCAGTAAGATTCAAGCAGTATATTTCACCTCCCATATTCAGTGAAATATTTAAGAGTGTATTTGAGACTTTTGATCAGCCTACCAATGACCATACCTTTCATGAGTCAGATGAGCCTTGACTACCAGTGGAGTTACTCCTTCAGATTCAATTCTGAAGTTAAAGCAGACTTTTCTTTTGTACACAGAGGAGGAGATATGGGTGGTCTTTCCACCAGGAATTCCTTAAGGACTAGGAATGCATACCTAAGATCCTTCAGTTTAAAAGTCACTATTCCCTCCCATTTTCTTTCTTGGGGATTAGGTGAGACTGAGAGTTGTATTTGAATCGAGTTTGGAGAGATACAATCCTAAATATTGAGACCCTCTTTACTCATCCATGAAGAGTTTCAAGTCTGACTGAAAGTGTGCTGCAACATGACAAACTCCTGTGCCCTTTTACTTGCTCTGAACTCACTTCAGGGTTAAGAGTCTAGTCACTTGTCAAGTGCCAAAGAGCTATTAGAGTGGATTGATCAAGTGGAACATGATGGCAGCAACAACAGAAAAGGAAAAGAGTGAATGCAATTTTATATGAATTATGAAGCCAACGGTATGCACACAGCGCTGATCATGGTTGCTTACCCTAAGCAAAGCTGGGCAATGAAACGTTTTCAGGTTGCGTAAAGGTATCCTGTATCAAAACACTGGCACTTATTTGCCACTTTGGGACTGTGGCATATATATTGCCTGTTGTTTTGTCTGCTGGAAAGATTAGAGGCATGAACTGCTCCTGCTTCTCTATGATACTGCCTTCCTAGGAGAATACCAGTCACTAACAGCATAATGGAGTGATAGTAAACATATTAAGAAATACAAGTCTCAAAGCATTCCTTCTGCTTTCTTCTGCTTATGGTGAAGAGATACTCTTAATACATACATTGTGAAAGATCGAGAGGGGACCTCATCAGTGCTTTATAATAACTGAGTATAAATCCAAAGCTCTGTGGGTAGTATCCATGATTAATTGTATTCAGTCGACATTAGACTCTGTCATTATCAGCTACTTGCTGCTCAGCACTTGCTATGCTGTTAATTATTGTTGTGTGGCTCTAAGGGATGTTTTCAAAACATTTCAAATTCTGCTACTGTAATAGCACAGTGAAGAAATCAATAAGCTGCCATTTAGCAGCGGAAAGACAAACAGATAGTTTTATTAAGATATTTTGAATAATTTTGCTTTATCTGAGACCAGACAAGCTATCACTGATAATAAAGGTGCTTCCAAGACAGCACTGACATTTGGCATCCTATCTAGACTTCATGGAAACTCTTTTTTTTCATTCACCCACACACAGAGCAATACCCTCCGGGACATAAGGCAAGTGAGAAGATAAAAAGGGTTGTGTTCAGATTTCAAGTTTTTTGGAATGGATACGTTGATCAAATTTTTGTTAGCATATCCCTCATGACTTGGAAGAAAAATCCCACCCCACGGTATTAAGGAGATGGGCACGGTACTAACAATCTTTTCATAGAAGAGAAAATACCATGTTACCAAACTAGAAGAAACGTGGCTGCCTGCTGATATAAGGTCTGCCACTCCCTCTATATTATGCTAGTACTTCAAAGTTAACATTACCTTCACCAGAACACGTGCAATGGATTCTTTTCTGCTGATGTTCTTCTGTTTATAATGGTCAGCCTTAAAAGTTTTATCTATGGTGCAGTCATCGGGAAGGCATGCAAGACTGCTGTGCAATGTTGGGCTGCTATGCCCTGTAGTAATCTGTATCAGTAATTATCTCTGATAATTAAAAGCAAGATTAAATTTAGGTAACAATCCTAATAATGGAAAGAATCTAAAAATGAGAAAAAATATTTTTAACAATCCTTTTAAATCTACTTCTCCTGAAATTTTCCAAAACAAGATTTTCCTTTAATTCTGATCTGCAGGAAAGGCTGAAATACGCCCTCTTCTTTTTCAGAATTAAACCAATTTCTGACATGCTAGAATTTCTAGAATTAGGACCTTTATTTAAAGTGAGTGGAACAGATCCAATAGCTGAAAGAAATAGACTCCACATTGAGATTGCTGGAATACATACTTTGGGTGTGAGAGAGCAGGCAGAACCAAGGCTGGAATATGTGGCATGCACAAAATCTGAGTAACTGGCGCTTGCCCATTCTAGGATGCCATCACTAGATCCTTCTGACCAGAAACTGCATCCCGGACCAGGGAGTCTGTCATGATCAAATTTACAGCCCCACTGGCCTCTCTCCAGAAAAAACGCTTGAGAGACTTTCAGTCAGTTTGGATTTCTTAAGTGTACAGGAATGCACTGGGTACCGTTAGTTGCCAAATTACCATCAAAACTGGGGGAACTCGTGTTTCATTTTTATTCCTTGGGGTTTGATCTATAAAACTCCAGTCAGTTCCATATGGGAAAAGCTACAACTACACCTAAAGAGCAAATATTTAAAAATAAATAAAGTGCATAAATGATCCATTTAATGAAAACATGAAGAGACCTTGTAAATCAATTCCTGCTATCAACTAATGCTATTATCTGAACGAGATGGAGTGCCTGAGAGCCTCTGCATACGCATCCCTATGCCTATACAATGAGATTACACGTTCAAGGGACATGTACCTACATGCAGAGGAGCCCTAAGCAATCCAGAGGCACCAGTTTTACAAGCCCACTTTTGTGGAACAGAGATCTGGATTACGTGTGTCTGAACCATCAACGAGATAGCGAAATTGCATGTCGATTACCATCCTGTTGAGAAATGGGAGAATGTGCTAGGGAGAGAATGAGAGCAGAGTGTGCCAGAGGCCAAATGATTAATATATTTTCTCAGTATTAGCATCAACAATGTGCTGCCTCAGAGGAAGTCACGGTTAAAGAATATCCACTAACCTGATGCAAAACTCAATAAAATATTAGAATAAATAGGATAAAAAATTACCTTCATATCTTGCAGGAAGGCTTCCTGATCCAACATGTCTCCTATTGCTTTGCTGGGCTAATTTCAGCCTTACTTTGTGCTGTTCATGAAAAATCAATTATGTGACAGAAAGAGTGAGAGACCTAGGAGGCATCCACTTCTGCGTCCAGCAACACCACTGGCTGGAAATTGAGGCCAGACAAGTTCTAATTAGGAATAAAACACAAATTTGCAACAGTGAGGGTGACTAACCACTGGAAAAAATTACTAAAGGAAGTGGTGGGTTTTCTGTCTTTGTATCTCTTCCAAGCGAATGTAGAGGCCTTGCTGGAAAGCACAAATTACAGAGCTCAACAGAGTCAATGAGATTTAATAGTTCGTAATAGACTGGTCGGACTGGACATAATAATTATTCCCCTGGATTTAATTTTCATGAATCTGCTAGCACAGGGTAGCTACCAACTCTGTCAGGAAGAAGATGAAGAAGAGACAAGCTCCCTTTCCTGAATTTGAGATTGCCTGCTTTGTAACAGTGTTTGGCAGATTAACTCCCAAACAAAATATGAGAGAAATGTAAAATGTTATGAAAAGGGGTACTTCCTTGACTTACGCTTAAAGCATAAATTCTGTTATCAACATATTTTGTTACTTCCACCTGAATTTCAGTTATGATGGACATTTCTATTTAAGCATCTCCTCAGCCACCCAAATTGTAACAGACCTATTGCAAAATGGGGCAGCCTAAAAGGAGATTGTAGTTGGGTATCCTGTTATTATTCTACCTCTTTTAGCCCCTATAAATTTGATAAAATATTAATAAAAATGACACATTTACTTTTTAGTCTCCTAGGAAGTAAGTGATGAAGAGTTAGTGAAGAAGCTAAGTACTGTGAGGTATTAGTGATGGACCCTCATACACACAGCTGAGCTTTAGGCAAGTTCTGTCTTCGGAGAGAAATTATGTTTTGGAACAAAACCAAGCCCCAAGTGTTTGACTGTATTTCCTTCACAGAGATGAACAGTTTTTAAGCAAGACACCAATCATTACACATCCTTACCTGTAAACAGGACAGCTCTTATGTTTTCAAAGCCTGCTATACTGGCTTTCAAACAAATAGCTCTCATTTCTCATTCTCCATTTAGATCTGAGAGATTAATTAAGCTCATGTACACTTGATTAATGCAGGTGGGAAGCCTGTGGCTTCCTCCAATTATGTTCAGATGATGTGGTACTACTAGACATATTTATTTGGCTTTTAAGAAATATATCTGTAAGAATGATCTAGGCAATTGTTGTGTCAGATTAAAATACATTATAAAATCATTAGTGAACGAAACCAGCAGTACATTCTGCGTAGCCAACTGGAAAAGAAGACGTTACAGAACAGATCAACATCTCTTCTTGGTATGAGAAGGGACCCTGGTTCAAACATATATACTTGTACTTCACTAATAGCTGCTCAGTTATTTTATTACTTTGGAAGCAAGGAGATGCTAGGCTATTGAAAAGTGATGTGGTAGCAGAGAAAAGTTTATTACAAAGCAAACTCTGTGACCTGCTCCTCACCTGGGGTAAGATTGTAGACTTATTGGTGCCATACTGGTGCATTAGATGAAACTATTGCCTATGAATATCTTTGCATCTCTGACAGTTTCATCTGCTGAAGAATGGATCTACTGGTTTAACTGGGTAAAATCCCAGCATAGGAATTATGTTAAAAAATAAGAGTAGACAAATCAGGTACTTTTTTGTGGGGGCAAATGGTCTCAAACGTGTAAAATGCACTTTAGAACTCCGCTGAGACAAGACAGACTTCTCAAAATCAGAATGTCTCGATCCTAAAAAAATGATCCCATGGCCCTTTCTTTACGCAGTATATATGGAAATTGAAACAAAACAGGAAAGGTCCCCAGCTTGAAAAATGCATCCCTTTTAATGTTTTCCTTTGCTACCTAAAAATCTCATTGCAAATACTCCACCAAAGTGAGAACTGGGATTGGAAGCTTGTGACTGGGGGGATGCAGCTCTAGAGATTTGGAGCTGAGCTTGGAGAATGAGAACAAATGTATTTAATCACACTCCCCATCAGTTCTTTGAGCCACCTACACTGCATGTATGAATATGGCGTTTCCTGAACTCGACAGCACCATTTCAACAGGTTTATGTACTGCCTGAACTTTACTGTGAGCTCCTTACTGTGCCCAAAGGAAACATGGCTGGAGCAAGTCACGCTCAGGCAATAACGGGACGGGACCCGTTTGCACAGAGCACTCCTCAGTGTGGGCTTGCCTCAATCACAGCTGTAGTTTCTCAAGCCTAGAAGAGGACAAAGATCAGGAAGGTCACACAGAGGATCAGCTCCTCTCCCTATTAAATCTTTGGCTCTGTAATATACTTTGGTTATGTCTCTATTAAGTCACAACCCCCCACACTGCCTAATGCACCAAAAGCTATGCACAGGTTTAAAACTACATAAAAGAAACAAGATAATAATGTGGCAAATCATTACATGAACACGCCTTGCTGTATAAGTCTGACCTTCCCTAAATGCCTTGATTTTCCACCTTTCTTTTTCCAATGCATGTGATCCCAGATTCCCAGACTCCTGCATCTCCCAGCTGGATTTGACAAAGAACAGCTACACATGTATTAACAGTTACAGCCATGCTCAAGTACCATGCTTAATTGCTGCTCACAATTATGTACTATACAGTATAAACATGCACAAACTGTACATCCAGGATATCTCTTCAACTCATTTATATTCAATCCAGTACCTGGGATTACTTCTGTGCTTATTTTATCAATTTCAATGGATTATTCTTTTTGCATCAAAGACTTAGGTGTTACCACTACTGTTGCCAGTTTAATTTTTCTAATTGATATGGTTTTGCTGAACCCACTTAATTGAATTTATTTCATTAACAGTGGAACTGATACTGGTATATGAAAAGAATATGGTTTAAATAAATGAGCAAATATTTACCACTTTTATTCAACCCAATATGGCTTTTCACTGAAATCAGTAGTCACTTCTAAAAACAAATGCATTTTAATTCCTTCTGATTTATTTCTCCTCCAACCACTTCTTTGTCACAGTTGGATGCATTTAAGGAAACCAATTGGTATTTATAGAAGCCAATTTTCATTTAAATCCTTGAAAGATAGTTTAAATATTTCTTTAGCACCCGCTGCACATTAACCGCAACTAACACATTTCTGAAATTCAGTAGGCTTGTTATTGATAATACTACAGGATTTTATTTTAATGGTATTCTTGTTTCCCTCTTCCTCCCAGTAATTTAGGCAGATCAAATTTTTAAGCAGGACAGATTGGCTTAAGATTTATATTCTAACTTAAACCTCCACGCATGTTCCCATACACTCCATGTTTTCAAAAAGCTGGTTCTTTCCTTTCTATGATACTACTGGACTCCATTGAACCAGGCATCTCCGATATGGCAGCCAGAGCTCAGGGCTCACTAAAATGATCCTCAGTGATGATACAGATGTAGGCAGCAACTCTCTTCAGAAATGTGGAGTTTACTTAACACATCCAGCAATGCTTCATTTATAGTATCAACAGGCAGGGATGGAGTCACTTTCCTAAGAGGTAACAGGTCGGCACAAATCAAAATACATCCTGTGCTCCTACAGAAGTACTAAAATGCAGTGCTTAGGCAAGAAATGCTATTTTTTAAAACCCAAATAGACACAAGGCTGTCTTGAAAGTCTGGATTCAAGGCAACATTTACTTACAGCATGCAGGGCCGCACTGATCTGAATGGTGCAGTTTGGGCACACTGACATTTGAGTACCAAGCTGTCTGTTCAAGACTGCTTGGTTCTACCTGTGAGGCAACCCAATACTTGCAGCCTAACTATGCGGGCTTTCTATGAAAGTAACTTCTTTATAAGACGTCAAAATTTCTAAGTTATTGCCAACTGTACTTAAAAACTGGCTGTCGTGGAGTTCCCTGTGTATGATTTCCAAGTGGTGCACACGTTTTAACCTGGAGTTTGGTGTATAGTCAGAACAGGACACATACTTTTCCCTGATACCACAGTTGCTTTTCAAAGCATCCTAAGTACATTCTTTTTATTCTGGTTTTATATGGCCATCTCTTATGTTTTTTAACACTACATTATTACCAATAGTTGCATACCAATCCCACACACACAAAGAATGCTACTGTCCTGTAATGTTTCTATGGAAATTCGTTTCATTATCTCTTTGCACAGCATGAATATATACATTAATGAAACTTGCTGTCAAATATTTGAAACTGGTTAGGAAGGATTCCAGAATTCACCTCACTTCCATGGATCAGTTACAAGATTTTGCTGCTTGTAGCGCTGGGGACTTAATAACTTTTTTGGTACATATTAACAATAGGTGTCCTTCTCCTTCTCTTTGGCAATTAGGAAGTCAGCCCCATCTCTTCCAGGAATTTCATATGAAGAGACAATCCTCCTTGAAGTACAGCTGCTATTAATAGACTTTCACATGACAAACAAAGAACATATCCAGTAGAGATAACCTTCTCATGGTTTCTTTTGACTCAGCTGCCAGAGTTGCTATAAGTCTATATACAAACCTCGGAAATCTGCTGCATGAATCTCAGCTTTGCTAATGTTCAAGGTAATTTGCAATTAGAAGTCCAAATCCTTAGAGATGCAATGTTCCTCTGTCTTTCACTATCACAGGAAAGTTCCCTGGCCTCCTGACACTTACTTACTCTGTGAAGCCACCAAGAAACCAGCCAAAGATATATACTGATTTTACTGCATTACAGAGAAGGTGACTTCTATATGGATTAGCCCATGTGCCTTTATTCAGGTGGAGGAGAAACCCGAGTGGAAGGGTAACAGGACCCATGAGGATCCCTTCTTTAATTTTTTGCATTGTTTTTCTTCAGCCTCCTCTGCCCTTTTGACTTAAAGATTAAATCAGACATCCAGAAATAGGCAAAGTCTTCATTTCCCTCTTGCTGTGCCATCTCTCCTAACCTGCTAGCCAGCTGGTTCATCCATGGGCATGGGTGACTTTCTGACTCCCTCAGGCATTGGATGGACTTTGCTGGGGTGACGTTAGGATTGCATCATTTCCTTGTAAAAAATACAGTTAAGGTATGCCGTAGTCTTTCTCAATTTTTTTTTTGTCCCCCTACTAATGAAAAATGCCTGTATTCCCTGATAACAAAGCACCAAGGACCATGTTCTAGGTGTACTTGGCCACTGCTGGCCTGAAGGAGCAAGGGAGTGCTGCAGAGCACAAAACGGTATCCAACAGAAGTAGCTCCATGCAGACAGAATTAGCATCGTGTTCACTGTAGCTGAGAAGCAGGGAAGCGAGAGCAGAACAAACTCACAGGGAAGGCTCAGCTTATAAAAAAAAGTGAAGGGTCATAAAATGGTCGCCCGTGTCCTTCCACAAAGAAATTATTTCACATACCAAATTCCCTCACAGCTTGTAAAACCTTTACAACTACTCCAGCTTCTCTGCTGCCAAGTGCCGAGTGACATGCCCATCCATCAGGGACCAAGGTCAGCAGACGAAGGAACTGGGCTGGCGGACACCTGTAGATCATACCGACCCCACAGCTGAGAATCTGCTCGTCTGACTTCAGGCACAGGAGAAGCCAAACCTGCCACCTCACAAACAACCTGATCGTTGTCTTGTACTTTCATAGATGCATCAAATTTCCATGTTTCTGCATCTTAATGAGATACTTCACTAAAAT
This sequence comes from Haliaeetus leucocephalus, assembly GCF_000737465.1. Classification (NCBI taxonomy): domain Eukaryota; kingdom Metazoa; phylum Chordata; class Aves; order Accipitriformes; family Accipitridae; genus Haliaeetus; species Haliaeetus leucocephalus. Next base: position 18,039,555 of record NW_010972436.1, on the reverse strand, counting down.
GTGAAGTTAATGATTTATTAGTTTAAATAATTTACTTTACAATTGAATTAACATGCCAGCCATGTTGCACACTCTATAAGGGAAGCAAATCCTTTTAAAGTGCCTCAGTAACCTAATTAGCATGTTCCTTCTCTTTATGCCATGTTTCAACAGTTACTATATATGCCTGGACCTCCAAGTACCTCTCCCTTTGGTTAGATGAGGAGAAAGTGGTTAATTTGGGTGTGCGAGAAAGCGAGGTTGTTTAGGAAGCAGCTCTGTGTCATGCTTTGATAAAAAGCTTGGCAAATGAACATACACGACTGCAGTTGATTTTGAAGCTGACAGCTTCAAAGGAGGTGCAGGACTGTATAGTAATAATGGGCATTAAATTACCTTCTCTCCAGCAGTGTGTATCATTTGGAGTCAGGTCATAAACAGGATAAGGGAATCTTAGCTTTCCACTCCTCGCTATATGGGCACTTTGAAACAGCAGAAGACTCTCTTCACAAGTTTCATTAGCTGCCATTACTGTTCTCAAAGGACTATGTTAAACTTGATGCTAAACAGAAAAAATGAACAGATTTCTAATAATTTAGAATGGCAAGAATGATGCAGAAAATACATTGCAACATATGAAAGCAGCTTAAAATATGGGTTTCACACTTAGAAAATAAGAAAAAGTTCCAACACTTTGGAAAGCAATATAATTTTCTAAGCACGTAGGTCAGCAAAATGTTCACATAAAAGCAGAAATGCTGTTTAGATATATCTGAATTAACATGCCAACTTTAATAGTGGTCTACCCAAAAGCTGTAATAAATTAAAGCTCAGGGTCCTATACTCATCTTCCAAATGCTCCTTATATTTAAAATCTGAATACAGCCAGATGCTGGCTACCTTTTTTTATTGTTTTTACTTGGTATACATTTTATTAAAGCCATGTTAATTGGTGGGTTTTGTCTTTGACACATTAAGCACACATTTAAAATCTTGTCTAATCAACACATGGCATTCCAAACCTCTGTAGGATGATCTTTGGTGAATGTGACAGAAAATATTGCAAAGTTACCGACTCATAATTTAAATTTTAGTAGCATCTAGGGGCCCTGTAAAAGACTACAGCCAGCTGAACTAAGTACTGAGTATATATATGCTATATAGAACTTACAGTTTAAATATGTAGGGCACTCAGAAAGGAATTAATATTTCTGTTTTATATGTGGGAAATAGAAAATGCTGAGGAGGGATGACATAGACCTCAGGGAATTTTTCAGCTCTCCTGAGACCCAGGTCAGTACTTTAACTCTGGCCATCTTTCATCTCCCTTTAATAAAAGATTTGTGTTGCACGCCGTGTGCATGATGTGTTGCGACTTTGTGTTGTATGGTTATTGCTATTCCTTAAGCCTTCACAACACACAGAGCCTCAAAATGCACATAAAATAAAGTCTTTACACTGAACGGATAGTCCTCTAATAAGGAAACAAATGGAAGACTTACAGAATCAGATGAAGAAATAACTCCTGCGCACTCACGCATAAATGGGACTACTTTTGTTCTCTCTGAAAGTATCTTGTTCAGAGCAGCCAAGTTGCGCTGTCCTACCTGTGCAATTTTACGCAAGTTTAATGTTCTGTATTACATAAGTAATCTGCCGTGACTGTAACCTTATCCTGGATGCAGTCTTCTGCAATCAAAAGTTCTAATTCTGATGACAGAAATGATGCAAAACATGTCACAGGCTGCCCTCAACTTAAATTCCTCCGGAGGATAGGGGGCAGCCGGCAGATAGCTCTTGTGGCTGCAGCTGGTTTAAATAAAAAGGTAAGGGCTGGTTCAGTGACTCTTTCCTCCTATAGCTGCATCTCAGCACGCTCTCCCTAAGCCTCTTATTTGTCCCTGCAAGTACTTCAGGCAAGAGGCAGATGAGCAGAGGAAAGGACGGCCCAGCTGCCTAATCACCGGGCACCAGAGCCGCCTCTGGCAGCCAAAGGACGAACACCCGTGACCTCTCCGGTACTCCGTCCGGTGAGTGGGAATCGAGACGAGGCGCAGAACAGGAGGGGGCTGCCAGGCGTGCCACGCTTGGCAGCCTTCACCCATCCTGGGAAGGGATTTGAGGAAGGACACGGCAGCGGAGAATTGCCACCAGCACAGCTGCTAAACGCAGCCAGGGCATGGGGTTGACTTCTACGACAGGCCAACGTCACCAAATGCAAACATTAACATAAAAACTGGAGACACTGCTGGAAACGTCCAAGTATATATAAACGTTGGAGGGATATCACTCAGACTGGCAGGACTTTGCTGTTAAGAACTAAAGAGCGCCTCAGACTTCAGCCAAATCTCACCAGGAGAGCAAATACCGCGCAAGCGGTCGGGTGTCAACTGGTCGCGGGACCGCCGGCGTGCCAAGCAGCACATTGCCGTGGTAGGGGGAGGTGTGGGAAGAGCTGCTTCCAGCTCACAGACCCTCAGCTCTCTGACGCAGAACACGGCTCCCTTTCGCAGCTATCAACAGATCTGCTGCCAGCGGACCACGGGGCTTCTGGTTTGAGTCCCACATGTGCTCAGCAGGGCCAACGACTGGATGGCGAACACTGCCAGTTGGTGAAGTTGGCTTTCATATCTGGCTGCCAGTGTCAGGCATGAGAGAAAATTAGCTAATTTCCAGGGTATTCTAGCAAGTGAGGAATGCTTGGAAAAAGAGCAACGTGAGGTTAATTTGACATCTGATTTTAAAAAGGTGCAAGTTTAAATACTAGTAATGTGGAACAGGAAATCTGACATAAAGACCCAGCAAATCAGCAATGTTTAAGTAAAGGAAATTAAATGCAGCCATTACAGGCAGTGAGGTGTCTTTGAATAGGCTGGAAACACAGATAAATGGTGTTCAAAAAAAACACCCCAAAAGATGTTGAGTTTGGCAAAGGCAATGACAAGGTTTGAATGGAGTACAACTGAATGCAGATGGTATAATCGTAATCTCATTTAAACTAATGATGTGAACAATCTAATATTAGTCCTTGCAAAGGCACTGGGTCTTTTGTTCACAATAGCACATTTAAATAGGGAAGTGGATGGAAGGAAGATTTGTCCCAACTATTTGCATAATGAAGGAGAGTGTGGCTACAGACTGCATTCATCATTCAGAGGCAAGGATGTAAGCATCCTCCCAAATCTGTTTTTCTTGCAATGGTGGGAGAAACAAACATGGTGAATAGAAAATTTATACCTCTTAGATCATACTGTTGCAGTGGGGACGCAATTCACAGCCCCTTACTCAGTTCAGAAATTCAGACGTGCTTCACCATACAATTAACAATACTGAGCACAGGAGGGGCAAGACACCCTGTTCTGCGCTGCCTCTTTGCACCCCACAGGCAGCATCGCTGCCACCACCCCTCAAATAGCAGGCTTGCTTCCCGGCTGCTCCCTCCATCGTCCCATGTGCAGCAAGCCTGGTGAGGATACCGAAGTGCATCCTTCTGCGACACGGAATGCTCCATCTGGCAGTGGGAACCAGAGGCAAAAAACCAGGAAGCTATAAAAGTTTTAAAAGGATTTCAAGCTCCCCAGGGAAAGGATTCTATTCCTTATTTAGTACTAAATCCTCTTGTAAAACTCAGTCTCCCCCACTTTCCAATTAGGAAGGCACCTGCTTTATTCCAGTTGTATCTTCTCTCACTCTAAGCAGACTTTCTGAGGCAACTCCATAAATGAGGTCGACTCGATAAAAATACCCACTGCTGAAGGATCTGGCTAGCAGCAGGTGACTTACGATCTTGCACAGCTCTGGGAGTTAAATCTGTCCTACTGAAGTCAATGGGAATTTTGCTGTTTGACTTCAAAAGGATCAGGATTTCATTCCAGATGATGGAAACCGCTCCCAGCAACAGTCGGTATGGCATTAGGACACTAAATAATAATGGGATTTATACTCACCAAAGTGGCAAAATGGGAATCTTTATAGTGGATTTCCTACTTGTCCAAAAGTCAGAGCACAATCCTATACATAAGAACTGTCTCATCTGCTGTAATTGTATGAAATAACTTCCAGATGTAGCGCTGATGATATGAGAGGTACAACCAGGAAAATCTGAACTGATTGTCATGGTTTATTCCTAGATTCTGTCCAGCATTTACTGTAATTTTTAAACTTTCATGCCCCAAGACAATTACACTTGTGGGGAGATATATGTGGTATACTCTTGGCTAGAAGCAGAGAATCTGAAAATCCAGGAGGCAGAAGCTGCAACAAGTAATATAACAAGAACTATCACTTGTTACTGCAGGGTTCCTACGCTGCAAGGATAAATCATCAAACTCCTAGTATAAAACATGTATATCTCAAGTATAATTTTTAAATGCAGGGAGCGTTTCCCCAGGGCTTTTCTCCGGCTGCAGCAGCATTGGCAAATGTGCCAAGCACTCTGCCACTGATTTAGTGGGCTGGAAGCCGCACTCCATCATTGTACCTTACCTGCCATTACCATCAGGTTTTTGCTGTCCCTTGGCATCCTGCTTACAGCAGAAAATTATTCACTTGCTTGTATGGCACACAAAACCCACGCTATTTTTAGCCACCTGCATCTATCACAGCAAGTTTACATCAAGACTTCAGGGATGAAGAAAAGAGAGGAGGAAAAAGAAACCTGCACGGGGGGTTTCCTTTCTCACACTCCTCTACCGCCCTGCTCCCACGTGGTGCCACGGGTTGGCACGAGCAGTGACACAGAAAGGTGCAGGCTGCTCCTTGAGCTGTCACTCCAGCTTTGTCTTTTCCTGGAGAGCACCGCGCTGAACGGACAGATGATGATCACAGTGGTATGAATGCAATTTTTCTTGTCTTCGGTGTCTTAGCTCAATGGGGTTTTGCAGACACAGTCATGGCCCGTATTTTTCACAATGACTCAGAAGCATTTTAAATTATTTTCCTCATGAAAGTGAGCCTTTTGTTGGCAGTTGGAAATCTCTGCCACAGACATTTAACATTTTTAGAGTCTAACTTTCTGACAGGAAGAGATCTAATTTGCCATGTGATGAAAAGTGCATTCAAGGCACTTTCTAACAGCGCTGTGCAAATATCAACTCAAGCTATGCCCTCTCTGAGAAAAGCTGCCTGACTCATTTCTTGCCCCCCTCCCCTCTTCGTCCCCAGTACGGGCGAGGTAATAACACCAGCCCGATGATCTACAAGTCCAGAAAGTTTTGATACTCTGGTTCAAAGCAAGGGTTAACACAGCAGGACATAAAGCCTGTCCTCACACAGTTGCAGTCAATACTGAAATATCTAATCCAATGCATTGAATTCACTCTCTTAGTTTGAGGAACATTTGCAAATCTTTAAATCCAAAAAAGCCATTAGATCATCAACCTACTGGACAACCTATGCAAGGGAACTTTCCAGACCATTTTCTTTCTTTTAAAAATAGCAATCAAAACTTTTCCCTCCAGTCCAACAAAAGTCATGTTTCATGAATCAGCACACCTGAAAATTCAAATCCTCTGCCTCCTTACAGTAAGTACAGCACAGACAAAAATACTGAAAGTTTCTATCTGTTGTATTAAAGCCTCTCTACTGAAATAAATGAACCACATAGGTAGGAGCTTTGTTCAACTTCCGCTGGAGACTTTCTAGACCATAACACAGCCAGCACAGGATAGCACATTAATATCCTATGGCAAAATGCTAGTGGTGTCTAGTTCCTCATCAATATTCTCTGTAGACAGCTGCCTAGAAGGAGATGGTAGATAAAATGGAAAATTCCAAATAAAAAAAAAAACCAAAACAAAATGTTGTTTGCCTTATTGAGGGGACATAATAATTTATCTGAACAGAGGAATCTTTCTTTCATTCAGAAGTCCTGACTCTGTTTCAGCTATGTCAGTAATGATACTCCTGCCAACAAAACACCTTCTGTTGGACCTTCTGGTGATCCTGGTGATGTTCTGGATTCTGGCTTGCTCTGATGCTACAGGACGTATAAGTATTGGGCAATGAGTGCTGGACTGCAAAGGAGTCAAACCAGAGAGGCATGTCAAATACATATTGCCAGTGTTTAGATCCTAAACATCTGTATTACATTCAGGGTAAGGTTCAGCCCTGTCTTTTAAGGGCAGGGAAGGAAGAGGGTCATGCCATGAATGACACATAGGGCTACAGCAGCCTATTTGCGGATGGCAAGAGTCTGTTAGCCAGGCTCTGTTGATATGTATTGTAGTTTAATTTGGATAGTTCAAATCACTCCTGACACTAAGAATATTTCTAAATACAATGCCATGGTGTTCTTGGGTTTGACAACTCTTTTTGGAGCTGATAGCTTCTGAGAAGTTAAAATGTATGTAAAATGTAATAGCTACATGCTAATTGGTCTACACATTGTCAGAAGGATGTTTGCTATTCAATAAGCCAAACCAAATACTCTGTTCCTGATAGAAACATAGAGTCATATGTTAAAAATACAGAAAAATACAAATCTTCAAATAACTTCTCTGTATTACAATTTCTGCAAATCATTCTGTTGTGAATGTTTATGTTGCTTTATGCTATTCAGTATAGGGTTAACTTGTGCACAATACATTCATCTTCCATTTTCAAATTATATAATTAATTATTATTTCTGTTGGGGAAAATTTTCTGTGCTCTGCAAAAATAAGAAATCAGAACTATCATTTTGGAAAGACATTGAAGAGGGCATATTGGCATTTTCCTTTATCGTTGTCTTTATTATTTTTTTCAAAGGGTTGAAAATTTATTTCAAAGACCTGACATTACACTTAGTAAAACGTAATATAACTGACTACTACAGGATTGGAAAGTGTAGACGTAAATCACAACCCAGTCTTATCTTTCTAGTAGCTACATCAAATCTGTTAACAATTGAGAAGCCATTAAAATGCTAATGAGTGTGAAGGATGATCTATGTTTCACACTCCAACTTCTATTTTTACAAAGGCAAAACGTACATGAAAATCCCAACAGTTCTCTCCTGCTGCAAGAAATATGAAAGGCTGTTTAGCTTTTGAAATTATGACATTGTTGTTAGACTTGTCTACAAGATGAATTGTTACATTACTGCCAGCATGATTACAAAAAAGCTTTAGGGCCAAAGTTATACCAGAAAAAGTCTTAACTAATTCCCTTTAATTTTCTTCCAAATACCAAACAACATGAAAGAGCAGTGAATTTGACTGCCCAAGCTGTGTCAACCTTTAAGAAAGATGCAAACTTTAGAGAGATGCTATTCACTTGACCTGGAAAGCAAACCTCTTCCTAAGTGTCCTGAGTGAAAACCTCTCAAAGTAAGCCCTGTAAAATTAATTACTTCTGCAAATACTTTCACTGTGCAGAAGATCCAGCCCAACACAAACACCGCAGCTCACATGCCCTTCTTCCTAGCTGGTGTCTTGAGAGTTCAAAGTGAAAAAGATCCTTCAAAGTTACCAGAATTCTTTTAAAAGAGGTATCAGTGCTGTCCCAATCCTCATCAAGGAATTTTATGTTTTTGCTCTAGTACACAAGCGATAATAAACTCTGCTCAGGCTTTGGTGGAAGTGCCACATTTTTAGATGTGCTCAGGTGCGACCGTGTGTGTGTATCTGGCACTAAATTTGGGAACTCGCTGGTCACTGAGTAGCAGCACATGCATCATACTAATGTAATCCTGCCATCTCCTGTATCCCCTTAATCAGCAAGCAGCTGTGTTTCACTTGCTTCCAGAAATATCACAGTCTTGAATACCTCAAACAACATGGAAAATCCCACACTTTTATAGAGGTTAAAACGAAGAGGGTGAGGGGAACACGTTACAGTCAGCTCTCTGTGCTGTTCCCTTTATTCTTGCCTAATGTTATTTATTGCAGCACCATGTTTCTTTTGAAGCATAATTAAAAAAGATAAATAACTATACAGTCTCCCACAAAGATAAATTGATAGCTTGAGCCTTTTCCTGTTGAATTGCCTTTTCTAACATAGAAGTGTGAACAAACCTTTGATGCCTTTTTTTCTCATTCTTCACAGAAAAAATATCCCTTTAATCTACTTTGGGGTTCCCTGAGTTCCCTGAAGTAATCCAGCACTTTGCTCTGGGTCACAGTAAAGTAATCTATTATCCTGCTGCCATTTTTGCCCTTCACTGCATGTGTTAGGCAGCTGCTCTATTCCCCCCAAAGTGGGCAGCCAGGCAGTCCCATGTCTTGGGCACCTGTCCTGTCTGCCTCTCCTTGAGGCGCCAGGACTCAGGGGTGCAGCTCCTGTGGAAAACGCCCTTTGGAAATCCACTCCTGCACCGCCCAAGATGGAAGGGATGCGGCTGTTGTCATCCGCAGAGCTCTATGCTGTAGCTTCAGGCTGCCTTCACCTCCAGGGCCTCATTTCTGCATCATCTTTACCAGCATAAAGATGATGGCAGATCAATTCTCTTCCAAGTTTTGCAAACTACATGAGGCACTCTTGTGCTTTTCCAGTAGCAAGTATGCATGCTGCTGAGTAATTTTAGTAGCATTTCATTATGAAGTATTTTTATCATAGAAGTACCAATACAAATCCCAAACTAGACAATTCAGACATAAAACACACCAGATTTTAGCTGGAATACAGGGAACAAGAACAAGACTGTCACCTGTTCTACATGGTGTTGACAAGTGAGACAGGCGAGTAAGGAGAAAACTGAGCAGTAGGAGTCAAAAATACCAGTTAATACCAGTCAAGTACATATATAAATAGAAAAATGTTTCCACTTTACCCACTGTCTCCTCTACTTTTGTAAACATAGCAGAATTCACAATGAAGCAAGACACACAACAATGAGCTTTCACAAGAGATTTGGTTGAAGGCAGCAGATGATCATGAAGCTCTTACATTGCAAAACATTTTTGTTACTATGCTTTTAGCTTGCTCAATATACATGTTCAGAATTATGTCTGGAAGAGACAACCTGGATTAGTGACTTTGTTTTAAGAATAGATAATCTCTTGCTAAATATTTGCACTGCACGAGTTAGCTTTGCCGGCAAAATTGTCTCGACAGTTTATCAGACTGAGCACAAAACTGACTTGCTGATTCTTTTGGGACATTGCTAAAAATGATACAAACTAATGATGCTTGTACTTGCATATGAAGCAAAATTAATTAAAGGGAAACTAGACTGGCAGAATTTTAGTAAACTGCATTATTTCCTAGGTTTGAAACTGCAGGCTGAAACTCTTTGAACTCACTTGTGTGAATTTTAAAACGTGTCTATCCATTGTAAGAACTATACACAGGAATGAGCATCTCTAAAATATGAACATATGACTGTGCATCTACAACAGCATGCACAACCAGAGCAAAATCCAACTTCATAGAATCATAGAATGGTTTGGGCTGGAAAGGACCTTCAAAGATCATCTAGTCCAACCTCCTGCCATGGGCAGGGACATCTTTCACTAGATCAGGTTGCTCAAGCTCAATTTATGGTATTCAAACACAGCACTTTGGTTCTGCAATGCCTAGCTCATGAAAAAATCCTACCATAAAAAAGGAGTATTTACACTGAGAGAATGATGGTGAACATTGCCAGGCACAGAAAAATAATTTAAGGATACTGATATTTTTTGGTCAAGGGATCACAGTGGACTGTTTGCCCATGAGATTAATTCAAACAATCACTTCAGCTGCTTTCAGTTCTTAAGTATCAGTTCCTTTTAATCTCTGTATTGTCTCCATCTTTTGCTTCTTAAGGTATAGATAGGTACCTGACATGTATAAAGCTGAGTGATTTATTGACTTACAAATTTTTTTAAGCAATGATGCCTCCTCTGAGGCTATTCAGACTCTTCAAGTGTCATTTATAAGGGAAACTGCTATGTTTGCATTGGATGAGCTTTTTTGCTTCTTTTACTTTGGACAGCACTGACATTAGGAGCCTGTAAAAAAAAAGCTGATAAAATATTCGACAAATTAAATGCTTTCAGGGTTTTGGAAAAGGCAGTGGGTTATACTAGAATGAAGAATGAGTACCACATAAATACCAGTGGATAAACAGATGTGAGATACATCTTTCTTTGGTATGTTTTTTCCATGTTTTCTCAAGTATTACCCCTAAAGAGGCAGTGGTGTTTTAATATCTGCTAACGCTAATACTAACAGTAACACCAGACTGAGAAGAAAATATTGATTTCAGCTTTTAAGGCAGTTGCTGTTACAGTTTTTAAGGCAGTTGCTGTTACAGTTTTGAAGTTTTTTCCTTCTTTAGTTGAATCAACCCATAGTTTTATCAACTTAGCTTACAGACTGGTTACAGTTGTGTGAAATCTCTGCAGCACTGTTTTTTATTTGCAGCTCCATCACTTGATAACATTTTGTAGAAACAGGATTTCTTAAAAACAGCAACTTTCTCCTATGCAAAAAGGAAATTCTTTTGTTCCAAGATTTTGTAGGAGTGAAATCTGAAGTACAGATGCTCTTGAACAGAACCTAATAGAAAACATCCTTACCATATTTTTTTATCAGGATGGCAAAGAAGAGGGGATATTGGGGAAAAGGGAGGAAAAATCTTCTCCCTGTATTCAGTTTGGCTGACAACAGCAAGACTGACTTGACTTTCAGGAACTCTGCCTGAATTTCCCTGCTGAGGTTATCTCAAGGATACTGTGCAACAGTCTCATTTCTCCTCGGTGTGCCAAGGTGAACCACACAAATGCCTCCAATAGCTCTCAGCTATTCTCATGTGAGACAGATTGCTGAGCTTCTGTTTGGCTTTAGAGATGTTCGCGTGCCAGTCACTGGGCCACAGGATGACAAATTACCTCTCTGCCAATATGAGAGCTGGGACAGTTCTCTCCACAGCCTCCACCAGATGGGCCTAATTAAACTATTAGCCAATGAGTGAGGTCTGATGGCTCCATTAGGAATCCTCCTGTGCTTAAATAAACAGCTCAAAATAAATAGTTTTCTCAATTAGAGTGTTGTTCACGTCCTTTTCTGGGATATTCATTAGCAAGAGTGTCTCCTTTGTCTCCTTTTTGCTAATGGGACTGGGCCCTCTTGACATGAGCAAGAGTTTCAAAAGGCTATAATGGCATTAACCAGTTTGCTTTGAGGAGTTTAACCCTCTCCCACACCTCTCCCAAAGTATCCATTTTATCAGACTTTATGGCAAGGATTTATTTTCCCTCACAACATGCAGTTTCATCCTGGCTGTAGGGTTTGGTACCCTGATGGGTTGAAGCCTGTCAGTGCCACACGTACCACCCTTGTAGCCTACACTGCCTCCAGATGTCCTCAAATAGTGATCCCATCTCCCATGCTGGCAGGGAAGTACAGTCTTCGCTTTTTTGTAATTATTGCCTAGAACTAACTTCTCCCACCTTAATAACTATCCTCAGGGTCCACCTTTACCCCTTCCCCCTCTCCACTTTCTCCTGAGATGAACTTTTTCTTCTTGATTCAGTTGTGACCTGTATGTATCTTATCTAGAAAGCTGTTCATCTACCAGAAGTATCTCAGCTGTTTGATGAGAAAAATCCAGATGGAATCCAAGGTTTTAAACAACCTCTTGCCCTCTCTTCTCCCTTTTCAGAAATTTCCCTGTGAAAGGCCCCTCATTTCTTGAGTTCTCCTTGTCTCTTAGTTTCCCAAGGACATCTTCATAATCCAGAACTTTCTCTCTTCCCTACCCAATCAATGTAAGGAAGATGAGCTCTGCAATGAATGCTAATCATGATTTAAATACTTTTTTTCTGACTCATTCTCAGAGGAGAATTGCTGCTTTGGGGGTGGGTGTTGGTCCCACAGGGAAAAAAATTGGATACTTCACCCATTAATAGCACTCCTTGGCAGGAGTGTTTGACTCACTGTTTGAAATGAGCAACCAGCATTTTACACAAAACAAGTAGTAGATGGATTCTTCAATATACCTCATGTCAAACGTGGTATTATCCATGTAACTAATTAGAACTGTTTGAGCTGAAAAATAGTAAGACGCTAGCAGTTTCAGTAAGACAGTTTCACATATTTAATTATAACTCATTTGGTATCGATTCCCCATTTGCTCTGATAGAGCCATTTTAAGATACTCTTTGTCTAATTGCTCCAGAAATAAATTGGCATTTAAGTTTTCTAAGTTATAAAACATATTGGGTTGTGAACCCAAAATTGTGTCTATTTAGTCACTGAAAGGAGATGGAAAAATGAAATCATTAACTCTGTGTGAGAAAACAGGGTATTTCAGAGGCAGATCCTGTGACAATCTGTACCAGCCAAGGATCTGTCCCTCAGTGACTTCATGCAAGACTCCCAGGTAGTAAAAATCTTCACTAGTCAAATGAAATTAATTCAATGCTGTGTCACTATCAGGGATCATATTTTTAATTGAAGCAGGATACTATTTGCCTGCTAAATCCTGCATCAGAGGTGAGGAATACACGAAGTATTTTGACATTTTGAATCAACTCCTGAGGCTTTTATTGAGATCACTCTTTAAATAAGCCCTTTTCTTTATCTTCCTATCGGACTGGAGTGAAATCTGAGCAAGTACCTTACCTCGTTCATTCTCACACAGCTTTTAGGAAGCAAGTGAGTTATGGATATGTGGAGGTAGAGAGGTAGAGGTATCAGTAGAATGAAAGGTTTCAATAACTATGTGTCTAGATCTTCTTTTGAGCTCCTGTGGGGAGACTGCAGGGTGGGAGTATTTCGGAGAGTGGTGCTTTCTGCGCATCCTGGTTCCTCCTGGTACTTCACCACCAGTCAAGTTAGGGATGTGTCTTACCTCCATCACAATTGAGGACCTCAGAGAAGAAAGACTAATATGGGAAGGGGTGTGATCATCTTTTGATGGCTGCAGAGGATTAAAGAAGTAGGATTTTTAAAAGGTGTGGAAGAGGCTGCATTTTTTTCTTTCTTTTTATTGTTATCGTGTTCTAGTTTAAGGGCTAATAGTGCTTCTACCAGATGAGCCACCAAGTGGAGCGAATGAGGACCCAGTTCAGAAACAGAATTCAAAAGAGGCGGGTACCTGATGAAAGCATATGACTTGATGCAAAAAAAACCCCTGAAATAAAGTTAAGAAAATGCCTATATAAAAGAAGGTAATACCCATGTTCTTTAAGGCAAGAGAGCTCTCTCAGTCAAAATCAAGTCCATTTGCATGTAAAAGCTAGTCTTGTTTCCCTTACAAAGTGGACGTGATTAAGTATCTTAATTCACAGAAATGACCTAAGAACACATCACTTCTGGTCCTTTCAACTGCAGCCACCCAGGAACATGTTTTCTCAGGCTGCCCCACCGATTTATCTTAACCCTGGTGTTGGCAGGCAACTTTTTATCAATTGTCTCTTTCCATACCCAAGCTCGTCTCTCTTGCTGAGCACTCTAACCCCCTTACTGTCTTGCATCTACCCAGTCTTCTCTATGTCAGGATTGGCAATAGCACTCAGTGGATAATGCTCCCAGAGGAAATTCAATCAGAAAGAAGGGCATTTTGTACCACCTGAAAGGAAGGTCAGATTAATGGAAAGAGCCAGGAAATTCCCACCTGATGCAGCAGGACTGCTGTAACACTTCTATTCACACCACGCAGGTTTGTACTGGGATATGCAGAATTCTGCTGGAAAAGCTACACAGATTTCATCAATGACGACACAGACACTTCCTAGAATGACGTATTTTCTTTTTCCTTTGTTCAACTCAAAGAACTAAGGTTATCTTCAGGGTTGAGCCTCTGTGTTGTTTGGGGTTGGGTGGTTGTTGGTTTTCTTCTGGTCTTAGTCCTTAAAAAATAAAACCTTTAAAGCCTAACATTAGTAAAAGAGCCCAGAACACGCCTGTGTTCGGCACATCGTGTTTAATTGCATCTCTGAGCTAACATGGGCACATTGTTTAAACTTCAGTTGTTGGAACTGTCATATTGTAAAATTTCATTGAAGTCCCACTTCTCTGCCTGAAGTGCCATAATGTTAGCCAAGTGGGGAAAAGGGTTCTTCTGAGATTGATTTTTCAGACACCGTAGTTATGTTCAATTGAATTCACTCAAGTAGTGGTTAACATAAACACTGTGGAGAGTATGATATGTCAAATTAGCAGCTTTGCAAATCTCCTGTTAATTGTCAGCCTAATTAAAAAATTGCTAATTATAATGTTTATAACTTCAAATAACTGCTCAGCTATAAAGCACTGGCTGTCAGGTGTAAACAGGGGGACTGAAGGAAAAAAAAAAATCAATCGACATCTGTTAATTTATCAGAGGCAGTACACTAAATTGAAAAATGGATTGCCTAATGCACTGTAAATCTGCATTACGATAAAAGACCAATTCATTTCAACACCTGCTTAATAAATGATAATGGCCATCTTTAGTGGCTAGCCCTAGGGTTTCTTCTGCCAATCAGACTTAGAATCCTGCCTTTACCAACATCAGACAAGAAACTGACTGCACCATGTTAAAACATATATAATATCTCCTCCCTTCTTTATGGTGATAAAATGAATAGTCTTTACAGAGAATTTTTGTAAAAAAAAATCTCCTGGATTTTCTCATGCCATAAAGAGCAAATCTGTCTCATCTTTCTAAGATTCCTCTATTTCAGACAGAATTAAATGCACTGATGAACTAGAAAAAAAATTAAGTGCCAAGTCCAATCATTCCCAACTATCGTCTTCCTTCCTTTAAATAAGAGCTATAGAGCTGAAAGCCAGTACTTCACTTTTTTTTTCTCCTTAAATATTTACTTTGATCAGACAGATGATCACAGGACAGTGAATATTACTAACAAACAGCAGTGTTTCCAAACTGCCATCTTCCAAAACACCATTTAGTTCAAAGAACTGTAAAGTTTTAGACAGTGGCTGCTCAGTCCCTCAAAGGCAGATGGAGTTAAAGGTTGTATTCTGGTAGATTTGTATGTTTTTCAGGGAACGGCAGACTACTTCTAATGGCCAACAATAGCTCAGGTTTTTGGAGCAAGAGGGTGAATATAAGTAGGTGGCTGTCATTTCCTCTGTGAAAACCTGGATTGCTCTCAACTTGGGGAGAAGACAAAGAAGGAGGCTGAATGGAGAAGGTACGTGTCTCAGGAAAGGACTCAGTTTTTCCAGAGTTTGAGAAATAAGTCTTCTGAGGATGATGCTGCTGTTTCCTAATCCCCAATGGCAGCAATGTGGATTACTGCCTCTTGGCTAACCAAACATCATATTCTTTCCTGTTCACTTCCACAAAGACATGCTTTGAACCTACGTGTCTTTCTTGAACTCAGCAACACCCTTTAAAACGATGTCCTTGGCAGCGTGGTGGCAGTTGCTGTCTCTCCCCGAGATGTGTGTCATGACGTTGTGCTAATGGTTCTCATTTCATGGTGACATTTCCAGCATGCAACACTGCTTCCCTGTCTCGTATAAGCATATTTTGAGGGATTAGGCAGCTTCTGTATTATATGATAAAATTCATCAATAGGTGTCTTATGTGTTTCTGAGACTGGAAAGCTTTCACAGCATATTATCAAGTCACAGCTAAGTTAATATTTAAGACTGTTTTTTAAATTGCTGGTTGTGATGAAAGGGTCAAGTATGGCTTAAGAGAAATTCGATCACTGTGATCATGTTTTGCTCTTCCACTCCTCAAACTCTTATTCCCCTCTCCACTCCAAGATTAAAACATGTTTTCATTTCCCATTAAATTTTATAATGTGTCTTTTATTATTTTATATTATGGCTTCGTTAAAAAGCTTTAGACAGTATTAGGACCAGTACAAAGACAAAAAAAGGTTAGTCCTTGACCCACGCAGGTAACAGTGAAATCAGGGCAGACTCAAGGAGAGAGGGGCAAAAGGGCAAAATTCTTCATAACCAAACTCTGCATCCAAGCCAGAAATGAGAGTAAATCAGGTCCTAGCTTACACATCTATATATCAGCTTATGCTGTTCATCTCAAAATTTAGCATATTGTACCGGGTTTGCGTGGCAAAATTTTGGTAGCAGGGGGTTACAGGAGTGGCTTCTGTGAGAAGCTGCTGGAAGCTTCCCCTGTGTCTGATAGATCCAATGCCAGCCAGCTCCAAGATGGACCCACCACTGCCCAAGGCCGAGCCCGTCAGTAACAGCAGTAGCACCTCTGTGATAACATTTTTAAGAAGGAAAAAAAAGTTGCGGGGCACACAGAAACGGCAGCCGGAGAGAGGAGTGAGAACATGTAAGAGAACCAGCCCTGCAGACCCCCAGGTCAGTGCAGAAGGAGGGGGAGGAGGTGCTCCAGGCGCCGGAGCAGAGATTCCCCTGCAACCTGTGGGGAAGACCATGGTGAGGCAGGCTGTCCCCCTGCAGCCCAGGGAGGTCCACGGGGGAGCAGATCTCCACCTGCAGCCTGGGGAGAGAGGACCCCACGCCGGAGCAGGTGGGTGCCCGAAGGAGGCTGTGACCTCGTGGGAAGCCCGCGCTGGAGCAGTGTGCTCCTGAACGACTGCATGCCAAAGAAGGGGCTCATGTTGGAGCAGTTTGTGAAGAACTGCAGCCCGTGGGAAGGACCCACATTGGAGAAGTTCATGGAGAACCATCTCCCGTGAGAGGGACCCTACGCTGGAGCAGGGGAAGAGTGAGGAGTCCTGCCCCTGAGGAGGAAGGAGCGGGAGAGACAACATGAGATGAACTGACCACAACCCCCATTCCCCGTCCCCCTGTGCTGCTGGGGGGATAGGTAGAGAATCCAGGAGTGAAGTTGTGCCCGGGTAAAAGAGAGGGGTGGAGGGAAGGTGTTTTTGAGATTTGGTTTTATTTCTCATTACCCTACTCTGATTTGACTGGTAACAAATTAAATTAATTTTTTTTCCCCAAGTCAAGTCTGTTTTGCCCTTGACGGCAATTGGTGAATGATCTCTCCCTGTCTTTATCTCGACCCATGAGCCTTTTGTTCTATTTTCTGTCCCCTGTCCAGGTGAGGAGGGGATTAATAGAGCAGCTTTGGTGGGCACCTGGCGTTCAGCCAGGGTCAACCCACCACACATATTTTCACAAATATCATGACAATGGTTCTGGTAATACTTAGGCTTTTCCTAGGGTCTCCTCAAAAAGAGACTCCTGCTCATAAAATAAAATGCAAAACCAAGGGCTTTACAGTGCAGAGGAGGGGAGAGGTGGTACAGGTGAAGCAGGATGCCCACAGAAACTGCTGCTTCTGTTGCTCCCCCCCACACACAAAGCTTGTGGTTGTGAATCACAGGCTGGGCAAAGGTGTCCAGACATTGTTTTAAAGATTCAGTGTGCTCTATCTGTAAACCTGTTGTAACTAAGGAAACAGCAGTAGTCTGTATTCCATGTTTTTGGTAGTTAAGAGTTCAGCTGTAATTTATATTTCAGTTTCCTCTTGTTGAAGGAAAGTGCAAAATTTGATTCTTTATGGGATCAGCATTAGTGATTTCTAACAGTGTATAAGCAATACAGCTATACACAGAGTAATAAACATATCCAGTCTGGAATAAACAAAACCATTATTTTATGTCATGCCTTAAATTTCCATTTTAAGCCATGTACATGTACTGACAGAAACTTCCTTTATTAACTCACAGGGATGCAGCCATTTTCTTAAGCCAAATATTGACTTATTTTTAAATATCTCTAAGGAAAGTTGGTTTGGAAGGTTTTGCTTTTTACAAAAGATGGTTTTCATAGTAACACACAATTTTTTATAGCCCCACATGCCTTTAAAAACCCTTTCTTGTGCGTAGCAGCTTTTCATTACTATTGCTGCTCTTTCCTCTTAATCCCAGAAGTAAAACATTATGCTTTTCCTATTGCATACGAATGTTAGGTCTTTGGCACACCTAAGTGCATACCTTTTAAGGCAAACACATTAAAATTAATGTAACAGCATGTACATCCATCTGGCATACAAGTCAGCCAGGAGAGAGTTCTTTGATGGATTTAGTCTGCCTTGTACAACTTATGAATTCGAATAGTTAAAAATGTTGTGACCTTTATGGCCAATATTGTGTATAATTTTCAAGATGATAGAAATGCAATTTATCTATTTTCTGAATTTATTTTTGAAGCATAGTCCAGCAAGCAAACTTGAAAAACATTTTTTTAAATAATATTTTAATCCTTTAAAAAGTGAACGAGAATTTAATTTGATATCACAGATGACATTGTTATGACCTAAAATTCCACACTAAATACCACCCCCCCCCCCAAATTACATTAAATGATGCAAACAATAGAAGACTAAGGTAATATCTGATTTGTTTTCTGGCTTAAATAAACCAAACTGTGATGCCTGAAATGAAATCACTGTATGTGTTGTGTAGCTATTTTTATTAAAAATATTACAAGGGAATTTGTCTTAAGTTTTACCCAGGGTGCCTACAGATTGTAAGGTATCAGCAGCACAGTCAAATACCTTAGGAAACATGTTAATTCTGCTGAACATAATGGTGACAAGAAAAGTTATTTTACATTTGGACAATGCAGACCAAGCAATTTTCATACCTATAGTGATAAACAGCAAATTGTTTCCAGAGCTAAATTTCAAAGAAAAATTACAAGAATTGGAGGATATCTGATCCCTGAAACATCCCTCAAAATAATAACCAGAAATACTCATTGCAGGCACAGTAGCCAAATAAGAAACAGAATGCTGGTCACACTATATGAATTCAGATATTATGCTATGTTTTATCCATTTTTGTAGATGGTAATCATGATTTTGTAAACCTTGGCTAATTCAGGAAAGAAAATGAATGATATTCTACAAATAAAAATTCAGAGAGGAAAGAATTCAGTTTTCAGTGAGATCTGAAAGGATAACTGACCATGCTATTTTCATTTAATTTTAAATGGAAGGAAAATAAAGCTTAGAAAAATTTCTATACCAAATAGAGTGGACAACAGTATTTTACTGGAAAAATTCAAAATGTTTCTTCCTATAGTGTAGTTTTGTATGAAACAAGGAACTGAAGTGACCAAGACAGACAACTACATCATATGAGTGAACAAAAAAAAAAGGGCAATTAAAGATAAAAAAGTGGGGGAAAAAGGTCATGTTTAGATTTTCAACTGGCAAGATCAGTGCATCTCCCCTGACTGATCAATATCTGTGATAATATATAAGATCCTTGATAGCTGGACCTCCCAATTTTCCTCTCTTTTGGCTTTTTTTATTTATTCATCTAAACATTTTCAACATAACTCTTACAGATGTAATGGAACTTTCTCTGGCATTGTGCTATAAGATCAAACTTTTTTTATTATGCCAAGGCCCTCTGGTAGAACCTGCTATTTTAATATATATCATATATCTACTATAACAGGTTATATATACTATGACCATACCTCTCTCTATATACATATATATATTGCTGTGTGGACATATTCTACATATAAGAAAATATGTGCATACATAAATATAGTGAATTGCATCATAATAGTTTAGACTTATTGATTTAAAAGAATCCAAATGTAAAGAGGCACATTTATTCTTGTAACTGTTTTTTTTTTTCTTCTTAATGTTAAAGGAGTGTTGAATACATCAGCTAGGGACATTATCCTGTTAGTCACCACATTTGGATAATTCACTTGCAATATCCAATTATCCAGTATGTTAATGCCACACATCTGTGTGCAAACCCTGCCAATGAGACCACATTCACATTCAAAAAACACACTAGACTCGCACTACTGCAAAACAAAATCCCATCATTTTCATCCTGTATTCTCATCCACTTGATCTTTCTACAGGAAAAAAAGAGTACAAACATCCCAAAGTCAGGCGTATTCATTTGAAGCATAAAATAAAACCTCCTGCAACTATTTTTGCCAATTTCCTGAATCCCCTGCATTGCAAAGCTCAATTAAACATTCTGTATGCATTCTTCACCTTCCTATTTGATGATTTGTACGGAACCTGAAGATTAGAACTTTACAACATAAATGTTACTAACCTGTGTACATCATCATTTAGAGGTCAAAATACCGTTCAAGAATATATTGGGAAAAGCACAAGTGAGGTGCATATGGGGAAAAATAAAATCATTCTGTTGTTAGTCTGTTAAATGATAAGAGAAAGAAGAAATTTCTTTGCAAAGAAGGTTATAAAATAAAAATATCAGACATTACAGTAATTCTTACCCAACTCAGTAGTCACACTTGCTAAATTTCCTCTTTTTGCAAATAAGTGCATGCTTAACTTTAAGCAGGTACTTTGCACAAAAGTTTCACTGAAATTAAAGTGAAATACCAATGAACTTAAAGGGACTAGCAATATATATGAGGTCAAACATTTGTATATATTCAAGGAGTAAAATATTATCTTGAATTTTGGACTTAGGATAAGAATCAAGTACTAGCCTGTGATCCAATGCCAACAAAAAGGCTCCCAGTGAAGCAGTGGGGGGTCAGTAAACATAAAACATCAAATAAATCAGAAAGCATTAATAAAGGACACAGGAAAGTAACAAGCAGAATATAGGTAAAGGAGGTTTTAATGAAGTACGGCTGACACACTTCCTGCCTAGATATGTGAAAGAAGTGCAGTCTGTATACCCTGTTCCAGATCAACTATCAGTGTTACACAGCCTGACAAATCACATACTGTTCCAGAATACACCTGACAGAGCTTTCCCAGTGTTTCAGTCTTAGCACCTTAGAACTGGGGTAAGTAATAAACATTACTTTTGGTTGTCCACTTTATTCTATCAGCCTGAAACCAGCATCAGTCACCAGGTAGGACAATACTGAATCCAATCTCAAGTCACTTCAGGTACTGCAGAAACCATGAATGGTGATATAGCTTACCAGATATTTGCTTTTTCATGCACTAGTTCATGTCTTCTTACACCGTCTTCCAACCAAATACAAAAAAGATGGTATGCTGGAGCCCACAAGATTATATGTAGAACTGTGCTCAGTTCCATGGTTGGTTCAGTAGATAAATCAGAAGAAAAAAATACCCACAATGCTTTTTTGTGTGTCCTCTCTGCAGCAAAGAAAATCATTATTGCTATTTTTTTTTATTTGCTGAAGAAAGGACACAACTATGAATAAAGCAAAATATGTAACCCAGTATAGGAAGAAAGTTTAGTACAATTCAAGGTTCTTCTGAAAAAACAAGAAAATGCAGCCAAAACAATATATTGATTTTTTTTTCAGGGGAGTAATAATTCAAAATAATTCATTTAGCTATTTTTAAATTCCTTTATTTCCCCTTCTCCCCTCCTCCTTTACTTCCCCCCCCAACTCACTGAACTAGCATAGATTGGTAAGTATTTCTGGAGGGTTCAACCCACATTTTTGCATTAGTTATTTATTTAATTACTTTTTGAGCAGATCCCTTTGCAGATCCCTGATAAGAAAGATGTAACTGCTTACCAATGCAGGATGTTCTCCAACATGAAGGACATAGCAAGCTGCTTGCCTGGCCTTCTAGAGAAGCATTTCAAAGCCCAGTCGCACACAAAGCACTTTCAAGAAACCCAAGGACTTCAATAAAAATAGTCACAAAAATTCATTTTCATCTCCTGTTGATTGCCATCTTAGTAACTGAAAGTCAATTTTATGAATGTCTACTGTATATACCCTGACATCAGAGAACAGTTGGCTTATGACTGTTGAGATTAGGAACGGTAAAGGGCAAAATTCTTTGGCAAATCAGCACAGCTCCTCTGCCATGGTTACTCCCAGTGTAACCGAGGATTGCTTCTTCCATCACATAAACATCTCCACAGACATCAAATACCCCAAAGCTTTTTCTGTGAAGTCCCGAAGTCCACATACATTGTTTTGACCTGAGAGCAGAACAAACTCCACAATATGGGAAATGTAGGAGAATAAAAATTAACACCTTGAGAAGTAAGGACAGGTATCATATTCTTGCATCTATCAAGACAAAACTCAGACATGAGGAAAGTGAGGAGGGATAATTCACAGACATAAACACATCTCATCTCTCCTCTCAAGTGAAAAGAAATGTCATCTGAGCTCAGCCTCTGTGCACCTGACTGAAAATGCTGTGAATGGCAGCTGTGTAAAACAGAGGGGGTTTGCTGTGCGGTGAGAGCCAGGCGGCTTTGAATACCGTTAGGCTTAAATAACCTGTAACCAGATATATCAGTTAAATAGTAGTATTTTTCACATTTAAGTAAAGACATCCAGTTTGCTCTGACATTCATGAGAAACAACAACAGCTTCATCACACCGCTTGCAACCTGCTTCCTCAAGTTCTACAAGGCGGACTGCTCTGAGTTAAGGGGTGAATAATCGTGTGGGCCATTGAGTAACAATGCAAAAAAGTCATCACATAAAGATTACTGCTTAAATATAATTACAAAATTATTAAAATGCACGTTCCAGATGGAAATTGCCGTAACGGTTATTTTACTGAGGCCTTCAGAGTACACTCAGAGGAAGCAGAGCATTGACACGACAGGCTGTAAGGCTGTTATTATGCAAAAGGTCAAAGTTTCCCTTAGATTATGTCTACTCTGTGAGTCATTGACTTTTATAGACTGAGGTGTTTAGAAAAAAGTCTCATGAAATTTATGGCAGCATAATGTTCTGGTTATAGTCTGTAACCTTATTTTAAAAGAAAATATAGCTCATTAAGTATAATATTCAGACTATATCATATATTATTGTTTTTTCATTTAAATGGTACCATAAATGTGCACTGGGCTTTAAAGCCTGGTTTGAAAAATTGCCATGAAAAATTTACACCTTAAGGACTTACTCCCTGAAATAGCTTCTCAAGTGACTAACCCAACTGGAAGTCTGACAGATATCAAAGGACTTCTCATACAAGTAAGGACTTGAGGCTCACATCCTACATCTTTAGGAGTTGCCGAGGGACAGCATAGAGTGGTGAGGAAGAGGGGTTTTTTTTTGACTGAGTTTTTCCTTGTTGCTGCCTTTGAATCTGTCAGTCACAGCATCCCGCCTTCCTGTAGCTTTCCCAGCTTTGCTCTCTTAAACCCTTCTCATCTGGGTCATTCATTTCTCCTCTAAGGATCATGTTCTGTCTTAGGATCTTACCTCCATTTTCTTCACATCATTTTCTTTATATCCTTTCATGGTTTAGCCTATTTCTTCATATCTCCTACATTCTCATTCATGAGCTCCTTCCATCTATAAAACTCAACTTCTCATTTTACCTCTCTGAAATTTCCACCTGAAGGTCTCACTGCTTAAACTTGCCATGCCCGGTCTGCAAATCTGAATACCAAGTACTAAACACTGCAAATAAAAGTGACTAACGTATCTTTTTCCTTTTTCATTAAACAAGGTTTTTGAGAAACACACAAATGAAAAATGATGTAAGGCCTATCAGACACCTCAGTTCAAAATGCAGTGCTGCTTCTGCAGCACGTATGCCCACAACTTCAGAGAGAGTTTCATAAGAAATAAGTATTAACTACACAGTGAATACTTTCACCATTCAGCACAGAAAAAAATCATGGGTTTATGACTAAAGCTGAAAACAATCAATCAAAACATAAAATAATTAAATGAAAGTTCTTTACTTGACACTTAACACATCGGTTTTCACCAAAAACTGGGTTTTGCATCTCTGAGGCTGAATCTCTCTGTGCACTTCTGGGCAGTTTTAAGGGACTGTAAATGTGCATGAGACTCAGCCACTTTAGTGTAGATGATTTAGCTGGATTTTCACAACTATTTTTTTTAGTGTTAAAGTGCTAAAGCAGTTTAAGTAGATCTGTGCAAATAAGCCTTGGCAATTATTCTAAATAATTTAATGTACTGAAAATTAAATGATCTGCAAGCTTGTGTAGTTCCGCTTATAACCATGACACATTCTCCTTTCTTCCTCCCGCTCCTTTTTTAAGAAGCAAAGAATATACTACTTAGGTAGTGGAATCAAGGAAAGAGAATTCAAACTAAATTATACTTGTTTAAGAGAGCGAACACAGCCTATAGCTTATTGGTCTTAGAATAACTCTACTACCAGAGTAACTTTTCCTTATTTAACATGCCACTGATATCAAAGAGTTAAGGATGTAATTTTACACATTTTTCTTCATTCTTACTTTAAAAGTTCAACCAACAATTATGCATTTGCATAATTCAATTAGAGTTTTAAAAAAATGTCTGCTTGGCAAGACAATCACCTGCCCCTTAAAACTAAAACATTATGTGCCAAGCATCTCCAATCTCCACTGATTAACAATAACATATTCCAAATTTATAGGGTCTATTACAAGCCATCTGAAGAGCAGCCACTGTGCCAAATCCCCCTTACTCCCTCTCCAGGGAATCCCTTCTCAGATGCTCTTTTCACATCCAGTAAACAACACTTTATGTCTTTTGCACAGATAGCAGATAATTACCATATGGTTAAAAACATGCTTGCTTCATTCACTTTCCCACTGTAAACTTCCTTCATTATGACAGCTAAGGAGCATCTAGGGAGGTAAACTCTATAATTTAGCCCTCTATAGGCTTAGCGGTTTAAAAGGTCAGTGTCTATTACAATAAAGTTAGAAGCAAGTGTAAGCGACTTTGCAAGAAATAATTTTTTATTCCAGCAGGGCTGAAGAGAGAAACTGATGCAGGTGCAGGAGTGAGAGTCTGCCACATACTGTGCTGAGCACCAGTATATTTTCTTACTGTATCCAGTACAGTTACAGTTAAATGCACGCCCAGGAACAGCGTAGCAGAACAGCTAACAAAGATTTAGGAAGATAAGGAGCTAAAAAGTGGCCTCTTTCTTGGTTCCCTTGCTGTTTCCCTGCCTTGTTGTTCGCTGCATAGTATGGGGCTACAGCTGGGGAAAGGAAACTGGACTTTGAGCAGTGACTAGGCAAGTACATGACCCTTCCAACCCTGCCTGTCAGCGCCGTGGGGAGAAGAAGGACTAGCACATCTCATGCACATAATGCAGCAGACAAGAGCTGAATCCCCAAAGGGTTAAGAAAACCAGATTCCCAGAGATTTGTCACAGTGCCAGGGAGCCTCCGAGGCTGTGTTTCTGTGGAGCTGCTTTACAGGAAAGCTAATTATGATTTCTCCCAAGCTGAGTGATCGATTTCATCAGGCTCCCTCTCTATTGTGGTTGCTTAATCTGTGCTCCGAACTGAAAGGATGGTTGGCAAATGCTATGGCACTTTTGACCTCTCCAAGATTAATTCTTTGTGACCTGGCTACTTCCTTAGGAGTGCAGGAGACAGACAAGCCCATAGGGGCGAAAAAGCGCTTCAAGTATGTTGCATCCTTTTGGTGCGACTTCTATAACTTCTATTCCACAGCTCCTGGAACACAAAAACCTCAAGGACAAGGAGGGGGAGAAGGGGATCCTGATTCCTGTTGAATTTTATGCCCTGAGCCTTCTAAGAGGCATTTTCTAACCTTCATCCCCAGACTTTCTTTAAAATGTGATTTCATTTTATCTTTAAGTTTCTTTGTATGCTAATTATATCCTCATTATTGGTTGAGGTGAGAAAGAAGATTTCATGTACACTCCTCTAACTGCTAAGTGCTAAACTTTAATAAACCTGACATTATTAAAGACCTGATCCCAGTCATTCCCATTTTATACTTTATCACAAGCCTAGTGACACCAGTGAAAACAGCAGAGGATTTTGAATGCTTTCATTTCAGCTATTTGGATGATCACTTTTACTACCACATCTGTTTAAGTCCTTTTCCTTCCTTATTGATTACCATTTCATATTGTAACAAAGCAGAACAGCCTTCTAAGAAGAAACAGACAGCAACATCAAGGTCTATAAAGAGATACTCAGCATCTCATGTGAAGAGCCAGAAGATTCGGAATTTGGGTTACAACTCCCTCACAGTCTGGATGCACTCAATATATATAATGGCTTCAGGCTACCCAAAGGGGATAAGATCTCACCTGTGCCTGGGTAAATTGGGATCTGTTAAATTAAATAAGCACAAAAGTGGTAGAAGTAAGAAGAGAACCCAGAGGATTAGAATAGTGTAATTTATACCTATAAGAGGGAGGCCAAGGCAGGTCAACGTCCATAATGTCAAATGCTGGGCAAGCAAAGGGGCAAAGACAGTGACAAAGTGGAGCAGTCAGAGCAGCGCAGCTGCTGCAAAGGCGAGTCCAGTGACAACACTAACTAACAGTTACTAACGTATTTCAAAGACAGAAATAAGAATGATAATTCACCTGTTATGGACATGTCATCCATTAGTGGAAATTGCCCTCTGCAATGGACATGCTGTCAGCATTTCATCTGCTCCTATTTCTTAGCTTGGGGAGGGGGCAAGAAAGAGCAAGAAAGCATGGTCAGGGAGTTGATTCAGTAGTCTGGAAAGGAAAAGAAACAGATTTTTGAATGAAGAAAACTAAAATCTGGTATCTATCTGTATGGCCTGCAGGATAACGCAACACAGTACAAAAACTGAGAGTGAACTCCCCAAGATATCCCCATACATGTTGAGAAGGTCCCAACATTTTGTAAGCCCTTTCACCAGCCTTCTCCTTTTCCATTTCCCTTGGTCGTGGTGTTCTCCTTCAAGTAAGATGTGCTTTCCAAAACTTGTATATTGGTCACAGGATAAGAACAGAGGACATTGAGTGTTCATGTCCCATACAAAATGTTGTAAGTGGTGCTCAGGTACATTTTTGGGGCCTTTGTTGTCTCCTGGCTTATCAACAAATCATGACTTAAAACCCCAGATAAGTACCTTCCTAAAGGCAGAACCTATGTTACTGGTGCTTGATGAGGACTCTGTTTATTCCATTCAGTAATTTGAAGAATTTTTTTTTCTAAGCAGAACATTTATTGTACACCAAAGTGAACTTATACTGCTATTTATAGACTTAAAAAGGATGAGATTTTCTCCTGAAAACACAAAGCACACTGTTTAAACAGCATTAGAGAGCAATTTGGGCAGCTGGCACCCGTATTATTTGTTTTATAGATGTCACCTTTCATATGAAAGACGAACACCTGTGGTTTTATCTACACCGAACAAGTAAAACAAATAGCAGTACAGTATTAGAACTGACTGCTTTCTGATTTACTTAAGAAATTACCATCATACTTTATTATTATTATTTATATTGCTGTATAATGCAGGAGCCCTGTAATGATAGGCATTAAATAACAGAAAACAGAAAAGATAGGCTTGCCCTTGAGGTCTTGTGCAGTCAGACCATGGCTGTCGCGCTCACCGGCTTGTTAGAGAACTTGGAAACTCATGCCTGGGGAAGCTTTTACTTCTCCAGAGGTTAAGAGGGGTAGAAGGACAGGATTAACTTCTAAATGCAGGACGATTTTGCTGTATATCCTGGCAGAAAACTGGACTGGAAAAATCTCCCACTTTTGAACTTATCTGGCCATCAATTATTTCCAAGAGGACATATTTAATAGAAAAACATCCTTCATATTATTTAATAAAGGGCCTCTTGATGGGATAAGAGCACAGTAATGGACTGTTGCAATTAAGTACAGGTCTCCTGCTGCAACAGACAAGGCAAAAGTGAAACAAAGACATTTACTCCAAAGCAGAAGACACTGAACATTGAGCTATACGTTCTTTTCTTTAGCCTGATACTATATGACTAATATGAATGGAGACATCAAATGGGTGCTGGCATAATCACTTGACATGGGCCATTACAGCACTGTTGGCCTGTGGTGATTTCCAGTGCGCTCAGAGAAGAGACTCAGTGTTTGCTTTAGGCAGACAAGGCTCTGTTGAACTATCCAAGTAGCGCTACTATAGCACGCTTCTTTTAGCAACAAATCATTTTCTGATTGCTCAGCTTCCCCAAATATTCCCTCCCATTCCCAGTGCCCACCACACGCAACCCAACCCTTCCACTGTGTGCAGTGGGTTCTGCGTCTTGGCAGCAGCTCTTTCTCAGCCTCTCAGATAAGCACCTTAACACTCCCCATAAAAGCCCATTAACCACATCTGCCCAACTCTTCCTTCATTAGTCCTTTCCTTTCCCCAGTCACTTATGAAGAAATCAGTGCAATCTCATTTGTCTGCATACAGCTGTTGCCCTTGTTTACCGAACCCCTTCCACCAACATGTATTCTCCATCGTTTAGGGCTTCCTCTGATTTGAATGGCCTTCTGTGGCCTATCGCTACTTACTAACAGCAAGAGATATTGCTGGTGGTCAGGTTGCTCTGACCTGCCCCCGAGCCAGTAACCTGGCACCAGCAGGTTCAATGGATGATGGAGGTATAACACGCTACCTGGTGAATCTGGTGAAGAATTGTTCCAGATGACATGGTGATATGTAATACTGTTTGGATGGTTGATGGGCAATAGGAACAGAAAAAGGAAGTAGGAAGGAAGAAAAGTTATCCCAACCCATAAACTGGTTAGTGATGACCAGCCTGACAGGTTTTGTAAGCCTGAATTAAGACTGAATTAAGTGTGCAGAGAACTGACTCACATTTTATTTCATTTCCAAATGAAAACAAGAGGTTGTTTTCATGTGCTGAGTGCATGCATCCAGAATGCATCAGATCTAAGAGAAAAGATTCAAGATAACTGCCAATTTTTGTAGTCACGGATATCAACTCTAAGTTTTTCAATCCTTAATTTTATTTATTTTGTTATTTACTTACTGCTTTCTGAGCTTTTCACAGAAGCTAGCTTAAGTTTTTACTGAATATGGCAAGAAGGGGTAGACAACAAAATTATGAATCGGTGAAATACCCCATGTTGTTTCAATGCCATTAGACTTCGCAGTTTATATACCTATTAAAATATTTCTTTTTAATGGATACTTGCTGCCTGGTGATGATATTTTAAATTATTAAGGCCTAACGGAGTTCTTTAAATAATTGATTTAAGGGTGTATTAGACACAGCCAGGCCCAAAAGATACAAACATATGAAAAATTATATGAGGCCTTTGACAACAGTAAAATTAAATTAATAGTAAAATTGGATTGAGTTAATCAATTGAGTATAATGATGGGAAGGTTGCATAAGAGACTTGAATTGAAGGAGTTTTGCAGTAATCAGTTTCTGCAATGCAGCTGCTACACGTTTGTGTAATAACAGAGTTGATGAGCAGCTAATTTGTATGAAACTGGAAGCAAGTTAAATGTTGTTTGGATTATAACGGGAGTGTGCAGCTAATGCACAAAGTGTCTCCACTGGCTTATCGCTACACACTGGAATTTCTCAAAGTTATTAATGATGGGTTTGGCAGAGCCGTATGTGGCCGTAATGGCACAGTAATGGAAAACTCAAAGGCCACATTTCCTTTCTCCAACCTTGCGCCTTTCCTATGGCTTCCTTGGAAAGAGCAGGAGAAGGTGGGCTTACAGCACTGCGTTAACCTGCCCAGTACTACTTGCCTTCCTCCATCACGTGGGGCAGCCACACTGCCCCTGACAGTGCAGGAACTGCTGAGTAAATTCAGCAAGGCATTGAAAGATGATGTCCTTTGCTTTAGTTTGACATTGCTTTTCCAGGGCTTCATGCAGCGATACCTGCAGGACATAGGCCAGCTAGCAGCCCAGGAAACAACCTGGTTTTTATCATCTACTGCAATTAGGGGTGTTTGCCTTCACCCCATCCATGTGCTACGTCCCACATTCAACACGGTTGGGTGTTAGCCCAGTGCCACGGCTGTCACTGCAGCACAGACAGGCTCCAGTTAGCTCTAAACTAGTTATCGCAGGTGGCAGCACAAGTCTTCAGAGCAGAACAGAGCTCAGACAAAAAAAAAAAAAAAAAGGAAAAACAAAAGAATAAACCAGTCTGTGTTTGAGGCTGTGTTAGAGCATTGTGCCACGCTGCTACGAGTACTCAAAAAACCCCCAAACATTGTAAGCTGCAGGTGCTGCACGAAACAAGGATGCAGACATAACCTTAGCTTGGACGGAGTACAGTGAAGAGCTTGTTTTCTCAGCCGAAAACATACAGATTTGACAACAGCAACTCCTTTTACAAATGTGGCAATATCGCTAAGTGTTCAGCTTAAAACTTTTTAAATTTTGCAGTAGTCTTATAAATGGCAAATAAACATTTTATTCTCCATGCCATGTTTTGTTTCAGCCAGTAACAATACCACTGTCTCATGACAGAAACACATTTTTCCAGATTTTCGATTCACCATAAATGTCAAAATGTGTTCTTTGAAAAGAAAACACATTTTCCCCCAAAATTTGAAAGCATAAATGGACTAGAAGTAATTATAAGCCATGATTTATCCATAATAGCCAATAAATCTGGTTCCCAGCTTTCCAAAACTGCAGGACAGGAAATGCTATGCTATTGAATAGAAAAGGTTTAAAAAAAGTTTAATTAGATGCACATGAGCTCTATGAGCTAACAATGTGTGTGTATGTAACCCCCAGTCCAACACAGCTTGTTAGAAATGTACATATTTTATGTCAGCAGTGTCCCATTTATTTTAACAAGACTATGCATGTGGTTAGGTAAGAATAAAGCACATTATGGCACCTATGGATGCATGTATGCCTCCTATCTGCTGGTCATGGTCAACTGTCTGCATCTAAGCTTTCCGACAGTAAAAAAATGCTCATTCCAGTCCAACAGATTTTTTAAAAGAACGTCAAGGTAAGGGGGAACCTGTAATCAGCAATGGAAACACACAGAGCAGCCAGGTTACAAGGATAATTGGATCCAGGGCCATGTCCAGGGGACCAGGTTCCCTGGCACTGAGAGCTGTGGACTCCGAGCTGCTCTTGCTCCACAGGAAAGTGACTTCTGTGGGCCTTGCCAGCTCAATGGATTGTAAAATTCTGGAGCTGACATAAAAAGATAAATAGATGTATTAGTTTTCCTCACGCACTATGTTGTGGCATTAAATAATAGGAATCATGAGAACAGCAAATTTAGGAGTAAATAGGATTATGCCTATGAATATATGCAAACCCAGTACATGGTAGAGTAATAGTAATTAATAGTAAAATGTGGTAAAATAGTAAGGTAAAAAGAAGTTTAAATCTCTTAATAGGAAAACTAGAGAGTCAGAGCCTCTTTTTGAAAATTACGGGCAATTGCAGCACTGACGTAAGTCACTGCAATCTACTGACTCCACTGGAGTTAATTTTCCTCTGTGATCCCACCAGTTTCTTACTTAAAACCTTGTGGCCCCAAAGAACAATGTCGTGGAAGCAGTTGTCTTCACTGCCTGCGAAACCCAGCGAAGCTTAGGTCTGGCACTGCGGCTGAAGGATGCAGTTGCTTCACGCTGGGGTGTCCCGCAGCTCCCAACGGTTGCTGGTGCACGGGGAGACCTCCTCACCCTCCACCTGGGTTTCTGTGGTGGCATCTGGGGCACTACGGGGCGAATAAGGGTGCCCCTGGCATGGCAGGGCCATGGCAGAAGGTCCTGCAGGGTGGGTATCTCAGCTCAAACCTGAACAGCCCCCACGTGCTGGTTTCAGCTTGCAGGCAAAAGGAGAGGGGTCCAGAATTTGTACTCTATTACTTATTTCTGTTTGTGCTGCACATGCAGAATTTGAGTTGTACTGAACAAATGCTCTGCCAGTAAAGAAAGAATTGAACAGTTAGTTACAGAAGTTATTCTTATCCTTATAGCTTTATCAGAGGTAATATATAGGAAAACCTGGATCTAGCAAACAATTGCACACTACCTACCTTTCAGTCAACCCGTTGGCTTAAGCAAGACTATGCGTGTATTAAATTACACATGTTCAAAAGGACTGGAGAAATTCATGCCCACCAGTGGCCACTGAACACAGCTGTTCAGGTGTAACTTCTGGCTCTGGCATTCCCATTAGCTCCTTGCTTTAAACATCCAGGAGGGGAAGATTTCCTACGTAGCTTGTCCTGCGCATAGCCCCTTCCTAAGCATCTGCTGCTGATTGCTTCTGGAGGCAGGAGGCTGGCCGGCTCCCAGCTCTGAGCTAACGCAGCAAGTCTTACTCAGGGCTGCGGAATCTTAAGCTCCATTCCTGAAATCAATAGCCAAATTCTCCTTTCAGCCAAGGTATAAGCAAAGAAATTTTTTTCATTGAGATTTCACAGTTAAAAGTGTTTGTTGATGCTGACACTTCTAATTTCCACCAATTTGAACAACACAGACCCACAATTACATTTGTGTAAGAAAGTTTTGATATTGGCAGCTCAGATTTTTTTTTGCCAAATTAAATGAGATCAATTTGTTTCTTGTATCATCTCTAGTCAATTATGAATATTTAGTGCAAGATGTCAGGCAGTAATGATCACTGGGTAATACAGAAACTACAGACAGGCAGGTGTATGGTCTCAATAATCCAAGATCTGTATCCACATAAAAATGTCCTTGCTTGAATTCAGCCTCAAGGCTTATACTTTCCCTTCAACTAAAATATCCACTCTGTTATTTACTGCACTACTTAAAAAAACTGCTTTCCTATATTTAGAGAGACTCATAAATGGCATACTTTGTTGTGCAATGTACTAGCTTGTGTGCCGAATCATACATCACTACACTTTACCAGATGTCAGAATTTAAAGCAGATCTCGGCTCTTTCTTCATTGGGAGATAGAAGGAAAACTGGCAGCTCATGCCACTGCAACCTGAACTACTACTTTTTCTGATTCATTTCATTGTGACTGCAGCAACCTGTTGGTTATAAAACCTCAATGTAATTACCTGGGCTGAGATCTTCGGGGTTTTGATCCTCTCTCCTAAGTTTTTTTTAATTATTATTATTTCCAAAATAGAGGCTTCATGGTCACCTATTCTTTAAGGAGGATACAGCAAGTATAGAAGTTCAGACCTCATAAGGTCTCATATAAACCCATCTGGGGTCAGTAGGAGTTAAAAATAAATGCTATATTTAAAAATTAATTCTGCAATGACAATTCATCTCCGTCATGACAACAGTTTCTTTGTATAACCACAGATGTCTGGGGGAAAGACAGGGAGAAGCAAAGGACTGACTGCTAAAGGAATAGATCTCTTTATCAAACCTCTAAAGGAATGAGGATAAATGCACACTTAAAATACCGTTGACTAACCTTAGGTATTTGCAACTTAGGAGTTACGCTGCATAGCCACAAGTGCATTATGCTACAGGTTGTTCAGACAGTGCTGTAGAAACTGAAGCTGCACGTGGCCCACCAGACTACAGGGAATTCAGCTGCAAGCTACCCACCTGGAGTAAGCTGCAATGTTAGTACACTTTTGTGTATCCTTCAAGACCATATGTAAGATGTACTCTAAATGGCACCTCTATGGTATTAAATCATAGAATCATCGAATGAATCATAGAATCATAGAATGGTTTGGGTTGGAGGGGACCTTAAAGATCATCTAGTCCCAATCCCCCTGCCATGGGCAGGGACACCTTCCACTAGACCAGGTTGCTCAAAGCCCCATCCAGCCTGGCCTTGAACACTGCCAGGGATGGGGCAGCCACAGCCTCTCTGGGCAACCTCTTCCAGTGCCTCACCACCCTCACAGTGAAGAACTTCTTCCTTACATCTGATCTAAATCTACTCTCTTTCAGTTTAAAGCCATTACCCCTTGTCCTATCACTACATGCCCTTGTAAAAAGTCCCTCTCTGGCTTTCTTGTAGGCCCCCTTTAGGTACTGGAAGGCTGCTATATGGTGTCCTTGGAGCCTTCTCTTCTCCAGGCTGAACAACCCCAACTCTCTCAGCCTGTCCTCACATGGGAGGTGGTCTAGCCCTCTGATCATCTTTGTGGCCCTCCTCTGGACCAGCTTGAGCACGTCCAGCATGTCTTTCTATGCTGGGGCCCCAGAGCTGAACACAGTACTCCTGGTGGGGTCTCACCAGAGCAGAGTAGAGGACAACTCCCTTGTCCTGCTGGCCACACTTCTTTTGATGCAGCCCAGGATATGACTGGGTATCTCCTTGAAATCATGCATATATCTTGTGGTTTTTTGAATGGCTCACTTACCAAGCTGAGAGACTGGATTAAGAGAAGTCATTTGGTGGTCAATCGAATCTCTGTTTCTTCTCAGAAACAAAGAAAAACAAAATTGAAAATACAGTATGTGTGTGTAAAATAAAACAATTCCTTCAGAAGTGAGAGCAAACACTTGGGACTTCTTTTCAAAACTGAATTCAAAGAATTTTTAAAACAGAATGTCATACTGAGGGGTAAAATTAAAATGATTGACTTCAGTGATTGTCAAATAAATTCAGATACCTTCTACAATACCACTAGTCAGGTGTAATGCACTCTCAATGCTCCAGAGGCTGCTTTTTCACATTTTACAAAATTATCTACTCGCTTGCTGGTTTATCCAAAATTTTGCCATCTCCCAACATGTGAAACATCGCTTCTACTTCCCATGCTACCTAATAAAAAGTACGCATACTGCCTTGAACCATCTCTTAGATCAGCCACTGATGACTTCTACTTAGGGACTGGTCTTATTCCAAAACAAAGCTGCCCTGGAGGAAATTTTGCCACTCATTCTTTTTGACATCTGCCTGTGGCTTTCTGTGTTTCATAGGAAATGACACACTAGGAAAAGTGTTTTCATTGGTTTCCTGACCATTTGGATGTGCTCAATCTCTCAGTCTAGAGAACCTGAACTAAAATTTAGCACCCTGTGAGAAGCACAGAGGGCCTTGTAGTGTTCCACTTACTAGAGTATGACCTACCGAAATAACTCATCTCTCCCACTTCCTGTTAATTATAAGGCTTCCAGTTGCTACTACAGTATTTTGCTCAGGGACAAAGAAGAGATATCCTTAGCTCAGCATGCAATGGGGAATTTGTTTGACTTCAGCAAATGTAAAAGAATAGTAATTTTTTTCTCTTGGTTTAGGAAAAAAATTAGCAAAGCCTGAGAGATATGCCATGTTCATAGGTGTTCAGACTGTATCTAAGACATGTCCTGAAACAGTCTTTAGAGGTCAAGAATCTAAAATACCTAAAATCTTCTCACGCCCTTTACCTGCTTTGTTAGTGGATTTTATTACTGCTGGTGTGCCTTTTTTTTTCTTTTTTTTGCTGAGGCTGGGGTGGCTTATCAAAAGGGGGGCAATGAAGGGATGAAGAAGACACCATCAGCAGAAAGGCTTGCCACATCATGCAGCCACTCCAGGTGGAGTGTAAATCAAAACAGAAGGGACAAGGCACAGAGCTTGTGACCTGAGGGGGGAACCATTCACAAGACCCTGGAAAGAGTCTAAGACAAACACACTAAATACTAATGGGTCCCCAAATGCTGTAATGATGGATCCAGCACAAGAAATGCATTTTAACATGAACTACTTTGAGGTACACATGTTAAATTTGTCTCTTTCAAGTATTATTAAGAAATGGCTGAGAAAAAGACAGTGACTTAAGGTGCAGGATATGAAAGAAATTTGTGAGCTTTTTTGTGTGAAGCTGAACAAGTTTTTCACCCTTTCTGAAGAGTTTTGAAAGCTTTTTAGTCTTTCAGGAAAGATATGAAAACATAGTCTATGCCTTAACCAAAAGCTGAAAAGCAAATAAAAAGACTCCCAATTCCTTCTCTTTTCATTTGTTACTTTCCAAGGCCCTGTATGAGAAATATTAAAGTAGTAGTTTAACTACAAGAATAATTGCAGTATTATTAAAAACTGTAGAAGGCAAATGAAAAAAATGCAGTGGGATTTCTGTGTGTGCATATGTGTATATATGTTTATATACTCCTTTGATTTGCTTCAATAAATGGCCTTGTGCTAGTAACAGCAGATAGAATAACATTCTCCCTATCTTTATTTTATAATCACCACCCAGCATTCCTTGTGCCACTAATCACCCCCTCAGGCAGGCACCTGGCTATCAAAATGAATAGGAGCTAAACCAGCAAGTTCCTCACAGCTAAGGCAGAACCACACAGGCTAGAGTCAGATCACGGTAGTCTCAAATATGTAGTAACAGCTCTGAGAGTTAAATGGGAATTATGACAGGATTGCATAAAGCCCATTGTTAGCATCTCCTGAGTGTTTAATAGTTGATCTGAAGCTAAAGAAGTACACAAGATACTTTTTTTTTTCATGTTCCAGTTCATTTGTACTTTAGTCATGGTGCAAATGGGAGTTTCAGAACCAGAGTGTTAGTCGATGTTATTTAACAAATTTTATAGGAACATTCCAATGACTTAGGGCTTTATTTTCTGTTAATGTTTCTTTACCCATTTATCTTCTTCTAATTTATTTTCTGATATTCTGTTCCAGTAATGCTTAACCAGCCATTAGCTTTTATTAGTAAAGCTAAATGAATGACACTAATGTGAACAGCATAAAACCTACATTGACCTACTTCTATTAAATGAAGGAGAATAGGCCTTATAGGTCTGTTAGGCTGTCCAATTTACTCTTCCACTTAAAATTACTGATATTTCCTTACCATGATCTATACATACAGGTTATGCTTAACTCTGTTTGAAAGCAACACAGATGTAATACACAGTATGTTCTTATTCACCCCCTGTTCTGAATTACCAGCAATTCAAGAAATAGCCAAAATTGATGGTTCCAAAAATTGGAAAAGGAAAGAAAAAACAGAACAAGGCAGCAGATCATCAGCTTGACACAATTAAATGCTACCTATGAAGCCAGTATGAGTCAACGGCATTTTTTAAGAGAATGAATTATCCTCAGGCATTTTTCTGCTCAGGTAATTTTGCATGTTTCTCCTCTTCCTTGCTCTGTCCAATTTTAAAGGTCCAATACTGACTGAACTGCTGAGCATTCTTCTCTAGCATTGGTTTTAGCAGAACAGAAATGCCCTTTGCACCTCGCTGAGGTTTGCCAAGCATCGCAGAATTAGGCCAAATAATTAATCGCCGTCAGACAAGATCAAATGTCAAAGAAGTAGCCTTTGGAAGTTCACCTGCAGGTTACTCGCTCAGCTTCCTCAATGCCTAGAAATAAAACTTAATGCCATTTAGTAACATTGCTATTACTTTTACAGTAGTAACCAGGAGGTCCCAAATCAGAGCAGGACCACGTCATTTCAGACATAATTTAGTGGTCTCTAAAGGGCTCACAGCGCAAAGAGATTATAAATAGTAGTGATGAACATATTCTGTCTGTCCTCATGGACCCTATGCAGAGACGAGGCAAGCGGATTGCCACAGTCACAAAAAGAACAGCAGCGGAGCCAAAAATCAAATTCAGCATTCCTGAATTTAACAATATCATCCTTCTAATGAACTTTGCAAGCAAACAAGACACATGTGCAACTAAGCAGCTGCTTCTCCTGTATTTCCCAAGATGAAATTTAGAAGCAAAATGACAAAGACCTGTTCTGAGAAACCTGCCCTAAAAAATCCAGTCTGGGGTACCAAGAAAAATCAACACTCACCATCTCCAGCTATATGCATTGAAAAAAAAGTCAAGCTAGTATTCACAGATGATTATTTTTTAATAGTTCTGGCCTCGAAGCAGCAGCTCACATTCCCAATATTATAGCGAAGGAGGAAAGCAGAAACATATCAATCACTCAACAAAGAAGCTTGTCAAGGAGTGGGCATTTTTCTTTTGTAGCATTTTCTTCTCAGCAGCTGCCCACGTACAGCCTATCAGGAGATATCTCAGATGTCCATCAGAATATTTTTCTGTGCTTTCTCCACTGTTAGTGCTTGAGCTTAATTTATTTGTCAAGTGCTCGTTTGGGAGTAGGACTGGGTAGGGGGGAACAGGGAGAAATGTGTTCGTTTCATCATGATACTGCCCTATCTCCCTGCTTTCTGTCAGCCTGCAAATATTTACATCAGACCTGCTGGATTTCTGCATCTTTTAGGATTTTTTGTAATTAATTCAGTCTCAATATTCTCCTCATTTCCATACTTTTCAAATGTCATTTCATCTCTTTTGATCTGCTTCCATGTCTTTTCTCCCTTCTCCCTCTTTGCCTTCATGCTCTTTCTGAATTTTGAAATGGATTTTATTGGTTGATAGAGGCATTTGAATTGCTTTCAGAGCCTGGGCCTTGGAAACACAGGATAGCAGCTTGCTTAATCACATTTCTCACCTAGAACCTGTATAATAAGGGTGATACATAGGGTGTGAGGCTGCAAAGCTACTAGTGAAGATGAGCTAATGGACCTTGGCCAGCCTTAATTAGAGTTTCTAAGCCAAACCTTTTCCTCCTCTGGCCATGAGTATGTCAGCCTATCAGTTTTATAACAGCTGTCAGCCTCCTCTGACTAGTTTATCTTCATCTTTCCTATTTTGTGGGTTGACACAGCACCAAAAGAGTTATTTCCCTGCAGCAAAGGGGACCTTTGCTCTGCAGGCAGAACAAAAAGCGCCTCTTCTACAGGACACCTGACCCTACTCCAGGAAGGGCCACGTATGGCATGAACCACTGCACCCCTGACTCCCTGCACCTTCAGGACATGGCAGCCTGGCACTTAAAAATATATATACATATATATGTGTGTGTGTATATATCCCACAAAAAAAAACCAAAACAACCAAGCCCCCCAATCCATCACCTCAATAAATCCACTACGGATGTGCTGGCACCCAACATGAATTGCCTTGCCTGCCAAAGAGGCTGGAATGAAACAACTTTTTTTCCTATTTCAAACTAGTTTAGGAAGGCTTATCAATTGTATATGTGTTTCCTGGTGGAAAGCTTCCAACCAGCTGTGCAGCATGTAAATCAAAACGTGCCTTCTTAATAACAAAGGCTTGTTTCGATCAGGATGGACTGATAAATTGCTTTCTGCCTGAGGATAAAGAGGACTGGGCTTTAGGTATGTAAAAATGGTAAATATTTCTCTTCTGCTTTTGTTCTTTCCCAGCCAAAAGCATCTTAAGAAAGCCATCTGTTTCCTTGCCACAGAAAGAAAAAAATTAGGGATACCAGGATCCCTGGGCTTATTCATCCGACTTTGCCTTGAGTTAAATGTTGGAGAACCGTCCCCATTTGGGAAGGTTTTAGTTCTGCCACTGGCTACAATAAAGGCTGCTGTTTCTATCCACTGCTTGGCTTGTTTGTCTCCGGGTTTTTTATTTCAGCCAGAATTGCAAAAGAAATTACACTATTTTAGTGCAAAATGAATGGGATCTCCTCTGTTTAATTTATTATCTTCATCTATTTCTCTCCACTAAAGAAGAGAGAAAAGTCCCACTCATCCTCCTGCCCTCCCCTCGCCCCCAGATAAAGTCGCAATTGTACCATAAACCTCGAGTGCTTTACATATGCAAACACAAACGCAGTGCTTACAGGAAAGATCTTCCCTATCCATATGTTCATCTCCTTCCCTTTACCTAAACCAGATGATTACCTCAGCAGCTCAGCTGTGTTATTGAGACATTTCAGCGTGAAATTTGTTTTTCCTCACTGAACTTTAAGCGGAATTTCAAGTGCCAAGTCTCCAAAGCCAAGTGGGGCTATTAAGAGATAATTACTAATTATGCTAATTTGAGAAGTTGTGCTATTTCTTTCCCTGGTCATTTTATCTGCAGCTCTCCTGAGAGAACAGTCCCCATTCAATGTTAATAACCTTTCCAGGCTAAGCATTCAATGGAG
Source organism: Haliaeetus leucocephalus (assembly GCF_000737465.1). Lineage (NCBI taxonomy): Eukaryota > Metazoa > Chordata > Aves > Accipitriformes > Accipitridae > Haliaeetus > Haliaeetus leucocephalus. Next base: position 18,000,175 of record NW_010972436.1, on the reverse strand, counting down.
GACAGTGTGTCCTAAACCCAGGAATATTTTACAGTTAATCTAGATATGTGGCTGTAAATTAGAAAGAGAAGCAAGTTGCGCTAATGCTAATGACTTATATTATTAATTTTTTGCAGTAGCAGAAATATCTGATTCCTCTCCATTCATACATTGATACAGCCTTTTGCTGATGGTTTTATTTTAAATGAGAGAGTCCTCAGTGACTTGAAATATTCAGTACACCAATGATATTTCTCAGTGATCATTTTCTAATCCTACCTATTGCAAGCTCCCGTAATAATAGATTAAAACAAAGAACAGATTTGATTTGCATTCTCTAAAAGTCTCATTTATTTTTGCCTTATTTATGTAAAGGTATGAAACATCTTTTCCAAGTTCTATACACTGCTTTGCTTTTTTTTTTCTTTTCAAGACAGTTGTTATTGGGTTGATCATATTAGTCTGTGGAGTATGCTGACAGGCTAAGAGAGTTTATTATTTTTTTTAAATAAAATAATGACTTTAGGTTTTATTTGATGTATAATTCCATCCCTGTTCTGTGGCAAAACATACGTGTTTTACATCTTTTATATTTACAATTTGTTTGTGGAGTGGCAGTACCCAGAGCCTTCTTGGCTTGGCTTACCTTCCAAACACAGAGGTGCAGAGACAGCCCTCCTTCCACACTACTTGTTGATAAAATCTTGTTTCTTTGCTCCTTGGAATGGATCTCCCAGGTAAGAGCATGATGGCCGCAGACGACGTCCAAGATCAGAGCGCTCTCCGTTAGGAGACCGTGGTTACTCTGATGTGACCGTGAAGGCCCATTCCTGCAATACGTGGGCTTGTAGGTCTCCCAGCGAATGGGAAAAGCTTGCGTGCCTAAGAGCAGCTCCTGGGAATACACCCTCTCTGTTTGTCAGTACAGCAGGAACACCATAAACACTCAACGGAGGACAGTGACATCTGGAAGCAGACGAAGAACAGTCCCAAGCATGCGCCTGCAGCCAGGGAGGGCAGGGCCCAGCACACAAATGCGGGCGTCCTCCACCCACAGAGCCAGCGCTAACAGGAACGGTGGCTGCGTTCCCAGAGTAAATAAACTCCCGTCCTCCCTGGAGTTCATCACCTAGGTGTGCTGCTGGATTTGGCCTCACACTGACCACTGAAGACAGTGGGGCGTAAATAGCTTCAGGTGCTTATGGGTGACCACAGCTGTGGTACTGCAGCTCAAGAGCAGAGTGCAGAAAACAGGAGACATCCAAAATATTTCAACAGGAGTTGTTGGGCCTGTAGTCTATATTTTTTTGCAGTTTGCAGAATCTAGATGCAAACTAACTAAGCAAAGATCCCCTCCACGCAACCAAAATAAAAATGAGGATTGAGTGACAAGAAAACAAAGGATAGCCGTTCATACTTTGATTTTTCTCTATTTTAAAACCATATACAGGCCTGAAACCAGTGGGTGCATTTTTTTAAAAGGCAAAGAATGTAAATATTCAAAATCTTGGGTAGCACCTATTTCTGGAAAATGTAACACACAGCCCTCAGACTCCAGTTCAGTACTCCCAACGTAGGAGTGGGAGGACTGCGTTCACGAGACATGAATTAGGGCCTAAAAATAGGTCCTAGTAATAAAGGAGAAGATAATTTTAAGTTTCAGCATTGCCAGTTTCAGAATAGAGCTTCCTTTAGTGGAAATCCATCTTGCAAGCGTGTGAACCTACCCCCAAACCCCAGATAAACATCAGGTAAGATCCTTGCTGATGGAGCTGAGGGGACCAACAGGCCACTGTGCTCCCACCATACCACCGGGAGACATAGGAGAAACGTGGCTCTGTGACTCCCTAGTCATACATCTCTCACAGGTTCACGTGAGCACATCCAGCAGAACCGGCTGCGATTTGTACCATCCTGTGACCCCCTGTTTTGGGTTTGTGTGGCGGAGTTTTGGTAGAGGGGGGGTGGCTCCTGTGAGAAGCTGCTAGAAGCTTCTCTGGCTCCAAGTCGCACCCACCTCTGGCCCAGGCCGAGCCCATCAGCGATGGCGGTATCGCCTCTGGGAGAACAGAGTTAAGAAGGGGAACCTGCAGTGAGCAGGGGATTGGGATGTGAGAGGAAGGTCAGTGAGGAAGGAGGGTGCAGAGGTGCACTGTAGGAGGGGATGCCCCCGCAGCCTGCGGTGAGGCGGCAGGCTGTCATCCCCAGCCCATGGAGGTCCACGGGGGAGCAGATGCCCACCTGCAGCCTGGGGAGGAGCCCACGGCGGAGCAGGGGGATGCTCCCCAAGATGGCTGTGACTCCAGGGGAAAGCCCGCGCTGGAGCAGTCTGTGCCTGAAGGACTGCAGCCCATGGAAGGGACCCACGCTGGAGCAGTTTGTGAAGAACTGCAGCCCGTGGGAAGGACCCACGTTGGAGAAGTTTGTGGAGAACTGTCTACCGTGGGAGGTACCCCATGCTGGAGCAGGGCAAGAGTGAGGAGTCCTGCCCCTGAGGAGGAAGGAGTGGCAGAGACAAGGTGTGATGGACTGACCACAGCCCCCATTCCCCATCCCCCTGCACCGCTGCGGGGGAGGAGGTAGAGAATTCAGGAATGGAGTTGAGCCTGGGAAGGAGGAGGGGAGAGGGGGAAAGGTGTTCTAAGGTTTGGGTTTACTTCTCATTATCCTTGTTTTGATTTGATTGGTAGTAAATTAAATTAATTTTGGTTTTTCCCCAAGCTGAGTCTGTCTTTTGCCTGTGACCATAAGTGGTGAGTGATCTCTCCCTGTCCTTGTCTCGACCCACGAGCTTTTCTTTGTATTTTCTCCTACTCATCCCACTGGGGCCGGGGGGGAGGAGTGAGCAAGCGGCTTTGTAATGCTTTGTTACCAGCTGGGCTTGAACCACGACACCCCAACATTTCAGCAGCTCCCTAGCACATGCTGAACTGAAGTCCCTGACCTGCACCTGGACAGACACACACAGAGTTCATGGACTTCTTCATAAAACAGACTGCCTGGCCATGGTCAATGGAAAACACGCGCAGAAGGCAATATAGGCAAGTGTCTCGCATGCGAATCTCATGTCAGCTTTCCCTCTGGTGGGCAGATTGTCGTAGGTGGGGTCTTGCATCCCCACTAAGCCCCATCAACACTTGAGACATTGCACCTTCTAAAGAAACACTCTGTTGCCCCAAAACTCAGCCTAACCAAGGTGCATCAGAGTCAGCTGCTCCTTGCTGATACACTGCTGTCCAAAGACAGCAGCTAAGGGGACCAGCTGGAGGCTGAGAAGAGAGCCATGCATCTGGGCAATACAATGCTGTAAGAAAATAAACATCTGCAAGAGAGGAGATCTCTTAAAAAACAAACATAAAAAAAGAGGCAGTCAGGAGAGCAAGATGCTATATCTCCTGAAAGGCCTGCTGGAATATTTAAAATTAGTTCTTCCTGGAGAAAGAAATGAACGCTAGAAACTATTTCAAAATGCTTCATGGGCTCCATTGGTCACAGCCACACTTGTTCTGCGCACTCTGGGAAACCGGCAGACTGGAATCACAGCCCCAGAAAGGCGCTTCACATTGCTAATTCTAGCTGAAATGAAGTTTTCTGCACATGTTATTTCTTATTCATGTTTGAAATTATTTTTTAATCTACAAAGATCTACAAAGATCAGAGTTGTGAAAGAAATAAAAAAATCAGTTAAAAATCCACCATTAGCTGTTTTCTTTCCTCTTATATTTCCATAATGAAAATACTTGTAACTATATGATTTTACAGTATGATTCCAAAACCTGCAGTAACCCTACTGAGAATCGTTTGGAGGTCTCACAGTTTTTGGAAGGCTCAGACTGCATGAATAACAGAAATGCATATTTGCAAGAGACCCCAGCAGCCGGCTGACACTGTCAGGCCTCTAACCGATGTAAGACATTACATATGAGAGAGCCCGAATACCTCCCTTTTTCCCAGTTCAGGCCAAAACCAGGGTCCTTTTTGGATGGACAAGTCCATGTGGGTATCAGCTGCAGCAGAAAGGAGAAACAAGCAATTTCTGCATAAATTATGTGACATTTGGAGACAGCCAGTTCCTTTTGGAGAAATAAATCCTCTCTGTGCTGCTTCCTGGTGCTTGAGATCATGACTAGGACAGTAGGTGGGATGAGCAAAGAAATTATTTCATTCACCATTTTTCTACCTGTCCTGCCAAATGTACAATGTCTTGGCAAAATTTCTCTTCCACCATCCCTTCACACTGTGCATCAGGGAGAGGGGAGAGAAAGTTTGCCATCCCACGGTTTCCAGCTGGAAATAGGTAATGGCAAATGGGTACTTGATCCCCCTTCAATCCCTCAAAATCTCAATCCCAACTATATCAAAAAACATGCAGAGCAAGCGCAGCAGAGAAAAATGTTCCTTGCAGAAGCTCTGAGCAAACAGGCTTCATGTGGAAATCTTGAGAAGGAGTTGAGGGAAGCTCAGACCTGAACTTCTGAAGGAGGATGGTCCTTTCACTGCCACCAGTAGCTGGTACAGTTGCAGGTCCCGTAATGTGATTTTCTGAAAACCACAGATTTCGGCATCCTACGACTGGATGAAAATGTTGGATTTATTTACTTCTCATAAATATACAAATATATGTATGTTTCTATCCTGCATCTTTGCAAAGAAAATTTCAAAAACATAAACTGATGAAAGCTCTGCAAAAGAAACAATTCATCCACCATTATCTTCTCCCTGCCACAGTTTCTTTATGTTGATTCTTGAAAAAAAACGGACATCTGAGGTCCCAAATTCTACAAAAGAACACGAGTTGTGGAGTCCTTGACTTTCACTATTTCACCGCAGCCCATCTGCATGGATTTATTTTCAGGCTAAGAGCCCAGATAATGCAGTGTGTAACATTTCACCCTTAAAAACCCCAGTTATAATAAAGAACAAACAGTAATCATGATGGGTACAAGATGCAAAGAGATGAATTACAAGGCAGATGTTCAATCTTGTCTTTTCAGCTGAGATTATAAATGGTCTGAGCCTAAGAGAAAAATTCAGAGCCTGAAACTGAAGGTTTGCTAATTAATCAGTTATAACGACATAGGGGATTACAAAACATGATTAAAACACACTGAAAACAAGAAGACAAAGGAGGATGGCGAAGGAAGTATGGAAGCAGCTCTGTCAACAGAGAAACTTCTCTACACAAGCTGGTGAAAATGATGCAGCTCTTAAAAAACTTGTGCTTAAGAATTAAAAACCAACTACAACAACAAAAAGACAATGTTATGAACTAAATCAATTCCTGGAAATTTGGCCCAATGTTCATTAAAAAAATCGGGGTTTAATCCAAGCTCCTTATGAAGCCTAGGACAAAACTTCCACTGAGTTCAGCCCTTTATGTAAATATGCATGTACATTAATACACGCATTGCTGGAGCACATATTGGCACGTTAATATGCATGGTAATAGAGTGTCTGTGTTTAAGTATATAAATAGAAATTGAATACAAACATATGCATTCATAGCTTTGAAGTTCCATTAGTAACAAAACAGTGTAGAGAAATTATTAGCATTTTTACATGATGATTTCTGTTTAAGTCAGATACTGAACTGCTACTGATACTTCCAAGGCATTCAACAGATGGGGAGTCTAGACTGATAACTTCTGTGCTATGCAAGTATATTTTTAAACCTCCTTTAATGTTAAAATTCTGATGCTGTGCTGTAGGGATGAAATAAAGCGCTTTCCCGAGTGTGCAGTTTTAACTTCCTTGTTTTCTTTTTGAAACTCTTAATTTGGCAGTGATCCACTACTGATAGTGCCAGTTAGCATGACCCTAACCCCTATAAATAATTACCACTGAGGTCAGTCTGCACTGAAGACAACGTGACCACCCATGTGAGGATGACCTATGGGAGGAAGGTCCTGTAAGCGGTAGGGCCTGGTGCTCCTCAAAAAGAAAGACTCCCTTGTGACAGTGCAGGATTGGGCTCCTATTCTCTTCACCTTGATTCTGTTCTCAATCTTTCTCTCTTGTCTAGTGGAAACAAAAAAGGAAATTGTTCTTTTGTTCGCAAATTCTCAGCAATGTTGATGCATGCATATTTTCTGTAATATTAACTACGCAACAAAAATTAATCTATAACCTTAATGTACATAACGGATGAAAGTGAACATTATAGAAGTTAAGATAGAAGATATTTTTTCTAGTTCTTTTCTAGTTTTGGAAAATGAATGCAATGAAGTGATATCCCTTTAGAAATACCGCTGCTTACTATCTATGCAATTTTAAACTATATTATTCCGGTAGCATTTATTTGTGTGTTCATTGTTTGCCCTGAGAGACCTTCATTTTTTCAAAGTATGAACTTATTCTAGATTTAAAATGGTAAGAGCAAACTCATGTAAAAACATAATGAAATCACCTTCAAATCTGCTTACGTTCTCACTTTTCCTACAAACCCCCATCATAAAAATAATCCCCCAAATTTCTCTGAGATTATTCCATCAAATCCCATGCCCATCAAATCCTAAAACATGCTCCACCTGCTAGTGAAACTATCACAGTAATTGTCTGGGCTTTTATCTAATGAATATGCATTACAGCAGTCAAAACAAAATTCTAACTTAATCTACATTACTGGGGAAAGTTTCTTAAACAAGCTGTTGCAGGGAAATTTATGTAATATGTTGTCAACATTCGGCAGAGACAAGCTGTCTGCTAGAAAGGGCTGATGGAAACCAGTTCCCCACATTTGGGCTGGGAGCCATATTGTTGCTACCCTTAAGCCATGCTTTTGGCCACAGATGCGCTGAGAGCATCACATCTCGTCACGCCTCGAGGGTGCCTTTCCACCTGCACTTCATCTCTACGTAAAAGGCCTGTGCTGACGATCACCGAAAAGTCTCTTTTTGCCATGTGGGTTTCAGTGAGTCATCATCATCTCTCCCACAAGGCGCAGACTCACTGATACCTGCTGGAGCACGGGGAAATGACAGATGGAAGTTCAGGTGATTGTCCGTACGCGGTCTGTGCACGACTGCACCTGCAGACAGGTACGCGCCTAACGCCAGCATCTGCCACAACATAGTATGGGGCAAACCAACAACAGGAAAATTATCTGAAACCAAGATTAACAAGATAAACCAAGATTAACAAACCGCTATTTTCATCCAACTGCCTGCATATGATGCAGAGATTGATTTTGCTATAGTGGCCATCAGAATAATAGTCTCAGCCCCGTACCTTTACTTCTTGCTGTCTCCCATTTCTGTCTAAACAGCATAGAAACCAACTTCACATGCCCGCGTCAGAGAAACATCTATTCAGTTCAGGAAGTGGTAGGAAGATCAGTTTAGATAGGCTAAGACAGCATGAGCCCTAAGAAATAGGTGTTGGCACGTAAGCGCAGTACAAATTTTTTTATACGTGGAAAATTTTTAGGAAAAGAATAGTAACTTCTTATCCAGTTTCTGATTCCACACAAAAAATTAAGTGCCGGCATACTGGTATGCAGATCTTGTTACTTATTATTTACTGCTTTTCTGAGCAGCAATGGAATGACTGAACAAGTGATTTTGCTGAACCAAGGCCATACATTACCCCCCCAAAGACCTCTGGTGATATATTGGTCCTATCCAGCCACCAATCTCCTATATACTTTCATTTTCGTAATTTGTATGAATAACAGCTGCTTCAATAGGTGGGGATGCAAACGAGGGGATTAAGATAAAAGCAACAAGGGGAAGAACGAGACGGGTGTTTTGGTAAAGACAGAAATAAATTCAAAAAGTGCAAATTGGTGATAAACACATGGATTTTCAGGGTTACATACACTATGTTTTATTTTAAGAGTGTTTTTTTGGAGCCTTTGCGGTTATCTTTTAATCATTAACAATAAATTGAGATAGCTTCTATAGTGTTTAATTCATGTTCCCATTAAAACAGCACTCCACAAGCCCTGAAACAGTGTGTAATTTGTTGCTTCTTGCTTTCAGTTAATTTAGGAGATTCTTGATGAGGGCTTGGAGTTTTTTGAGGCAAAATTAAAGTAATAATGTATAGGGAACAGATTTTTTTAAATTGTTTTTAGCTTTTAGAATTACTTTCCTAGATCTAGAAATGAGGGCTTGGTTCTTTTTTTTTCATCTTACAATTGTCTGCCACATATTAGTCAAAGAATTATCTTATGGTTAAATAGTACGGTCAATTTACAGTGGTTTTAGCTAAAGTGGAATAGCCTCCTGGTCTTCCAAGAAGCACTTGCATATACAAAATTGATGAATTACAGGCAAGGCACAAATGTAGGCACTTTTCCTAAGATTTTTAATGGAAATAAAAGTTATGAAATTTAGATAATATTTAATCCTATGGAAATTAAGTGGTTCATCTAAAAGGACAAATCTCATTTAAAAAAAAAAAAAGAAAATCTGTAACAGTTTCAGTCAATTCCATAAGCAAATTCTCATAGTATGTGAAGGAAGTAATGTATGTTATAAAAAAAGAGTTATTCTACAGACTTGTCAGCAATGTGCTGCTAACATTGAAGAAAGAGTTGCCTTTTAAATGTAAACTCGGAGACACAGAAACCTCGCCCTCAGCATGTCTAACAAGCCATTCTGGGAGAAATCAAAAGCCCTCCAGGAGCCGAAGAGCAAATGTGATTTAACACCGAGGAAGAATCTGACCCCATGCACGCGTTTGCACACAAAATAGCTAAATAAATAAAAAAGCCCTCTCCTTTCAGCCGCCACCGGGCAGAACGGCTCTGCAGACAAACGTAGCGGTCTGCCTCGCAGCAGGGATGACACCTGCTCCCGGCCCTGAGCACCCGCTGCCGGCGCCGTGAAACCGGCAGCGCTCCCACCCACCTGCCGTGTCGCACGAGTATTTCGCAGGGATAAACCCCAGCGATGTGATGCAACTACGGATGCGATGCAGCTGCAGAAAAGATAGAAACAGGTTCACTGGATACTTGAAACCGGAGCGACAGGCTCCTGAATTCCTACCTCTTGCTAATTAATTCTGCAACAGATTTGTTAACTGCTCTGACTCAGTTTCCCTCTCTGTGAACTGGGGGAATGCGGCCTCTCTGTCTGTGAGAGTTAATAACAACTTTTCATAAATACTCTGAGCGTGTACCTAGTGTGAGTACACTGATGCATTTTTATTAACTCTGGGCAATAAGAGTCCTTGCTGGCTGGGATGAGTTGCAATTATCTGAAGAGAAGGATGATCTTAAGTCACTGGCAGGGAAAAATAGTCCAATGTGCCTTACATCATAAAAGAATAAATTTAATAAGGAATTCACGGGTAGCCTTCAGGAAGAACTGCCAAACTTCTTTGTCTATGGTTTCTTACCCCATTTAAGCAGAATGTATCACCTGCTTAAAAATGTGCCTGGGCTAACCAATCTATAAAGCAGTGTTCTGTTGAACTACTTCTATTACAAACCACATTTCTAAACTGCAAAAGGCTATTTCACTTCTGTCTAATCAAACCCAGTGTACATTTTTTAAAAACCCCCCTTTTTTTTTTTTTTTTTGACACCTCATAACCATCTTCTGGTAACTGGTACTGTTAGTATCTTACTGCGTGTTTTTACCTTACAGTTTACACCTTGTGCTATAACACATAAAGATTCCAAAATTCTTCTGTTTTTTAGCAAAATTAATGCAGAGCTAAAGTCTCATTTTAAAAGTATTATTGGCAGGATACAAGTTAACCTAGAAAGCCTAGTTTTTGACTTGTTCTGGCAGAACTGAAATGCTTCACATTTATGCTTGAATACTGTATATTCCCTCTTCTTCCTGTGTATGAAATCTAAAGGATTTGCACAGTGAAGCTTTTTTTTTTTTTAAATTATCAAATGACTTGTGCTCATGGATTTCTGCTGAAGGCACAAAAAGTGCTCCTTGTGGGCACAGCACCAGGTAAAGCAAACCGCTGTCATACAGCTGTAAAAACTGGTCATTATAAATGTGAATTGAAAATGACTCAAGTATCTTGATTTGAGAAACGAGATTTTAAGAGACACACATCAGATGCTTTAGCATAAATAAATGATTAACACAGATCAATCAATAATCTTTGCAGCAGTTGCAGCTGGAGGAGACCTGCTGTCAGTGATATTAGAGAACATTCCCTTTTTGTACTGTTTCTTTTAAACTCCTAAATCCACGAGCAGCAAGAGCTGAGCTCCAATTTAATTACTGTCTGCGGTGCTCAACAATGGAGGCAACGCAGACCACTGCAGCTCTCCCCTCGCCTCCCAAAATCACCATTCATATGAACATATAAATAGCAATTCATGACTGGCATGACGGAAGGAAATTACAACCTGGAAATCAGCTAATGAAAGTTAATTTCAGCCCAGTATTGTTCAAGAATCCATCGGCATTTTGCCTGGCAGTTTGTGGCAGGGCTGCTGGCATGGATGTAAAACGGAGCACGAGCTCAGGGTTGGCTTCTGCTCCCAGTTATGTCAGTTCTTCCCTAAGTTTCAGCTGGAGAAAGATCAGCACACAAAGAAACTTAAGACCAAATTCACCTTTTCGGTAAAGGTTTGGGGTTTCCTGACATGGGCATTACAGGCTCCTGCATAAGCCTCTGCCTTCACCATTCTGAATTGCTTAGCTACTCAGAAAAACCTATCTAGAGAAACAGAACATAGAAATATCCTAAAAAAATCTGGCTTATCAGAAGTTTCTTTCATTTGTTTATTTCTCACTCTAAAATAATCTTATAATCCTTGTGCAGTTGTGCCTTTGTGATTTGTCTGCAAGACTATTAGTATTACATAGAGGAAGATCATACACAAATCCTATGAGAATGTTTATATATATATATTTAAAATTACAAATTCATACAGCATGGATGGATGTGTATAAATAAACAGATGATACAAATGTATTTTATTTTTACATCTCTAAACAAAATCCTTCAATGTAATATAAAAATTAATCCCTAATGTAAATATTTTTTGGACTCTACAGGCTTTAAAACCCTTTGTCTAATATAACTTGGGAGTTTATTATAGTCATTCATTTAATACAGCTAGACAGCTGAAGCAAAAGTTTATATTTCACCTATACACATACAAAAATGTATATATGTACATATATATTTAGGCACAGACACCCATGTATATATCAGCACAGTTCTGCCACCCTGACTCATGCTGAGAAGTTTCAGTTTCAATTTTACTGTGAGTAGGGGCAGCAGCATCAGGCCTTATACAAAGGTAACACATTATTACAGTTCGCTTAATAGCCATCATTTTACATTTGTTAAACCCCACTATTTAAGGAATAGATAGCTATTTTACAGTCTCTGAGAAGTGGTAAGAAGCGGGCAATTGCATAAAATTAGTTGTGTGTAAATCTCTCTCTCTGGAGATGGAGATAAAGTATCTGTCAAGTTCTACTTCTTTATTCCCACACTCCCCAGCAGCTTTTGACTCTTCATGTTGATGTTTCATGAGCACTTAAAAGAAAGGTGACTCTGCTAATAATTTTGAGCACCATTTCTCTTATAAGGAACAAAGATGATGTAAAAATGGAGAAAAAAAAAATCACACTTCATCATGAAGTATTTTGCTGAGCTCTACTTACTGCTCCCTCCTCATGCCTGAACCACAAATAAAACGCCACCGGCACGTACTGCAGGTTTCAGAAACAGCACTCGCAAGTGGCACAACTCCAAAATCAGAGGCAATATCTGGTACAGCGTTGGGACCAAACCCTAACCCAGCAGGAACACTTTCACAAAGACAGACCGTGGTTTGCAGGGGTAACCCCCTACTACACAATAGTCATCTGATGATGATGGACTAGCAGTCACGCCAGTAACTGTGGGGTTTTTTCTTCCTGACAAATGATCACGTGTTTGTAGACTTCGTTTTCACCGCCTTTTACCCTACTCTTTTGTTTCTTTTTCCAAGGGAATAAGAAACGGGGGGTGTATTAATTTTTATCGTTATCCTCCTAACCTCACTACAGCACCGAAGGAAGAGACTGGGAATCAGCCTCAGCTTCGGTCTATTTTTACATACATCGTGCAGGGAAGGCGTTGAGTAGGAACAGAGAGGAAGGCGACTTAAGAAGCCGTCAGGAATACTCCACGGAAACGCGCCTGCCTTCCTCGCAGCTGCGTTCCCGGTTTTGGGAGGCGCACGGGCGGAGGGATGCGGTTGCCCCCGCCGAGCAGAACGGCACCTCCTGACCCGCCGCGCTACAGCTTCGGCCGTGGAAGCGCAGGAGGCTGCCAACCGCCTCACAGGAACAGGAGCGAGCAAACAGCCTACAAATCATCTTTCCACGTAATCCAAGGAAGTCAGGAGTCAGATAATTTCCTGAAAAAGACGATTCATATCTCATATTAAAAAAAAACACAAATCCTTCTTAGTGTATCCTCCCTAAAGCCAAAGCCTACATTCACTGAAGCGAGCAGCAAACTTTTTAGCGTTAGTCTCAGCTGACCTAATCAAATCCCTCGACTTCCTACACATATGTAAGTTTTGCTTTTCCACACCTTGAATGAACGAATTCCCCAGGCCAGCTACATACCGTCTCAACAGAAAAAGTACTTCCAACCCTATTAAGCATGCTGAAATTCTGTTTCCTTAAAGGCCTCTGTCTTTGTAAATAAAAAAATCAGGAATGAATTAGAGTAGCCTGTTTACCTTCTTTATACTCTTTCCTTCTTTAATATAATTTTACTGTATTCTTTCCTAAGTTTATCTCCAAAGTAAACAATATAAATCTTACCAATTTTCTTCTACTGAAATTTTACACATCTCTAATCCCTTTTGCCACATGACTCTGAATCCTCACTATTTCTAGTACACATTTGGGAGCTAGAACAGCCAGGATGAAGTAGAACACACCCAGTGAAAACACACCTTTCATTCATTAATGACAACGTAATATCTTCAATATTAGCCATCCTGCTCTTCACGCACTCTGCCCTGCTCTATGCTTCCCTTGTTATCATGCTTTACTCTAGCAGAGGTTTTCATTAAACCATCCACAGCCATGTCCAGTCCTTAGTCCGGAGCAGGTATTGTTAACCCAGGGCCCCAAAACACGTCTTCGTATTTCAAACCCGTTGTAAGAAGCAAGAAATTCTAGACTGACTGAATGACAATGATAATGCCATCCATTTAATGCTTTCTGCTAAAGCATTAAATTTGGTTATTTTATGACTCGGGGAGGGTTCTCTATTAGTATGGGTTGACAAGCTGCTTCTGCCAGTTAACAAAGCCGTCTTTTTAATATACTATATATCACAATATGCTGTTAAAACTCCTCTGGGTTGGCTGCTGCGTTTCAAATTCATACAGCTGGGAACAAAGGTCAGCCAGAGCAGGAAGGTAAGCACTTTATTTTACTATCGGAACTTAAATAATCTGCAGGCAAACCGCGCTGTTCTACACAGAAAACATCGAGTTCATCACAGATGCCTTGAGAATAATCTATCTACTGATGCCTATTAGCTTTTTTTGTCTGGATAACTAGTAGTTTACATGGAAAAAACAGTAAACTGCCTGAAAGTTTGTAGAGATAGTTAGCTGTAAACATAAGGATCAATTCAGGTTCATTACTACTTACAAAACCTATACAATACTGGACAGCAGTAATTCAAAAGTATTACAATTAACAGAGATCAGACAGCTATTCTAATGTTCACTTTTTTTAATGCAACTTGCTAACCTAAAGGGCATTAAAGGAACCTAAGAAAACAGTTTGCACAAACCTTCAGTAGCTTTGGTATTTCACAAGGCAATTTGATCTGACCTTTAATTTTTAGTGCAGCGTTTTCCATTTGTAGGGTATCACTTCAGAAAGGGCTGCCATTAAGCATTTTATAAACTCCATTAATGTCACTTAAACTGGAATATGTATGCAAAGCTCTCTCTCACCTTACGGGAGAACTTCCCTACCCAAAACACCAAGGAGAAGCTACAAAATTTTAAGCAATATGAAGCAACTTCCAACAGTACGATACTTGGCCACTAGCTTTACGTTGCCTCTGCATCGCCACTGAAGAAAGCAAAACATCCAACAATTTATGTGGTCAAAAAGGTAAAAATGGCTATATATGTCATTGCTTATGTAAGATATGGTCAATATTTATATTAATGCTTTTTTTACTTAAATAATTAATACTTTGAGGTAAAGTTGAAATATTTTGTTCTCTCTCAAAGTAAAATGTGCCATTTTATTGTCCTCACTCTTACGTGCTGTTGCTAGGAAGATACAACTCTGCTCTAACCTAATCGTCTGCTATTTAGATATGGGCTCATGAATCCCATATTTTTATTCTAAATTTAAGTTCAGTCATCGTAGCTAATGTCCTTGATGCTATCTCAAATTGCTGTCATTACACGGATCACTAGAAATTGGAGGTAATAGTAAAAAAGAAAAAAGAAAGGTACCAAATTAGATGATGGATAAAGGTTTAATCAATTTAATTTTATCACCAAATCCAGTCTCTTCCTCTCCAGCTGTCAGGGGACGAGATAAGCGGAACACATCTTGAAGCACGACGCAATCCTGTTGTGGGGAAGGAGTTGTGTCCCTGAACCTCGCCAAGATGAAACACGCTCATTTATTACTTTGGCATTGCAGGATGATGAAGAACCAAGCTGGTTTCCTCCCTCCGTCCTCAGCACAATCTTTCTATTTCATTAATTTTTCATGGAATTTCATTTCACAATCCTTTTGCCTCTCTCTCTCACCCGCTTGCTGCCCTTATTTAGTTTATTCTGTCAACCTTTATTTCGTGTCCTGTTGTATCAGCAGTGACCTCGGCCATGGCCTTCTACCACATCAGGCATACCTGATTCCCTCCTGTTTCCAGTAATTGACTTTAATCGCTAGCTCTATAAAACCGCATTACAAATAAGGTGGCTTATTTGTTGTCTTGTACTGGAAAATAATAACTCATAAGGGGCACATCTCCAATCACCCATTTCATAGTTAACTTTCTGTATGTTGATTTCTAAGAAGTTGCCACAGGCTGCTGAAGTGTGGCCTTTTTAGTGTCATCAGTAAACGGCAACTCTGCTTTTGTTTGGTCTACTTGTAATCATTTATCTCAGAAAACAAGCCTTCTTTTAAAAATCTATACCACAGGCTATGAAATCTGCACAAACTGTGCTGAGGCCGCTGTGCTGAATTCTGCCAGTACTCTGCCACATTCCAAAGCCCCGGAGAAAACACAACAAGAACCCACAAATCCAGCAACTTCCTATAAAGCCCTAAAAATTTAAACTGTATTTTTCTAAATTATTAGGCATAGTTTTCTAAACCCTGGTCCTTTTACACACACAGATTGAAAAACAAAAGAAAGCAAAACAAAAAAAACCAGAGAGATGGAAATATAAAATACCTGTTACTGCTTTTGCACGAAATTAGTATGCAGATAATCTGGCAAGCATCTGTATTTATTCTTCCTTAGGTCTTTGAGAAATTAAGATATTTACTTCTCACTGGGAGTTAACTCACTTACTTTCTAAATGACAATGAAAATATTCCTACCTATACTAATTCAACAAACGGCTATGAATATCCACATTTTAGCTTTTTAACACACTTTTTGCATGTGGTATAAAACTGAATGAAATCACCGTGCAAATATATGCTTGCAATGTGATCCTCACTGCATGGACATTAAATGTTAATCCTTCAAGGTAGGATCTTTATAATGAAAGGATTGCTGGATTTCATAAGCATAAAAATAAGATGCATGCAAATTAACTATTGGACGATGTCATTGTACACTGGAATCACACTCAGTGTCCTACACTTCTCAGTGCTCGATTTGCATATGTGGAAATTCTCTCTCTCTCTGTCTCTTGCAGCATGTGGGTTTTATTTTTTTTTTAGCCTAAATACACAGGGAAATATAGCTATTCAGAGAATGTTGTTTGCTTTCCTTGTTTGAACTTGCTTTCTGTCCCTAGGAAACTCCTAAAACAGAGCATCCAGGTATAAAAGAAATGGAACAAGTGCTACAGCCAGACACAGTAATTTATAATTCACACTAACCAGGACAAAAATATGACTGAAAACATGGAAAGTAAATCAGAAGGGGAAAAACAACACTATTAAATAGAGAATATCTGCTTCTACTGCTACACATTCCTAGATATTCTATCAGGCGATGTCTCAACCTGGTTTTAAGCACAGTTCATATGTAATGTGTAATAAAATATATTAAGTTGTATAAATAATTTCTTGAGTCCATCTCCTTAAGGAGTGGGGATGTGACAGATAATTTCATTCCCTTACACAGGTTAATACTCAATTTAAATTTAAGACTAGAGTGAATTTCTTTGTCTACACATGTCCATAGGTATCTCTGTGCGTGTGTGTAAACATATGTGTGTAGTTACACACTTTAAAATAGCTACTAAAAGTATTCTTGCTTTAAAGAACAAAATACATGCTGGAAAATAGTTAAAGGCAAGTGTCTGTGGTGTAACTCTCTACGAAGATTTTTCACAATCTGTTAAATAGATCAAACCTGCAAAATAGTGGAGCCCATATTAATTCTCATAAAGATGTAGTCGTTTATGTGCCTAATGTACATTTTCTTGACTAGTCTCCAGGACAGACAGTTTGTTAAACCACACCTTTGCACTAGATAACATCGAAACCCCCACATCAATATATGATAAGTAAATAACTAGCATAATAGTAAAATCCAACAGGTTTTATACTGGGCATGCCTTAAGTTACAGGCATTTTTTGCGAGCATAAATTTACAGGAAAGTATATTTTTATGAATATATACTGTAATGACACAGAAAAGAAGATAAAATCATATGAATGCAAGCATCGCTCCCTGTAATTAGTATACTAACAAACTACGTTATTTGGAAAGTGGTTACAATAGCATGTTTGGAAGAATAAAAACATGAACTCTTCAAGTGCACTTTCTTATTGATATTGGTCAGTCAAGCACTTTCTAGAATGCCATCACCCTCCAGCTGTGTATTCTGCAAATAGCTGTCATCTACCAAGTTACTGTTTAGCAAGTTTTTGTGGTTTTTACAACATTCAAATTCCACCTTATTTTGGCAAAACATAGAGCAACAAAGGATGCATTAGAAACATCTTACTTAAAGACCCTCACTTCTGTCTGCTTCTTAGAAACAAAATTAACACTTGCAATTTACCTTTATAATAAAGCACCTTTATTCCATTGCATAGGTTAATGTATTACTCTCTTCTCTTGGCCAAGCACAGGGTAGCTAAGGCTAGTTGTGATTCCCGCGAAAAGTAGTTTTGCTAGAACACACACAGCATAAGGAAGTCTGCAGAGCACCACTTAAGTACAAGCAGATTTGAAGAGACTGAGTATGGGAGCTCCCCCTTTGCTTAGTATTTTAAAATTTATTCTGTAATGGAGCGTAAAAGACAGCCTTTGTCACCAGGTGTTATAGCACGCTACAGATCTGGAGTACCAAGTCAAGGTTACGCGCCTACTGGAAGTCCTGATTTATCTGCACGTCTGTTGTTTTTACTTGTGTGCAGGTCGCTATTTGTTACTATGATTCTGAATATAGAGAGTTCAGACACCGAAGTTAAAACAGTGACAATCAAGTGATATGGTCTAGCATTTGCCATTTGAGCGGCTTTTACTAGTTACTACACAAAACCTGCTTTGACACCTTCCTAAAAAGTTATCAAATACGGTGCTTAGTGGGTACAACATAATCAATATTTAAAGGACACTTAGCTAATGGCGCCTTCCAAATTAGGATTTCTAGAATCAGGGGAAGAAACAGCGTATCCAAAGCATCCACCTGAGTTGACGAGCTAGCTGACTAAAACTTGCGTTAGTCCCACATAATGATGACAATTACAGGTTAGATGATATTTACTGCTTAGATAAACACTTGGAGTTAGCATCTCTGCAATCAAACGCGCTGCAGCTGGGCATCTCTGGCGCTCTGCTCCTCGTATCAGTTCATTTTACTTTAGAGTGTTCACAGACTGTTAACTTCGGCTTTCTCAGGCAAAACATCAAAAACCAGGCAGCGGTGTGTCATCCCCTCTGCGGGAGAAAACAGGACAGCCTGGCGAAGAGCTTTTATCTAGGGCATATTCCCCGGTGGCAAGGACACCCCGTAGCTTCACTTTTCACGCTTCTGGCAATTAGCGCCTTCCTAGCAAACCTCTGCCTAGGGAAGGCGAACAGCACCGAAAGGGCCAAACTCGGCGGACCCTCTCCAAAACCCCTAAGAAGAGGCAGTTCGGGGGGCGCAGCCCGCCGGCCGCCAGCTGCGCGCTGCCCCCGGGAGGCTCCGCGCCGCGCTCTGCCCCGCCAGGGGCTCGTCCTGCCCGCCGG
>NW_010972436.1:17981528-17981844 GCF_000737465.1 Haliaeetus leucocephalus | reverse complement strand
AAAAAAAAAAAAAAGAAAAAGGGGGGACAAAAAATTTTTCTCCTACCTTTCCTCTTCGATCTCCTCCTCCTCCTCCTCTTGGACTTGCATTTCAGCTGCCCGCTCGGCCCCCCCGACGCCCTGCTGCTGCCCAGGACGGATGTCATGCCTGTACTTCAGCGAAGCAGCACGGCGCCGAGATGCTTTCCTCCCGCGGAGTTTCTCTCTTTCTGGAGGCGGCTTTTATAGCGCGGTGGGTAGGGCCGGGCCGGGCTGGGCCGGGCTGGGCTGGGCCGGGCTGGCCGCTCGGCGCTGCCCAGCGTGGCGGCGAGGGGTC
>NW_010972436.1:17849532-17981518 GCF_000737465.1 Haliaeetus leucocephalus | reverse complement strand
GGATTTGCTGCTGCAAAGTCTCCCGCAGCCCAATGGCTCCCGCCGCCCTGCTCTGACATCAGCTCCGCCAGCCCTCGCCCCCAAACTCCGCTCCCCCGGGGCTGCCGGCTCTGCCCGGCTCCCGGGGGAAAGCGAGGGAGAACGGCCCCGGAGGGAGCACGGACATCCTGCCGGCTCGCCTGGGAGAAGCCGGAGGGGCAGCTTGCAAGAAGGGAGGCTGCAGGCAGGATTTCAAGCCTTTTCTTTTCTTTTTTTTTCTTTCCCCTGCTTGAGACCATGTGGACACTGAGCGCTCTGCTTCCAGAAACCGAGAAATGCCGCTGCTGTCCTCCCTAACCACTTCCTAACTAGTTCGCTAATTGCAATGCTTATTATTCCCGGGGAAAGAATGTGAGTTACTGTCGGAGGATCCCTGTATCCACAAACCTTATGCAAGAGGCTAAGTGTAGCGACTCCCCTTGAATCTCCAGTTATTTTTAAGGTACGTGCTCTGCTAAATTCACGATCAAGGGCAAAAGCTCTGTGAAAAGAGGAGTGTGTTGTCGCTCAGACTCATACATTAACACTCTGCAGTGCCTCATTTAGGAAACTGTGCAATTAAAGTGTCGGGAGCAGAGGGGCTTTTACAGAGAGGAAAGATGACAACAGCATCCCTCTGAAAAGCTTGACTACAAAGCGTTACCCGTTCATTACAAAAAGCCGAGGTATGCAACAGATAAGATACTGCTTTAAGTTACAAGGGACCTACTGCTGCTGTGCTCTAGCCTCCTTAGTTATTATCTAACTTAAAAATACGGATCTGGAAACCTAGGCAGTGAATGGAAAATGGAAGAATATCAAGAAAAAATTATGCTAAATAATTAATGTCATCATTAGTGCCTACTGCATTTGTAGTCGGCTGGAGGAGCACAGTAAAACCCTGTTTATCAGAACTCCTTTAATCTAAAACTTCCTCTTGTTGGAATGTAGGTTACCCAGCTCCTGCTGCTAAGCAGTTCCACTGCAACTCTCCCAGCTATTAGAATCCCTCTGTGTTTGGCTGTTTTAGGCCTCTGTCATTTTTGGACGAGGCAGAGCTACACATTACACGGATTTTCAAATTAAATAAACAAGAATACTTCCCTGAAAGTCTCTAAAAGTCCTCATTAAACCAGGATTCGGATGACACAGGCATGCCAAGATGATGTCACCTCTTGGGCCCCATCCTCCACGGAGCAGGTCACATATGGTAAGAAGGCCCTATATATACCCTCGATTTTAGCAGTGCAGCACAGCACAAAGCACGGGGGGAAACCGCCTCCACTACCTTACCGGCTAAGGTAAGAGAGCCTGCGAATTTAGACCCACACGGCTGGGATGTCAGATATAATTCAGAAAGCCCTGCGTGGATGTAGGTGTTTACATGCGGAGCTTTTAGGGGTTACTGGCTGGTTTTTGTTACAATATACACATCACCCAAAAGAATCAAACCTCGAACTGCTACATAGCTTAAGTAAACATCTCTTCAAAAAGGTTCTGTCTGTTTCAGGGAGAAGAACATATCTGTGGGAAACGAGAGAGGCAATCATTGGTTTTTGTTTTTAGCTTGAGCCTTCAGCCTTTAAACTTTCTCCCCTTTTCCTTCTGGTTTCTGTTGTCCTGAACACAGCTGACCCTCATCTCTCAATGTGGCAAAAACTTGCGTGTGAAGTAGTAATGCTACTGCAAAACACAACTGCGCATTCAACCGCACATCAAACTCTGAATCGGTCTGGAATTTAAGTCACTCGATTTAGAAGACAAATTTAGAAAAGTGTCTTCTATGCTTCACTACAAATCTGTGCTCTATCCATTAGGGATCTAAAAGAGAAGCAAGATCCAATTAGAAAGAAAATGAGTATCCCAGGACATTCATTCATTTTTAGGAGTGGCTTCAAGCTCAACGCATTCTTTAAGGTTTCTGAAGACTTTCTTTCTGATAACATTTTGTTACACTCTCAAAAAGAGTGGAATCTGAGGTGTTAAGAAGCTAGACTGGCATTGCCAGTCCCTAGAGAAGTCATGCTACCAACACAACCTGAAAAGCCACCAATTCTCAGAAACTACCATTAGGTGCTAACAATTTCATGAACTGCTTTTCAGTCCTAGGCACAGTTATGAGACAGTATCAGCAAGCCAACATTGGCAACGGTTGGGCCATGCTGGTCGTATAGCTCCCTCCTAGGCTGTTTCAGGATTCGTGGAGGCATGAAGACAGCTTAAGTCATGCTGGTGGAAGATCTCCCCTTGGCCACAAGGGATGGTGAAGGGCAGTCATTTTTTATACTATCCAGCTACAAAGTCAATAGGATTCCTTAAATGTGCTGTGCTTATTCCTCTCGTTCTTGGAAGGAGTCAGCTTCTCCACCCAGTGACGTCCCCTGTTTCAAGACCTTTTTTAACTTAAATGCAAGGTTACCAGTCCCACACAACTGGGTCTGTCTCTCCTCCCAGGCAAACATGTGCATGATTTCAAGCACTGTGGTAAAGTGACATAAACTCAATCTAGGAAATACAAAACCAGTATCAATGAGGTGGGAAAAAAAGCTAAATAAGAAAATAACACCAGCTCTCTTTCAGCTATGTGCTTATGTCTATTAATGGCCAATGCACTTGATAGTCTTCCCACCCCACAGAAATTCTGGCTGTTCCTGAGTGCCCCGGTAATGATTGTTAGAGCTATTTCATGCTCCTTTTTTGTTGAGTAAAGCAGCTTAGGACTTAACCCATCTCCATGGGCTTGGCTATGGAGGTTGTTATGTTTATTTACCTTCAAGCTGAAGTACTTCAGACTGTTCTGAGGAAAATAACTTCACACACCTTGACTTATAGCCTGCAAAGAAATGCACCTCACACCCATGCACAGCCACCTACTCAGGCCTAGGTGAATCAGACAGGTAGGAGGGTTTCAGGTGTGAGTCCTGATGTGAAAGACTCTTCCCTATGCTGTTCGAGGAGCTGTGACTCCTCTCGTGACCCATCGCAGCTACTGATCCCAGCCAGTATATCAAAACCTATATTCCTGTTCTTGTGAGATAGGTTTTTCTCAGCACTGGGAGTACCCAAGCAAGGAGTCCAAGCTTTGTAGGATTTGTGACAATTCACTTCACTCAGGTTCTCTCAAAAGAGGAGACCTGAAGGGCAGTCCAAACAGTTTATTAACTGGAAGACTGATGGTGACTATGAGAGTATGACGGGGAAAGAGGGTGTGAAACTGGATGCAAGGTTGCACATCTTAATTATACATTACCATTTAAATTTCCATGCCGAAGCAATATAGTGTAGAGTTAGTAATCAACAGAAATGGAGAAAAATGAAAATGGCTGAAGAAAAAAAGCAGCCCACCCTTATTTCAGCTAAGCACTTCAGATAAGCAACTTTAGGAACAAATCTTTGAAAAAGTTATCCAAATCTGAATACTAAGCCCATGAGTATTATGGGTGGCCAGTACTTTTTCTATACAAGCGTATTTAGATGAAGCAGAATAAATATGAAATCCATTTTTTCTTTATCCCTCTGCTTTCTGAAATTTGGAGTGACTTGATTTTCAATGACATGATACTACAAAAATTGCAGGTGAAACAATTAAAAAAAAAAAAGCTACATTGAACTTACAGAAATGCAAATATGTAAAATGAGGTTGAGCATCTATAGTGTACCAGGGATGCTCCACAAGACTGTTGCAGCATTTGCAGGGGGTGCTCCTCCCAGAGCAAAAGGGTCCTGAGGAGCAGCACAGCAAGTGGGAGAAGCAAGCTCCAGACTCTGCACTTAGCAGAATATGCACAAACCCTTGAAGAAGAGGCCATCAGGTTGCCATATTCCCCAGTTTCCAGCTATGCTGTCGCTTCCCTAAGGAGCTGTGGATACTGAGAGCAGCAGGCCATGGTAGGGACCCTTGTAATTTGCTGCTTGGGAGCAGATGTGCCCTATAGGCTCCGGAGAGGAGAAAGGGATGTAGTAGCCACCCTCTATTTTTCTCCCATCCTCCCCACCCCGCTTCTGCTTGCTTTTGTTCCCTCCTGCCTGCGTAGGTAGAGAAAAAAATAAGGCCCTTAGAATTTGGAAGATAAAAGATGCTCAAGGGCGTTAAAACAGGACATGAATGCAATCGTGTGGCTGCGCAGGTGAGACTCCAGAGCCTTCTGCCGCAAAATGCCTGCACTAATCCACTCTTGCCCTACTTACAAGGAGCTGTCAGTGTGGCTATTTGCAGCAAAAGCCACTTTAGCTTTGGGGCCAAACATCACAGGATGGTGATGAAGCAATGAGGGTATGGATCCATATTCAGTGTATCAAGTTTGCCAGAAAAATGCCTTACTGCAGACAAGTGCTCCTGTCTGCCTTGCATATTCTTGCACATGAAGTAGCCCAGGCTGGGTAACACTGTGCTATTGGACAGCAGGAGATTTAAGGCAATGCTAAAAGGATTTTGTCCCTTCATTAAACTGCAACAGAACCAAAGGAATTTGGGGTGCAATACTCTCTCTGCTATGGGAAAGCCACAGCAGCCAAGTTTCATCTCCCACAGGAGAAGCTCCCTGTCTTCCCCTCATTTCTTCCAGGCTCCACACCTACTCTGATGGGGGTTCACTGTGCACCATGCCAGCAATAAGCGACGTCCAACTCCCTGATGAGCATGAAGTAAACATTTCAAAGCTGCTCAGATAATAGTATCTTTAATAGGGAAAATACCTAGATGCCAAAGACTGCAAATCATTGTAATTAGTAAGTCTGTATATGCCACACAAACCAGCAGCAGTCACTGGGAATGAAACAAAACTTTCTGAAAGCTGTTTATATGGGCATATTAAAACGTAACTCAGCAGCTCTGACTGTTGAGGGGAGTAGAGATACAGCTCATCACCACAAACAGTTTTGATTTTAACAGTATTTCCTGTGTTTGTAATAAACTAAACCAAAATGTGGAATGAAAGTGTCCCCAAGGCAGGGATATCTGAAAACTTATTCTGCCTTCAGGTATTTCAGTCCAGACCCAGACTGGTCATAGTCAGTTTGGTCATATGGGATTAACTTGTTCACAGACCTTCTGTAAGGGCTCCACTGACCAGGTTTCTTTCTGTGCCCCAGTATCCCAATGTGCAGAAAGGTAATCAAATGCACCCTTTCTTTAAGCACTTGAAAATGCATCAAGTTACAACAGCTAATTATTATTATTATTATTAATTATTAAATATTCATTCTCTGATATTGAAATACTGAAAAGTCATTCTTGTCCCTCTACATCCTTTGAATAAACCATTTAAAACAATGAATCTGCTGGAGGAAAGTTCCCCGTGCTGCAGCGTGGCTGTTCAGAGCAAGGAGCTGCAGCCCTGTTTGCCCAGTGCACATCCCAGCACCAACTGGGGGCAGCGGCACAGACCAGCACTGCCTGGCTCTGGCAGCACCCACAGGCAGAGGAGAGGGGCACCCGATCAGCCGTCGGTGGGGCAGGGGTGCGGTGTCACCGGTGGGTCCCCAGCCCACCTCTTTGGGTGGATGGCTGCAAGGAATTCCCAAGGGATTGAACTGCAGCATCACCTTCACCACACAGTTGCCTCAGGCCAGGAAAACTGGCACCTGAGAAGAGAATTGTCCAAAACAGTGACCAGACTTAAAAATTAAGACCTTCATTTCTCTACACTGACAGCTTTTTCATCAGTAAAATACAGATGCAAATACTTACCGCAGGGGATTAAGGAAAGCTAAAATGACCAGGGGCTGCTTGCATACAATACACTGTTCACCCTAATCTTTTCAGTTTGGAAATCTTCCAAAAATTAAACGATGAATAAATTCTTCCCCTAGCAGCCATGTGGTTTAGAAAGACTTGCGAAGTTTTTGATGAAAGACTCTACCATCTTCTAAAATGAATGCTGCTAGCCGATGTCATGAGAAACCTTAACCAACTTCTCTGGGACTCTAAAAATGTTTTATAGAGTAATCACGCAGTAACTGCATTGTAGAGAAATAAGGCAGTACTGAAAAATACTACAGCATAGTTATTGTACAGCATTATTTCAGTAATGCGATGTGTTAGAATTTAAAGAAGTTATTATAGAAGCATAATTTGACTAAAGTTTATGTTTGCAGGCATACATATGTTTCATATTACAGCCTTTTCCTTTAGACCTCCAGCACCAGTCACTGACCTTGTTAGTGACAGTGGCTGAGGCTAAGTTATAATAATAGTCAGTATAAAAGAAGTGTATTAAATTGCATTAACCGCTGGTTAGATTCCCTAGCAGATTCATCAGGTTTCAGTGACAGCCTATTACTTTACAAAAGGTGTTCCACTGCAATTTTCTATCACCTTATTTTTAAACATATTTTTCAAAAGGCATTCTAATTTATGCGATATATAATCACTGCGAAGCCAAAAGCAAGAGTTCAGGATGTAAATGCAGAAAAGTGCATGAAAATAAAGGAGGACCTCTGTATTCACGTATGCTTTCCAACACTTGGCCAGCAGTAACAGTCAACTACAACTTTCTAAGATATGTAAGGCCCTACAGCCTCTACTGAGCACCCTACAACAGACAGTCAGAATAAGGCCATTGAGAAAATACGAGAAAATATAGTTTTTGAATGAACTAACCTGTAAACTCTGTAATGAAGATGATAAAAAGAATAAAATTATTTGTCCCTGTACATCCTTCTAATAATCCATCTTATACAATGATTTTCTGGGGAGGGTTGTCTATGTTGCACAGTATGGCCATTCAGAAGTCAGAAACAGAGGATACATACTGCCAGTAGAGAAAAACAAATAACATAAAGGCTACCTAGTACTTTGTATTGGGTTTGTGTGGCAAGGTTTTGGTAGTGGGTGGGGGCTACAGAGGTGGCTTCAGTGAGAAGCTGCTGGAAGCTTCCCCTGTGTCCGACAGAGCCCATACCAGCCGGCTCTGAGATGGACCCGCCGCTGGCCAGTCAGCGATAGTGGTAGCACCTCTGGGATAACAGATTTAATAAAGGAAAAAAAGTTGCGGGGCACACAGAAACCACAGCCGGAGAGAGGAGTGAGAACATGTAAGAGAACCAACCGTGCAGACCCCCAGGTCAGTGCAGAAGGAGGGGGAGGAGGTGCTCCAGGCGCCGGAGCAGAGATTCCCCTGCAGCCTGTGGGGAAGACCGTGGTGAGGCAGGCTGTCCCCCTGCAGCCCAGGGAGGTCCACGGGGGAGCAGATCTCCACCTGCAGCCCAGGGAGAGAGGACCCCACGCCGGAGCAGCTGCGTGCCCGAAAGAGGCTGTGACCCTGTGGGAAGCCCGTGCTGGAGCAGGCTCCTGGCAGGACCTGTGGACCCATGGAGAGAGGAGCCCACGCTGGAGCAGGTTTTCTGGCAGGACTTGTGACCCCATGGGGGACCCACGCTGGAGCAGTCTGTGCCTGAAGGACTGCAGCCTGTGGAAGGGATCCACACTGGAGTAGTTCATGAAGAACTGCAGCCCATGGGAAGGACCCACGTTGGAGAAGTTCATGGAGAACTGTCTCCCGTGGGAGGGACCCCACGCTGGAGCAGGGGAAGAGTGTGATGAGTCCTGCCCCTGAAGAGGATGAAGCAGCAGAGACAACGTGTGATGAACTGACCATAACCCCCATTACCCGTCCCCCTGCACCGCTGGAGCGTGTTAGGTAGAGAATTCGTGAGTGAAGCTGTGCCCGGGAAGAAGGGAGGGGTAGGTGTTTTGAGAGTTGATTTTACTTCTCATTACCCTACTCTGGTTGACTGGCAATAAATTAAGTTAATTTTCCCCAACTTGAGTCTGTTTTGCCCGTGACAGTAATTGGTTGAATGGTCTCTCCTGTCCTTATCTCAACCTACTAGCCCTTTTTTATATTTTCTCTCCCCTGTCCAGCTGAGGGGGGGAGAGATAGAACGGCTTTGGTGGGCACCTGGCATCCAGCCAGCATCAACCCACCACATACCTTTAAACAATTTTGTGCATTTTATTTCCTGTATGATAGATAATTGATGTAGAACAGTTTAAATCTAGCTTGAAGTTCTGGCTAGTGTTTCTCTTGATTGCCACACTCAGCAGCTGGTGGGTCCCTTTCTGTTTCACGCTATGATGATTCTAAATTATGACATGTTGCTAAATGTAGACGGGCATCACTTGGCTGAAGACTCCTCTTGTAGACATCCCTACTGTACTGGAATATCATCATGGAATTAGTGCAGGGTTTGAACACCCGTGGTCTGAAGTCAGACCTTAACTGACATTGAAGGGCATGACCTTAGCTAAGTCACCTAAATACCTATGTTCTACAAAATGACAGCAAGCCGTGTTGCTCCCTGTAATTTTTGCTTCGTTGGTTTGTCAGTAAACTATTGAGATAAATGATGCCTTTTGCTTGTGTCTAGGTTCAGTTCCTACAAATATGGACCCCCAACTCTTGCTTGAGCTGTCTAGATGATATTATAATGTGAATAAGGAAATGTCAGGGAGCTATGACTGCAATCACAGACCTAAATAAATATCCACCAGCACCGCTGAGAAAACAGTAGCAGTTCCTGAATCAAGAAATAAACTCCTTGAATTATGTTGAATAAGGGGAAGGTATAATCCAGTGCAGTCAATACTATTACAGGTTTATCCTCTACCTCCAGCATTAATTTCCCCTTAATTTTATTTCTCCTGCACTACAACTGACTTTCCCTCATCCAAATCCTGATCTCAGATAGGCATCAGGAAAGTAGAGGTGCTGAAGCATCTGTCTGCAGAAAAGAGAGATACCTAGAGGTGCTTGTATGTAGGTCTTCTGCAACAACTGAGCCACTGATGGAGAATGACATTTACCCCACCCAGGGTCCACAGACAAGTCAGGGAAACTCAAGCAGCAGCAAAGACAGATGATAGATCCAAAACATGCACCAAGAGAAGGTGAGGCATCAAGAGACACAGCGACAACAGTAATTAGCCTGTGTCTCCCTTAGTCCAGAAGTCCCAAAGAACAACCTCATATCTCTGGATGGTTCAGCAGACCAAAATCTCAGTCCTTACTCAACAAACAGAGGGAAGTTGAAGGTGTTATTTTAAGACCCCAGGTAAACGTGTTGAAGTCCAACATGTCCATCTTGGTGGTTAATCCTGAACCCTCCCTTCATATAATAAATAGATAAACCCACTGTACTTCATAACAATTCCCTAGCGACACGGTGGCTCTGACGGTTACTGTGTTAATTAGTAGTAGCTATGGAGCCCTTCAGTTTAAGGTTTTTGCCTCTGCCTTCTGTCCAAAACCTTCTTCTCTTAGTTTTCCTTACTGAATCTATACTCAGGCATTAATTTCTATGTGTCATACCAGTAAAGATTGGTTTTACATCAGAATGACAATGACAGGCAGCCACTGAAGCCTTAAAACACAAGTGCTGTATCAAATAAAACCTTAGCCAAACTGACACAAGTTATTTTAAAATAATTAACTTCTTTTTACTGCTGGACAGTTTCTGAATAAAATTGGCAGATGTGAACTCTGCCAGGCTTAGTGGTGGGGAAAGATTCAGTGGAAATACAGTTTTAAATCTGTGGTTTAATCACAAGGCTGGAGACCTAAGTCTGGATTTATCCCATCTGATTTTGACACTTAACTCAGGTGAAGACCTAAGTGAAGAGACTTGTCACCCTGCGCTTCTTGGCACACAACTGGAGAAAAACAGGCCTCCAGATGGTAGCACCAAGTTCATTTTGGAAACACCTTTCTCTTTTTCCATGCCTGAATTGAATATTGAGTGAATCTTGGGCAACATGGGATTTCTCAGCATTTCTTTGAATCCTAAAACTAGCCAAAACTGGTAAAAATAGACCTTGTCTTAAAAATAGGTAAAATTTGATGGCTGTGGCTTGTTTCTCCCTAGATTTCATTAGAAACCAAATCCAGTATAAAAATGGAAGAGGGTCAAAGGAGAGGAAGGTTGAAATTACTTCAATGTAAAATACAAAATATTCTCCTGAATCCTGGGTTGTACAATATACCTTTCCATTTATAGAATCAGTTTAATAAACATCCTCTTCAAATGCTCATGATTCCTGTTGCATCTTTATCAAAGGGGAAAACAGTTAAAGAAAATCATACATCAGTGTTTGACTTAATTTTCTTAATTTTCTTTTTTTTCCCAGCAAGAAGTATTAGGATCATATGTAAGATGCTTTATTTAGAATCTGAAAATTTATTTTATGTTTTTCTGTTGACAACCAGAAGCACCGGGTGGAAAAAAATAGCGGAACAAAGAGCTCCCTAGAGATATTTCACGTTTGCTGACTCACTACATCATCACATATGACACTGAATTATTAGTTTCAGCAAATACTGAAATAGCACCAGAAAGCTTTCTTGCTCTTTTATCCTCACCATTGTTCTTGGATTTAAACAACTCACATAAAAACTTTGGGGTAAAACTACAAATATTGAAAAATCATAATTTAGAGTGGGGTTTATTGTACAGGATGCCTCCTTAATCATACTGAGATAGAAAGCTGGGAGTATAGTTTCCTTGAGCTCAGAGGACAATTTGGATAGAAAACATGTTTCATGCTGATAGCCTGACTCAGAGCCAGTCGGGGCTTTAGGAAGTTTTAGCAGGATTCTTCCTCTCTCTTTCTTCATCTGCCTGAGTGACTCTGCTCATGCAGAGAGGTTGAAATTGTGGCCTGATTTGTATCAGGATGAGCTCTTCTGTTGTCTGAGAAGCCCACACGCAGTACAGCACATTTTTCAATCACATCTTACTTTTGACTTAGCTATTTTCAGGCTCCTTTTAAAAATCTAAATATTAGTGGCTATCAAAATTCAGGTAACCATGTGCAATACTACTGCGTGGGGTCTCAAAACAGGGGTGAGCCGCTCACCCGGCCTCCATCGCCTGCACTTTACAGTACCACTGACATACGGGTGACCTCTCCTCACCGACTCCTCTGCTCCATTCCTTGCACGGGCTTATTTGATTCCTTTGGCCTTGACCTTAGCTGTAAATTTTTAAAGCGACACTGTGTTGTTCCGTATTGCAGGACCAGGGAAAGGTAAGTGTCTGGGTTGTATTATGACTTTCATGACCTTCTAACTGGGAATAGAAGTGTAATACTTCACCAAAAAAATCAAACCAAAACAACTCCAGACTCAGCTGTATGTAGGAAGAGGATAGTTTAATATCATCTACTTTGATGCAGTAATAAATAAAATTATAATACTTTACATTACCGTAGATACTGAGAGTTCCTGAAATAAGAATTTTTATATATTAGTTAATGTTGAAACAGTGAAATGATTAACACTAAACTGAGGCATGGTTGGCTTTTCTCAGAATTAATTCTCAAAAGTAGCTATGCTAATTCTTGTTTTTAGGCTTGGCTAACTGAATTTCCTCCCCCTGAAGACAAAGACAAAATTCTCATTTACCAACATTTTACTGGGATTAGATTGTTTTCTGCAAGCTGTGGCTTTCATATGCACTGGTGTCATTTCTTGAAAATGCTGTGTGTGGTAGCAAGAGAAAAGGAGAAGACAAAACACAAATTAAGTGAATGGATCAGTATGTTAACCAGTGTCATAAACTGAAAGGAAGGGATAGAGAATGATCAAGGATATATACGTTACAATTTAAAATAATAATAATTAGGGTGGATTTATTTTAAATTCATGTTACAATTTACTGTGCTCATCTCAGACACTTCCTTCTCTTTTCTTCCCATACCCACTGAAAGATTTAAACACCTTACTTGTTAGTAATAAGCATTGATTCAGCATCCCTCATGAAATGATGCATGATTTTACTCCATCACAGATAATTTCAGAAACATTTTGCTGCCTCCTTTTATCTGCACTCTACTTGTGGAGAGGATTTGAAAAGGTTTGCGTAGTTGCCTGCTCTGCAGTAATGTGAGGATTTTGTTATCCAGCTGAGCTACCATCGCTCGTTCAGATAGCTTGGATTCCTTCCTTCTGCAGCCAAAATCTCACAAAACCTCTTTCTGAAACACAAAGGTACAGGAGAGAAAGGGCAAATGAATCACCAAACCTTTCAAGAGGCTATTTATATTCCTCCTGGAACGCGGCAATTAGCGCTTCTCTCAGCCCCATCTGATCTCCTTGTTGTCTTCTGCTTGTGCACCCACTTAAACAGTTTTTAGACAGAGATCTTCAGCTACTTTTGATATCAGATCCAGTCCTGCTTCCAGCCAAAGGCAACAGATCTGGACTACTGACTTGAACACAAACGGAATTGAATATCGCATCCCTCTGGTTCCAGCAAAATACCCGCGTCTCGGTCAGGTTTGCGCATAGACACACGTGTTCAGAGCACAGCATCCCGAGTTCAGGACATACTACCCCCGCAGCTGTGGGATGTTATCTTCCTTGCATGGGCCAGCAGTGATTGCTGACATACCAGCTTGCATCTGTGGGAGACACCCTCAGATTCACAGATGTACTTGCACCCTTTGATAGTCTCTTTCATTACGGCAGGGAAATAGAAAACCCAGTGCAACACAGACAACACTGACATTCATCCAGTACAATTTCCCCTTCTTGTTCCCTGTGTCTCAGTCTTTCCTCAAGCCTCTGCACTAAAACACCCACCCAATAGTTGTAAAGATTAATGCCAAATAGTCGACAGAGGGATTTGGCTATGGAGTTCCTTGTGGCTACCTATGAGGCAGTCGCAGTGACTTGAATTTACCAAGTGCTGTGCTTGCTCCAGGGCGAGGACAATCTCTCCCAGATCCTCCTGTATGGGGTTTCCCATGCGGGTGTGGGGATCCTTGCCTGGGGCTGCCAGCTGCTGGCGGGACCCCCCCAGACCCCCCAGCAGGGTCCTGGTGGCTGCTGCCCCCTCGAAAGGGACATCGTTCCTGGCAGGCGTATGGGTCCCGGCAGAGTCCCTGGCAGGGGTCGCGGTACCTGCGGCGGGTATCGGTCCCTCTCAGGGGCATCAGTGCCCAAGGGCGTTATCAGTCGCCACAAGAGGAGTCAGACTTCTTCAGGGGCGTCAGGCCCGGGCAGCAGTAACAGTCCCCGTAAGGGGCATCAGTCCCTGTTTGGGGTATGAGTCCCCGGCAGGGGTGTGAATCCCTGCGAGGGGTATCAGTCCCTGCAAGGGGTTTCAGTCTGGCTGAGGACAGTCAGGAGTGACGCATGCAAATTGCAGCCTGAGTGCAATCAATAGATGTGACAAGCAGCCGGTGCTGGCAACCAGGGACATAATGAAGGTGTGACTGTGTAAACGGCTAACAGATAACAATGCTGTAGGAAATTATAGGGCAGTGCTGTATTGAATAAGTGCAGTGCAAAATGAGCTGCGGCTCGCAGGTCATGCTTCCCCGCTGCTGAAGTGTCTCCTGCTCTTGTCCTTTGTAATTGTAAGTGGCAGCAGTGGCGGCTGAATGCGATGAGGGCATGTATCCAACCCTCATTTGTTCTGCATTACAATGCAGCCCTCGCCACCAACAGCTGATCCGGAGTGTCGGTGCCCACCTCCCAAGTGGACCAAGAAACCAGCGAAAACTCCATTTACTTAAGAATTAGGAAGGCTGGCATTAAAACAAGGCTGTCCTTGAAACCACGCTGAATATCTGAGCTGGTCCTGTAAGAAATAGCGTGAAACCTCTATGTTTCGTTTTTAAAAAAACCCATGCTTTCCCCCCAAGGAAACACAGCAGCATTTTCTTTCAGAAAGCAAAAGATATATGCAGAAGGTACAAAACCCTCTAATTTTATTATTACTAGGTTTAAAGAAATATTTCTAATATAGTAAACATTTTTTAAAAACTTGGAAGAAGCTTTTGACTACATACAGTTTTAATACAGCAAATTCTCCAGACACTACTATTCCTCTTACTCACTCATTAATATTCAAGGGGAGAAAGAATGGCTAAAAAGTGTTCATTGATTTCTAATTTAATTTCCAAGTCCAGCGATATGAAGTCCTTCTCTGCAATTTTGTTCTGACATTTGGATCAAACTCAGCGGCTGTTTTCTGAAACCTCAGGTCTTCAAGACTCTTGGGTCTGAGTCCCATTTAAAGGTTTACAGATTAAGTTTAACATTTGAACCTAATCAAAGACAAGGAGGTAACTCAAAGTGCTCTGCAGAGTTCACTGATATTTCACCATCACTGATCGATACTTTCTGCTATTTATGAACGCTCCATACATCCCTTCCCCCCCTCTTCATAATACCAGGCAATTTTATTTATGGTTTTCTTCACCTTAGCCTTGGAATGTCCATTTTTCTCGTTAAAGTAAAACCTACACTAAACAAAACACTTGCTCAATTTCTTTACTAATGCACTGTAAACGTAGATCAGTATTTATTCTGTAACCTTGTTTTCAATCATTTAATGTGGCTTTCACTATTACAAAGAACGAATTTGGTTCTTGCAAAATGCATCTACCTATAAATGAAAATGAATTCAAGGCTAACAAATTCAAGCTCTTGATTTTTTTTTTTTTTCTTTTCAATACAGTGAACAAATCCTGCCTTTTTTCTTCTGGTTTCTTTACACCAGACAGCTTTCAGCTGAATCAGGGTTGGTGTACTTCCCAAGTTCTGAGGAATCTACAGCAGGTTTTGCATCCTCCAATATTAAGCAAAATGCCACAAAAGCTCAGTTTTGGCAGGTGCCCACATTTTCTGACACAAGAAGGTGCTCCAGGAGTCAAGCCTACAAGTGATGGCAGATTTGGTATAGGTGGAATCCACTGCTTTTATTTTTCTATTGTCACCTTGGTTATGTAGGAGAAGTCATCGAGGCAACAAATCCCTGCGTCACCCATCTTCTGCAGAGGCAGCACTGAGAAAGACCATGCAGACGTCCGCAACGCCTCACCACTGGGTGGGACGGAGACATTTTGGGAGCACAGACTGGCTGCACTCCTCACACAAAGGGGCACACGGGACTGGACCTCCGCTGGGAACAAAATCAAGGGCCTGCTGAAGCTAATCCTGGGCTTCAATATCTCTCCTGCACATCACTGTGCTTCCTGGCTAGCCCTGGACGGCTAAGTGCGCTGCAAAAGTGTGTAAAGAAAGATTCTATCATCCCCTATCTGTCTAAGCCAGAAACAGGCAATACCAGAAAAGCCTGTCTTGTCCAATTTCCAGTTCAGCTTTGCAGACTCAAGAAGTGCAGATAGTTTGGACATGCTTTAGATAAGGAGCTGAATATCTGGGCGTTTTCCTGAGCGCTGAACGCCACGCTTCATACAGTTTACTAAATTGTGTCACTAAATTTTTACCTTTCCTGGTAATAAACTTTTTTTGCTTCAGTGTTTCTTCTCCCTACCTCCCAGCAACACTGTTGGTAAATGCACAAATATATATGTACAACCACCGTTGTACACACTCTAGTAGCGTTAGTACTAAAATGTGCATATTTGCTCAGTGCACTTGGGTTCTTCAGAAGGAAATGTGAGAAGCCAAGAGCAAGCTGCTCACATGCTTACAAAGCCCTGTGCCCACAGTGAGAGTTCACTTTTAAATGTATGATGAAAAAACAGACCTTGCCTTCCTGTCTTTGTAGAAAAATCCCGTGTATGTGTGTAGTACAAACGCACTCAGATGCAAAGATGAAAGTGGGTATTTTGTTTCTTTCACACAGAGCCGCAAAGGGAACCCAGCACCTTTGGAGAGCTGTAATTGCCAGGTGCTTGTTTTAGAGGCAGGAGGATGGATAGCTGCTTTGGCATTGGGCTAATCTTTTGAAAATGTAGGAAGGAGAAAAAAAGGACTGGTTATAGATTGCTTTGCTTCATAAACCCCTCTCCCATACTGTTCGAAAATAAATGTTCGTGCTCACTGTTACCTCCTTCCACACAACAGATTTAGCCAATATTCAAGGGGTTGGCTTTATTTTCTTTATTTTCTTTTTTTTTTTTCCAGGAGTATTCTGCAAATTTTCAGCTAGTTTTCCCCTTGCTTGCCTTTCTGGCTGCTTTGACCCTTACTTACTGTTCCTGGCTGCTTCTAATGTGCCTCTGCTGAAGGATACCTTGCTTCTCCTCTTGTGTATCAAATGAAATTGAATTCCTTAGGCATAACTACATTTGCAGCCCAACTCGTTTGTGAGAAATTTACTGGTGATTGTTCCTATTTGAAGCATGAATCTCTGAAACACAAATCCTTTCCTTAGGACAGGGAGGCTAGCCAGTAATACTGCTCTTCTATCCCATGGGTCATAGGTCAGCATTTAATTTCTGAGGCAAATAATACTTACTATTCAAAATTCACAGTCTGCTAACATGTTTCACAATCCTCTTTTATAATTCACAGCCAGGGACCAACCAACCAAGACTGGAGGTGAGGAACCTCGTAATTAAAATGTTTTAGCTGTCCCATCTTAAAAACCGAGCACATAACTGACAGCATCCTGAAGGCATGGGAGGTTTGTTGCAAGATGCAGACTAGGTGAGCTCAACCTCTGGGCAAGGGGAGGAGATGG
Source organism: Haliaeetus leucocephalus (assembly GCF_000737465.1). Classification (NCBI taxonomy): domain Eukaryota; kingdom Metazoa; phylum Chordata; class Aves; order Accipitriformes; family Accipitridae; genus Haliaeetus; species Haliaeetus leucocephalus. The sequence continues at coordinate 17,965,060 of NW_010972436.1, read as the reverse complement.
GGGAGCGAAGAACAAAGAGAGCTGGGGGCCTTTCGTCTCCATCACATTTGGTAGTTAGATAATTATCTCCTTTGTTATCTTGCTGTAGAACCAGGCTTTTGTATCAGCAAAGACAGAGCCTCAGTCGCTGGCAGGTTTACAGAAAGTGAAGATGAAGGAAGCAGGGACAGGAACAGGGACAGGGATGGGGTAAGGTGGGAGAAGCAAACAGAGCTGAAGCAGTGCCTAAATCCTGCCACACAGACTCAGCACAAATAGTGGGTTACTCCACCAACACCTGCAATGCAACCAGTAAGGCAGCTTGCCAATTGAAGTGTATTTTCTGTGTGAATAAGCATAATACAAACGCTGCTCAAAACCTGACAGATCTTCTAAGTGGTTGTTTTCCACCTTGTTCACCTTGTTCTTATACTTGCTGCCCTGAAGATGTGCAGGTCTTTGCTGCGTAACAAGGAACTGCTCAAAACCTTCAGTGTCCCAGCACAGAGAAAATTCCCAAATGCTCTGTGGGAAAATCTTTCAAAAGTTTAGATTTCTGGGATTCAGTACATCCTGGTTTTATATTTTTCATGAAGATCATGATGGATGCTCAGGCTCGGTGTCGAATTATTGTCTTGTGAAATAGCTGTTTTCTCACAGACAGCTTCTTGACTGAAAAATGGCTTTTCTTTGCCCCAATCTTCATGAACCTGAGCTGACAGCATATTGAAAATAGTATATTCAGCAACATGCAGCAGAAGTGGGAAGCAAAGATTTGTATGGTTCACGATTTGTTTTGTATGGGTCGAGACTAGGGAATACACTTAAAGTAATCACAAGGAGTGGGTTTTGTTGCTGTTTATTTCAACATTACACATTTTTATGTGCACAGCCTAGAAATATACCAAAAGGAATAATTTTATTAAATTGAATTACAAAAATATGTGCTTTCCTCTCACATGCCAGTTCTTCTTTCTGGTCTAAAAGTCTGATTTCCCCTGTAGATATGGCGTACCGCCTCATGCTATATCTGTCTCTTTCTCTTAAACTTTTTCAATCAAAATGTTCAGAGATGACAAACAGAAGACTCAGGCTCTAGGACTGAAGCTAAATGTTAACTACCAACTGCTTGCAACGTGAGGATCTTAGAAGCTGCAACTGCTGACCTTGCCACCAGCTCCTCCACAGTGCCAAAAAGGAGCATTTACCATGCTGATGCTTTTTATTTCCATGTCACTTTATGTGCTCGCTTTATACAAATCACATGCTGACACACAATGTCTATGAGTCAGTCTTTTTCCTTCATGTATTACTCATGTAAGATCTGTAACAAAATCGTCTGTTTTCTGCACACGGCAAAGCCTTGTTAAATTAATCACAGTGCAAATTGGAAAGAAGAATTACGCCACTTCTCTTTAGAGAAATTAAAACTTTTGACATTTAAATAGTGTATTTACCAAAGCACTTTCAGAAGTACTGTCATCTATTTTCTGTCTATTAAAAAACATGTTATAGCGTAAAAACTGTTTTTATCTCTTTCTCTGCAAAAGCATGGCAAACATTGATTCTATTTAACATTTTATCAACTGAACTAGAGAAGAGATATTACCTCTTTGAGCACCAGCCAAAGGTCTTGTAGCTAATGCTGACCTCTGTCAAATCTCACACATTGTATAGGAAGGATTGACAATTATTGTTCTACTGTATTTTGCAAGACACCAAGGGTCAGAGCAATGGAATTGTTACGTTGCAGCAGAGCAATAATTCAAAGCTTGTTTGCCTGTGGTGCGTAAAGCTACTAGGGTCAAAAATCATTGTTGTTTTAGAGTATAGACAAAATGTTAAGGAGTTTGTAAAAAGGCTTGCCGTTTTCCCAGTTATTTCATTTGTTTCCAGGGATTTCCTTTGTGGTTGACAGGTATTCCAAATCAACCCACTGTCCTCCTGTGACATCATGATTCTTCTTGTTAGAAAATGATAAATCAGCCTTTTAATCTCAGATTCAGATTGCACTGAAGCTTTATCTAGCCTGCTGGAAAGGAGAGGTGAGAGTCCAAGTAGAAAGGGAAAAGCTTTCTTATTCCTCTGGAGCATATATACAATAGTGAAATAAGATCTACAAATTCATAAAAGGCATTTTGAGTTCTTTTGCTTAATTTTTAAGGCTATTTAAAATAAAAATTGTTCCAAGATATCTGTCCGCGAAGCCCACGATCACATCTCCCTGTGGTGCATGGCCGTCTTTACACTGCTAATTTCTATTAACAGCATTCTGCTTAGTTGAAAGAGTGTCAGCTTACATTTTTGGCATTGAAAGTACTGAGTTTCACACCTTCTTATCATCTTATATGGATGTACCTGTGGTTCATTGCAAATACACTATAAAAAGAAAAGTATAACTAAGTGCCTCTATATAGTCAACAGAAATGACAAACCCATTCCCATTGATGTTGAAATCAATAAGGGTTTATTGCAAAACTTTAATACAATCAGGATCAGATACAATACAGAATATAGTTGTAGTTCATATATATGAATATATATTCATAATACAGAGGAAAAATATGAAGAATATCAGTGAGCTTGTCTAGGTCATCTCTTTTGCCTACAGTAAGATCATTTGCTGTGGCATATTTGCAGTATTTTGGCTCAGTCAGCCTGTGTTTGTCAGCAACATCACTCTGCTGCAAAACTAGCAAATATTGTATTGAACTATCTAAACAGGAGTACCATCTACTGGGCTCAGAAAGCAATCTTTCTGACCTACTTAGCACTCCTAAGTCCTCAGGTAGTGTGTGTGGTTTTGCGCACTGCATGTTCAGAAAAGATGTGGACCAAGTCTACAGTAAATCTACGGAAATGAAGAGAGATGTAGGGAATGCCTGAAAAAATGGATGGTTTTTATAAGGGAAGACATGCAATGGAGCTATAGGCTAAATTAGGAATGGACTCAAGAACTGATACTGGATTGTAAATTTGAGTGCTATTCAGGATAAGAAGAGACATCAGTGAGCAAATTGGAAAGCATTAAGAATTGGGCTAGATGTCAGAAGTTTAAAGTCAGAGAGGATCATCGTTGTTTTCCTGCTGTTTATCCGTAATGAAAAAACCTCATATGGCAAGTTGGGAGTCAGGAACTAGTTCTATGGTCACAGAGTCCACTACAAATGAGGACCCACTTTTACTAGGCACTGTAAAAACCTTCTGAAAAAGAGCACCCAGTAAAAATGGTCTGAATTCTACATCCATGAATAAAATCACACAGATATGTGGGCAGGCTGAGAGGAGCAAATCAACAGTGGATGTTTTCTTTTTTTTTTTTTTGTAAAACAGGTACTGTGGCATGCAGTCCTCTGCAACTACTCCAAGGAAGGGAAGAATCTGCTGGATGTGAAAAGGGCCAGTGGTGTTCAGCAACAGACCATATGAATTAAAATAAATTATGATTGTAAGTGCGTGCTTAAAAAACAGAAACTGTTAACGCAACTTAATGAAAGAAAACAATCTTTCCCAAACCCCAATCTTAAAACAGGATGACTTTTCATTAAATTCCTAGGCCTCAAAATTACAGCATCAAGTCTCGGTGTATCTCTTATTATGTGATCACTGTTCTTGTATAAACAGTAATATTGCAAAGAGCTGCCAAATGTTACGGTTCAGGATAAAACCTTGTTTTCTTCCAGCAGGTGACGGTATGGAAGGCAGGCATGGCAAAAGCTGAGCATGTAGATTATACCTCATTCTGATTACTTCTGGGCTTCCAAAGTTAAAGTCAAATGCTCTCTGGAAGCATTTATTTCTTATGTGTAGGAGGCACTCAACCTGCTGAGAAGGAATGGGTTTCAGTCTTCAAAGCAGGCACTATATCATTTTTCATGGATATTATGCTCATACAAACACTTTTGTAATACCTTTAAAATAAAACAAAAAATAAATATAGGACATAGAGGATGAAAGTGGTTACAGACCAGCAGAAGGACAGCCAAGATGCTGATGTGCAAGAGTCTACTCTGTGTTTCAAGCAACATCTAATGTTGCACATACAAGACTTTCAACCTCACTTACAAAGACATTTGTAGCTACACTTCTCCTGCCCAAGGAATATATGTGAAATCATTTTAATCAAATTATTTTCTGTCCAAATAAATCACTGAAATATGTGTACAGTACAAAAATATCACAGCAAAACAGTTCATGTAGAGTAAAAACTGTACCAAAGCTTCGTCTTTCTCCTGAAGTAAACAAAACAATAAGCTGAAGTTGAGGAAGATTTAGATAAGCTGTCATAATGCATATGTCTTGCTGGTGGTCTTTTTCTGTGCAAATTATGGCATTAGTAGTGTGGCTAAGCCAAATAGCTTTGGTCAATTCTTAAAGCCATCTCCTGTTACATGGAGGAAAACCTCTAAGCTCCCTCTAACTGTCACTGGAGAAATAAGCTCAAGTTAGATGATTCAGGAAGAAATGTATGAAAGAAAACCTAACAACAGAACTAGCTTGTGTGATGAGAGCAATGCAATTGTAGGCATGCCACGAACCAAGTGTTGAAGGTACTCATGAGCCTTGGTGGGATTCACTCTTCACACCAAATCCTGGTCCTGCGGTTGTTGCAATAGTCACAACATCATGCTGCAGTGTAGGCAAGCTCCCGCTTGCCATAAGGCTCAGGATATCCTGCAGAGAAGCAGAAACACCAGGCTTGACCCAGCATCTAGCAAAATGTCCTTCAAATCCTTGATTATAAAGATTCAGTTTGGGTTTAATTCTAGTATACACTGTCACTGAGGAGACAAGGTTTAAAGGACAGTCAGTGTCCAGACCTGATGGGAGGAAGAACCCAAAGTCTATTGACGACCTAAATGGGACTATCTAAAGTGACTACTTAGAATCCTGAAAATCATCCAGCTCCATTTTGCTGTGAGCAATTCTGAGAGCTAAGAGAAATATCTGAGGCTTTCTTCTGTTATCTGATTGTGGTAGGAGTCTGCTGCTGAGGACCAGAGGCTATCAGTAACTTTGCTTCAGTAAGAGACCATGTGGGACATGAAGGGGACACACAGAAAAGCAAAGTTATGTCAGTGCTTATGAGTTTGTCATTGACATGACATAAAATAAAGAAAGCAAAGTGAAGCCTAGAAGCCTGAAAAAACTAAATTATTTCTTTTAGTCTTCTTTTTCATCAAAATAGTTGATGAAAAAGTAGTACCTATGACACTGGGCTTCTCCTGAAAGGGATTTAATTGTTGCAGCTCTGCTAATATACAACAATGTGTTTTTTAAATTTTTGCAGAAAAATACTTTCTCTTTTATATGCAAGATGAAAATCATGATTGCTCTGTGATATCAATACGTTTTAATTAACATTAATTTTATTTTTCATCAGTCACATTCTAATAGAGATGCGGAGGATTATTCTTTCTTTCCTTTTTACAGCTTACCATTCAGAAGATATAACATGAGTGTTTATTGATAAACAGATAGAATGCATGATGAAATGGTTCTAGCGTTAAGCTGTTAAACATTGACCAACAAATTAATGTTATAAAATATGTACAAACTACAGTGTGATTCATGTTTATTGAACCATGTATGTCCTTGCCAGATAAGCTGTCAGTAAATATTTTATCAGATACAGAAATTTAAATTAATGCAATTAAAGTGAAAAACAGTTAATCAAAGCATTGTTACATCTGGGTAGAAAACAAAAACAAGAGTAATTACCATTATTAGATACAGTGTACAGTATACAACATTACACCAAATGGAATTAAAATCAGAAAAAAAATTTTCTTTGTGGAGGTTTCTTAGGCAAGTGAGTAAGAATAAAAGCCTCACCAATTAAAGCCAGTCTGGCACAATTCCTGCTACGTACTGGTTTTATATCTTTCACATTTTTCCCTATTCTTCTCTTACCTTGTCTGTCTATAAGCTCTTTGTGGCAGAAACCTTTTATTTTAGGACCCTGGATGCAACTGAAAAACATAGTCAATAACAATTACATTGTGTATTGTCAGCCACCAAACATTTGGGCACCTCAGCTGGTGATTCCCGGTATTTCTTGCTTCCCATTAAATGTCAAGAGTCTCACCCCAAGAGCAGATTTTCCTCCAAAGCAGCATCCCAGTTAACCAGTCTTGCACGTTGTAGGTGTGTGCAGAAAACATGTACAGCTGGGGTAGCACACGTGAACGGGACCTCATCCTTCAGGCCTGTCAGTCCAGCACAAATTTAAAAGAAGAATGTCCCTTTTACCTTACTCTAACGATGCACTGGAAACAAACCCATGCCCTCCTGTCAGACTCTCTAAAGCGACCAGGGTGAAGTGCAGTCCTCCGCCGAGGCCAGCTTCCTCCCATGCAGCAGTTCTCTGGTGAAGTTCTCTTCCACTACCCGCACCTCCACTGCTTGGAGGCAAACGCGGCTTTCTCGGTGTCAGACTGGGCTGGATGGGCTTTTGACCCACACCATGGCAATTCTTCTGACTCTCTGCTTGGCCCAAATAAGGAGGTCCCAATTTGCAGAGGAGTTAAATGAAATACAAATCCAGGGAGAGATTTTAATTCGTGCTTTTGGAGCCACAATGAGATGCCTTAGCTGCTCTGTGCTGTGCCCTATTCAAAAGATACTTACTGAATAAATCTGAATAATGAATGATCAAGAAGAGACTATTATCTGGTCTGTACGTACAAAGAGGCTAAGTTTGTCAAATTAATTATTCACTGTGAATTATTCACTTAGCTCCAACAACCTCTCCATAATCCATCTTCTTCTGTCCATCCGAAGTGCTATGAACATGGTCTATACCTAGCTCAGATTTTAGCCTCGTTCTTTGAGTTATGTGTGATGTAGACTACAAATATGGAGCACAGACTCACAATAGCACTGGGAAAAAAAAATATTCTATTTAAAATGAATTTAATAGCTGGAAAGCAAATAAACAAACAAGCTCCAAGTACAAATAGCAGTAAAAAGTAGAGAGTACGCTGAATATATCTAAGGTCAGTCTTGCAAACGTGTAGGCATGTGCTTTACAAGTAGCAACCTTGACAAGATCAATGGGACGACACATGGTGCCAGAGTTAAAAATATATTTATAAAAAGAGGAGCCAAAAGAGCTCATGGTTTAAAACATGAAAGCACTTACAGGTTGGTAGCTGTTGAAACAGAGTATTAACAAAGTTGAATTTTCATAGTTAAAGCTGTACTTTCACTATGTTCTTTCTTGTTTCTTATGTTCATTAGGACATTTAACATTTTTGTATTACTAAATCTCAACAGGTTAACTAATTTAAAATACTCAGATTTTGCTACTGCTAGTAATGCTGAGCAGTACCTTAAACTCTGCTGTTGCAGAGAATAGGAAAAAGGATGACACAGTCAAATTTTAATGCAAAGCCCGAATGTAAAATATGAAATATGAAGAATGTGGCCTATAAGAACTGAGCTAAAATCATAGCTCAGAAACCCTGCTGCAGTTCACCTAGTTTGGAGAATGTGTGAACCCCAGAAAACAAAATATTTTTAAGATTAAGGGCACAATGTAGGCTTTATTTTTATCAAGCGACTTTAAAGAGATATTTAAAGCTAATACTCACTTTCTTTATGGCATATTTTGTTTTAAGCTAAGCAGAATCCAAAAAGACCCTATTAATGAAGATGGTTTAATGCCTGTGCATTATTATAATGCACTCCTTTGTTCTACACTTTCTCTGTGTGTCATAGACTAAGTCATTAATCAATGGGTGCTGAAAAATAATTGTCTAGTTCTTAACAATCTTCTATTGTTGAAACATTTGGAATTTTAAGATAAAGATGTACTGGCTGCTCTGAAAAAAAATGTGGTTTAAGATTACCCTTCATGGAAGTGTGGGCTTATTGTTAGAAATGCAAAGCAGATGACCTGGTTTTAATGTGTTTTAGTGCACTGTTGTTCAATTGCCTATTCAAATTGTGCTCGAAAAGTAGACTTCATTAATGTCACAAAATAATGATTTTGTGTGTTATTTTATTGTACTGGCACATTAATTAAATGGAGAAGCATCATAGAATTACACAGGGTTTAAAAATAGAAGTACAAAATCTTTTTGGTAATAATAATAATGATAACTCTTAGTCCATTTAATACAATTTAAGAATTATATTCTTTTTGTACTTCTATCCTTGATGCCAGATATACATAAGGCACATACTGATTACAAATCACCTGGGAATACGTGTCTATAACAATCCATTTCAGTGACTCACCTAGGAGGTCTGTCTGACAACATTCATACAGACTGGGGAAGTTCTGTGGAAAATCTTATAAAGCTGCAGGTTCCCAAACAACACAGAATAGTTCATTTTCTTCTGAGAGGAATGCTACAGAACTGGACATGAGCTAACTTCTACCAGCTGCTTCAGCTCTACCAGCACACTGGTTTGGTTGTGAAAGCCACAGAAGGTGCCTAGAACAGCACTCCATCCGAATGCCCTCTAGTCCACCTCAGGCTCTTTTAAAAAAAACTCAGAATCTAAATAAAAGCAAGAACAGCTCTTTTATCACAGCTCTTCCCAGAAAGCCCAACTACAGGTGCAGCTGCTCAGGATGCTGGAGGTGGGACACACAAATCTGAGTCACACCTATGAGATGTGAGGTTAAAAAAAAATAATTCCAACACGCCAAACTTGCTGGATCAAATGCATGAAAATACTTACTATATCCAACAGAGAATATTAGCAACAAGAGAATCTGGACCACAGAGCTCTTCCATCAAGCTCCAGTCAGTGGAAAGATTCTCATTAACTTTAGGAGAATGGGCCAAGCCTCTTTCACATCATCAACAAATGTTCGTGTGAGTTTTGTGCAAGGTGATGCTTCTTATGTATACAACTTCTTGTGATACTGACTAATCCTGGGGGAAAAAAGTGTGGTAAAAGTGGTTCCCCAAGAGGAAGGCCTAGGATGAAAATAGAGGGCTTGAGCATACAAGCCCAGGATTATCACAGATGCCCTCCGGGTATTAACACAAGTGGTCGGCTCCTGATCAGTGCAGGAGCTGGGTAGATGTGCGTTTAGGGCATAACAGAGAAAACAAGGAACATGCAAATAAAACAACACATTTATGGCAAGAAGGCAAAGGAGCTAACGGGAACATATAAAAGACAGTAACAGCTTCCTCAAGGATGCGATTAAAAGAGGAAGAATGGGAGGGATTACTCCAACACTACCTCCCCTGGTTGACCCGAAATTATGCACAGTAGTATCTCCTTCACTGCTTTTTGATTTGCCACTCACCACTGCGAACTGAGCATTTATATGTAAACTATTATCCTTTACTAGATAACCGGGTTAAATAGATAAGAATCTGTTAAAGGCCAGTGCGCACGTGTGTTTTCTGCCCCAACCTTCCCACACACCAAGGTAGTGCAACTCCGAGTCAGAGTAAACCAGGACGCAACTGTCCTGTGCCACTGTTTAGCAGTCAGTCCACATATGAATGCTACAGAGATGTCTTGTATAATTCAAAGTAATGAAGGTCTTATGGTTCTGGCCTAATGTGTTGTACCCAGCTCACATACCAACTTATTAACAGGGAACTTAAGAGCTACGGGCATGATTTTAGTTATTGTTAACTACTTTCCTCAGTATGACAATCACTGTGGGAGATTATTGAGTTAGAAATGGCATGTGAAGAGAGAAACAAGAGGAAACAAAGTAGGTGGAGGAAAGACACAGGATATTAATGGTATTTTTTAAAATACTCTCAGCTTGGTGGTAGTTATTTCAGAGGGCGGCTTGATTATTTAATCTTATTGGATTTTTTCTTTGATTTTTTAGTTCCTTTTTTCTTAATTCAATTAGAATTCTGAGGTCATATAGTAGCCCCTTTCAAGTGAGTGATGAACTTTCACTGACCTTAATACCAAGAAAAATAGAAATAGTAGCACTCAGTTGTACCACTTATTTTATTAATACTGACCACAACTTTAGTAAAATCCTAAAGCTGGTGGCTGTATAGATTATTGCAAATATGCTCAAAATTTAAAGAACAATGAACTTTAAATTACCTACACATGAAAAAATGAGCAGAGGGTTTTGTTAACATTCTCAAATATTTACTGCTTTTCTTCATCCTACTGGCTATTTATTTTTCCATGATTAAATAGGGAGCTCTGTGGGACAAGCAAAGTGCTTATTTCAGTGCCTGGAAATGATATAACACATTGTGCAGGTTATTGCAAATAAATACTAAAGCCCATTATGGGAAGATGAGTCCTGCCATTATATTTTGTCTATTTTAGCTGCTCAAGGAATGTGTGTGCTTTATTTTCATTTTCTGCATGTACTTATATAAATGCTGGAGAACCCAACCGTATATATTTATATATATATATATGTCCACACCAAGGGCCATACATGCAATAAAGTTGATAGGCTCATTTTCTAGTATGATGGCTACAAGGAAGTAAATTCTGTGCCTAGTAACTAAGGGGGAAGGCAGGGAGCTGCCAACTTTAACATACTCCTCCTCTTTAGCACCTCGAACTCTCAAGAAAAGGTCTTTCTCCATGTCATAAATCATTGAGAGATGAAGAATAACTGTCTAGCTCTTAATCATCTTCTGTTGTTGAAACCTTTGGAATTTTAAGATAAAGATGTACGGTTTGTAGTGAAAAAAATGTTAAGATTATCTTTTCTGAAAATGGGAGCTTATTGTTATAAATGCAAAGCAGATGACCTAATGTTAATGTATTTTAGTGCTATTTTAGTGCTGCCTATTCAAATTGTGCTAGAAAATAGACTTCATTAATGTCACAAAATAATGATTTTGTGCATTATTTTATTAAACTTAAACATTAATTAAATTTAGAGATACTTTAGATCTATAAGGTATTTGAAAACAGAATTCTACCACATTACTGTAATAATAGAAGGGAACAGTTCGGAGGCCGTTGAAAGCTTATTCTCTTTTTACTTTTTCCTAGATGTGTGCCATAAATAAAAAGAATACACTGCAAGTGATTACAACCCAGTTAGGAATACACAATTCTGTGTAACTCAGTTTTAGTATTCTTGTAGGACAAAGAGAATAGCTTAGCAGAGTTCAGTTTTATTTTTCCTTCTACTTCAGTAGCATGACAGAACTTGAAACAGAGAATTGCAACACAGGCTGCTGAGGCCAGAGAGAACTCTCTACTTCCAAACTAGTCAAGACTATTTATGAAAAAATAATGCGTTATATAAAAGTAAGATCTTGTCTTTCAAGAAAGCCTTAATGGGTTACTGTAAAAATGTAGAGAAATGGCACCCTGGTCCACAAAATAAATGACCTTGATAACAGAATCCCTGAAAGCAACTTCCATCATGAAGCAAAGCTTAGGTAAATGAACTAGGTTTTTCTTCTCTCTTCCTCACCCTCCTCCCCCTGCCCCTGAACTGTATTCATATACTGTGTTTATACAGAGAGAACTATCAGTTCAGAATTCAAATATAATTCAGATCACACACATTGTGTGAATTTAAGAGAAGAGTTGGCACAGTACAGCATAGCATCCATGGAAGAATTAATTCTTTCTACAGGTAGCTTTGGTATGAAGAACTACTAGTTAAAACAAAACTTGTACATGGTGAAGGGATGCTGGTAAGATGAAAAAATTGTCTACAAAGCCTATAACCAGTCATACATAATTCTTGACCTGCTACTGTTGGGGGGGGGGGGGGTGGGTGGGAAACTGCTACACCTCTAATATGATAAAAACTGCAACTATGAGTATGTAGAGCTCATTAATCAATCTGCACTAGCCCGTAGGGCTGGTCATGGGGAACAGGAAAGGCAAGTTTACTATTGGGAAAGAAAATACTAACTCTCAGTCTTACTTATGCCCAATATAATTAAAACAGCTGAAAATTTGGGGAATCTACGTTCATTTCTCATCCCTCCTTATAATCTGCCTTTTTAAGAAAGGCCCAGTCAGCCCAAGACTTTGGACAATCCTTGTTACCAGCAGCTGTATACTCTAGTGAGGCTCAACACTTCTCAGTGCTAAGATTTTATAACATTTTCCACAGACAGAGAAATAATAATTTTTCAACCTGCACATAAGGAAGCCTGAAGGTCTGGAAGTGAACTACCTAAAATCTTATTGCTTGTCTCCATCTTTGTTGGAAAAAAACATAACACGAGATTATGCCAACTCTGAGAATATATGTATGCACCCATCTTGTCTTGTAAAGAATATGACCTAGTGGGATAGAGATGCATATTCCAGAGGAATAGGACTTTAGACTTAACATTTTTTAGTTTGCTTTGTCTCAGAAAAAGTCATCGAACCAGTGTGGGCATCATTCACGCCATCCTTTTAATTTAAACAGGATTTGTCCAAATTTTATTTGTCATCTTCATTAAAAATCAAATCAGAAAGATTGCAATTATATGTGGCTATTTTCTAAACTGTCTTGGGGGAAGAAACACTGATGCTTCTCCAATAGCCCTCTAAAACCTGTAAAGCAGTGGTACAGCCACTGCAGGTAAGGTTAAGATAATTTTAGACCTAAGACTTCGACAAAGTAGTTTTCTTTCATGCTGCCAATGAAAAAGCCAAATGATATAGAACCTTCCTCCTTTTGTGTGACACATATACAGGGAAACAAAAGTGAAAAATATATATACGTAAAATGCAGCTTATGTCCAAACAGTTACTCTCTGCTCAAAATAAAGTAATTCCCAAATTTCTTCTCAAAATTCTTTGGAGTGAAAGGGGAGTACTACTTACTTGATACATACAACAAGGAGAACCAATATCTTGTGTGCATTTTCACTCTGCATACAATAGCATATGATCACTAAAAAAAGACAAAACATCCAACAATAATTTTAAATCAACCAGCTACATTTACCTACATTTACCTGTGCTTATATTTCTCCGCTGCTTTGTTAATATCCAAATTAATTTATTATGAAACAGGATTTATCACCATATTTATGATTTTACACTTTGTGACTGGCCAATAACATTTGGGTAATCTTCTGTTTAAATGTAACCACCTTCCCTGTTGCGAATACCACTGCTGACCTTAATGTCATGCAATATTATCTGCTCAGCAAATTGCACCAATAGTCTCATTGTATTTTTTAGCACATAAGCTTATCAGGAAAAGTCAGGAAGAGAAAAATTCACAGTTCTTCGGAAAAGAAATTGAAGTAATAAAACAAAGATAGTATTATTAACAAGTCTAAGTTCGAATACAGTTATATTAGCAGCAGGAACCAGAGCTGCTTATTAGTCCTTTAAACAGTCTCTTATTAAAAGAAGTCCCAAATGCTGGTAAGTCAGCCAAGCTTTTCTCCTTGCTCTCTGTTCCCACTCTTATCTCACCACAGATCCCAGCTTCAGGAACATCAGAACTTGCACAAATTCAACTTCTTGGTATTATGTGTATCACTCACTACTCAGAAGCATAAGGTTGTCATACACAGGGACAAACTAAGCTGCCATTCTTATATTAAAGAAACAAAAACTTTCTTTCCCCTGCCAGGAGTACATGCCTCAGCACTACCTTGCACAAATTAATAGCTGATACAGAGCACTGGAAAGATCAGTAAATGAGGCAAGGAAGTGGAAATGTATGTGCCACATATATGTTTCTAGCGTTTTCTCATCCTGAGCAAAAGAAATCAAAATATTCTTATGGATTGCCTTATTTGAGAAAGTCTGTCATGCAAAGAAGTTTTATGATGGTATGTAAAGCTTTGACTCTTACCAGAATGGGAAGAGCTAACAAGTTGTCCCATCTGCCTGGTTCATGAATTGATCCTGAATGGGACAAACAGCAAACCAGGACTTTGTTGCACCACTGTGGGATGTAATCCTATAATAGGGATAAGCTGTTCTGCATCTGTTAGCGCCTAGTACTCACATTGAAATTGTCCTTTTCAGAAATATCTTACTGGGAATGGTAAGCCCACTGGAAAAAATGGCAAAGATGGATCAAACTGCAGGTTGAGCACATGGAAATCCATGGAAGCAAGGCCATATTACAGAAGTTCACAACTACAGGACTTGGAAGTGCAGCACAGTTAGCCTTAGACTGTTGCAGCTCATGTTAGACCATACCTAGCCTCAGTTTAGTTCAAGCACTGAATTTGCACATGCGACAGCAGAATTCAGAGCTGCTTTACAGCACAGAGCTTTCAGAGGATCCTTCTGCCAAGGAGGAGGAGATGATCTGCCTGCATGATTTGTCACATGGATTCATCCATAACGCTCCCTCAGTCCCAGCTGGAAAGCGTCCCACCACCATTTCAGCCTGGAAAAATACTTCTGGGTTTCCCAGCTGACAGATGCGTTGCTACAACCAGCAGACGTCTACCCCAGGAGAGAGCAGAGCTTTCGGAAAGTTTGGCTGGCAGAGGGAGCTGGGCCACAGGAGTGAGGCAGGGTCTATATATATAGCATCTTTTCTGAAGTACTCTTTGTTATTTTATACCTTCTAGATGTAACTAGCTTTTGACATCAGTAAAGTGCCTGTCAGGGAATAGCTATACAGCTTTAGGATACTGTAGCCATAAGAGTATTACTTCTTGAGGGGGCGCAGCCCGCTGAAAGGAGAATGGAAAATGAGGGCTGAAGGAGTGACAGTCTGTGTGAACTCATATGGATGGAAGCAAAAAAATATTGCTGAATCAGCACAATATGGCTTGCCATCCGATGCTGCTGTCTCCAGCAGCTCCCTCATTAAGGTATACATTTTAAACCTACAAGTCTGAGTTTTCAGTGCTTAAATAGACAGCCAGCCTCCTCCCCAGATTTAATGATTTGGTGAGTCTGTAAACACAGTGCAAAATACAAATTATTTTCCACAGAAAAGTTAATAATTACCAACAGTTACAATTCTTTAACATGTGAAATACACACATAAACACACACACAGAACAGGACATAACAATTGGCAAATGTGGACTTTTTAATAGGTGACCTTTGTAATCCCACACAGAAGTTGTGTCCTGGATATTAAACTCATACTGCACCTAATTTCACCCAGAGTCTCGATTCCATAGTTCAATATTTTTAATTTATTTCAGGTTTTCATGGTTTGTTTGTACAATGCTAGAAAGCCATTTAAGTTATTCTTCATGCTACAGTTCTCCTTCTGGTATTCATGAAAAACTTCTTTTCCAAACAAACAACAAAACCCCCAAATCCTAATCTGTTTTTTGCCCCTCCAGGGTGTGAAGAGGAAGAACTCTATAAAGAAGCATTTGCAACTCAGAAAAGCCCACATCTGTAGAAGCATATAAACTGAAGGGAGAAAATATCTTTCATTAAGTTGGCGAAGATCTATTTTGTATTCCTGCCATTTACATAGAACAGGATTATACTTCAGCAGTAAATAAGTGGTAAAGTAATACTCAGTAAAGTATATATTATCTTCTTAAATATAATCTTATAATCAGATGTAGCAGCATCTTAAACAAATGCATTCCTCAATAGGTGATGTTATACCATGCAAAGTAGGGGAATTATTTCACAGGAATTTGATACACTGTTAGTGCTTTTATCTTGTTCCTAAGACATGATGTTGTTTGGGCATTAAAAGAATATTAAGTCCAAAGTTGCAAAATGCAGTTTGTAGCCTGTTTCAGTGTTGTTTGTTATGTTCTTCATACTTGGTTTACAATTCCTTGTGATAGATTTGAAAAAAAAATAAACAAAGTCCCAATGACAGAGCACAGTTTATACTTCTTCTAATCAAGCTACTACACATTTGCTTCTATTACAGGGAGCAAGTTTTTCTAGCGTTAAGGCTGAGCATGAAGAAAGCAAGGCAGACCATGGGTAACCAGACATACGCAAGGAAATAATATTTTCCAAATAAAACCTGGGAGACACTGTTGAGACACAGTTTTCTAGGACGTGAAATACTTTTGCAATTCACTAAAGTATATAAGAAATGTGTTATGGCATCACAACTGCTGTCTTTGACTCCATAGCACCATGTGCACCTTTTCAGAGAAAAATTATGTACATTAAGTGTCTTCAGTAAATTCGTCATCAAACATTGAACAGCTGGTTCACAGCAATGATAATTTGGCAGTATCTGCTCATTTGCCTTTTCATGCCAAATGTTCTTCATCCACCTGACACCTTACACAAGACTATCTTCTCATTAAGCACAAAGCAAACTTACTACATTGACATGTCTTGTACATTTTGTGTTAACTGCAGAAGGATATATCTATCTCAACTGATTAAATAAGAAGACTTGAACATTTGAAGCTTTTTAAAAGAAAATCTTGGAGCACTGTAAGAAAAACACCAAGCTCATCTCAGGAACATCTAGAAGCCTTGGCTTGTTATGTGTGGCACACAATGGCCATGGCTTTGTGGTTTAAAATATGCATCTGAGCAGGTATCAAAGTACCTTAAATATAGCCAGTTTGAGGTTACCTGTGGAAATTTTGGATATTATGTAAAAGAAACAGAAATGCAAACAAAACAAACAAACCAACCCACCAAACACCACAAAACTGCAGCAATCCATTCTCCGTATCCACATACATGTAACTCACAAAATGCTCGTTAAATCCCTCCCTCCCATTTATTCCACAGCCTGGAGTACACCGATTGCTCCTTTACAAATCATTCCAAGAGTAAGAAAAAGACTGGTTTCCTCATTTACATTCTTTTTTTTCCCTCAATAAAATCAACACAGTTCTTTCCCATATAGTGGTCTCAGAGTACAGTTGCCATTTTTGGCCTTGAATACTCACCATAGCATACATGGAGTAGCACCAGCAATCTTTTCTAAATTTGCAAGGTAAATAACACTCAGTGAGGTGATAACCCTCTTGCTGGTAATGGTCATCACATCAACAAGCTGCAGAGTGCCCAGGTTTTTGATCTGCTATGATGATAATAAATGTTCTGAGGGAAAGCAATGACATGTACAGACAGCTGTAAGAACTGAAGCTGAGAGGAGAGCATAGGAGAAAGCATGGGGCTTGAAAACTGAGTGGAACAACATATTAACATGTATGTACAACTACTTTCAAACCTTAGTATTGTTATTCTGTGTTAGATTCTGTGAGTTACTTTGTATTTTTAAAATCTGAATATTACCATAACAAGACAGAAATTTGTTAACAAATATATGCTTGGTTTATTTCACTGTTTTTAAATTACTGACACACCTTCCCCCCACACTCCCCCCCAGTAGAAAAGGTGCTTTTGCTTTTCAATCTTGATTCATGTACTTTCTTATTTTGAATAGGGCTTTCTTCAGATAAAGACAGGTAAATACAGTTACAGGCAAACACAAAACCCACTGCTGTACAAGTTAGAAGGCAACACAGGCTTTCTATAGAGAAATATTGTAATTAAGACCTCTATTTTGCTAACACAATCTGGTTTAATTTTAAACATACAGTTCTCCCATCAATGTCAGCAGGATTACTCTCATGCCTAAAGATATGCAGATGCTTAAGTGTTTGCAGGATTGGCTATTTAGTTAGTAGTTAGCAGTTAATTGATTCCACCAACTAATTAATAAAGGAGGCAACATTGCATTTCCTATTTCAAAATCCAGTCATGAAGGTTACTCTGTTAAAGGATTAATGAGATTTGTACTGGCAATTCCATATGCTTATCCTCGTTTCAGTGCAATGGTTTCTTCCCAAAAGGAGCTACATCTTAAAGGTAAGCATAATTTTTTTTTTTAATTCACAAAATCCGGGAATGGAAATGTGTGCACATGGAGAAAACAGAAAGTCTTACATTTATTTTTTTTCCAATCTAGAAAGAATCAGTTTTAATTGAAGGAAGAAGCCATTTCTGTAGAAGAAGGGTCAATGGGAAGATAAGCAAGAGATTTTGCCATGTAAATAAATCTTTGTAAAGAGTTGTAACCATTGTCGAGACTACCCTCACTGACTTCAGAGGAGCTCTATGCACAGAGCATCTGCAGTTTGGGCTAAGTGTCTAATTCTTTATCAAACAGCACTAACCTGTTTCCCTGTCAATATCTTCTGGCTGTGAATTCTACAGCTTATAGCTGTGTTCATTTCTCATCCACTTTAAATTTGCAGAGGATTAATTTAATTGACTGTTTCGTTAGCCTTATGATACAGGAAAGGATAAAAAGTAATCCTTAGCTGCCAAAAGATCATTGCAATATAAAATGCACTTGCACTCAAATAAATATATATATTATAAACACACGAGGGTGTTCATGCTATTAAGGAGAGATTTTTGTATCAAGAGCCCTGTTCACCTAGCATTTAATTTCTCTCTGTCATTCCCCATGGCTTGCCTACCTTTACTAGTCGATGGAGGAGTGCAGTGCTTAGCTGAGATGTTCCAAACTGCAGAGCAGGGGATGGTGAGCAGCATCTGTTCTCCTGCTTTGAAGGTGTTTGTGGAGGCTGACTTTACTTGCCGTGTAAAGTTCTCATTTGCAGATGTTCATATCTCAAAAACTAGAAGAGCTAATTATTTAAAAATTACGCAGCACTTTCATCAGTCAGTCAGTAGCTTAAGAAGTGCGATGTTTCTGAAATATGTTCATTTGTCTAGACTGCATCAAAGGCATAAACCCCATTTTTTAAAAGCCTGATGTGTGTGACAATTGCACATTGTTCCTCAGATTCTCTTTTTAGATTGAAAATCGCTCACTGGTTCAAAAGAAAGATTCAAAGAACAACTGAAGTATAAAGGGATAAATTAAGATTCTATGTAAAGATTCCCAATGCAGTTAGCAGGTTTTGAAAAAGCATACATTTCAAATGACTTGCTAAACATTCTGTCTGCCAAAAGTAATAAAATAATAATTTGCACTGGTGAAATATCTTTCATCAAAGGATCACAGAATGCTTTATAAAGCTGGCAGTAAACTTATTTTGACTGGGAAGAAATTAAGATACAAAGCGGTTTAGGCCCAGATATCTGTCACTGTCACTGATGTGATGTTATTCTGTGCCAGGATGGAAGAGGTGCACCCTCTTTACACCTTCAAGAAATGACAGGCTTCCCCTTCTTTCTGATGCTTTGTGTTGGTTGACGACATTCTCCTCTTGGTCTAGATGATCTTTAGGTTGCTGTCCCCTGTTGCAAAGCAAAGCATATTCCTCGAAGTCACAGCATATCTACAGTCTTTCTTTCCATTGAAATAAAAATATTTAAGCATTATCTACATTCATAATCACAGCGAGAAAGAGGGCAAGGGAAAAACAAAGCACTCTGCTCTGCAGTGTCCTCAGTCTCCCTGGGAAGGAGAAAGGTCTCTGGACCTTGCAGTCACAACTGCAAGCCTTACTCCTCTGATACGGCGTGCAAGTCTGTAGGCAACTGATCCATAACATTTTTAGGGCAAAGAGTGGGAGGCAGGCGGGTGCCAGTTAGGAATTGGCAGGTACGTATGCACATGAGGTGAGGTCCTGTTGGCCCATTCCTCTGGCAGATCTAGGTCCCTCTGACCAGCACCACGACATTCTCCTTGGCCATACCCCAGGCACTAGTCATGGACCTGCCAGCCAGCTGCCCTAAGCGCCGGGGAAACGATGGCAAAAGCATGCTGCTGCTCATGCACAAGATGTGCAGAGTGGCTGAGGGAACCTCCAGATGGGAGTTAAAAATCAAGAGCATTACATTTACGCCCTGACGGCTTAACAGAACTCCACCTGCTCTAGGAAAAGAGCTCCCACACCGTTAGGGCAGTGCAGGGCAGGCTCCAAGGCTGCTTTCTGTAATGAGGTCCAGCAACTAGAAGCAGTGAGATACCACGTAAGGCTCCGTAGATTGAGGTCCTGTCATGTAAGATAAAGTGTATCCCCCCACCAAGTCTTCCAGAGGAGAGAAAATTGAAAATTTTTTTGCTTTTATATAAAAAAAATAGGTTTCTTCTGATGAATCTTTGCTTGAAACAAATCCAAAACCTATCTTTTGCAAAGATTCCTGGATGCACCTACCTGTACAAACCATAAGAATCAGAAATCTTAGATATCACCAATTGGAAATGAATCTGAACCAAATTGCTTTTCCAGGGGTTCACATTCAGCCTCTGAACAGCAGACTGCAGCTCTGTCCTGACAAACCTGAGCAAAACCCTCAGATCAGGCAACCATTGCTGTCTAGATTCAAGCGTCATCTTCTCTAATTGTGAAGTTGTGAACACTAGTGGAACAAGCTAAGAGAAAATAATTTAGCACTGGACTAACAGAAGATAGTTTAACACTGGATGCTGCAAGATTTCCAGGTCCACTGACCTTTAGTATTTGTACTAATCATCTCTATTCACTATGAGTTCATTTTGCAAAGAATACAGTGCATCATATGCTAATTTATTCTCCAGTACTACCTTTTACAAGCAGTGCAATTTAAAAACTGTCTTCGTAAGAGTAAGTTTCCTTTAAACTGTTGCTTCTCAGAGCTCGGAAGCTCAGGTCACCAGCAAACTAATTGTGCCAAACAAATGGCTCTGGTCTTTTCCACTTCTCTCATCTTGGAAATCTAAATTAAAACCCACTGCAGGACAGTGTTCTTTCTCCTACCAGCCAAATTCAAGTCCTACTGAAGTCTGACTACCAAAGTCCTGCCAGTTTCTCTTTGGAGAAGCTCAGGGCCTAATGAGAGGGAAGCGGCTGGTTCAAGCACTGTGCAGCAAGAGGAAAAGGCAGTTGTGTTTCCAATGAACTTAGACACAAAATAAGGGCAGCTCAGAGAGCAGGAGGGAAGAGACACCAGGGAGGTAAAACAGCTGCCATGAGATCACACGGGGGTCAGTAGTGGAGTTAAGAAGAGAGCCCAGAACCTCAGCCTAAAGTGAAGCTCTACAAGGCTACATTTAAAGGCTTAATTGCCACCAGGTAAGTTTGGAAGGGGCAGTTTCCCCCAAGGTGCTGTGCTATCGCAGCACGGCTGGATGGAGAGCAGAAAACAAGGCAGAGCATGCAGCTCCCACTCCGCGCACCTTGCATAGGTGCCAGAGCACTCTGCAGTGCCCACTGCTGCCCACGTACTGTGTTTCTATACGTAAAGGTGTTTTTAAAACACCGTAAAATGCAATCTTCTCATAAATGTGTAACACTGGGTCCGAAGAGTGTTTTAACATAAGAGGTGGGGAGCTGTTCAAGAATTTGTGCCTTGTAAGTATTTGTTCATAGGGAGGGGAGGAACAAGCAACTCTATGCAGTGAAATCTAATGTAGATGCAACCTTAAGCTCTGATTAACTGCTGCTTGGACGTCTAAAATTAGGAGCAAAACCTCATGTGTAGGAACCTTAATTGGATTTTTAGAGAAAAACAAATTTAATGAAAGGTGTGAATATGAAGGGTGTCAGAAAATCAAGCCTCTGCTGATGTCAAAATATATTGGTGCCTTTCTATAAAATCTGGAGCTTAGGAAATCTGAATTAAAAGCAGCAAATGCAGTACGCGCACACACAAAACCCCAAACCCTGCCTGTAATTGGAATACCTTTATCTAATTTTTATATCACCTGAGTATTTCAGATAAAGATGGCTTTACAACTTTACTGGCATTACAGTATCTTTTTTTCCTATACTGTGTCTATTCAAGTCAAAATTCATTTATTTGCAAATACTGGCCTAACGTGCTTCTTAAATGATGAGAATCTTATAAACAAACTGAACATAATTGAAAGCATTACAGGAATAAAACAGAAATACAACTAGCTCTCCAAATTTCCTGTGCAAAATTAGCAAGACAGTCTATTTACATTTTACTACTAGGATGCTTTTTCTTCTGTTTGATATTGTTATTTTTAGACCACCTTTTTGCAAGTCATGAGAATACAGGATTTTTCTACCCAGTTGTCTAAAAACTCCGATGCATTACCCATGTGGGAATCCTGGTGGTACTTTGTAATGGAAGGGAAAACAAGAATTAGGAAGAGAAAAATCAATTTAGCCACCAAGCATAAGGGTCACAGCCAAATTAGTTTCAGTACTGATGGCAAGGTACTATGATTTGAAAGGGAAGCCCGATAAAGTAAGAAAGAGGTAATAGTCAACAATGTTTTAAATCATCTGGAAATAACCTGGGCCATGACACAGCACCACTGCATTGCACGAGCACTACAGGCGCTCTATTTTTCCATCACAGCTTCACATTTCTTTCAGAAAATAGGTAGACTGAATGTTTAAAGACCTGAGTGCAAGGGAAATATGTCACGCAGCAAGACATCTGCCAACTTTGTGTTTCATAGCATTACCAGAGCAGAGGACGTGATTTGAGATAGAGCAGATTGAGAGAAGAGGCCAAAGAGAGAACATGGCCACGGCAACAAGACATCATTTATTCATACTTTTACTGCCAGAAGTAAATAAAGTTATGCTTGTAATTATTGCAGCATATGTGGAACTAGAAGGAAAACTGCTGAAGCTTTTATTGTCCAAATAGCACTTAAAGGTAGTTAATTTATACACAGACACACTAAAGAAAGAGTACCCATTATCACTGCTGTCCACTCTAACACATTCCATCTTCAGCCAGATTTAATTTAACAAAAAGAACCTCAATCTGCCACTGCTGCAGTCTCTGCCTTCTGCACTTCACGGCTTCTTTTATGTGTCTGGAGAGAGAAGGAGGTGCTGTAATTAGCTGCTGATATTAACAGGCTTTCTTTCGCTTTATGAAGTTGGAAATAAATGGTCACATTACTAGCAGACTGCTGGATGCTCATCATATTTTGTTTTAAAGAGTTATTTAAACCAGGCGTAAGAGCTGTTGTTTCTGTGCTGCTTGCACAGAGTTGCTTCTTGCCTTCATGTAATGGAGGTTTTCATTCTGTATCAAAGCAAATTGGGGTCCCAGTTCTGTTTATGTTAACAGCACTGCTCCAGCCAAGGAGATTATAATCTCTAACATGAGAGTATGAGGAGGAGCAGACAGCACAGCAGCACAGAGATGTGTACAGATATCTTCTTCAGCAATTTACAAATCTGAGTCTGAAACAGTTTTTTTTTTCTATTATTTTGTCTAGTACAAAATCAGATAAAGCTTCCTAGAAAGCAGGATATTCTCAGAAGTGTGTGGCAGCAGTTTCATGAAAGTGTCATATTGTCACTGCTTTTCACAGTACTTGTAGGAACTTAATTTTCTCTAACCACTATCTCCAAGTTGGTTGAAATTGGCCAGAGGGCTAAAAAATTATTGGACAGGTCAGGAATACAGGGAAAAGTGGGCAGAGGTATGAGTTTAATGGTGGAGAGCTCACTTTAATGCTCAAAACAGGTTGAGCTACAAAAGTCTCAGCAGCCAGAGGCTCACATCATGGACAGATCTCTGTTAAATGGGCAGAACAGTCAAAGAAGAAACTCCACCAAAGACAAAATTTCTCCTTTACCCATACAATATCAGCTTTTCCTGAAGCTTCATGAAACACCTGCCACTGCTCTCCTCTTAAAAATTGCCCCAGCACATTTTCCATTGGGGATTTTTTCTTTTTTCCCCTCCACGTTTTTTATTTAAAGAGAGAGAACTGCTATGATTTAAGCCACAGGAAATGTTTCTATAACATTAAATGAAAAACAAATCTTCTTGCCTAAGTGTTGGCTATCTCATTTACATAATGGATGATTTTTGTGTTTCAGTGAAGACATTGGCAGAGATCAGGAGAGAGACATTAGCACTCATCCTAAAACATACGTTTGCACTAATGTTTGCTTGTACTAAATACCTGGGGAAGCTCCTTCAGAGATTTGTTAAACAATAAGCACCGTAACCTTTCAGGCTGAGTCTCTGCAGCAGGAACCTTGGGGACAATATTAACTGACTTAATGGATTCTTGCATTTGCACTAACATATATGCTTTTCTAACCCACTTTCACTCTTGCGCAAATTAAACTCAGCCTCTCTTTTTAATGCTTAAATTTTCTCTCTTGTTCATACTGCAGGTATTTTATCCTGCTATCTACTCATTCTAAGCCCTCGATAAGCAATACTTGATGGAACAGCCTCCACTGCAAACCTTTCACGAAGCTACAAACTCTCTGGGCAGTGCCGCTGCCTTTTACCAGCCGATCAGTGAAATCTCTCCATATCCCTGCTTGCCTGCGGTTTATAGATGTGGGAGTGGCAGCAAAAACTTGAGTTCACTACAAGCGTAGAATAACACTATCTACAGAAGTTTTTAATAAACTGAGTCTCTGTACATCCCTGCTTTTTCAATAAATGATAGACATCTTTTGAAACCCCAATTTTTATCCTTAGTTATATGGCAGTACTCCAACTGTTGATATCATCTACCCTTTCTTAAGCATATTTTCTGTGCTAGAATGAAGAGCAAGTTTAAAATTGAAGATCCTTATTTTACATAATTATATGTAAAGGCAGGAAATGTATTTCTATCATTTATTGAAGCTTTTTACAAGAATTCATCCCTGAATTCTGAAGGAAAGTACATTCTATATGTATAGAAAATACCAGCAGTAGCAGTCAAGAATAGCTATGGTAACAAGCCTAAGAGATTTTGACTCATATCATAGTCAGTGAATAAAATCCCTTTATGTGAAATATCCCTGAAGACTTTTTCTGTACAAAATTATACTACTGTTTTTCCCAGAGTGTGATGGTGTATCACACTGCTGACAAGACCTAGGAAACTGGTACACTGCTGAGGGCTCTTTTCACAACACATACTTAGCAATGTGGATGCACACAGGCTCTAAATTCACTGCATGGCTAACAAAAGGTGTTGCTTTATTTAGAGGAAATTAATTTTCTAAGTAATCTTCCTTTAGAAATTACAGGTGAAATCTTGAAAAGGAAATGAAAAAAGCCACAGAAAGTGCCTTTGGAAAGAAAGTTGCTTTTAAACTGGGATCAAAAAATTGAATAGCATGTTTATTTTACATGTGAGATGAAGAGTACGGATCTTCATTATTGCAGTATCAGTAAATTTCAGCAAGTTTGTTCTCATTCTCAAATCATTGCTGTAATTCAGAATTTTAAGAAAAAAAGTTTTACTTGCTATTATTGACAGTTTGCACTTCAAGGTCATCTACTCTAGGGTTCAACAGGGACACAGTCCATTGTTGAAATGTCTATGGAAATTATTACTAAGTAAGCCAATGAGGAATTTTATAACAGTAAGGCGATCATAGTTTTTTATCATCGATCTGTTTACAAATACTTCCATTTGAAGTTAAAAAAATTGTCTATTACATTCGGATAATGTCTTAAAGAGTGAAAATGGGTAGTACACTACTAACCAGTGTACATGTGTTTTACTGGAGATTTAAATACTTCCGTGTCTATAAACAGGTTACTTTGACTTCTGATAAGTTTCACTGGTGAGTGAAGCATGAACTAATGGCAGCCTGCACATGTGGCTTTGCCTCTGTTCACTTGACATTCTCCCAACTTATTTCCCTGGGGGGATTTGCAACTTCAACCACTCAAGTCTCTGTAACGTAACTGTCTTAAAAACAAGCAAGCATCATCACGTACTGCACTTTCTATCAAATGTCAGAAAATGAGAACTTGCCAGGAACAAAAGTTTTAACCCAAGGCTTTAGTAGGAGACATAGGAACGCTGTGACTCTTTTACTTAACCTGCATTTAGAAAGCTATAATGCACTTTGGACGCTCCCATGATTTGTGCCGTGCTCTGAGTAGCCCAGGAGGCAAGCAGTCAGATACATTCTGAGTTTTTCTCTTGCTTAACAGAGGAACTGTTGTAGTATGTCACCTGCAAAATACTTCTCTATGTCCCGTCTCTGACCATTCCTGGCAAATTATTGTCTTCTGAGGAAGAGAAGCCTTCATTTGCTCCTGGTTCCTAGTCCAACAGAGATCCCTTTCAAGTGATTCCATAAGGTTACACCAGCAATTAGTGGAGAAAGAGAAACATTATCCAGCCAGATACCTCCAGACTGCATTTTAAATACATCATTAACACTCTCAATTTCAACAGCTTTGTGACCCATCTAAACACCAAAAAGCAAGGCATCATATCACCAAAAAGGCTCAAAAAAATCTGCCTTAGGTAGATTTTATTCCTTTTTAATTCTACAGTCTTCCATTGGAAATTTTTCCCATGGGTGAGTAGAAAGTCATTGCACTTTTCTGGTCCATTTTTTAGCAAGAGGAAAATCTGCTTACTTATGTTCTCTGCACCAGACTGCAGCCCTCTTCCATCTCCTCTGGATATTCTGATATTCTGGCTGAACTTTTTTCTGCATCTTTCTGCTTACAGATTCTCCCAGAAAATCAAAGAACTTCTCTCTTTTATCTCCTTCCAGCTGTAGCTATGAGGAGGGAACTTGATGGGGAGGTTTTAGTCTAATTCTGGTCTTCAATAATATCATATCTCTTTGCGTAGCTCTGTTGAGTGGCACCCACAGGATCCTCAGATGCTCTCAGGGAGTGCTGTGTAGCCAGGGATACTCTGCTCAGTGGCCCTGCTGGTTCCTTCTTTTGAATCTCCCTTCTGTCTTTTTCTTCATTTGTTGTCGTGCATATTTGTATCAACTCTTAGTTCTGAGCCCCATTCCCTTTTCAAGGGCTCTTTCTTTTTCAGTATGGATTTCCTTCAACAGTTTCTACATATTCTCCAATAAAGATGCTTCGAAGAAAAATACCAGAACTGGCAGACACACAGCAACATCTTCTCAGCCCTGCTCCCACCAGCCTGAGCCTTGGATGGATCCTGAGCCAACATTACATTTCATCACTCCGCTTCCATCTCAGTTACAAAGGTGAATAATATACAAACTACCTTTGAGTTCCAAGAGAAAACAAACACACACATAAAACCCAACTGTATAAAGAATTTAATGTGCTTTGATGTATCATCATGCAGATACTTCTACACTTCTTTAAAACTCAACAACACGTGATTGTTCTGGATTACGGTTGCTGACCTCATTAAAACTTGTAATCAAAATCCCTTAAAGATCTCTAGGAAATTCCCTCTTTGAAGCTACAGTTTATCACTTTGACCCAACAGTCTGCTGCCCTAGACAATTGCTACCTTAGCTTATGTATAGAGCCAGCCACATCTCCATACCTGCCGTGGTGGTTTTTTTCCCTAGATGGACAGAGCCACACCAAGATAGCTACCTTCTGCAAAGCCATAAAGATTTGACAGGACAAGCTGAAGATACTTCCCAGTTCATACATAGGAGCTATAATTGTCTCATGTTTGGGCAGTTTAAGAGGATGTGTGCCCTTTTTGTTTCTCCTCTTTCCTTTACCTTCCCAAAACAAGAACAGAATGAATTGATTCTTAATTTCCACCTGCCAGTGTCACGTTACTTTCAACTAAGTATTGAGGAGTGTCGCCAGAAAGCCAGAAAGCAACATTTAGTATGATGTAGGACAGGTTATGACTGGTTTATGTGACAGAAAAGTAACCCATGACACACATATTTCAGTTCCATCCTGCAGTCTTCTAATTACTGCATCCAGTGCAAGGACAAGAAGCCTGTGTGATTAGCAGAGAGGAGCAGCCCCTTTTGGCAGCAGTATACCTCAGATGTAAAATGAAACTACACACTAAATTTACACATACGCATTTCAGTGAGCAGAGCTGTATTTGTGTAATAGATGACAGTATTTGATGTTAGCTCCTCACATGCATCACACAGTGAAAATCATGTTCTTTTTTTTTGACATAACAGACGTGTACAGTATAAAGCCTCCTATTCAAATAATTGATCAAATTATATCCATAAATAAAACTACGAGTTCAAAGTAAAAAGGAATTTAGCCCAGTGATGGATTTTGTCTGGGAAATAGATTTATCACATAGAATTTGATCATGCCAAATCCTTAACAGTAAAATAAGTAGTTCAGACTTATCACCCAGTATTAAAAAATAATCTGGATTTCACTGTTCTTCACGCATAAGTTTCTTTGCCTCTATGAAGCTACACATTTGAGTTAAATGTCAGTGAAAATCACCATTACAAATATAAAATGTGTCAGTGTGAATCATATCACTAAATTTATGTAGTAATTGACACTGGCACAAGCTTCATCTCATTCTTACATGACCCAGTCTATTTTGGGCAGTCATTTCTTCCACTCAGTGCCTTGAGAATTATGTATGTATTTACTCCTCTAACTGTCACCTTTAAAGCTTCTGGGATTCTTTGTCCAATTTCAGCCAAACCAAACGGGCAGAAATTTCGAAGATTTTCAATACCTACATATTTTATGGAAAAAGGTGGCCACTACAGATCAAAGGCCTTACTACTGTGCTCACAAGGGAAAGGCAGAAATATGAGTCCTTTATTACACAGCAGTTGTGACCATGAGTCACAGACCCATAGGAAATCAAATTTTTACTATATTTGATGTGTTTGCACAATTCTTCAAAACAAATAAGGACTACCTGTGTCACACAGTGGGCTCCTATATTGAAATTCCACCATTGCATTTCATTTTTCTGAGTCTTTATTGATGGTTATTATAGATTCTTCATTTATAATTATCACACAGAAGAAACAGTTAGATGCCTGTATTACAAAACTACTTCTATTCTTTAATAAAAATCTGATTATCTTGTTAAATGCCTATTCATACCTTCAGTTGAAAATGATAATATTGAATGCTTGTTTTTGAAATACCTTTTCATTAAAGCAACCAATCCAATACAATTTGTTCTGCTGCTTACAGATTTATTTCTGTATGTGTCTTTCCAACCCATTTTAAGTAGGGACAATATATGGTATGGCAGGAAAGATAAAGGCAGATTCTGATTTTAAAGAAACACATCCAAGTTTGTCTAAGGAAAGGATTGGTTCAGGTTTTCTTGCTTTTTAAGGTAACATTATGGACCCTGTGTATTGGGTTGTTTATAAAATCCATTCCTATTAGGGAACAGTTCATTGGAGTCTGAGATAGCTAAAATCAAATTAAGTGCATTTAACTGACCTTGCCAGTCTTTAAGATTACAGACTGGTTTGTGTTTGTCCTGACATACAGATGTCCAGATTTTGAGTGGAAATCATTCTTATTCCTAGGCCATTCAATTTTCCACTACAGAGGTAATTCACCCAGTTAAAAAGGATGAATTAATACAGTGGTCAGAATATCATAACATAGGGAATCACTTTCTTTGTTAATTCCACTCACAGCCCCCCATCAGTTTTCTGTCTTTTTCAGGGTTGCACAATTCTAAAGGATTCTTAATGAGTGGTTTTAAGACTTCTGTAGTCAGCTTGCTATGTGGAGATGGGATTATCATATGTATTTCTATTTCAAAAACTATATGTTTTCTGAGATAGAAAGAATGGAAATATTGGCAGTGTTTTAATACAGAGAATGAACTACGAAGCATCTGACATCAGGTCTGGATCCCACCATACGATATAAAGTATGAAATGTATCCAGTTACATTTCAGTGGGCAAAACTTTCATTGAAGGAACAGGCTGAGAGAAGAGCAGTTAAAGCATCTTTTCTACCAGTTAATACCTCAGCATTATAGATCTGTCTCAGAGAGGAAGGAGCTAGGTGAGATGCTCAATATATTGAGATTTTTAAGCAAAACCAGTTCCAGAGCCCAAGATGGCTCATACACAACAAAAGCACTATCCTGAGTCCACTGAAGGCCATTTACTTCCCCAAGCATTTGATTAGATTAAGGTCATATGTGCAGCACTATTTACTGCCAGGCTATTGCTCATATCTTAATGGAAACAGAAAGGGGAATTCCTGTAGGAGACACAGGAATTTATGCAGCTACTGAATTTGAGCCTTGTGGCTCTCCCATATGTGCCCTGTACACAGAAGTGGAGGCAGGGTTTCATCTCATCCCTGCTGCTGAGCACTCAAAAGGCACACGAAGGGAGCAGGCTTTGTCAGGAACTGATGAGGATTGAACTGTCATCTGAACCTAACAGGGACTGAACAGGCAAAAACTTGTTGCACGTTACGTGGGAGCATCATCTGAGTCACACACAACAACAGACATGAATAGCATTCTCTGCATTTACCCACAAGCAGATGCTTTTGCAGAAAGCCTTGTTCTTAAATTACAAAGACTGAGGCATCATTTTCCACAGAAACAGATACAATAGCTCTGCAAGATCCCAACACTTTAACATTTACTCAAAGAAACCTTTCTGACTTCAGTGCAGTTCCTTTGTACAAAAAAATACTAGTAAATGAGAGTAACTGCAGAATGGGATGCCGAATTAGCAGAAGCTGGCTCTTGCATTGAAACACAGAGCAATGATCTCAAGATGCTGTTGATAAGAAAGGCTGCATGATTACATATGCATGTATTTCCATGCAACCTATATTTTTATTTAGAGTGTTTCCATTAATGTCAAGAAATTGCCTAGCAATGCAAAATCATGTCGTCCTGTAGGACATGTAGCAATATTTATGACAGTGGTGCAGAGAGGAAACAGTGCATAATTAAGTGTCATAACTGTTAGTTTTTTTAAAAAAGAAAAAATAAAGAAAAGCCTAGATTAATTTGTCAGCTACTTTTGCTGTGTAAGCGTAATGGTGCAAAACCAATAAGCACTGCATGTGTCATGTTCTGGGTCTCTATATTTAAATTTTTCTATTGCATTTGGCTGTCCCACATCTTTATTGATGGCCATTACGGATTCTCATGTTATAATCATACCGGACAGCATTAGGAAACTACCTTACTCTTTAAAGAAAAACTCATTACCTGGCTTAACTCCTACTCCCATTTCCAAATGCAATATGATAATACTGAAAATGATAATACTGAACACTTCTGAAGTAAACAGTCTTTTGTTTAAGTAAACAAAGTAAACTTGTCTCCCTTTTATCACATTAAACTACCTTTTCCTCACAGTTGTTTATCTAGTGTAGGAATGGACTTTATCCAGCAAGAACCTGTTCAGTTGATGTTACAGCCAAGAGAAGTCTTTCATAATCTGGCAGCTCAACACCACTGAGACCATCCTCACCAGAGAGCTAGTACCTCAGGTGCCTTCATTACCCAACAGCTGGGATTACTACATGAAACACAGAGCTACATTTAATAAAAACAGGAGAAAGATGGAAGCATTGAAAGTTAGTGTAATTTATGTTTAGAGACTGGAAAGAAATTTATTTGACTTCTGTAATCCCTATACTATGCAATAGCGCTCAGTTTCTGGCATCCACTAAAACAATTCTGGAAGAAAGGTTTTCTTTGAAGACTTAAGGGATGTAAATAGATTTTTCAACTTAAAAACAAACCAACAAACAAATATACTAAGCAGCAAATCCATATACTAGATCTGCTTGTCTGCAACACCTCCAGCAGTTCTAGAGAGCAAAAAATCCCTATGGCATTACCGTTTCTTTACTTTACAATATGTTTTGATTTTGTTTTAAAACAGCATCTTGCTATTTTTTTCTATACTGGCTACCACAAGCACTCTGTTTCCAGTGAAAATTCTCCTTAAGAGTAATAACAGACCTTGTCCCAGCTGGGCTTATCCTCCCTCGGAGCAAACACTATTCTGGTGCCAGGTCTGTGGGGAGGAATCAAACAACATTAACTGTCTGAAATAAGATGTACAACAGCCCTGCAACTGGACTTGCCTTTTTTTTTCCCAAGGAACAAAAACATTTATAAACTCCTCAGAATATGTACAAGCTAGCGATTTCTTTGATTAAACAAGCCACATCTGTTGGCGATTTGCTTAGGGAAACTGCGTTCAGATATAAAAGAAACAAATGGAACTATAAATGTTTTACCCTTGTATTTACTTAGGAACTTTAATTTTACGAAGCATACCATGCTATATAGAGATATTAATCTGAGAGCAGAGTATGATCTACATTTTTAAGAGAAGCGTATTCAAGGTTTTATTCAGTTAGTCCACTTCAAATTCAAATCTGCGGATGATATTGTTTTGCTTTGTAGGATATCATCATAGAGGCAAACCTCACTTCACCCTTGAAACTTTCCTTTTTTTCTTTTCGCAAATACTGCCTTTCCTTACCCAGACTTTTCCCACTTAAATTTGATGGAGCTCTTTGCTCACTCACTCATCCTGTCCAGCTAGCAGTATCACTTCAAGCATTTCACATGATTTCTCAGTACTTGTTAGCACACAGCCTTGTTGGCTTCAACTTTTATTCCTCGCTGGGTTCAACTTTTATTCCTTGCTGGGTTCATGCTTAGAGCCTACCTCACTCCCATCATCCACCAAGTTGAAAGTCTCTGCTCTTCCGTCTTTAGCGGTGAAACAGGTATTTTATTCTTTTCAACAACGTCTTCCATATCATTTCATTCTCCAACTTTGTACCAATTTCACAACCCTGAGTGAAATTATTACTTTGTCATTTCATCAGAAGAACATTAAATGATGGGGAACTTTTCTCTTTTTGACAACCTTTACCTTAACCTTCAACGACTCTATTAGAAGGCAATGATCATTGCTATAGAATTTTTATCACATATATTCATATATTATGCTGACTTCCAACTTTCCCTTTTCCCCTTAACTCAAGTTAAAGTGCTAAACATGAATTACTTTATGGCAATCTGTAACTAAATGAGGGTAAATAGACAGTTCATGTTTTAAATCAGTACCTTGCCTGTATAAGGGAATTTCATGTAGATTTCCATCAGAGCTGTTTCTGTTCAGGAGATGAAATTTTAATGGAAATGTTCTATATAGACTTCCATTAGATATTTTGAAATTGCCCAATGGGATTGATTAAAACTTAATATCGGTACGAGCGACCTGCACAAACATGGGCATGTATGTGTGCATCCCTGGAATCTTTTCCCTATGAAGATATTAATTAAAAAAAAAAAAAAGATATCAGCATAAGCAATATGTATGTTAATAGAATTTCTCATAGTTCTCCCTCTTTTATCTACTGAAAACTATACTAACCTATGTCTGCTACTCAAACATAGCTAGTAACTAAGTATTTTTGCTCTGCCTCACTTGTTGCTAAACCTGTTGCGCTGAATAGATCACCTCCACCTTCAGATTCTTTGGTTATCCATCTTAATCAGGCATGTTTTATCTTTAAAGAAATTAATTCCTTCTGCCAATGCTATCACAAACACTTCTGCTTAGTACAAAAATGAGAAACTTACTAGGATCGGTGGGTCAGAGCTTGTATATACTAAAAGTTACAGAGGGAGGGACACCAGGACTCAAGCTATTATACAGTTTAGAGTGAAACTGTCCTCATTTAGAGATGTTTGGAAGGAGATCTGTATTTGTGGCCCTCAGGTAGAGGGTGAGGTGGACAACAGGTTTGATTTCCACTGATCTTTACTAAAGTCTACAATAGTTGTAATGATAGTATTTGAATCATGGGGAGAATGGACATTTTTACCTTCATTTCAAGCTTGGATTTGGGTTTTAAGAGACCGGAACAATATAAAAAAAGTTCTTTTGAGGGAGACAGAAGGTGATAAGGTAATCAGAATATATACAAACCTATGCAAGCTTTTCAAGGTGCCAAAGGAGAAATAAATTCTTTTATTTTAATTTTTAAAGCTCACGCTTCTTTTCATTTTGGAGATTACTTCAAGATGTGAAAGCACTGTCAAGGAATTCAAAAGCAAAAATAAAAACAATGAAATCACAAGCTTTTGCATTTCCAGATGTTCTTATTAATGCATTCCCTTCTATGTAGTAACCAAGTGTGACATTAAATACTTCAGCATAGATTTAATGTCACTGCTAATTCCCAGATTTTCAGTTCCCAGTATTCCACTATTACACCATCATTCACGAAGAGGACGATGTGCTTAACACTTGTTTTTTGCTGCCATCCCCTTCAGGAAGCCTCCTGGTGCTCTGTCATCTCCTCACTGCACTCTCTGCCTTCGACCTCCATGGTCCTGGGGAAGGAAGCCCTGGTCATGGGGATGCTCCTCACAGATACTGGGAGACCATGTGGGAGGAGGAGATGTCACTTGTCCCTGCCCTTGGTCCCAATGGAAGTTGTATTCTCTCTTGCAGAGCTCCTTACAGAGAGCAAAATTAATTTTGCATTTCACAGGGGCAACCTCACCTCCTATTTTGGAAAGAATCATAGAATCATAGAATGGTTTGGGTTGGAAGGGACCTTTAAAGGTCATCTAGTCCAGCCCCCTTGCAATGAGCAGGGAAAACGTAAACAAGGAAACATGAACTGATCTAAAACTTGCACTTCCAATGGACAGACATTATAAAATCTATAGGTTTCCCACAGTCACAGTATATATATATAGAACTACCGTAGGTTACAGTTACACCAATTTTGTGATTCAATCAACAGTTCATTAAGTTGTATTTAATAGCACTAAGCCACAATCTACTCTCAGGAAGAGCTGATGCAGAAACTTTAACTAGGGTTGCCCACTTGTTCATCAAGATTAGGGAAAGTGGGGTCCACCTCTTCAGTACATTTACCCTTGCAAAATAAAATGCAAAGTATTCTACTCCAAAAGTTTTTCTGCACAGCAAAGAGAATACAGAGTTTGCAGTTGTTTATTAAGGCTTTAAATGAAAAGAAAATGGGAAATTTTATAGCCGGTGTTCACATGTAGATATTACCAGTTAGAGTTGTTAAATTTTTTTTAACACTTCCAAACCTTGAATAATTACCTCATCATTGCCTAGAGAAAGTAAAATCCTGAGTCTTTAAATGACGTAATAGTTATGGTGGTACTACATGCAATCTTCCTGTAGTAAACAAAACCTGACTGTGACAAAAGCCATTGTCAGAGCCTGAGGTCCACAATTTTTACTCAAATGAATCACTTAAGCCAACAGGGGGGTTTGGTGGTGTTTTTTTTTTCTTTAATTTTAGAAAAATCTTCAGAATCTTCTGGCTAGAAAAAACAAAATCAAGGACATTAAAAGGTCCTTTGAATTTGCCTAAATGTTAAAGGTTTATGACAAATATAAAAAGGCTTTCTATTCCATAATAAGAAACTGAAAATAGAGTATCCCTTAGCTCTGCATTTTACTCATACTTTAAGTTTTTTTAGGAAACGCTCAATTTTAAAAATGAAATAAATATTGCTTGAATCTCTGCTAGGTAGCAGCCACCCTCCATGATTAGGATTCAATTCACTGTTGCCTTTCTGCAGGTATTGTAATTATAGCTTGCAAACTGAGAGCACAAGATAATCATTATCTGCACATGTTTACAAGTTAAAAGAAATGCTGAAATACATTTTATTGCTCCACACTGAAAGTGTTAATGTTCTCACGCATTTGGTATTCCACTATATTATAGTGATATTTGGTGTTGCTGCACAGCCTCCTATCCAAACTTATTCTTGTGCAATTTCTTGAAAAATCAGAGGGTGCTTCTAAACATGTAGGTAACAAAAAGCCCTGCTAGAGATTGTTAATAGCTTTTTCTACATGCAGTTCTGTTTGGCTTTGATGCAGGGACAAATCCTAACAGTTCTAGCTGGTGTTTTCAAATACATGTAATTTGAAGCATGGTTCTGTTTAACACATAGTAGTTGAAAGACAAAAAATCTTTAGAAATGCCGTCCAGTTGTCCATGTCCCCCATGACTTTACTGATAAAAATCCTAAAAACCCTCAGATGTTTGAGCCTATGCGTTGATTAGAGCTGCCAGAACCCTACAAGAAGATGTATTTTTTCTAACCTTTGAAACAACAAAAAATGTATTTTTTTTACCAATGTATTTGCAAAATAATATGTGAACAGGACAGTCTCCTCCAAAAGTGGCTCCTGATTCTCATATTTGTTGAATACCCGTGGAAAATCCAGCCAGGAACAGAAAGAAATCTAGGTGATTCCTTCCTTCCCATCCCTGCCCCCCACAAAGTAAGGAAGTCTTGGTCCTCCAAAACAGAACATCTGTGCAAAAAGTAGCAGTCAGTAGTGTCAAAACACATTTAGACCTCTAATTTTAATGCCATAAAGTGACAATTCCAAGGGCTACTCCTCCATCATCGTTCCCCCCAGAAACACGCTCAAACAGTAAGCTGCTAACACACTTTCTCAGCTGCAGAACCGTCTGTTTTCTGGAGGGATGTGTTTGTGTGTGCGGCGATTTCTTTTTCAGAGGCATATGAACATAGATCTACTTAAGTCAACCGCAGAGGCAATATATTCTGCGGTTCCGTTTATCTCCCCCGTACACTTATGCAAGGGCCGCATTCCACAATGAGCTGAGGTGTCAGGTGTCACCTCAAGGAGATTTGCTGTTTTCAAAAGTGAAGATTGAGTTGATCCAAGGTAAGTAAAACTTCATTGTAGCGTTTGGCTGATACAGTTGGTAACTAGCAAATTTTTAATATCTCCGAGGCTGTTACAAATGTGCAGTCAGTAGGCTGCAGCTATTTCTGCGGACCTTTTGCGGAGACCTTTGCAGATAGCTTTTGGAAATGAAGGCACTTACTGCCATTAGAATAGCAGTCTTAATGCTTTGGGAAATACTTTCAACTAATGTTCCCGCTGGCAAATTGACTATCCGTTTCTTCTCAAAGATGTCTAAGATGTAAATGGTCTTTTTCAGAGTACGGAGGTTGTGCGTCGAAACCTGCTGTTCAACAATCCCAGCTGTATGCATGTTATTATCCCAGCACTGATTA
Source organism: Haliaeetus leucocephalus (assembly GCF_000737465.1). NCBI lineage: Eukaryota > Metazoa > Chordata > Aves > Accipitriformes > Accipitridae > Haliaeetus > Haliaeetus leucocephalus. The sequence goes on along the minus strand of NW_010972436.1, from coordinate 17,928,569 downwards.
CAAGATCCCATTGACCACAAGCTGCCTGTCTGCCTGTCTAGATGGTGTGATTAGTGTATAATCAATCCTTAATCCAATCAGAAAACTCTCTGCCTGCAACTGATAAAGGTCTCGGCAGGGTACTGATGAGGCTAGAGCCTTGGTATCTCTAAGGGGACACCTGCAGCATGTGAGGTGCAGAAGCTAAGCAGGCTGATCTAAGAGAAAGGAATTAAGGTGGTCTGTAAAAAATCTGATAAACAGCACTGAAACAGAACAAACCGGGTAGCAAAAGCGTGGGGCTCCACAGCCTCACAGACTCTGAAGTACTGCTGTTCTGAATCCTAGCACATGGAGAGGATCACCTTTTAGCTCGGGAAGACCATTCAAGACATACCATTTAGTTTCTGGTCATTAAAAGAAGTAGCCAACAAAATAATGTATCTGATTGTATTATTTCCTCCAGTCCATGTATTCCTCTGTGCTACTTCAGCTTTATACTTCATTGTCTGTAAGTCTTCACAGGATTCTGGAATGGAATATGACTGTGACTTTCCAAATCATAGTGCCAAGAAATAATTGCCTGTTCTTTGCTTCTTCTTTTTTAATTTCTTGACCCAAATTTATTTTTTTTTTCTCTCTTTATCTCAGTATTCTTTCCTAATTCTGCAGATGGGATACTTCTAATTACAGCTCATATTAAAGCTGTTAAAAAATAGCACATTATTATGTGATAAACCTACGTGCTTTATATTAATCCCCATTGCTCTGCTTCAGGGCAAACAGTTTCTCATAACTTCCTTTCTGTGGTATGACCTGTTCCTATTACATTAACATTCACAATTAAGAGAGAATCCCAACTACCTACATTATTGAAAGCTAAAGAACTTCCAATGTACCTCTTTTGTAACCATATAAACAGCTCTTAACTGTTCAAATGAAAACCATTATTTTTATCAAGTGTATAATTATTTTAAACACAGTTCTATGAATTATCTTTATTTCTATAAATACAGATTATTTCCACACACCTCATTGATTTACTCTTTGTAACTTCTGGGTGAGCGGCACTCCTACTTTTGAGCTTTCCAGAGTATTTGGCACCCGTCTGAGATACCTGCAGCAAAACTTACATTTACTAAGATCAAAAGAAACATAATTATTCTGTCTACAAAGTCTTTTTTTTTCCTAAATGACCATTTCAGATTTAATAATCTCTCTGATTTCAAAGTCTCTCTCTAATCAGTAAACAATGAACAACATCACAGTGAAATAATCTAATTGCCACAGCTCTGACTTTCGAAAAAAGCTTTCAAGACTCCTTTAAACTTGACAGTTTAGGCAAAACCTTTTGTTACAATTTTATTATGGCCACAGTGCCTACAAAAAGAACAATGATTGAGTCTGTACAGGTATTTGAAACACGTACTTCAAAGTCAGTATAGACTACTGTAAACAATCTTATATCATGCTCAGAGCATAGTTTTAAGATTCACCGTGAACTAAAATAGCTTATACCCAATAGGACTATTGTGCCTTTAAAGATATATGGAAAATATCTGCCCTTCGTAGAATATGACCTTCACAGCTCAATTTATGGGTCATTCCCTCACTTGTGGGATATTTTCAATGTCATAATTGTAAAAAGAGAAAGAAAGGAAGGAAAAATGTTCAGTTATTCATTTTGCAGGGCCTTTTTATTAAAAGCAGAAATAACATTAGATGAAAATCATTTTGCTGATAATTTTAATGAAATATGAAGTGCTTTGAATATATTTTATTGCAGGCAATATAGAAAAAAGGCACTGGCTGCTTAATGTGTCATTTAATGAATGGATTCCACATTGCTTTACTTTGCTACGTTTGGAAGTGAGGGCCGTGCAAAGATGATAGCAAGTGCTTTCAAAAGGGGGCTTCTTCCCACATTTTTAAATTACACTTCACCTAATGGAAAGTGTGAAGTGTAATGCAGCAGAAATGAGGCTGAACCAAAACACTGGAGCTAAATACCTTAACAAATCTCACTGAATTTTGTCCTGGAAGCCCATCTCTAATATGGAAAAAACACTGATGTAGATAATGTCCTAGCATGCTGAAGGTCAGGCTGCTATCAGAAGGATGCCACAAAACCAGAAATCTCATCTAATTTGCAATAAGCTAACATCGCGGTTGCTTGTTAGCCCAGCTGAAAGTGAGGAACCAGGGTGGAAGCTCTGCCCGCAGGAATGCGAGTCATTACAGGGAAGGCTGGTAGGTGTCATTTATTTACACCTTTCTCCCTTTTGATGTCAGCTCAGAGAAAACCAAATGAAATTGCCAATGCTATAGAAATACACCCTAATCTGCCGTGTTTGTTTTTTTTTTTTAACAGAGACCTGGCTCTGACCCAGCAAGTTTCCCATTCTTAACCCCAAACTACCTTAGGCTTTCTCTGTTAATAGCTACCAGCTCTCACCTCAGGCTTTTTTTTTTCCCCATAAGATGCAGATTCATTAGCTGTGTCTAAAATGAACAATGCATAAATGATAACCATTCGCTGGCCTCGAGACCAGCTAGCACTGGCTGGGTCTGCACGCTGTAGCACCTGCCCCTGGGCCCATGCCTTCAGAGCGCGGTGTCCTCTGTTCATGCTGTCCTCCTGACTGCCTAGGGGTGGTGGTGGGGGGCAATCTCTGACTCAGAAATGTTAACACTTAAGCAATAAGTGGTCTGGGACCCAGAGCTCAGGCTTATTCCCTGATGCTTTTGTTTAGCAGTATAGGCATAGCTATTGGTCCACTGAAAGCAGCCCTCCACAGCCACAAATGCTGGCTTTTAAACTGGCAAGGAAAAATTGCAGGAATCAATCGGAAAACATGCAATAGGAAATTTTATCATGCCATTATGAGCAGGCATCTTACTTACTGGGCATAATACCCCATTAGGTTAGAGACTAGAGTTTATATGAAGGAACAAGGTGTAAAGAAGTTCTGAAGCTGGCATTATAAATGAAGGCTATTCTTCACACGCTGGAGAAACTTCCATATCAAGTATGGGGAGAATTCCACGTGTTTTTTTTGGTCATGAACACAAATATACAGGAACAAGGTGAGAACTATCACAGATATTCGGCATGGGTTACGGAAGTGGCATTTTAATCCCAAGATATCATGTCCATGAATTTGGACACAACATAAATGGATGCAACTCTGCAGGTTGCACCACAATTCTAATTGCAAGAACGATGGTGGGCCACTGGGCAAAGACATGTTGGAGGTCTTGGGGGTGTGACTGCAAAACCAAGGACTGAAAACCTCACCATTTCTCTTACATCATTGTACTTGGCATGGTTTTCCACAAGAGAAATGATAAACTGGAAAGAGGAAAATGAAGACAGCAAAAAAACCCCCTGGCAATGCAAGGGGTCACGTAGATAATTCTTAACTTTCCGAGTTCTACTATAAAGTATTTTGTGTATCAAAGGACTTAAGGTGGAAGTGAGAAATGAGCTGTAGATTTTTCATTGGAAATATTTTGATTGGCCTCGTTCTAATAACAACAACAACAACAACAACAACAATCTCTTTTAATCTCATTACTACTTTCTGTTGTAACCTAGCGTAGACTGACTTAATTTTGCATTAGTGGATACAAATCTCAGAGTCACATCCCCACCACTATAAAGCTCTAGAATTACCAGAATGGGGAATACTTATCTCAGGAGCTCATGAGGTATGAAATAGTAAAAGCAATCAATGTTCCTTCTCAGTAATGATGCTCAGGCAGTTTCCCAGCAAATACATCAAACCCAATTCATAACTTTCAGATAACTTTAAAGGAGGTCTCATGCACACACCATGCAGGGGGCTAGTTTCAGTCAGGTCTGGAGGGATGCTGACACCACATCTGCTGAAGTCCTGCAGCAGAGAGGAGGCATATCTCCTCTGCTGCACAGGATGTCATGAAATGGGTGAATGGCAGGAGGGCCAGACTAGAAAGAAGGGTGTCTCTGGCCTACGGATGTAAGAAGCAGACACAGAGAACAAACTTTTACCCTGGGATGTTTTCCACATTCACCTTTCTGATGTCGAAGCTCCATCATCAAGTTACTGGCTCCACATTAATATCAATGAATGATGGAAATAGTAAAAAGGCTGTATGTAACAGACACTGCTTGTTAACAGGAAGAACACATTTCTTTCAATGCATGGTAATGAGAAGGAAAGAATACATGTAGTAATATAATCTACCTTCTTAAATTGTTTTAAAATAGCTTTTTCTCAACACAAAACCTGCAAGTTTAACACCATATGGTCTTAGAACCTAAATCAGTTATATGCAAGTGTCAAGTATTGTTAGAGATCACATTATCATACAGATCTATAAACAAACAGCTGCATAATTTCTCAAACAATTATCACCCTTGTACACCTGGCTTGTATGTTATATACAAAAAATTAACAAACAAAAGTGGGAATTTTACTATACTGCACTGCTGTCATGGCAAATTGCACCATCAAAATCCAATTGCACGACACAGCTTTAGGCATCAGTATGAAGAGAGAACTGCAGTATATAACCATAGAGACAGTGCTCCATTAAATAAGATGTGAAACAGGGCAGCGTGGAGCTTGAAAAATCCAGGAGGTGCTGAAGGCAATGTAATAGGACCCCGTGGTCAACAGTATCAAAGGCTGCTGATAAATCAAGACAATGAAAGAAGGAGCTTCTCAGTTAGCTTGAAGCAACAGATCCTCATTACAAACCCTCACAAGAGCAGTTCCAGCACAGTGGCAATATCTGAAACAAGACTGAAATTTATTAGAAAGATTTTGTGTATTGAAGCCAGTCTGTAATGTCAGAACAGCTCTGTCCGGTGTGAAGAAAAAGGATGGGGAAATAAGGTAAGCAGAGAAATTGCCAGTAATTACGCTTTTTAAGCTAGTGCAATTAAGAAAAAGATTGTTTTGACAGTGTTTCACTCCTCAAAAATATTTTCTTCTGGCTATCTATCTTCTATCCAATTTCTGCTTTGGTCTAAGCTACTAAACAGGAATTGACATGTAGGAAAAAACTAAACGCCATCTCCAAAACACCCAAAAGATTCAAGAACAGTGTGACATAAAAAGACTGATCAGATGGTATTCACTACGTGTCTGTCCTCTTGATCTCAAAGCTCCCTCAGCTCCTGCTTGTTTTCTTTGGGATCTACAAGCTTACTCTAACTCAAGAAGCTATGGACTCTGGATGCCTCTGTACCTCATTGGGATGCAGAAGGGAAGTGTAAAGGGGTCTACACGCTTTCAGGCTCAGTCTGGCACACAGTAGCAGAGTCAGACCTCATCATAATTGCTCTTGAAAAGACAGGTGGAAGACAAAAATATAGACCTACCAGATAGAGTCTTCACCAAAAGACAGGAGATATACAGGCCTCCGAAGTCTGAGGTACACAGTCTTCCCCATGGACAGAGGATTTTACCAAAAAGTAAATAGTACTGGAAAGAGAAAATTGAGCCCAGAACTCCCTCAGCACTACCTTATCTGCTGGCCTGCAGATTTCTCTTCCTCTTAAAGGTTCTTCCTGAGTTTCTGACAGCACCTTGGTTTCAACGGGGCAGGTCAGATTGAGAAGTAGCGGCAGTGTCCTGGGCAGTGAATGCCATGGATTTGAAAGCCCTTAGGGTCCAGATCACAGCCCTCCACCTTCCATGGTTAGAATAACAACAATCACAAAACTACCCTGTTGAGTTCTCACCCCAAGAAGTCAACCTCATTCTCAGATAACTTCAGAGGAAAAATGAATTCTGAAGTTTAAGCAGAACAGCATAATGGAAGGAAAGCAAGTGGAACCAAAAGACCCAAGGACACCACTCTTTATTCCACCCTCCATCCTTCTCATGAGCATTATTCCAATTTGGAAATCTCTGGCGATGACAAGGGCACTTCTGGAGCACTGAAGCTTAGATCCCAGATCATGTAGGGCTTCACACACAAAAAATATCATAAACCTGTACTATAAAATACAAAGTGATGCTAGTCTGATATCTGAGATGCTAGATACTTTCCTAACTACATACAATAATAAGGGACACGACAAGGCATGCCTACAGTTTCCCATAGTAGAGCAAGTCTCTAGACTTGTAGACTTGTAGAGAAGTTTAACTTCTACAATGAATTTTTTACCTTAGGATATCGACTTTTAAAAATGTCTGTTGCAAGAACTCTTAAATACAAATCACCTATCTGAAGCTTAGTTTAATTTTTTTCCGTAGGAATTGACAGCAATTTAGTATAAAAATTAAACTAAGAATCTGACTGACACATATGATAAGAATGAATTATAAATCCATAAGGCAGGGAAATAAAAAGTGATAGACTAAATTCAAATCCTCTGCTAACATGAGTTACTTAGTGCTTAGTGATAATGGGGCTCCATTGTGCCTGCACAGTTTAAGTTTGGAGCAATATCCCACAGCAGGCTTCACATCACACAAGCTGTATAAATATGAGGCTGGTGGTAGTAATTTACTTTCCATGAGAGTGCTCTTTAAGATGAAGGATTGGCCTTATGCTCCTACAGCTATGCGTTTCCAAGGATTTGTGAGTTTGTCATAAGCATTATGTGGTAAATATAAACTAAAGGTAATATAGAAATTATACCATAGATATTCTTTTGAAAATATTTCTCACTCTAAAGCTTGAAATGGTTCAGAATTTAGCAAGCAGCAAATTAAATCACATTTCAATTGTACTTAAGCTAGAGCTATTGCCAATAGCCTTAGTTCAAAAGATCTAGGTGCCATGTATGATTTTATGGATTGGGATATACTCAAATTATAAATAAACTTGAAAGAACACTACTATACTTTTACTTGCTGTCATACCAACACAGAAACGTATTTACTCCAGCACTTTTTGTATATTCTAAAATCATGTCCTGTATTCAGCTGTTCTGTTGTTTGCCTTACTCAGCTCTAATGAAGTTATTTCAACTGATGTGGCAAATGGCCTAAAATGCCCCTCTTCATGCCTGTCTAGGCTTAGCATAAAAATACCAACATTCTCATTATAAAAAGAACCTCTAGCATTCCAAAATAAACAGCGTTTACAAGTTTCTTTGAAAGTGGAATAGCAAATTGTTCACTTCATTCAGTTCTTACTCACTGCCCATAGAAATGCCAGAAAATTATTTTCTTAATTAGGAATTTTGTAAAAACTTGCCAGGTGTGTTGAAAAATAAAATATTCAGAAGACTTGACTAGTAACAGTCCTATGCTGTTAACAGAAGATGGATGCAATGCACCTTTCTGTTCTTTGTGTCCTCTATTCACACAGAAACAAGTACCCTCAGCTTACATTAAACTAATCTATGAATCTAAGTTGTAGCAGATAAAGTCATACCCTTACAAATGCTCTGCTGATTGGTGGGCACTGAAGAGCACTGCTGGCCAGTCCTCTCCTCTCTCATGAGATGCTTTTCTCTGCTGGGGACTGCATGTACTAAGTCATTTTTCTGGACACAAATCAGAAATTGTCTTTTATCTATGCATCACTTAGCCAATACAAAGATAAATACACTAAAAGCTAGGACCTGTGACCAGAAGATTATTTGTTAAACAACAACAAAAAAGGGACAAAAAACAAGCCCACCTTTCTTTGTCCTTAACCGCAAATTAAGTAAGTGACATGACCCCGTGCTCTGAAATGTCATCCATCAAAAGTTTGTAACATTTTTTTGAAGCAGTAATGATCGAACCTGCTGTGACATCTTCATTGCCTTTAGGGTGCCAGAAATTCTGCTGCTTTCCCAAACTGACAATCATAGAACTATTTAGAAACTCTCCAGGGAGGTCAGCATTAAAACAGGATGGAAGGAGCCAAAGTAGGATATTCTTGAATTGAAAAATCTGTTCAAACCAGTGTATGCATAAAATCCTTATTTTCAGTGTGTAAAAACAATTATTCTTAGCCATAGTGTATTAATAGCATTACTCAGTTGGTCAGCTGAGAGTGTGTTTAGTAGGCAAAGGATGTAAGTCCACAGTCTTCCTCTTGGTCACTGGGCAGTCAACAGGCAAAGAGTTTGCAGTGCAATACATGACACTGAGGTTTCAGCTGCTTGTTAACTCTTAGTGACACTCAAAGGTTTGTCCCTCAGTGGAAACAGTTAATTCTTAGGAACACATGGATCATCTTAGGAACACATGGAAAAATATATACCATTCACCAGCATTCTGAATTCCTCAAACAGCTTGGTAGGTACGTGTAAACAACTTCATAAGGACAATAGTCTGGTCTGAATTCTTCAGACCACTTGACTTGATAATATGCTAGTTGACAGTTTATCTCTCAGTCTAATTTTCACATGCAACTAAAAGTTTTTAGTTCCATAAAAGTTTTAAGTAAGAGGCCATTTTTTAAAAATCGCTTTCAGCTTTTTTAAAGGTGAACCTTGGACAATACATTGATCAGCACCTTTTATTACATTATTGTTGTATTTGAAATACACCTTTTTATATTTTTAAGTTAATTCAAGATGGTTTGCCTGAGAATCCAACCTGTTTTGTCATTTTGCCCTCTTTATTTTAAAGAGATAGTGATGTTAAAAAGACAGACTTCTGGAGCAAAGAGATGTGTTTACCACAGCCCAGCTCTATATAAGCCAGTGGAGGTCTTTTGTAAGACACTAGCAATTTCTGTTTGACTTTGATGAATCAAGACCAAGAGCAAATATTTTTACTAGAAACTATCCAGGCAGAAGAGTCTATCAAAGTACTAACAGCAGGATGCGTGCATTTCTTTTCTCTCCTATAGAATTCAAGAGCAAGCTTCAACATGGACTTGTTCTGAAGAGCAGTTGCTGATGTCTTCCAAAGGCTGGAACAAGTAAATAACAAGACACTATCATATGGTATAGCTGCATTACTGTAGTTATCTGTGACGGCAGAAAAAGCGGTAATATATCTAATCAGATTTTCTGTACTTCTACAGTATCATTTTCTATGCCTAGGCAGATGTATCAGAACAAAAGACACAGGCAGCAACTGCAAAATAAAACTCAAATTCTTCTCATACTTGTGCCTGATTGACTGGTACACACTGACTTATCAGACGAACTAGACAAAGATGTGTCACATATATACATCCCATTCTGAAAAGCAGTCAGTTGTGATAGATAAACAGAAATGAAACTTCACAGGCAAAAGCCAAGTGAAAACTCACACTCAAATTAATAGGATCATGCTATGCTGTTGTTACACACTAACCTTGGAAAGGCTAGCTGTGAGATTCTGGGAATGTCATAAACATCAGTCAGCACAAGCTCAATGATGATGGTGCTCCATCCGAAAAGCTCTCGTTGGAAGACAGTCACAGCCCTCCACACTACAGGCTGGGGAGAAGTTTTACCAGCCTGCACTACAGCCAAGGGAGGTACAACCAGCAGCAGCAGCAGCATAAATTCCTATGGGAAGGGATTACCTGCAGCTTGCTTTCTGGCAAAAATAAAAGACTTAGGTAAGCTGGTGACCAAAACTAGGGAAGGAAGGGACTGGGGAGAGGAGGAACAATAGCCTGGGGTGCAGGCACGAATGCGAGTCGGGAGTAGCAGGAGGAAGGGGGAGGAAAGGGCAGTTGCATGGGAGGGAGGAAGAGGCCAGGAGGAGAGCAGGCTGGGCACAGTGGAATTGCAGGAGCAGGGTCGGGGGAACAGCTAAGTGTGGGCTAAGGGCGGCACTCTCACAGGGCTGAGGACTGTGTAACGGCTATGGGGGAAGTATGGACCATGAACTAGACGACTGGGTGTGTTAGCAGAGAGCTAGAGTCATAGAGAATAGGGAGACAGTAGGTAAAACCAATGTGAAGATGAGAATGAGGTTAGGGAGGAGAGCACCTAGAAATTTTTGTGTTAAGAGTGGGATGGGATCAATGTTATGGGGCTGAAAGACATGGACGGCATGTCAAAATCATCAAAAAAAAGGTGAGGAAATCCTCATGAGGTTAGGGAGAATGGAGCACAAGAAGGTGTGGTGTGTGATGTTCTCAGGCCTACAGGAGCTACAAAATGTGTCATATCCCACAAAAACAAGTGTGTCTGATTTTTCTTTGCCCAGACAGCTCCAATCTGCTCTCGTCTTGCACGTACTACTCACTTCAAATTCACAATAACTCCAGAAGTGCAGATGGTCCTGTAAGTAATTGAGGATCCCTGCAGAGTGAATGCTAATGGAAAAATACCCCACTTTTATCCTTTATCTTAAGCCATGCAAAGTATTTTTTACCACCTAATCCTGCTTTCATCTGTTACTTAAAGTAATATCGCAGTAAAACCTATACGACTGGAGACCATTTGACTGTCAGGTTACATTTAACAAGTTTAATGAAAATTTAATGTTCCTTCAATTGATTTTTCTCTCAGTGGCACTGAATTACTTATGAATAACCTCATCTTTACTTAAACAAAACATGCTCCTCTAATGAGGTACAGCTAAATGGGGATCAAAATGATCTGTAATACAGCATCTAACTGGCAACACTCTGAACCAAGCTCCTTCATATTCTGGGGACATGCAAGCTCCAGAAGAGGTGGACAAGGGAGAAAGAAGATGAAAGCGGCTCCATTCTGGAGGGTGGAAAAAAGAAGTGGCTGGGCTTGAAAGGAAAGTGTTGGCAAGAGCTCATGCTGGAACTGGGGACTGCTTTCACTTGTGCTTCCTTTTCCCTTCTCCCACCTGCATTTTCTTTTCTCCAGGGCCCTTTACTTTCTCTTAAGTTTCTTTCTTATCCCTGAATAGTCACAGAATGAATGAAAGAGCCAAAGCATGGGCTCTGTTCCTTTGGAAAGAGAGGATGTACCTGTTCCCACGCTTTCCATTCACAAATTGTTTTTTACATAACTGTGCTCTAGAATGGGCTTATTGCATAGGGTGGAAAGGGCATCCAACAAATATATATCGAAGGATGGGGTATCCTGACTTGCACTGATAAATAGCTTGTGTTCTCAGCCCTTTACAGGCAAAAGGGACCCCTCCCCACCCCCACCCCCCACTTCCTAAGGGCTTTAAATCTCTTACTAGGATGGCTTCTACATCCTCAGGGGGTTTGGAGGCACCAAGGACAAGTTAGTATTGATTCCATTAAAGTTCCTTCCTAGACATGGTTTCTGTTAGAAAGCTGCCTTAATCTAAGGATATGTAACAATGAAAAAATAAATTGCTCTTTGAGTCTTCCCTGAGGCTGTTGATTCCTGCCACTGGAAGCTGCCACTTCCTTGCCATACTGCATACCCATGGGAGGACCACTCCAGGCCAGTAGGAAAGTAGTCATTCTGGAGAGTACTAGATAGATGCCAACTGGTTAAAAGTATTAAAATGGAAGTTTACTTTAAGGCAGATTATTATGAAACACCAAACTGAATGCTAAAGATGAAGAGGGAACAAAAATTAGAAATCAAGTGTTTATACTAAAAAATAAGACAAAGCTAAGTCAATCAGACAATAAGCATCATCAGGGCAGAAGTTAGTATGCACACAGAGTGCTTGGACAGAGTTGTTTACATTTTTCATAATGAACCAGTTTCAGAAGATGAAGCACATCTTTCACTGCTGGATTAATTAGGGTTCACTTTACATAGGAACGTGAAAGCCAGCAGTTATTGTAATACACCCAGAGAACCAGCATTCACTAAGCAAAATCCTCCCCTGAGACAGAACAACCCATTCTCTGTTAGTGTCGCTGATCATTCATGATGCATAAAGTAGGACAACTGTGCCAACCACTTCAGAAGTGGCTGAAATAACTCAGGTTTCAGTCAAGTACTCAATTGTCTAACAAATAATGAGAAAAAGGAAGAGTGATGAAGTAAAGAATTAGTTTATCAAAAAGAAATTTAAAGAAAAAGTTTTATAAAAACTGTCTTTCCCATTTAAAGCAGGACAGCACTGCATCATATTTTTCAGAACCATCAGCCTTAAATTCTGATATATGAAGGTAAAATTCTGAACTGTGATTTCTGCACCAGTGAATATTAATCCATTATATAATGACTAATGAAACTTCCTGGCACTTAGGTCCTTGTGACAAGCTTATTAAACAATAATTTGCTGAAGTGTGATGCTTTATGGATCATCAAAGATAAAAACAGCTCTTTAAAGTATTGTTCTAACAGCTGATTACAGAAACAGAAGACAAATAGATAGGATTTCCATTGAAGAAGATGAAGTCAAAGTGTTTTCCAGGACAGCTATGCTGACCTTTTTAATACATCAATACACATTTTATAATTGCATAATTGTGCAAAATAAAACAATTTTATATTAATATTATAATTATAGAATTAATTCAAATTCTGATTATAAAATTTATCCCACTATCACAGATTAAACATAGAATGGAGAATGTAAAATAAGAAAAAAGGAATGAAAGAACAGTGTTTTTTTGAGATTTGTCTATGAAAACATATTTTATTAGAAAATGATAGTATGAACAAAACAGCAGAATAATTGTACCAGAAAATCCTTACTGCAAATTAAACACATCTGTGGTACCACCTACTCACACTTTTAGTTCAGAATGACATCTCCAAGAAACAAAACTTCTGTAGTAGCTTCGCATAACAAAAATATTTGCTGGATCTACTGTGTTTGCCTGCAAGACCTTAAGAAATATTAAATGTTCACCAAAATACCAAAAAAGTAGTTATTAGGCTACCTCAAAGACTATCATCACCTCCAAAAGGCAAGATAAGAAGTCAAGCTCTGAATTGCAATTATTGAAGAAAAGTTGCATAATTTGATGTTAAAGGAAAAAATAGAAGAATGTGAGAATGAATCAGTCCCTCACTGACACCTTTACTGCTATGATTTAACTCTAGCTGAAGGACATTTAGTTTAAAAATATGACAGTGTGCGTATGTTTTCAGGAAGTATCACAACAGACACTACTGGAATTGAAAGCTTTCCAAGAACTGGGACATGTATTGTTCATGAAAATGCAGGTTTGTTTGACTGAGCTTGATGCCAATAGTTACACACGATCCACAGATTAACTACTACTGTCTGAAGAAAGGTTGTTTTGATGTTCTATTGCTAAAAAGAATGCAATTCCCTATTGCAAACTTAAGACCTAACTAAAGAATTATTAAAAGTAACTCAGAAAGTTCTTCCAGAATTGAGAAAGGATAACATCTGTAAATAACAAAAGATGTTGCATTACAGCCTATTTTGTGAATGCACCATATTCAAATGTGTATAAAAAGTCATATGACCATGTCACGCTATCAATTAGCTCTTCAGTGTTCTTATTACAACGTCATCAGTGTCACTGCTCAGAATTAGAAGTATATCAGTTTCCTTGGCTGATGTGAAAATTAATGAAATCTCAATGAAACTGCACAGGTTTTAACACAGTTCAAAAAAGAGGTTTGTAAAACTGGCGATTCTATACAGAATGAGCAGCAACCTCTAATGTTTATCAAGGATCTTAAAAAAAGCTCATGCTGGAAACATAAATTTCCAGTAGAAAGAATTTCAAGCATGTTTTTAAGAAAAGCACATTTAAAAATGCTGTATATGCTAGTTGTTGCTCTGAAGTCTGAGACCTACTCTGATCCAAAACTACATTACGTTTTCTAAAATATTAAGTCTATATTGATGCAATTTTCCCAACCTTCTCTCTAGAACTTTGCTATTGAATTATTTACTCTTATGCTATATTATGCCAGTTAAAGCTAGAATATTACTTCTAAATTGAACACTTGTATATGTAGCAGTGGGTGAATATTTGGCATAGTCAGTCAGGGACACAATGGCTTTCCACTGGAGAGTGGGAACTGTGCAAACCAGGGGACTTCTCCAACACAACGGCACCATATATTCATTTCAGTTATTCAAACTGATACTCTGTGATCTGAACAGTAGCAGAGTCTGAAAACACGTTAGAAACCAAAACTTTATTGAGGCAGTAGGAAAGATGAGCCTCAATGAGCCCAGAAGGCAACTCACCCAATCACCGACAGTAAACACAGGACCATAAGTAATGCCATGGCTCCAGTGGAGTGCCAGGGACATTTGGTGTCTGGGTCACCTGGCAGCATCTTCCAGTAATGCAAATGGCCTTTGAATGCAGATAAGAGTTGCAATGCAATGCCCCTTGGCTCCACTGGTGGTAGTGTAATTTGAAAGAATCATATCGTACATGAATATGCTGATGCTGGTCAAGGTCAGGGCACAGGCAGTCTGTCTATGCTGCCTATATTGGTCAAGGGACAGTGTGTCAGTATGCAGGGTGTCATACTCCTGTCAGAATGTCTTCCACAATTTTCCTTGGATAACCACCTGGACAAAGACAGCCATTGCTGCCAAAATCACTAACAAGCTACTACCCATGATTTCAGATAGTAACTTTTAATGAAAAATCTCTATTGCAGAAGTGTAAAGTGAATTTATATGCTACACTAAAATACTGCATTATTTCTAATACTGATCTGGAAACTGTAAAGACAGTTTTGATTTCCTCTTCTGCAAAAACTTTGTATGTTATCTCAGTGACAAGTAGTGTTTCTCTGTGATGTGGACCTCTCAGTCCTCAGCTGTAAAACTGAAGCACTATGTACCAGCACTCTGAAACACATGCATTTAATAGTGTAAGAAATTACACACAACACAAAGGAAGAAGGACAGGTCGCTCATGTGAACACTTTAGAAAAACACAGGCTTAACTCATTCTATCTATAGTCTCATTATTATTTTTACAAGAGGAAATTCAATTCATACCATGTAAAGTTACCAGATAAAGTACAAGATCAGAATTTTAATGCGCTAGTGAAGGATGAGGAACTTTAAAGATTGTTCACCAAGTCATAACTATAAAAACAGAAATTAAGTAAATTTGGGCCATTAAGAAAATGCTTAATAATGAGGCCTATTGGACCACAGAGGTGTGTCCTATGAGAAATGAAAGCTCTGAGCACCAATATGTTTCGAAATGACATGAAATAATATGGAAGAAAAAAAAGATTGCTTTTTGTTAGCATGAAAATATGGGGTGGATGAGGTTGTTCAGATTTGACTTCTGTTTTCAGAATGCTGTCTTCACAATAAGTATTGACAAGAATCACAAAGAGACGTTGGAGAATAAAGAGAATGATCAAAGCTGTTTAATTTTGTGAAAGGGTGGTTGCCAGAATAGAATCTAGAAAAGATGAAGCATTCTTCAAAACTGTCACAGAGAGTCAGAATTTTGTTATGGACAGTTCTGAAGACAGCCACACATGCGTGGGAGACTATCACCAACTGTACTTTTCAGTACATCTTTTCTGTAGTAGCAGGAGGGAACGCTAATTTCCTTTAATTAGACAATTAAAAGTTTTAGGCAGACTTTTTCTGTATTTCAAGAAAGCCGACAGGAACGCGCTGTGCTGTTCATTGACTGTAACCAACCCATCTTTATACATATATACAACTCTCTATATAATAGAAAGCAGTAGGAGAATGGAGTTAATTCAGGAGTTCTCCTGGTGGAAGCTAAAACAAAAGCTTCAGAGTGAGCATCTTCTCCCTCTAACAGCATAGAGCAGAAAGGCATCAGCCAGCCTTATAAAGAATCATACAAAGTATGTAAGTCTTTCTCCTCATTGTAGAGTGGTAACAGACTAAAACCATTTTCTTCTGTTGTTTCTTTCTTTTTATGGAAAGGTCATTTTCACTTCATGGGCAAAACTTTTCGTCCAGGTCCCAGAATAAAACCACTACTACTTCACATGCAAATTGGATAATCCTAGACACCAGTTTAACAAAACCACAGTGTTAAGTTGATCAGGAACTGGGTTTATAGTTCTGAGGTCATTGTTCAAATGAAAGATTTCCCTAATGCAAGAAGAGAAGAAATTTTGGGATGAGTATATGTTATACAATGATGCCCTAATACACAACCACAGATTTTGCTGAGAGCTACAGCTTGTGCAAACATCAACAGCCTTGCAGTTGCATTATCTGTGAACAACCTCTATGTGTACACAACACTGTTCTCTCCATTGCTGTAATGTGAAAACATCAACAATTTGACAAACAAAGCTCTTAATTATGAAAAATCAGAGCATTTGGTATCATAAGCAGAACTACAGAATTCCTCTTCATATGATGAAAACAGAAATTAAGCAAACATTATGGAATAAATAGTAGTTTCTGGATGCAAAATTTTCATTTAATAAGAAGGGCTTTAAAGTTGAATGCCTGGGAATTTGTCATTCTAGACTGAGTGATGTCATGCAATTTTGTTTCCCTCTAGAAACACAGCATGGGAATCATCTTGCAAAGGGATGAAGGACAGAAGGATAAATTATATAGCATTATACTAAAGAATGAATGGGGCCAGAAGCCATCACATTTTTGCTTAGGAAGTAACTCCTATTACACACCTTGTTTCCTTCCTCCATTGATTCTTACCTACTCAAAAATAGGTCCTTATCCTGTAAGGTTTAGTTCTTATGCTGTTAAAAGCAGAGTGAATAATCAAAAAAACATGGAACAGAACAGGGACAGTTGAAGGGACTCACCTTTTAGGTAATGTATTCTGCCAGCAACTGTGCCTGCCACCGCTGTCCTATGTATGCTCTGCAGCTTGCAGTCAGCCTTACAGAATGGCTGGCACTGCTCTGCAAACAGTCTGAGCCAGTCCTGAGGCCACTGGGGTCTGTAGTTGGTTAGGTAGTCATGGGACGGAAATGTTAAACAGCTCTTCTAGTTCTTGGGCCACAGAAATGAGACACCAAATTAATATTTTGCTCTTCTCCTTATAGCAATGACCTCTCTCATCTCCTGTTTTCTTCATCCTGCCCTATAAAGGAAACTGCTGATATGCTCCAAAAGGACTACCTTTTTCTTATTTTGTTTTTGGTTTTCCTCAGTTATCATTGTATGTATTAATAGACTCGCCAAAAGAACGACATCGTTTTTGCTCCCAGTGTCTGGCAAGGATGGACTGAGGGGCTACAAAAGAAAAGGTGAAAAACCTTGGTCTTCCTTCATGGCTTAGGAAGTTGTCAAGTTCTCAGGCTTCCCCAGTGGGACAGAAATATATCACTTGGTAGCTGAAACCTGTAATGCAAGAGAAAATTGGGAAATTTTACCAAGGCATTCACCAGTGAGGACGAAAAGACCCAAGGGAGAGAGTTCTTTCAGATTTAATACAGAAGTTGTTCACATTTTACAGCAAGTGTTCACTGAAACTCCTACTAAGCCTCAAGTTAAAACTGTAATGTGAAACCAGCCACAAACCCCAGCTTCTTCCCTTTTGGCTTTTTGTCACAACACAAGAAGTCCCTTGCTATAGTCAGTGAGGTTGTATCGTTACAGCTTTTCTCTGGACTCAAAGAACATTCTCCATATCCCCCATTTCAGAAGAGTTTTGTTATGGGGAGTGAAAGGGACCACAAACAACAGGCAAGACTTGTGAGCAGACATTGTTTTGTGCTGGGTAGCCATGTTAGGACTGGATTTTACAGCCTAGCACAGCACCTTCTTTTAGTAAAAAGTCTCAATGCACCGGCAGTGGTATGGAAGGAGCAGTTTCATCTCTTGGTACGCACAACTCATTTGTAGCCTTGAGTGTCCTTGCAACTTTGGGAAGTCGGGTTCCTTCTGGTTAGCAGAGCCTAAGGTGGCATGTGGTTTATAAAATAATAATGATTGTGTATTGGTTTTATGTGGCAAGGTTTTGGTAGCGGGGGGGGTTACAGGGGTGGCTCCTGTAAGAAGCTGCTGGAAGCTTCCCCTGTGTTCGAGAGAGAGCGAGCCTATACCAGCTGGCTCTAAGACGGACCTGCCGCCGGCCAAGGCCGCGCCAATCAGTGATAGTGGTAACGCCTCTGTGATAACATTTTTAAGAAGGAAAAAAAAGTTGGGACGCGGAAAACAGCCACCGGAGAGAGGAGTGAGAACATGTAAGAGAAACAAGCCTGCGGACACCAAGGTCAGTGCAGAAAGAGGGGGAGGAGATGCTCCAGGCGCCGGAGCGAAGATTCCCCTGCAGCCCGTGGTGAAGACCCTGGTGAGGCAGGCTGTCCCCCTGCAGTCCAGGGAGGTCCATGGTGGGGCAGATATCCACCTGCAGCCCGTGGAGGACCCCACGCCGGAGCAGGTGGGTTCCTGAAGGAGGCTGTGACCCCGTGGGAACCCTGCGCTGGAGCAGGTTCCTGGCAGGACCTGCGGATCTGTGGAGAGAGGAGCCCACGGAGCAGGTTTTCTGGCAGGACTTGTGACCCCGTGGGGGACCCACGCTGGAGCAGTCTGTGCCTGAAGGACTGCACACCGTGGAAAGGACCCATGGACCCATGCTGGAGCAGTTCGTGAAGAACTGCAGCCCGTGGGAATGGCCCACGTTGGAGAAAGTTCGTGGAGGACTGTCTCCCGTGGGTGGGACCCCCCGTTGGAGCAGGGGAAGAGGGGGATGAGCCCTCGCCCTGAGGAGGTGAAGCGGCAGAAAATAACATGTGATGACCGTAAACCCCATCCCTGTCCCCCTTGTGCCGCTGGGGGGGCTTGGAGAAATCCGGGAGTGAAGTTGTGCCCGGGAAGAAGGGAGGGGTGGAGGGAAGGTGTTCTGAGATTTCGTTTTATTTCTCATTTACCTTACTCTGGCTGATTTGTAATAAAAAGTGAGCTAATTTTCCCTAAGCTGAGTCTGTTTTGCCCGTGATGGTAATTAGTGAATGATCTCTCCTGTCCTTATCTCGACCCACAAGTTTTTTGTTATATTTTTCTCTCCCCTGTCCAGCTGAGGATGGGGGAGTGATAGAACGGCTTTGGTGGGCGCCTGGCGTCCAGCCAGGGTCAACCCATCACAGATTGTAAGTGTGAAAGGGTGCCAGACCAGTATTGCCTGGGCTGGTAGGCCTGGTCTTCTTTGTCTCAGCTTCTTTCTCTCCTGGGGAAGGAACACAGTCTGGAAACTCAGCATTGAAAATACTGGGAAGCAACATCAGTCCTGAGTAAAAGGCTGCAGTGAAGTTGAACAGAAAAAAGCAGAGGAGAAACCATCATATGAAGAAGAAATAATGGAAAACAATCTCCACAGAACAATGTCAAGATGGAGAAAAGGCAAGAGATGCAGAGTCTTCAGGACTCAGTCAAAGCTTAATCTAGGGGGTTGTACAGAAGGCTGCAATGGGAAATCCAACTGATACCTCTTCATGTGATGCCCACATACTGGTAATCAGGACAGCTTTGCAGAATAACTAATGGTAACTAACACCAGTCAAGCAAAGTCTGGCTGTCCTTGGTCTGACTGGAAAAATATACAAATCTGGGCTGACACATGCAAATTGTTATGGACCGTGTAAGTCTTGCATTTTAAAGGCTAAAGCTCCAAATTAAATTTAGGAAAGCAAGCATTATTACATGACTTGAGATGAAGAGTCAGGGTAGAAAATCAGAGTTGATAAATTTTTCTGACTTGATGTGGCTGAAACCATGACTAGTTTAAATACAGGATGGGAGATCTCTAGCTCCTCTGACTTCTCTTGCTAGTTTTGATTTAACCACATGTTGTGTCCTATAAGAATAAAACCTGAGGGCACTGGGACAGTGACTGTCATGTCAGGGATGAGGCAAGGCTCACAATTATGTTTGTCTGCACACTGTCCTGATAGGCTTCTTGTGATAATAGCAGTAATAAAGCTAATGGGTAGCTCATAGATTTTTGTCATTTTCAGAGTCAGTTTCCAGACAACAGAAGAAAATGAAAGGCTTTCCCACTTTTATGATATTTTATTTTTTCCCATCAAAGATCCATTTCCTTGTGTCCAAAGAAGGATTTAAAAATAGTTACTTTCACAACTTTTCCTTCACTAGTCACTTTCCCCATTAGAAGAAGGGTTCATATGTTCTCCAAAAAAAGCTGTCACAGAAAACCATCAAGGAGGGGTGACTGAGGACCAGCACCAATCAGTGTGTGTTGGTCCTGAACACAACTGGTTTCTTGGAACTACAACTTCCCCATGGAACAATTGTTTTAGTTCAGGCTTCATGGCTGTGTCACCGAGCTGCAAAAATCAACATCTCTGATGCATAAGGGGCTTCACCTTGCAGCCGCATGAAACGGCATCTACATGAAGTTATTCCAGCAGAGGAAATCTTGGCCCCAAAACTCCCTGAATATGGCATTCCACAGCTGAATCTGAGATTTTCCTGCAGGAGAATACCAAAACCAGAATATTTTTCATAATTTAACAAAGGACTGTTTTTCCTGTGTCCAGATTCCACTGGCATGAGAACCATAGACACAGGATGTATCTTCCTTTTCTGAGAGAGCTGAATACACTATATATTTTAATAGGTTCTGCAAAGTGGCTAATTTTTCATTTGGAAAGTTCTCAGTGGTTGCCAATATTTGCTAATTAGGGCTGTCACTTTGTCAATTGCATCAGCAATTTCTGAACTGCTGTCGGGGTTTAACCCCAGTTGGCAACTAAGCACCATGCATCCGCTTGCTCACTCCTCCCCCTCCTCTGGTGGGATGAGGAGGAGAATCAAAAAAAAGTAAAACTTGTGGGTTGAGACAAGAGCAGTTTAATAATTGAAATAAAATATAATATAATAATAATAGTAATAATAAATAATAGTAATGAAAAGGAAGATAACAAAAAGAGAGAGAAATAAACCCCAAGAAATAAACAAGAGATGCTCAATGAAATTACTCACCACCCACTGCGGTGATGCCCAGCCAGTCCCCAAGCAGCGATCAGCACCTCCCAGCCAACTCCCCCCAGTTTATATACTGAGCATGATGTCCTATGGTATGGAATATCCCTTTGGCTAGTTCGGGTCAGCTGTCCTGACCATGCTCCTTCCCAGCTTCCTGTGCACCTCCTCGCTGGCAGAGCATGGAAAACTGAAAAATCCTTGACTTAGGATAACCACTACTTAGCAACAAGTAAGACATCAGTGTGTTATCAACATTGTTCTCATACTAAATCCAAAATACAGCACTGTACCAGCTGCTAGGAAGAAAATTAACTCTATCCTAGCCGAAACCAGGACAACTGCATGAACTGCTTCAATCTGAATGCTGTAGATTGGAATTGTAACAGAAATCTTTTCTGGAATGACACAGGGGGCTATGAACCAAACCAACAATAAGCCACATACTTCTTCCCAAATGATGCCTGTCCCACCTGCCTGAGCCCCGTGCCGGTGCACCCCAGGACACCACTGTACACCAAATGCCACTTTCTTGAGCAGAACAGGAAGGATAGAGGAAAACTGGGTGTGGTTGTGAGCTGGAGAATTTTAGACTGTGGTGACAATAAACTCACAACCCTTGGTGCAAACTATCCTTGTAATGCAAATTCACCAGATGCTTACAAAATGAGAGACTTCTGCTGTATATTCAAAATCCAAAACTGAAATTGAAAAATGCTCTTAAGATGCCTGTACATAAATATAGGGAATATGTTCAAATAAAAATTGCTCAAATGCCAGAGAGGTTTTTATTTCATCAATAATTCATGAATTTGTAAATTCATCATTTGTAATACTTAAATGCTTCCTTGAAACTAAGTAGCTTTCATGTCTCTAGTTAAATATAGTGAGTGCAGGTTATTGCAAAGCTCTCTGGGATTCTATATTGACCCTTATTTCTTTATAATTGCTGCATATTTATAGAAGAACAGCAGAACTACATCTTTCAATTTTGATTTGAAGCTTTGGAGCCACAGTAACAGCTTTTGCATTTAAATCCTCAGATGATGCCCATAATATAGTGGGTGAAATGTCAGGGGGGAAATGAAAAACTTATGACAGAATAAGGGATTTGCTAAACAATCGGAAAGGATAAAATATGCAACATGGTTAAGAATGAGGCCCTTGTCTTCTGCGAATTGAAGTTGGCTGGAGAAAGGCAATTAATAAAAGAGCAAACCGGAATCTTTTGAGCAATGCCTAACTTGTCTCTGAATTATACCAGAAAAAGGAAGAGCAGTCCCAGGAATCTAGCTGGCATCAGATGGTGCTGCTGCCTGTGAAAGCCTGAAAGCTCTACGAGCCTTTTGGTGATGTGACAACACCAGAAATATCCTGCCAGTCATTTTTATATAGCTTGTAGTTTTGCCTTTCTGTCAGCTGCCATGACCTGTTTGATTTTGTTCTTAATATGAATTTTGCATTTCCAATAGAAAAAGGGATCAATCCTGCAGGCATTTTGGCCAAAATCTTGTAAAACCCTGGAGGAAGAGGTAAGCTTAAAGCTAAGCAAGCATGTAAGCCTGGGCTGGCATAAAGTCAAATGCTAAAGCACTTGGTGGGGTTGGCTTCACAGAGGAATAGAGCCTACATGACACAGATCTGCAGTAACAGGGCTTGTGTCAGACTCAGTTGCCTTCAGCTTCCCTATTAGTCTCCTTGTGTCATCTGACAAGGTCAGATCTTCAGCTGGTAAAAGTTGCTCCATCTCCCATGAAGTTAATGGAGCAACTTCATCAACTTCTACCGAACTATGGATTATAATTTTGGTTGTTGTCCTCAGCTGGAGAGAAGAAGAAACACAAATAAATGAATAATTTCCATTTTTAAAATCCTTTCACTGAAGACTTCAGTGGAACACAACCATATAGTGACCATGTAAAGGTATGTTAAGACTTTGCTAGCCTGCAGGTACGCTATGAACACACCTGCAGTGGAAAATTGCTATTAAGAAGTTATTCGCATAAAATCTTGTAATTCTTTTCTGCATTTTAGTCCATACAAACGTCTTTTATTTAGAGGATGGTGATGTAGTTAAGAAAGGCTCAGATACTTGGAGTTGCACTGATGACACCATGCACTGATGTAGTCCTGCCCATTTCGCAAGGCATTGGGGGATGTGAATGGATGTTCTTCATTCTGGGAAAGTACTTCTTGTTGAGCTGGTTTCAGTCATCTGTCTCCCTACTCAAAATATATATCAGCCTGGAGAAGAGAAGGCTCCCAGGAGATCTTATAGCAACCTTCCAGTACCTAAAGGGGGACTACAAGAAAGCTTTTTTACAAGAGCATGTAGTCACAGGAAAGGGGTAATGGCTTTAAACTGAAAGAGGGTAGATTTAGATCAGATGTGAGGAAGAAGTTCTTCACTGTGAGGGTGGTGAGGCACTGGAAGAGGTTGCCCAGAGAGGTTGTGGATGCCCCATCCCTGGCAGTGTTCAAGGCCAGGTTGGATGGGGCTTTGAGCAACCTGGTCTAGTGGAAGGTGTCCCTGCCCATGGCAGGGGGGGTGGAACTAGATGATGTTTAAAGTTCCTTCCAACCCAAACCATTCTATGATTCTGATTCTATGAGAATTCAAGAGGCCTCTTTCTTATTTCTGGATCAGCTTTGGCATATTATACTTACAAAAAAGAAAATTAAGAATTTAAATTTTTTTTAATGACTAAAAATTAACTTCTGCGAATATTTCAGTGTCCTTGCCTCTCTGAGTTTTTGTCAGATCAAGACTGGTGTTACTGACTGTAGTAAGTCCTCAGGGTGACAGATCACTCAGTTTTATTTCATGGTTTTCATGCTTTAAGAACATAAGATTTTTAATCTGACAAGAGACACTGAAGCACATCTAAAGAGTTAGAAGAAATTTTTGCAAATCCAGAGATATTTAATCTGTCACTTTGCTTTTTGGCAGCAATTCAGCAGCATATGCAAAAAACTCCCAAACCCCCCAAACTAAAACTCTAGCAAATTTGCTCTAATTTTTCTCTAATTGTTTTTTATAGTGTACTACTTTCAGCTTTTGGAGATTAACAATAATGTATGTATTGGTTGTCTTAGAATGGGCAGGAGATTTGTTTGCTGTATGCACATATGTGTATAATTTATTTCCCAAGAAAGTGGGAGATGTGGTGTCAACTCATCATTCCCGTCATTGTGACTAGTATCTTAGACTGCCTTTGCATTAATTCATTTTCTGGTAAAATGTTCCGAACAGAAAGTAGGTATTTTGTTACACGATGAAAAATACTGATGACACCAAGTTTGTTGTTTTTTATTTTTACTTTTGATACAGAAAATTCACAGACCTTTCATATTGTTTTGATAAACATATTAGCAATATATTCAACAAAATAATAGAATACATACAAGTGGTTATGCAATAAGAAGACTTAAGACACTTTGTCATACTTGCTTTTTTGCATCAATTCTCTAGTCTCTAATAAGAATTGCATTCTTACTGCAGGATTTCAAGCACTGAAGGACTCTCTCTTTCTTCTCTCCCCAATTTCAAAGAGATTTTAGGGGCTTAACATCACCGAGATTTTTTTTATATTCAATCACAATTGTACAACAAATACGGGAGGAAAGAGCGACAAATTGTCAACATAATGAAATAGTCTTTATTCCTCCAGAAGCCAGGCTAAACCCAAAATCAGCCAAACAGAGAATTCAGAGACAAAATTGTAACAGAAAGTCAAAGTTTCAGAATCTATGCAGCAGAAATAAAGATCACTCCTCTAATTTACCCAGCCTAGCAAAAAGAATTTTATTCCAATAGTGGTTTTGCCATTGTTACTCACTCACAATTATTGGATCTTTGTATAAATTAATTTGACTAATTCTCCAGTGAGACCACATCTGACATTTTTTCACTAATGTGTTTCCTGCTGAGCAGGAAGACAAGGACATTAAAACTATCAAGAAAAGAATATGTCTTAAACTCCAGTCCATGACTGACAGTATTTCAGATTTCTGCATGAATGCAAAATGGAGTGGCATTCTTAGAGTACTTAATTATTTGATATCTTTGCCTCTTGCTTCAGTGACCATTACCTTCTTTCTTTCTTAAGTCTCTCATTTATTTTGATTGGAAAATATGATCTTTTTAAATGCACTTTAGTATGCCTTACAGGCTAGAATAGCCGCTGCCGAGTATTGGCTTCATTTCAATCTGGGATGGGCTCCAGCTGAGCCGATCACCCCAAATCCCCTTACGATCACTGAAGATCTGGTTGATATAGTTAAAGGAAGGTAAGTGAGATTCACCCTTTGCTAAAGTGGGTCAGATGATTCACACCTTAAAAAGTGTATCTATCTATCTATCTCTTTCATGACAGTAACATTCAATGGTGATTTGTAAAGTTTCTAAGTGTCTTTAATGCAATTATCTAAAATTAGGTGGGAGGACTTCTAATGTCTTAAGCCACTCTAAGAATGCCTTGGATGGTTTAAGTTAATCCATTTCCATGGTGCTTTAATCCAGAAAACATAATTCTTACCATGAGTTATGTATTTCAACACAGATGAGGAATTTTTCTCAAAATGCAAAATTTACCACTTCTTCTGTCAATTTCCTTATGCTGATAAGCAATTAGGGTAATCTCACTACAGATATACAATTTGGCTAATAAATCTAGGTTTTTGGAGACCTTCAAGCTAATGACATAATGTCTGTTTTAAAATTGGATGATCTAAAGTCTTAAGATGATATGTGATATATATGGTTTCTCACACTTGAATTAGATATCAAATTCTATCAAAAAAACACCTTTAAGACATCATACAGGATGGTCCTAATAGAAGGAATCTGTACTTTTCAGTAGTGCCAGCTTCACAGTCACAAGGGAGACTGGCAGGTTATCTTTATGCCAACTTGAAATCCGCAAATAGGTTTTCTATGAAGAGAAACCCTGGAAAACCTAGACACACGTATTTCTCTCTCAAGACGTTTTTTCCTACATTCTTCTCAAGTTGCTCTTATCTCACTGTCATAGGATGTAGTGGGTGCAGAGGGCATAAACAGTTTTTTTAAAGTTATCAAAACGTGGGTTTTATGAGAACAGATTTGTTGAAAGGAATTTGACTGTTTATGTTACTGAGTAAATACACAAAATGTAACAAAATGGCAGATGAAATTCTGCGTTCATTAATGCAAAGTAGTACATTTGGGAAAAAACGACATTATAAATAAACACAGATAGTCTCTGTATTGCAGACTGTGCTGTGGGAAAAATGTCAGAGTTATAGTTGACAGTTTTATGAAAATAACAGCTCCATACTGAACTGCAGTCAAAAGAGCAAAACAAATGTTAGGAATCATTAAGAAGCACCAAACAATAATGACCACCACACAAACCAGGAAATATTATTATGCCACATTGCAGCTCAATGGTTTGCCCACTCTTTGAGTATCTGAGTACAGTTTTGGTGTTCCTTATCACTAAAAACATATAGGGAACCAAAAAGAGTAGAAGAAAAGGCAACTAGTGACATCAAAGGTAAGGAATGGCTTATGTTGATTAGAGTTCTCTGTATAGGAAAAAAGATGATTAAGACAGAGATCTATAAAATTATGAATTATTCATAAGGCATGTGAACAGGAAACATTTATTCATTGTTTCATGAAAGATTTAAAGGGGCTCCGAATGTAATGATCAGGTAGCAATCTTAAAGCAAACAAAAAGAAGTACTTTTTCATAGTGCGTAATCAAACCATGGAATCATTGCCA
Organism: Haliaeetus leucocephalus; assembly: GCF_000737465.1. Classification (NCBI taxonomy): domain Eukaryota; kingdom Metazoa; phylum Chordata; class Aves; order Accipitriformes; family Accipitridae; genus Haliaeetus; species Haliaeetus leucocephalus. The sequence continues at coordinate 17,902,147 of NW_010972436.1, read as the reverse complement.
TAGGATATCATAGAATCAGCCAGGTTGGAAGGGACCTTGAAAGATCACCTGGTCCAACCTTTTGTGGGAAAGGGAGCCTACATGAGATTATCTGGCACCCTGTCCAATGGCATCTTGAAAACCTCCTGTGATGGGGATTCTACCACATCCCTGGGGAGGTTGTTCCAGTGAATGATTGTTCTCACTGTAAAACCCCCCTTTTTTATATTGAGATGAAACCTCTCCTGATGCAACTTGTCTTCTCCATGTGGCTCCTTGTGAAGAGAGATCCTCCATCCTCTTTGTAGACACCCTTTGAGTACTGGAATACAGTGATGATGTGCCCCCTGAGCCTTCTCTTTTCCAGGGAGAAAAGACCTAACTCCTTCAGTCTTTCCTCATATGGCAGGTTCTCCAGCCCTTTGATCATCTTTGTGGCCCTTCTTTGGACCCTCTCCAGACTGTTGTCGTGGTTTAACCTCAGCCAGCAATGAAGCACCATGCAGCCACTCACCCCCCCCCCCCGTCACAATGGGATGGGGGAGAAAATCCGGAAAAGAAGTAGAACTCTTGGGTTGAGTTAATTAATGATAACACTAATAAAGTGACAGCAGTAATGATAAAAGGATTGGAATATAGAAATGATGCGCAGTGCAGTTGCTCATTACCAGCCAATTGACACCCAGCCAGTCCCCGAGCGGCGATCCCCACCCCCAGTCCCCCCAGTTCCTATACTAGATGGGACGTCCCATGGTATGGAATACACCGTTGGCAAGTTTGGGTCAGCTGCCCTGGCTGTGTCTTGTCCCAACTTCTTGTGCCCCTCCAGCTTTCTCGCTGACTGGGCATGAGAAGCTAAAAAATCCTTGACTCTAGTCTAAACACTACTTAGCAACAGCTGAAAACATCAGTGTTATCAACATTCTTTGCATACTGAACTCAAAACATAGCACTGTACCAACTACTAGGAAGACAATTAACTCTATCCCAGCTGAAACCAGGACACTGTCCATGTCTTTCTTGACTTCTGGGGACTAGAACTGAACACAGTACTCCAGGTGTGGCCTGACAATGCTGAGTAGATTGGGTTAATCACAACTCTGTCTCTGCTATTAATGCCCCTGCAGATGCAGCTCAGGATCTGATTTGTCTTTGTTGCTGCTATGTTTAATACTAAAGGCAAAAAGGGGTTAAAGAAGTTGTGAGACATATTCAAGAAAGGAAAAAATCCATTAAACAAAACCCCAATTCCTCTGTTAGCACAACTTTGTGAGCTGGTGATAGGTGGAATGGGGGGGCTTCTTGTAGGAATTTCATTGCACACTTGTCAGCTCTTTCTGCTTTTTCCTAAGAAACCCCTGTCAGAAACAGGGTACAAGGCTAGCTGGGGTTTGGTGTGATTGTGGTCATTCTTGTGGTCATTTTCTTATTTCTAAAGTAGCAGCCATCATGATAAAGTTAGTAAAGCAATTTGCAGCAGACATTTACATTTAAGACAAGGCTTTGTCTCCTTTCTATAGGTTCTCCTTCCCAGATCTATACCAGCTTGTAAATAAAGATTCATATGTAAAGCAGCCATGTACAAAAGAAACTTCTGCAGGCTGCATATAAGAGCAGTAAGTAGTCAATCCACCAACCATAGATCAACATAATCTTGATTTCAAAAGCTTGAACAAGTGATGTGCTTCTTACCCCAGGGAGCCTGACAAAAGATGACACTGTCCCTCCAAAGCATGACTCCTCCACATGGAGGAGGGGGCTGGCAGGCAAAGGAACCTCACACTGCTGGCTTTGATTAGCCAGCATCCCCAAGTGCTGATCCTGCTCTCCTCCTGTAAGTTCCCCATTACATTCATTTTTAAGATGACTGCTATGAATATTCATATTTCAGAAAAGTCAACCATCAAGTGAAGAACTCTTATTTTTTCCTTCTGAGTAGTACATGTTTGTTTTGCCTCATCTGTAACCCTCCAAATTCTCCAAAGAAGCTTCACTTTACTTACAGTGCCTCCTCTGAAGATAAGGAATCCTGTGCTATCTGTCTGTGCCCTGTTTTCCCAACTGACTGACTGATTTTGCAAATGAAGGACCTTTCAAATGTTAAGTGCCCTCCATTCCAATGGAGGTCTATGGGAACTGAGGCATTCAATCAGTCAACTTTAGACCCTTGAGGAGTAAAATTCTTAAGGACATACAGCTGAGTATGCTCATTACTACTGTATAAAATACCTAATAGCTAGAACAAGTAGAAATGCATAAATGTCCTTCTGGCATCTTCTTCTTTTACGTGTAGAGTTAAATTGTACTGGTACACCTACTACTCTTTCCTAAGTATCTACATCACTTTATTTGTTTGTAATTTGCACACTAATTTTGAAATTCACCCATCCGCTGCACTGAGTATTAGAATATGCCCACAGTAAGTTATCTTTTAAACATCTCTATATCATTCCTGAATTACCCTTTTCAATACTGTTGAACCCTTCCACTACACCTCCCCAATTTCCCTCCCTCTCTGTCTTCTCAAAACTTTATCTCCTTTCACAGTAATCTCCCCATTCTTATTATTTTCTAGCCCAGTTAGGCTATTCCCACAATATTACAAGTTCCAAATATGTGTATGCCGTCAACTCTCTTATCTTTGCTGCTAAGCTCTTTCCATTTGTATATAAGCACTTTAATAACCCCTCTTTTTTTTTTGTATTAGTGCTCATAAATCTCAGAGTTAATCTGACCTTCCTTTAACTCTTTTTGTATAAACATGATATTTTTCTTCCCTTTCTATTTATCATCTTATGTTCCCAGTTTTATTTTCTTTGCATTCTGGCTCCTCCTCTGCAACCTAGTTTTCTCTCATCCCTCCTTCAGCTTTACATTATATTTATACTGGGAGATCAGTGACTGACAAGGTGACTATAATAATGATTGGAGCTTTCTAGCACTTGCTCATTCAAATCTCTCTAATTTTGGAATTTCCTGAAAACGGTGTTTCTTGGATGACTGTTCAGTGCTCTGCACTCAGTATTTTGGTATTCCCAATACAATTCCTGCATTATAGGTAACAAAAGGCAAGAGAGCAACATTATGAGCTGTCATGAGTGAAGATGACCTTTACACTTATATTAGAACAGCAGAGAAGACACATACTGAAACTTTCTCTTCCAGCTCAAACAATCATCTTGTCTCTTGCCATCAAAATTAAAAGATATTGAAAAGAAATGCCGAAAAATCAAAGAAGTTATGGGGTACATGAAAACCATGCAGGGATTAAGTGCTCAACAGTATATGGGCTACTGTATTGATTGCTAAAAGGTACTGAATCCCTAAGTGAAAAATCTACTCAAATTGTACAAAAATGCTTCAGTTTGATGGAAAAAAATCCCCAGACTCACAGACAGTGAGAGATGACAAATGCTTAAGCAGGAATGAATACAGAGTCCACAGCAGAGGATTCCCTTTTCTTTCCCTTGGTGTCAGTTTGTCTGGCTTTAATTACCAAGGACTACTCTACCTCAGCACATTTTCCAATGCAAAGACTCCCTTACACTGTCCTGAATCCTTGGAAGCTCACTTCCTTTACTGTGCTGGTACAAAAAGGATTTGGATCTGGACTTGGTGTTATTTCCAGGAAACACAAGCCCAAGACAGTTTTTCAGCCGTGCCAGCAGCATAAACCGCTGGGAGTCTCTTGCCCATTGACAGTAGCAGGGCTGGTAAGAGACAGAAGAGGTCCCTTTGCCTTCAAAGAGAAAAAGCACAGCTTTGCGAGGCCCTGGGACCATTTTGGTGCCTCAACATTCTGGAGCAGTGGAAAAGACCTTTACCTTCATGACACGTAACCAAGTGGGGCATTTTCATTGCCTAGCTTTACAACACAAGTAATACCTCCCTCACAGGCACGCTAAATGTCATCCACATGTACTGGTTCCTGCTACAGGACACTTACTGCGGTTACTGTTAAGCATGCCTTAGATAGTTCATGCTCATGAGGACTTGAACGGACTTGCTTTTTCTTAAAATATCCTGCAGCACTGGATACCACAATGAAGACCTTCAATGCAAAGAGCTTGTACTGTTAAACAAAACCTAGTCATGGAGAGTCGTGCTCTGGGGATAAGGGCTGGATGCTAAGGGGTACATGGCGTTACTGTCTTACACTTAGCCTCTCTGTCTGAAGTAATGAAAATGGTGGCTAAAACCAGCACTTACATGGTCCTCAGGGAGAACATTGTACATAGAACTTCATATCCAGTTATAAGATCTCCTCAAGGTTTTAAAAGTTGGCAAGCTGGGTGAAAGGGATCACTGTGAAAGATCCCACAGCCCCTCACACCAAGTTCAGATAGATAGCTTTCTTTCGTCCGAGTAAAAATAATCTATTTCAACAATTTTTTTCTGAAAAAAAGTGAAAAAGAACTGTTACCCCATGTTCCCAAGGCTTTTCATTTTCATTTATTTTGCCTATAAGAGTTCCAGGATTTGGTTGTTTTTCAGGTTTTAGAGATCTCCTGTTAAACTAATTATCTCAGCTAGAAATTGATATTTCATTATAGCTGTTTTCAACAAAACACTTTCTGGTGTTCTTGCTGAGATTGACAGGAAATAATTTCTCTAGCCATAGTATCTCATCTCAGTACTTACTTGTCCCTCTTTCATATTATTCAGGAAATTGCTGCCAGGAGTAAAAGGACGGAAGCCTATACTGGTCTCACCTCTTATGCAGAAAAGCAAGTTTAGCTGAATGCAGTATCTGTAATACTGATAGATCTTAGAATCAAGGCAAACCAAAAATTATACTGGTAAGAAAACTCAATAGTTTCTTTTAACGTATCTGGATTAAGTATGTGTTTTTGAATTACTTCAGGCTTCATATTGCTATGGCTTGTTGGAAGAAGCATAACTGCAAAAATATTTAGCCTTATGTTTATTTATTATAATCTTGTTTTCTTTGCATTCTTTATACTACTTCATTGTGTGTGAGCACTAGAATTGCCATATGATAGGTGTGGAATCAGTATTGCATAGCTGTAAGAAAAGGAAATTCATGAAAGAAATTGCAGTTTAATGTACAATTCACAATGGAAAATATCTGAGGGACATTTGTCAAAGAAAATTAGTAATGCTCTTATCACCCTACATTAGCCACCTTTCCTGGTAAGCCCTAATAAACATCATAAACAAAAGCTCCATGGTCTGTGTCAGACAAAGAGCTCTTTGCCAGCCAAAGATATAATTTCACATTAAACACTAGCATCAGAATGGTGATGCAGGTTTTTTTGTCCTCAGGCACCTAGCTGGAGATTGCACCCAGACTGACCATTTTTAATAGCACTGTCACAGTTTCAAGCAACAACGTTGTCATCCTTTATCTAAACTCATAGCAATCCAGTTAATACAGAGGCACCTTCCCATTCACCTATCTTTTTTTTAGGCAACACCTTAAATCTAGTCTATTTATTTCTAAAGAGGTTGCATTCATAAAGTGGTGCTCCACTGAACTTAAAAATCCCTTTTGTCCCCCACGAGGGTCTCCAATGCAGAGAGCTCATTAGCAGCATTAGACATAACCCCTGACCTTAGCCTAGCAATGCTGCAGTGCACAAAACATCTTCCTAAACTCACAGAGATCACTCACATGTTATACAGGAAGCAAAAAATCAGGCACAAAACACATTTTACACACTTCTATGGCTTCCAGCCATTTCCACTGATCTCTGGAGGCCTATCTAGAGCATGGGCTGCCTCACTCCCTGCTCCTGCAGACAGAAAGTAACTTTCAAAGTGCAATATATAAATAACTACAGAGATCTGAACTATTGACATTTTCTTAAGTCAACTTCAAGAAAAGTCAAGAAAGATCCAGTCTTTGCTGCCAGATCCTACATTTAACATTAGTTTTACTATATTATGAATAACTCCAGTGCATCCTTTAGCATATAGTCCTCTTAAAACAGTCCTAAAAACTTGTGAAGACCAACACTTTTTTTTACCTTGTAAAAACTCTTGTCTCCTCTGAACACTTCTGCCTATATTTCTTCATATTAATTTTATTGTAACTTGCCATTGTGCAAACAGAGCCACGGCAGATAATTGAGTTGCCTCTAATTTGATCCTCTGCTATTACAAGCTGGCAGAGCTCTGTTCATTCCTTCTGTGCTGATGACATTGGATCAGTTTATGTCCTTCCTTTCAACTGATCCCACTCTGAGGACAACAGCTTTGACACACGGGGACTGCCTCCCATCTCACGGGCGAATATTTTAGCAAGGCTAAAACTGAATTTCCTAATAACTACAACAGAATATATTCATTCTGGAAACGTTGACCGTGTCGTATTTTTACTCTAGCCCTTTCTTTTTTTCCTGCACATTTACCTAGTACAATTTTTACAGGCTGGTTCATACATAGTAGTAAGACAATTCTTTGTATCACTGATGAGTGTGCCTTTGAGCATAAAAATTGTTATGTCACCTGTGCAAACAGCATTACCTCCAGAAATAAGTAAGGGTAAATGCCTCCTACTGTGTTTCTACCGATAGGAAGTATTATAATGGAATGAGCAATAAATTGTGGGTTTTTTTTCCTTTCTGCTCCCTAGACTTAAACACTGTCAAAGTAAATCTTTCATATATGTTGCTTTTAAAGGCATGATGCTGTACTCCGTATCTTTTACTAATTACTGTCTATCTTATTTCACCAGTAGAGTAAAACCAGAAAGATTTATTAAAAAAATGTTTTAAACATTTTTTTTTGTTTATCAGGACAAGGTTATAGAAGAGCTCTTTTACATAAATAAAATGCTGCAGGCCTAACTTGTTCCATTTCTCTCCTTCCATTTTACATTATTGATGGCATAATTTTTCATTATGCATTTTCCTACTCTTCACAGAAATTCATAAAACACTTCTTATCTGAAAGAAACAATATGTTCTTCGCACTACTTCCACTTATATTTTTCCCCTCAATCTACATAACTAAATGCTGAGTAAACCCGTAAAAAAATGTGTCCTTATTTCTAAGTTTATTCTCCTAACTGTTCTGGGAGGTCTTGCATTATAACCTCAAATTTGAAGAATACATTAAAATAGTCGCTCTTCATTTGCTTGGGTTTCTGGTCTGCAAGTTGAGAATCAGTGCACACTATGGATTTCAGCACCATATGAAGGTTTAGGTATAATCCTGCCTCTTCTACACTCCCTCTAGGATCCACACGAGCTCTGTTTAGCATTTACTTGGCATTTGCTAGTCAGCCAAGTACTCACTTGCCTGCTGTAGTTTCATTATCTTTTACTGCTAAAACCTAATGTAATTTTTTTATTGCTTGTTAGTAACAGGAAAAATGAAGGCTTTACATCTTTTCCTACACTTTCATTAACAAATTATGAATTAGCCCCGGAATCACTAACTGCCTCTGTTTGCTGCTGTATTGGTAGAATGTGTATATCATACATACGGTCATCTCACTTAATTAGTCATCTAAAAGTTCACTGGCTAGTCCAAATTAGCTTTCCCTGCAAGAGGCAGAAGAGCAATTCAGCCCCCAAATCTTACATGCCTATCTTCAGGTGGGATATATGGTCCTTTGGATATGCCTGCCTGTCTGCATGAATTCAGAGAAACGAGCTAGTAGGGAAGGTAGGACGCATTCTGGGCTGGTTATCGTCCTGCCTTCTCTTCATCTCTATTAAGGAAATGCAGCTGGAGCACACTGCATGATTTTTCTAGAATACATGATCCTTGATATTTTTTTTTTATGCTTTGTAAACAGTGTTTAAAAATTTGATTTTGACTGTAAAAGCTTTAAAGACTTGAGATTGGCCTAATCATGAATGTGCTTCTTAATATAAACACAATAACGTTACGATAAGATGAGCTTCTGAAACTTGGCTTTAAAATAAGGAATGGGTACATACATTTTTTTCAAAAAGAATTCTTAATTTAGGGAAACACTGCAATGTTTTGACTTTTAAGAAATAAATATTAACAGTGGTTATGCAGTTATTATTTTCTTCTGTTCTTTTGTTTGTTTCCCGCCCCCTCCATATCTCTAATCTTTGGGCCCTGAGAAACTCTTTGGATCCTAACCCAAAGGAAATTACTTAATCTTTCAGTCCCTGAACATAAGGAAGCTGGAATTTGTCCTCTGTTATCAACCTACCATCACCTCTGAAGTAAATTCTACATTGTAAATCCTAACTTTCCTTGGTAATAGGTCACAGGCAGCACTTACCCATTTAATTTACCCTACTTCAGGTATATTTATCCATTTATCCTAGTTGAGATATGTGATGCTTTAGAAAGAATACATGCATCTGATGTAGGACTAAAAGGAGAGAAAGACCACAAAATAACTCATTTTTAAGCACAAAATATGTATTAAAGACCACTGTAAGAAGTCACTTGGTCTCAGCTCATAAGGTAACGCTTCACTTAGGCTCCTGTGGAACTTGACCTACACCCAGGCATTGCCTGCCTGTCACCAGTGGTGCGTATTCATGTCATTTGGCCTTTTGGTAGTTTATCAGCACATTTTGCCCCACTGTGGGCACATGCTGGTAGAGCGTTTAAAGTATTTTGCTGTCAACCTGAGGTGCAAGTTTCAGTCTTGTTTAGGGCATGTGCTGTGGACGTGTGCTGTGGACACATGCTATGAGCATGCTGCCTCATGGCTGTCAAGTATGGTTTACTGCTCTCTGTGGAGCTGCCAGTCGTGTAAATAGGAATGGCTTAACTTCAGTGGTCTAACCTAACTTTGAATTATATGGACAAAGTCTTTGGTTTTTGGTTTTGTTTTTTTTTTTTAATTTCTGGATATTTGCCTTTGCTAAGAACAGTTCTGTGTATGCAGGAGCTGGAGTAGAAGGCAGGTGTGGAAGGAGTAAAGTTCTTTCTACTTAAAAAAAAAAAAGAAAGCTTCAGACCAGTTTAATACTGTAGGTTTTACTTTAGTTGCTTGTATGATTGCAGTATCCACTCAAACACTCTAATTTCTTGCAGACTTGTTTTTTCTTACTCTCAGTTCAGTTTTCCCTCTCTTAAAAGCTTACATAGCAATTTCTCTAATGTTTTTGAGCTGTCAAAGGAATTTTTTAATCTCTCTGTTCTTCTGTTTGTCCTCTTCTCAGTCCTCATTTATGTCATTTTACTTTTAAAATACAGTGGCCAGATACAGAAGTGTTTTGCTTGTGGTCACATTGCACTGTTTGAATAATTTCTTCGCATTTACATTTGCATTTGACACCTCTGTGTGCATACGGGAATTTTATTTGCCTGTATAAATTGCCATTAGGTACTCTGGCAGAGGGCTTTTAGCTACCACAACTCTCATTCAGTCACTATTTTCTTGATGAGTGCTTTGTGTCTTTTGCAGTTCGAAAGTGTATTTCCTTGTCATTATTATTTTTTCCTCTTAGCTTCCTACCTAGGTATGTCTGAACTTTTAACTGCTGCTGCAATTTTACTTAATAATAGAAATTAGATGTGAAATAACTTTGTGTGACTAAGTCTAATATCTGGTCTACTCAAGTTACTCTGAACAATTTTACTTATGCATTCTGCACAGATGATATATTTTGATGCATCTTGAAGACAACCAGTATGTTTTCAGTGGAGATAATCAGGATCCTAGATATCAGAATGTGATGCCTTATGTTAACAGGGTTGTTTTTTCTTAGGTGCAACATCCCAGGACTACACATCAGAACAGAAGTACAATCTAAAGTAAATTAAAAAATGTTTCCATTTATATGCACAAATCTCCAGGAGATGTGGTCTCTACCTCACTGCTGTTACTAAGAATGGATGTTCGTAAAACCATACATGTGTTGTCAAAATCAGTAGATGGTGCCTGTCCCAAGAGTATATATATAAGGAAAAACAGAGTGTCACACATACAATGTCTCAAAATACATGTTGATGAAACAGAAAGTCATATACTGATCAATAAACCACTGCCTTGACACATCTGGATACAGAAGATTTTACCTCTTGTGGGCAAACAAAAGCCACATCAGCAGGCAATACCACTGATGTGTGACAAGTCTTTATCTTGCTTAGGGCATTTTTAGATAGCAACAGTGTTATTGTTTATAGCGTCTACATTTGCTGCTAGTATATTGCTGGGGTAAGATCAAAGCCTTGTGTTCTAAGTTACAGAAATATCTTATATATGCCAGGGGAGGGAAACCTCAATCCATCCCACTCCTACCAGTTTGATGCCAGTGCCAGCAACAGATGCCCAGAGCCTGGAGAGGGATCACAGGTCAGCAGGAGAGCACCTGAAGAGCAGCAAAAAGGAATTCCAGCCACTGCAGCTTCATAGGGGGGCCCAACTTAAATGCCTCTATGCAAACGCACGTAGCATGGGGAATAAATAAGAGGAGCTAGAGACATGCGCACGCCTGCAGGACTATGATCCCATTGACATCGTGGAGATGCAGTGGGATGGCTCCTATGGATGGAGTGTTGCAATGGAAGAATACAGGCTCTTTAGGAAGGACAGGCAGGGGAGGGGAGGAGGAGCTGTTGCCCTCTATGTCAATGACCAGCTGGAGTGCATGGAGCTCTGCTCAAGGGATGGATGAGAAGCTGACCAAGAGCCTATGGGTCAGGATTAAGGGAGGGCAGGGACAGGTGACATTATAGTGGGGGTCTGCTACAGGCCACCCGACCAGGAAGACTGAGCGGATGAGTCCCTCTAAAGACAGGAGAAGGAGCAGCCTCACTCGTGTTCACAAGCCCTGGTCATCATGGAGGACTTCAATTACCCTGATATCTGTTGGAGGGACAACACAGCAGGGCATAAACAGTCCAGGAGGTTCCTGGTGTGAGCTGATGACAAGTTCTGTCTCCAAGTGGTGGAGGAGCCAATGAGGAGAGGTGCTATGCTGGACCTTGTTCTCACCAGCAAGGAGGGCCTGGTGGGGAACGTGAAGCTCAAGGGCAGCCTGGACTGCAGTGACCATGAAATGGTGGAGTTGAAGATCCTTAGGGCAGTGAGGAGGGTGCACAGCAAGCTCGCTACCCTGGACTTCAGGAGAGCAGACTTTGGCCTCCTCAGGGATCTGCTTGGTGGAATACCATGGGATAAAGCCCAAGAAAGCTGGTTAATATTCAAGGATCACCTCCTCCAAGCTCAGGAGCGATGCATCCCAACAAAGAGGAAGTAAGTCAGGCAAAAACACCAGGACGCCTGCATGGATGAACAAGGAGCTCCTGGACAAACTGAAACACAAAAAGGAAACCTAGAGAGGGAGGAGGCAAGGACAGGTAGCCTGGGGGGAATACAGAGAAATTGTCCGAGCAGCTGGGGATCAGGTTAGGAAAGCTAAAGTCTCTGATGATAGAATTAAATCTGGTCAGGGACGTTAAGGGCAACAAGAAAAGCTTCTTTATGTATGTTGGTGATAAAAGGACAACCAGGGAAAATACAGACCTTCTCTGGAAGGAAACAGGAGACCTGGTTACTGTGGACAGGGAGAAGGCCATGGTACTCAACCAGTTTTTTGCCTCAGTCTTCACCGTCAAGTGCTCCAGCCACACTGCCCAAGTCACAGAAGGCAAAGGCAAGGACTCGGAGGATGAAGAACCGCCCATGGCAGGAGCAGATCAGGTGCAAGACCATCTAAGGAAGGTGCACAAGCCCACAGGACCTGATGAGATGCATCCGCGGGTCCTGAGGGAACTGGCGGATGAAGTGGCTAAGCCACTACTCATCATGTTTGAGAAGTCATGGCAGTCCGGGGAAGTTTGCACTGACTGGAAAAAGGGAAACATAACCCCCATTTTTAAAAAGGGAAAAAAGGAAGACCCAGGGAACTACAGGCCAGTCAGTCTCACCTCTGTGCCCAGCCAGATCATGGAGCAGATCCTCCTGGAAGCTATGCTAAGGCCCATGGAGAATAAGGAGGTGATTGGTGACAGCCAACATGGCTTCACTAAAGGCAAATCATGCCTGACAAATTTGGTGGCCTTCTACAATGGGGTTTAGAGCATTGGTGGATAAGGGAAGAGCAACTGACATCATCTACCAGGACTTGTGCAAAGCATTTGACACTGTCCCGCATGACATCCTTGTCTCTAAATTGGGGAGACATGGATTTGATGGATGGACCACTAGGTAGATAAGGAACTGGCTGGATGGTTGCACTCAAAGAATAGTGGTCAATGGCTTTGTGTCCGAGTGGAGACCAGTGATGAGTGGCATTCCTCAGGCGTCGGTATTGGGACTGGTGCTGTTTCACATCTTTGTCAGTGACACGGACAGTGGGACTGAGTGCACCCTCAGCAAGTTTGCTGACAACACCAAGCTGTGTGGTGCAGTGAAGATGCTGGAAGGAAGGTATGCCATCCAGAGGGACCTTGACAGGCTTGAGAGGCGGGCCTGTGTGAACCTCGTGAAGTTCAACAAGACTGCAGATGGGTCGGGGTAATCCCAAGCACAAATACAGGCTGGGTGATGAGTGGATTGAGAGCAGCCCTGAGGAGAAGGACTTGAGGGTGTTGGTTGATGAGAAGCTCAACGTCACCTGGCAATGTGCGCTCACAGCCCAGAAAGCCAGCTTTCAAAAAGAAGCGTGAACAGCAGGTCGAGGGAGGTGAATCTGTCCCTCTACTCTGCTCTTGTGAGACCTCACCTGGAGTACTGCTCTGGTCCCTCCAACATAAGAAAGGCATGGACCTGTTGGAGCAAGCCCAGAGGAGGGCCACGAAGATGATCAGAGGGCTGGAGCACCTCTCCTATGAAGACAGGCTGAGAGAGTTGGGGTTGTTCAGCCTGCAGAAGAGAAGGCTCCGTGGGACCTTATAGCAACCTTCCAGTACCTAAAGGGAGACTACAAGAAAGCTTTTTTACAAGGGCATGTAGTCACAGGACAAGGGGTAATGGCTTTAAACTGAAAGAGGGTAGATTTAGATTAGCTGTAAGAAGAACTTCACTGTGAGGGTGGTGAGGCACTGGAAGAGGTTGCCCAGAGAGGTTGTGGATGCCCCATCCCTGGCAGTGTTCAAGGCCAGGTTGGATGGGGCTTTGAGCAACCTGGTCTAGTGGAAGGTGTCCCTGCCCATGGCAGGGGGCTTGAAACTAGATGATCTTCAAGGTCCTTTCCAACCCAAACCATTCTATGATTCTATATACAGAAATATATATAGAAATATAACACTTGTTCTTACCTGTGCCTTGCTCTGATGTAAACCAAATAGTGATCGCAGTAGTAAATCCCTCACACAGACCAGAAATGGGCCGGGGGCTAGATCCTAAATACACTGTTAATGGTTTCCTGATTATCCTATTGATGCTGGGTGTGATCTTTACGCATTATACATGTGACTTGTACTTCTTACGGCCTCTAACCTTCAGCAGTATAGCTGTGAGCTTGTTCAGAGTACTTGGGATGTGGATTGCTGCTTCTTTGCTGTCTTGACTAAAAAATGCGTAGATGTAGCCAAAGAGAGCAGGACATGAAATATCAACAGTGTTTAGAAATCTCTCATCTAAGTTTCAGTTAGTTTTAATATAAATAAAAATGCCTGCAATGTGTATTCTTGATCTCACCTTAGGCTATCTTTCTTGTCAATGGAGATAAAAGGCAATTTCGGGGTGTTATACATGTGACCTATTTTAGATGTTTATTTTAGGATAAGATGAATTGCACCCTAGCAGTGCTTATTTCTACCCATTCACTATAATAGGAAAAGACACAACTACCTCAGATACAGATCTCAGCCATTAGTTCTACACAGTGTTTGCATGATGTTGTAAGCCTATATGGAGAGGCCAGACTGAGGCAAATGTTGTGGCATTTATTGCTGGGATATTCAAAGTGCTGAAATTGTCTCTTCTAAATGAACCACAAAAAAGATGTGTGCAGCATATATATCTCCCTAATACGTGACACCAATGTGGTCATGTGCCTGTAACAGTGTGCCATCGAGACAGAGCGGTGGCCCAAACCATGGCATGCCACTGTGGTTTCTGCGGTGATGTGGTGTGCAATTCTGCTTTTGAAAATTGTGAGCTTTTCTGGTTTAGGTCCAACCATTAATAATCCAGTAACGCTATACACTAGATATTGCTTTTTTTTTATAATAAATTTAAGGTACTTCATCCTGGTATTCTGCTTCAGTACTCTTGCTTACATTTTAAGCTTTGTTAGAAGGAGAGGTAAGTGTGGATAACTGACAATTTGCCACCAATAAAGATAATCTAGATGAATGGTGCTAAAAACTCCTATTTTGAACAGGATAAGAGATAATTAAGTTCAGGTATTCCTATCAGGCATTCATTAGACAGTGGTTTATACATTGGCTTGGTGTAGATGTACTGACGCCCTATATTGTTACCAACTTAATTGACCATTCATACTCTTTATTATTTAGATGGACTGTGAAACTGCAAGGAGTTACCCCTGATGCTCAGCAATGCAAAGGATCAAGTTGCTATATTATCTGTTTTTTCCTTGTTGATGAAGGTTATGCTAAAATTTGACTTTCAGTGGAAGCATAGAATGTCTCCAGATGCATCTTGTAGGCTAATACTGGACAGATGCCCCTTTCAAGGACTTTCTGTCTTTGCTGATGCCTCAGATGTTCTTTTAAATAAAAGGACTATCCTGTGAGCAGTACATTTATTCTATTAGTGTGATTATTCTACCTTTAAGTGAGTTTCAGTGTAATGGATACAGGGCTGTTCATAGACTGATAAGTGGATATTAATCCGTTACTACATAGTGCAATAGTAAATTATAAATTCATCTAACATAAATACCATTATATAAAGCTGCAATTATGCAATTAACATACCTACTCTTTTCACCAATATGCTGAAAGCTCTGAGTGCTATCTGTTCAGAGTTACATGGCTGTGGACTGTATGCATTATGTATTATGTGTAAAGAACTGCAGTTTCTTTTTTGAAATGTCCTTTCTGAAGGTCACCTTGCTAAAATGATGGTTCCTATTATTTCCTTTTTATATTATTTTAATAAATCTTGTAAATGGGGATGAAGGCTTCGTAGCAGCCTTTGCCTCAAGGTGCTTGTCTTTTTAAAGACTTTTTTGCTGTCATAACACATGGACCAATTCTATTGGACTCAGTAGGAAATAAGATAGGTCCTTTAGAATCTCTTCAATTTAGATTAAGCTATATTATATGTAAAAAAAGCATGAGTCTCATCAGCATTTTCATAAGTATATTCACTCAGAAGTTGATGCTTCTTGTGAGGGACAGGATCAAGTGGCCACAATTTTGCACGTTCTTCAAGCTTATCACTAACTGTAACCCTGTTTGCAGCCTCCCAGCTCAAACTGGGTATCTCTATCCTGTGTGACAGCTATGGTCAGTATGTTCCACTGTGCAGGTCCTCTGACCACCTAAATTTCAGACCTTGTTGGAGTGTGGAGCTTCTCCCTGTCTCCTAAGGAAACTAGAGGACACAGTAAGATCATGTATGTTAATATGGTCATGACAGGACATTCGTCTGATGACTTAGCCTGGGGATGCATATATCCTAGGGCAGGTATTAACCACTTAAAGCTAGGAATTTGCTGAAGTACATTGTTGATTCAGGACCAATGTGTGTGAAGGAAATAAGATTTGGCCTCCAATGTGTCACTGTTTTCTGAGAGAGTAAACTATTAGCAATACACTTCATATTGTCTTTCCTGACCTCTGCCTTCTTGACACAGCAATAAATGCATGGGGAGCTGTAAAAGGATGCTGCTGGTAGCTAAACTGTTCTATGGCAAATCCACAGGTTTCCACACCATAATTCTTCCAAAGGATTTCATGGTCTAACACAAATATTTAGAAGCACCAGCATTGCTTTTCTTCAAGTTTCTTGATCTATAACACACTCTTCTTTTTTTTATCAGGAGCAAGTATTTATTCAAGAAGACACAGACCATTCCTGCCTTCCTGCCTTCCTTATTCCGATAGGAAGAGTAAATGCAATTTTTCATTCAAATTCAAAATCCAGAAAACATGCAGACAAAACAGCTCTAATGCTCCTAGGCAGTGCTACTCCTCTAGCTTAAGGTGGGAATTACTTTGTTATTACAGTACTATGAATGATGTTTTATGAAAGATATTTGTAGATCAGGCTTACTTGCAAATGGAGAACTCATGTTATTAGTTGTTATTAGTAGCACGAATATTTTAAGTCTAATTTTCTATTCAACTCCTTAAGTTACCTAGTGCCACTCTTTTTTCTGGACGTTTCTATTTGAATCAGTACAGTGCCCTTGCAGAAGCACTTTGCTTTTCAAAGGGATGAGTATCATATCTCATATAAAGCATAAAGAATTTGAAAGGCTAGGGTTTCTTTTAATACAGCAGTTCATTTGAAGTTTTACATTGATTTACATTTCTAGAGATTACTCAGTGCTCTAGATAGGGTACAACACTGAAGAAAAGGACGATTAATCAAATGCAGCAAAACTGATCCACTGTGATCTTTCCTGTGCTGAAGGACTTATTATAATAACTAAAGATTATTGTGACAGTTATTATGATGGCTATGGATAGAATTAATTTCTCCAAGCTTTAGACATAAAAAAATTTGGTGTCTGGGCCAAGGCTGCTCACAGGCTTCCCCAATAGTCGAGAGGGAGAGAGAGAAACCTTCACGTATATTTGTCTTAGGATAGTTGTCCATTGCCAGTTCTTACCAAAGATAACGTAGAAGCTTAACCTTTACACAGCTGAAGTTGAATAAGATAAAACCCAGCTCAAAACCCTATTTCTGCCTGACTGTTTTCCATTTCCAGGACATCAGAGATTCTCCCATTAGCTTTTCCTTCTCACACACAATTTGGTGAAAGGTTACTGAGTTCCGGTTTTGGAGGATCAAGTGTGGAGAACTGAATGAAAATAAACCAAGGACATACTAAATACACTGCCCAAGTAGAGTATGTGTATTAAGAATATGCCTTAACATCCCATGGACTATGTCAGAACCAAGTTTGTGGATTCGTAGGAAAACTGAGTTCATTCCTTCAGTAAGCTCTATCTGAGCAGGTTTAGGAAAGTTTGTATTTCCATGGATACCAAAGAAATTAATAGATATTTATATAAATGAAGTAGTTAATATTTGGACACTTATGTGCAACACCTGCCTGGACTACAGTATGAAGACTGCACCGATGAAGCTTGTCTCTTACATTTTTGCCATCTCTGTAGCTCCTAGCTTTAAATGCACTGCTTCTAATACAATGTTGATGACTAGAAACACATGTGCTGTCATATAGAAGGAAGCTGACATAACTTGGGAGCTTGAAAATTGGGCTGAGGATCAAGTATGAGGGTCAAGTATGAGGATCAAATATGGTGCTTCTTGCCCAGATCATCTTCATTCTGTTTTATGCACATGGGTTTGGCCAAGTCCAGTGAGGATGTGGCAACTTTTGATAGAGATAGCAGGATGATGTCAGGACAACACTGCTGAAAAAAACCACAACCAGCAACACCCCCCAAACATTTCCTATTTGATGGCATGAGCAATCACATCCTGGCAATGAATTTCAAGCTTCTAAGGTTTCTTTATTTCATCTATTGGTGGTTTCACAACTATAAACCTTATGTTCCAGTTCACCTTCAAATGATCATGTTCAAAAAGTTTGCTAAGAATTGCTAAATGAATGCTTTGGCCTTGCACCATTTCTAAATGTTATTACCTACAGTAGGAATAATAGAATTGTTTTGCACTACCCATATACTTATAATAGAGTATCGTTTTCATAAAGAAAGAGAAGAGGAATGAGCAAACAGGAATTAAAGGTCTCAGCTTTCAATACTTGCCCAGGGCTAAACTTAGTATGCTTTTTTCCTGAGTCAGCCGATCTGGGCAGGATCAGGTAAATCCATATTTGCTCTGTATTGCATGTGGTCTAATAAACCCAGCCAGCCTTGACCTGGGTCTGTCTATACGCAACCTGCACTCCCGTGCAACATTTTATATACCCTTAGCATTAGTGTACTCAGTCAACTGACTATACAGCATTGCCAGGGACTAGAAAAAAATAGTTTGTGAGCCAGATCTGGCTCAAGGACTATGTTTTAAGGTAACAATTTCAGGTTATGACTCTTGCATTGAATGAGTGTTTATTAAATAACCAGGAAAACAAAAACCTGGTGTTAACAAAGAACAGATCAAACAGGATATTTCAACAGGTCTCCGTTTTATCTTTCATGATGATAGTCTCATTGAAACACCAGCCATCATTGTGGACCAGACTCTGCACTGCCTTGCCTGTGGAATGCATTCTGCATGGCTATTCTTCCCATTCTCTTTGCATGGGTTTTAATGACTACATAATACAAGAAGAAAATCCAGATCCAGAATTGGGTAGGGATCATAAGATAGAGCTTTACAGTGTAAAATAACCAAACAAGGACAGGGAGGTATCACTCACCAGTTATGGTCACGGGCAAAAAACCAGACTCACTTGGGAGAAAAAAACCCAAATCAATTTAATTTGTCACCAATCAAATCAGAGAAGGATAATGAGAAGTAAAACCAAATCTTAAAAACACCTTCCTCCCACCCCTCCCTTCTTCCTGGGCTCCACTCCACTCACAGTTTTCTCTACCTCCTCCTCCGCAGCAGTGCAGGGGGACAGGGAATGGGGGTTACGGTCAGTTCATCACACCTTGTCTCTGCCGCTCCTTCCTCCTCAGGGGCAGGACTCCTCACTCGTCCCCTGCTCCAGCGTGGGGTCCCTCCCACGGGAGACAGTTCTCCATGAACTTCTCCAACATGAGTCCTTCCCACGGGCTGCAGTCCTTCACAAACTGCTCCAGCGTGGGTCCCTTCCACAGGCCGCAGTCCTTCAGGCACAGACTGCTCCAGCGCGGGCTTTCCCATGGAGTCACGGCCATCTTGGGGACATCCCCCTGCCCCGGCGTGGGCTCCTCTCTCCCCGGGCTGCAGGTGGGCATCTGCTGCCCCGATCCCCTCCGTGGGCTGGGGGGGCACAGCCTGCCATCTCCCCACGGGCTGCGGGGGCATCCCCTCCTCCCCCGCTCCTCCTCCCCTCCTTCCTCACCGACCTCGGTATCCACAGAGGGTTCCTCTCACATCCCAATCCCCTGCTCACTGCAGGTTCCCCTTCTTAACTCTGTTCTCCCAGAGGCGATACCGCCATCGCTGATGGGCTCGGCCTGGGCCGGAGGCGGGTGCGACTTGGAGCCGGGGAAGCTTCCAGCAGCTTCTCACAGGAGCCGGCCCTGCGGCCCCTCCCCCACTATGAAAACCCCACCACACAAGCCCCAAACACAAGCAATGCGCAGTAGAGACACAAGCCCCACATGCATTTCCTCTGGAAACATTTATAGTATCTCAGTTTGAGGTGTTTCTAGAAAGATTCAGGGCTATCTGTTTTCATGCAAAAAATATCGAAGGGACTGAATTCTTGCATCTTTACGATGAAAACAACTTAGACCCTAAGTACAGTGTGCAGGCCTATGTGGAACTTTGATCTCACCATTGTAGTCACTCTCATAGACTTACGCTTCATGTAAAGAGGACTGTATTAAACAAACCTCTTCCAATACACTGTTTGCTTGTCCAGACGAGTAAGATACTTAGAATTCAGACTGAAGGGGGGAAAGAAAAAAAGAATTAGAAATTTTTGATTCCAAGACATTTAAACAAGATGATCAATTGGTTTCATTACTTACATCTAATGTACATTCCTGATTGTTCCAGATCTTTAGAGCTAGAACTTTAGAGGCAAAGAAGTATGCCTTTATGGTAAGAAGAGTACTGCCCTGCTAATCTGTGACCATTATCCCTTTCCCTCCAACCAGATGGCTACTGCAGATGCCTGCACGCAGAGGTTATACACTCTAAAGAGAATAGAAGTGGAAGGGATGAACTTTCACCACTGACAGGAAAACAAACAAAACAAAAAAACAAAGCAACAGGAAAGCCGAATCCAGAAAATAACAATTTTCTACAGAGAAAATTTTGTAAGTCAGACTAAGGAACAAATGCATAAAATACTAGAAAGTCCTTCCAAGCAGATGCAAAAAGAATTATTTATTTTGGTAGAACTACTTAGGGAGATCCTGGAAAAGAGTATGTAACACTTTTATCTGATTCAAAGAAAAAACCTTCATGTAGTACCCTGTCTGTTAACTCAAACCCATCATTTGACTTGATTGTATATAGATAGTGACAAAATTACTGACTTAAAGGAAATTATTTTTAAAATAGACAGAAAACCAAATAATGACTTTAATGTTGGCTAGCAGATCGGCTGTCATCTTATCATGAATCTTGTCTACTAAATTCATGCAGCAGGAGAGTGGTAGTGCTAGGTTTCTCAAAGCATCCCGCTTGAGGAACTTAATTTGCATGACCTCTGTACCATGAGAAGGCTGGGAAATCCTTTCTCTCCTTGTTAACACTGACAAAAAGTGCATGTACAACTCCTAGTTGTGATGGTAGTTTTGGACCATACTGGAATGAAGTTTTTGATGTATTTTACTTAGACTAAATAACAGCATATTGAAGCATGACAGTTTCCAAGAAATTCAGTCTGCTCTGAATTCAAACAAGCTTGCTGGAGGAAGTGTTAAGCCAACCAGTCTCCTAGACAGAAATTACATTTTCACTGCACATATTCAGAAAATATTTAGGTATAATTATGTGATCAGTACTGTCCCTGATTTAAATTGCTTAACTGTCCCTTTAAAATGTGTGCAATGAGAACATACGGATGAAATGCTGTCATTTCACACATTGGATGATTGAAACTTTGAAGAACATTTCAGTCTTGCAGCCTGTCTCTGGCTGCAGTACTGCGAGTGCGTCTCTGCTGGGCTTGGATTATGCCACTAGCATTTTGCGAATGAAGACATTTTGGTTTCTTGTACTTGATAGGGCAGCATAAGTGAGGTTATCTCTTTTGCGCTTAAGATCTAGCATCAGGAGGAATGCTGTAGCATCAGGAGAAATGATTGACATTGGCATAAATCTTTATGCTGTCATTCGTGGGGAGTGTTAGCTACTGAAACAGCTGTTCAGTTATCCACACGTACTGCAGGAGGTGTGCTACGAGGGTCAGAATTATTCTGGTTTCAGCATGTACCCTTATCATCCTTGGTGATCAGTTTCATAGTCAGGGAATATTTTCTGGCGCTTTCATGCTTCCAGTGGCATATTATATAACTTATAAAATGCAGGCATCCTGTCCTGTCCTAGCCTAGCCTAGCCTAGCCAATCCTAGCCTAGCCTATCTGAAATCTGAGAGAATCATCCACTAATTTTAGACAAAATTTCAGCTTCTACATTAGTTAATTTTTTTCCCCTTTGCTTAACTGGAAAGGTCACCCTTTCTAATTTAAAATCCACTGGGCACTTGGTAATATTTCACGCCATTCCTCTTTTCAAGCCAGTGGTTAATACTTTTGCTTTCTAGCATTTTTGTTTCTCAGCTTCCTGGTGTAAACACAAAGTGAAAAGAATGCAATGAGTGCCATAGGTAAAGTTTCAAACTGCTTCTCAGTTCATCTGTATTTGTACCACTGTCCTAACCGAAGATCACTTCAGAGCCATATAGCAGGGACAAACATCATGCTTTACTGCTGGAATGACCAGTGTTAACTTTATACAAGCTCCCACTGGTTTCACTGGCCCAAACTGTAGCTTGTGGCCAAAAGTTGACCTCACACTGCGTTTCAGGGTCAGGGCAGTGGAAACCAACATTTTAAATGCCAGAATTCTCTGTTCCAAAGCAAAATCCAAGTACAAAAATTCATCTTCAGGAGCTGTTCAGTGTATAATTTCACTTCATAAGAGTAGGATACAGAGCACCCCCATGGTGAGGTAATGATACTATCAAAGGATAAATACAAAAAAGGGACATATATTCCTCTATTCCTATAAAAATTGTCTCAAGCAGCCTGTCCTCCTGCATTCCTTCTTCCTTGCACTAAGCTTTTCTGTAGAAATTTGCGCTAAAACCTTACTCCTTGTCCCTCGACAAGGACTAACACCATTGCCATGGGTGAGGGAAAGGAGAATGACGAAAGACAAATGGAGGTGTTAATGGACTGGTGAGCAGCATGAAGCCAGTTCACATTTGACTTGTGCCTCTCACCAGTGATGTCTGAAAACTTATCTTGTTCTTCCGTAACCTCTTGAAACAACACACTTCTGTAGCCAAATAACCTTACATCTCCTTTTATAATTAGTGCTATTACATAGAACCTAAGCTTACACAAATGTCCCTAGTGACATGATTAACTTCAGAGATACTAGTCAGCAGGAGTAAGTCACAAAGCATAAACTAATTAATGTTTGAGGACAAGTATAGGACAAGAGAGGTCACCCATCTGACGTGCTTTTGAGGATTGCCAAGTAAAAACGGAAAGGAAGCATAGCACATCATCTTCAGGGAGTTATTTCAGCAGTAACTGGAGAAGCTGTGATTGCTTTCCTGAGTGCTTCTGTGTTCTTGGTTTTCTCTTCCTTGATCATATATTAAATGTGGCAAAAAAAGAAAAGTACAGATGGGAGAATGTAACTGAAATCTTTATACAGACCATTTCAGCTGACCAACAAATGTATCTAGGAAAATAAATTTACATAAGGCACCAAATTTACAAAAGCACACCAAAATTAGATGGTGTGTCTGATATGCTGGTATTCAGTTATGACCAGGTGTTGTGTAAAACAAGAATGAATCTGATATTTTTATGTCTTCAGATTTCTTTTACTTTTTGCACAGCAGACTGCTTTTCTTCTTAGGCCCAGATGCTTCATCCTAATTCTATTATGGTAAGCATTTAAATATGCTCTTATACGCTGACCTCTGTGAGAATTAAAATAAAACATCTGCTGAATACTTTGCTGAATAAATATAGATGATTAATAAATGCTTAAGTGCCCTGATGAAATGGGGGCTGTGTTGGCAATGTTCTCATTTCATACACAAGGATGGGAAGTTTGGAAATATAAAATAATGGAGCTGTGCTAATTTTTATTAACTGAAGATCCTGTCTAGTCTGGTTGATTTCACCTCTGCATCTACCAAAGAACTTGTGTTTTTACAATTCTCCACTTAAATATACTGCAGTCACCTCTGATTCACTATGGTGAACTAATCTTGCTGTTCATGCCTGTGTAGGAACCTGGAATACCCTGGTGTGAAAGCCCAGCAGCAGCAGTAGGTCAGCAACAAGTCATTTACCCTTGCACCCAGGCAGCAGTGAAAGCAGGGCAGAGGGAGCAAACGGAGACAGTGTGGTCAGAGGGAGGTCAAGAGGTGTGAACGGGCTGGAAAAAGAGTCAGGAAACAACAGCTGGTCCATGGGAAGGACGCTGGTGAGATGAGGGTACAAATCCCGGGCTATGAGTGCGAGTGCTGGAGACTCTCAAGTGATCCATGGGCAGACTGTGATCAGGACTGCTTTGAGGCAGATTCAGGCTATAAGTATGGCAAGACATAAGACTGGAATAAGATAAATGGGGACGGTAGAAAGGTGGAATTACTTCTTTCAGTGCCAGCTTTAAGAATTTATCAGTTTGCTCCATTGCGTTCAAATAGGACATCTATGTGAGACGTGGTGTCACCTGAGCAATGAACTGGGGTAGAAGGCAGTGGAGACGTGAGACAACGCAAGAACAAAGAGAAGTTGGAAGGGGTAAGGGTAGCACAGATCCAATATCATGGAGATGGGAAGTGAATGATGCCAGGAGAGGCACAGAGGGTCTGTGACCCAGAGGCCATGCTCCCAGGAGTTGGGGCAGCTGTATACCCAAGTATCTGTATTTCACGCTGTAACTCTCAGACTAATCCAGACTAAAAAGGTAGTCCATTCAGAAGAGAACTGATGTTATCTATTCCTCCACTGACTTATATGACAGATGTTGGGTGGTAAATTTAAAAATATCATCACTTTTGATCCATATCATCATCAATATTTCACATATAGATTTTTTTTCATGAAAAGTAAGAAGAATCTTCCCATTCACACATCAACAAATAAGGACCAATAAAGAACATCCAAATTGCCCAGTCAAGATGTAGGAAGCTCTGAAAAATGAGAATTGAGTTTGTCTAGGCCATTTTAGTTTGATCTCAGTGTGCATATATATGCCTGCAAACAGTAGTTTTTTCCAGTCACAATTTATACAGAAAAGCATCAACTGTTTAACTTCTTTTATCTCTCCTTCCTGAGTTGTTCTGTGGAAGAACAAGAATTCTTTCAAGTGTTGTTCTGGAGTTCAATCTACATCTCTCTTGCCTCTGTATTCTCCCTGCTGCAAGAAAAGAACTATAGGCAGACTGAAATCTTGACACAGAGATTTTGCTCTAAGCAAATGTGACCTTATAGTTCAATGGCTCCATTGGCTTCTATATTTCCAAAAATAAATAATGGGCAGAATGTTTATACAACAATTCTGTCCATTAAATGGAATTGTTCTACCTTGTCCTTAGGCTCTTGGCTAAGAGAAAAACTAATAGATGCACATTTGGTAAGAGACAGGCGATGAATTTGAAAGATCCTCTAAGCACAAACTTCTCACTGAAGTTCTACTTGAGGTGCAAAAGTTGGTATTTTTGGCAGTGTCTAAAAAGGAGACAAATTCATATTGGATAAAGTTGTTGAAAGGTCAGTGAGCTGTAGAGATTTTTTTGACAGTCATACAGGCATTTCTGTTTATTTAATTAGAAGTGACATTGGACAACATTCTGATATAGGAAAAAAACATATCCCTTTCAGCCTTAAAGTAACAGTACAGGAACAGTCTGAGAATTCAGTGGAGCTATAGGATTTCATTCTCACTCTCCTTCTCTAGTACTCACCTGCTCTTATTCTTAAGGCATAGAAAGAGGCAAAAAGTAGATGCTACTCTAGTGTGCTCTTGTGTGTACAATTTATTGGGAAAAATTACCTCCCTTTAAGCAGGAAGGACTGTCACTAATATTTTTTCTAATAAATATAACCATGGGTGAGGCTTCTGTCTTTCACATCTTCTCAAAACATTATGTCTAGAGCATTACCTCATTACTTGAAGCTCAAACCTTGGTACATCAGTGCAGGCTGCTAGAAGACACACTCCCTGGGTCAGATCGTTAGAGAAGCTTTAATCCTTTAGAACAATTTTTCAATACTGTTTACACCAGGGACTTCCTTGTACAAATCCTCTTTACACAAGACAAGAATAACACAGGAAGAAACTATTTGTCTATGATCTCTGCAAAGAAGGAGAGCAAGCCTAAGTCCTCAGGGGGCTTTCTATCACTTAGACTAACCAGGAGGGGATTAATCAAAGATATCTTTGCTGCATGATGTACAGCCAGCTTCAAAGCTACAATCACATTGATCAGTGTACAACAGAACAACACTCACAGTATCTTCTGTTTTAAGTTGAGGTAGAGCAGAGACTGAAATGCCCAGTTTGTTTCATCATTCCTTCTTTCCCATCAAAACAACAGCAGGGTACCGTGATGTCCTGGAATCCAAAGTGTGCTGGTCAGGTGTTTGCATAGGAACTCAGCACTGTAACGAAGAGCAAGCACTGGACCCTCCATGGTGATTTTATGTATTAGTTCCTTGCAAGAAAATCTAACCTCCTTTTACATGGCCTTTTAAAAACTGTCTTGTATGCAAACAAGTTTCCTCCATTTATGGGAGGTTGATTATTCCTGCACAACTCCATTTTTATCATTGCGTAAATAGTGTTATTTCCATCCTATCACAACAGCACACAACTGAAATACTGTAGTGGTGAAGTAACTGTATTGCCATCAATGAGAAAAAACTAGTAACATTTTAGATACAAGTCCTGAATAAAGAATTGCCCTGGATAATTTGTAAATAGAATAATAGATGTAAAGTTCATTAATAAAATGAAAGAAATATTTCTGAGTGAAAAATTACAAACAGATTTTTTTCATAAATCTCAATTTGAAAAAAAGAATCAATTTTACTAAAATGTTTTTTTTTAGTTTTCTATTTTTGTTGAAAGTGAGTAACTTCTGCTATATTTGAAGAAAATATATGCATTGCAAAAAAGTTCCTCTCATGAAACACTTGTCCTTTTTCATCAGTTACCTTTACATAAACCCCAGCTTTTTCCACAGCTGGTTAGAAATTTTTCAATAAAGAGTCTTGCCATTAAAACTTTCAGAAAAAAAATAGTGTTTTCAAAATGTAGCATCTTCTAGGTAATGCATATAAATTTTTTTGGCATCAGGGAAGGATTTTTGGGGAGACCTTCATCACAGGACAACCATATACTGGTAACTACAAGATTCAGTTGGATCTTACGGATAGATCAAGTCTCTGATTTACATAATTAAGAAAAGGGGCTTTTCCATAAGAGTCTTGCAGCCTAGCCAAGGCCCTTTATCATCAGCCCATTGATAACTAAATCTCCACCTTTCTAATGCAGTGAACGTTTAAGTATTTACACAAAAAGATGCAAGAAGAGTTCATATCCCTAAGTGACCTAGGTAACTAGGCTGTTGGCTCTATTTCCATCTCTGTTTGCTTCTTGCTTTTTTTTTTTTCCTCATTGAAAAACTTCAAAATATTTTGGTTCTATGCCAATACTGTACAAAACCAAATGTCAACAACAGAAAATGTTTCAGTTGAATGGAGTTGTTTTTCTACAGATAATGAAGCTATTTCTGAACTCTCAGAAGAATGAAAAGGTAAAGATGAGAACAGTGTGGCAGACTTTTTGTGTGCTTTTGCTAAAAATGATACCATTTCTTCCTTTTGAGATATGTCCATTTCCTCTGCTGCTGGTGTCATAGGATGGCAGAACAAGCTTCAGTAGAGTAAGAGCTCCTGCTCAGGTTGCTATATCCCTTGAGATGCAGTTGCTCTCTCCTGCTCCAAAGGATGTCTATTGCCCAGGCAGCCAGGAAGACACAGAGAGGAAGATCGCAAGGGAAAAGACAGTGCTTGTTATTTAGGCTCATTAGCTGCCACGTTTGGTTCTCTTTCTAACAAGTCTGATATTTCTCAGTAGGCCCCAGCCAGTTCTGGATTCTCCACAGCTGTTCTCATCCCTTCTTCTCTATGTCTTGTCTCTTGCTACCCCTCACTTCATGGGAAACTCCCTCTTTAGGATGTTTTTGTCTGTGATAATTGAAAGAAAATGACCTATTGTGAAGAAAGGATGACTTAAATTTTTCTGCACCTTAAGAACGCCTTCATGAAGTGGAGCCAGTCTCTGCTATCTCCCTGTTCTCTGTGGCTGCTGAGCCAAACACTGGAACAGGACTAAAATCAACTGAGCTACACCCTGAATAGAAGAAAGGAGTTGTTCAAGGCCCCAGCAGAGTTAAACCCCTTGGGAAATGTGGAGGACAACTGGAGGAAGTTTAAAAGGAACTACAAGCCATGGGCAGCAGCAAAAAGGAAGACAGAAGGCAGCCTTCTTTCTGACAGTAGGTGGTTTTGAACTACTTGATGTTTTAATGGTTTTCAGTAGCTCAGGCAGAGAGGCTAACTCTGAAAGTGCAGTACAAAATTGAAGGAGTACTTCACACTTCACATAAAAATGAAGCATGTGAACAATTTTTAGACAGACTCAGAAAAAAGGTTTGCAAGAATTTGTACAATTTCAAGTTGTACAAAGCTGTCTTTCAGTTTTGGAATTAACTCAGTCCTTAACATCTGACTAAATTATGAGACCATTTAAGGCAAAGCACTCCAAAAGAGGCTACTAAAAGATTCAGAACTCACCATTGACAAATTAATTTTTTCCGGGCCAAATAAATTGTCTGCTGACAATTGTCTGCTGAGTTGTGGTAAGTGTTTGCACTTACTAGATGTGATGGGAGATCTGAAGCACTGCAAGGATGGATACCTGAGGCATGAAGACATGTGGAGCAGTTCACAATTAAGAGCACAATCATGGTTCACAGGAGATGGAAAATTGTAAAAACTACTTTGGTGAATTTTGTCAGTATGTAAGAGTTTGTAAGCGCCAACAAAGGAAGCACAGCTCAGACAAGGAAGATAATGGTAACATTTTTAGTTCACAGGAACTCTTTCTAGGAAAAATCAGCAGAGCCACAAAGGGAGATAAATGTACTGTAATTTTGAAATCATATGGAAAATGTATAGATATAAATTCAGACAAAGACGTGTAAGTCAATGCAATGAGAGAAACAAAGTAATAACCAGCACCTGAGGGTAAATGGATGGAGTTCAGTGCTTAGTAGTGAATGAGGCTCTGGTTTAATTTGTCTACTTTTAGACAAATAAGCAGAATGTCTAAATGGGGAGTACAGATGCTTTCTCTCTGCAAAGGGCTTTCCCAGTCTGTAGTCAGTGGAGGGAGAAAATCACCTGCAGAGAATCATGTAAGGTCAATCTATGAGGGTCTCCCTCTCTGTCTCACTCCCTCTGACTGTGAAGGGAACCTCGGGTGACTAGGCAGTTGGCGCAGGTCTTTCTTTTAAGTTTTGGGAGTGAAATCACATGGAATAAATCTGAGTCCAAAGAAATATGCAAACAATAGACTGGAAAAGATATGTTTACTTTCTACTTTGCAAAGAAAAGAAAATCCAGTGCAGGTGAAAAACAGGCAGGGATCATCAGGTGGTGAACTGAATGGAAGAGCACAGATCCCAAATCATTAAAGACGACTAGAAGGTGCCTTCTGGTTGTAGGAAAACTGTCAACAGAGCTTCAGAAGCCATCCTTCTTTCCAAATTTGAATCTTTAAGTCAAAGCCAATGGACACATTTTTCTGAAAATTGCAGAATAAGTAGAAGAAATGGAATGAAAAAAAGCATTGGTCATTGCAGAAAAAAAGGCGGAACATGTCACTTCTTAAGCAGAGCTGAAGAGTTAAAATATGCAAAATGGGAAAGCTCTTCACTATCTGCAAGGACAGAAATTTTTTGAGTGATGGTGACACCAAATTGTTTTTCTATGCTTCTTGTATCTGCTGCCTTCCAAGATTAGACGAGGCTGTACGCTGGTTAGAGAAATGTTAATTTATTTCTCTGACTCCAAAACTATTTAAACCAGACTACAGACCACTAATTTTACTGCCAGAAGTGACTCCCTGTGCCTCCCACAAACACACAGGGATCACTTTTAAGCTTAATATACGTGTTTTCTTAATTGAAGACAAAACAGATTTTTTTCTCTTAAAATGCACACTTTATATCATTTGGCTAAAGTATGTTGAGTCAGTTCTAGAGCTGAAGTATATATTTGCCTTCTTAAGAAAGGAAAATGTTCTTCTTTCTCAGCTGAAAAGTGAACTGAGACTGCCAAGGACAACATCTTACACAGAGAATGGATCTATTAACACAATATTGCTGGGACAAGATGTTTCAAGGCCATATTTTCAGTCTGAAGTGTATCTGAGCATTATGCAGGACTTTTAAAAAAGATGTCAAAAAAGTCATTCCAATGGGATTAACAGGAAAAATACACACATCACATAAGGATTGCAAAATGTGAGGAAAGCACCAGAAATGCTTTATACTGATCTCAAGTGAATAGCAGCATTGAAGGCTATGTTAAACCTTGTTGTTTAGCAAAACACATTGGTCAAATTAAACAAAAATACAAGGGTAGAAGAATAGGAAAAAACTGGTCTCAGAACAAACCAAGCAGAACTGCTTACATTGCACGAGAGCAAACTAACAAACAAACAAGCCCTTGCCTGTTGCTCTAGCTTTCCCAGGACTGTCTTCCTAGAAATTAAACTGCTGTATTCATGCACATCAACATTCTTCAACAGACAGGATAATCTGGCATAGCAGTGTCAGTGGGATGATAAACACCAGTCTAAGCAGTTTGCAAGGAAATTATGGGTTTAGACATTTCACCATTTGTCTTTGTTGTCCAGAACCCTAGAGGCTGGTACAGAACAGTGTTGAAATAATTTTAACTTTTTCTTAAGAAGCAGTTAGGTCACACTCTGATCTGTCAATTTACAAAACAGCAGGAGGGAAGTATAGGTTGTTCCCTGCTGAGTTTTCTGCACATCAGAAAAACAACAAAAGTCTCCAGTATTAGAAACTCATGATAGAAATTGGTGGAGCAAATGAGTTTGCTATGTATTAATAGGAGGAAGGGCAAAAATCAGAAACTGAATAAATGAGAAGGAATGAGCACTCCCTTTGGCTGCTGCCCAGGAGCCCTGCCCTGGCGCTTCCCAGGGAACACTTTTCTTCTCTCAAGCATCTCCTTAGCTCCTAAAACTCTCAGGAAATAGTGAATCTTAAAGGAATGCATTCCCTCAGACTGATCTGTTTGTTTCATTGTTTGTCGCAATGGTTGGAATACCAGTAAAACCTCTGTTAGAAATTATTTTGATACTATTTTCAGGTTTTAGAGCCCTTGTCATCCAGACTACACAGAGGACCAATTGCTGTGGGGAGCATAGGCAATAGGAAGTAGCTTCATTGTCTTCCTGATGGCACTTACCATGGTTTTCACTGGATTTTACCAGAAAAATTGTCAACTATTTTATACTAGAAGGTAACTGATGTGTCAAAACACATGACCACACAGTCTAATTTATTAGGAAAAGTCTTAGGTTATCCACACAGTTATTATCTATTTTAAGTAAAAATTCCTGGGCTGACAAAAGTTACAGATGGCAAAAGCAGTCTTTGTCCTACTTGGCCAGTTCTCCCGATAATGATGTGTGCCATACATACCCTACATATATTTAGTACTTTAGAATAAAGCTTTTTTATACCCTTCATTTCAGCTGATTGAATACAAATTCTGTCATAAAATATGGTAATACATAAACTATACATCCTTGTGTGTTGTATGCAGTTTTTGTATTAAACAGATGTGAAAGCATAATAAATCCTATACACGTGGCTGGAAAAATGAAACGTAGGAAAACTGCACCCAAGACTGGAGAGTTCTCCTTCAAAAATAGCCCTGGAGGTAAAGTATGGCCCTCAGGCTGAGAGCAGTTAATGACTGCAGACTAGAGTGCAATCCATAGCTTACAAGCTGGATTTGAATTTGAGCTTCTGAGTTTGTAACTATAAAACTAACTACCCTGCTAACAACCCACAGAGACCAGATGGACCTGTAATTAATTGAAAATATTTGTATTCATGCATTTCCAGGGTGTTATTGCTCATAGACATTTATGTATGTGTGCATGTACCTATCTAAATGTATACAAACAATAATGATTTTTATTGAAAGATGGGGCAATTTCTGAAGTTTCTTTGAGCTTTTATATAAAAGCATCTCTTTCATAAAGTATTTCTTGTTCCCTCCTTGGGAGACCATGTGGAGTACTAATTAGACAAAAGAAGTGATACACAAAGAACATGGATTTTGTTTTACCTGCTTCTGGGGTGAATTTGCACAACTCTCTGTGAGACGTGTATTTGTAGGAGTCACTGATAAGCAGGGGGGAACAGCAATGGCTTTCAGCACAGCTAGATCTGGATGAGGGCATCTGCTCAAAAGTAGTGTGAGGGAGCAATGTGGATGTGTGTCCTCAACCCTACTCCTAGGAGAAGCAACAAATTGAAACACTTGTAAGTTACAGAAATCACCTCCAGGTAGCCATGCTGCTGCTTTGTGGGCCATGTCCTTTGTGCACAGCTGCTGAATTCAGACAGGTGATCCCCAAACTGGTCAGTTATAGGGAATTACAAGGTGTGAATCACTTCCTGGAGTTGTCTATTTTTTCTAGACTGACCACAGGGAAAATTTAGGGAGAATATGCTCTTGACTTAATGCCTTTTGGTACGTAATATTGGATGAGATGAATAGGGCTCAAATTAATATAGTAAGATGGACAACTCATCCAGCTCTCACTTATGCAGTCCTGCAATTTGCCCACTAGCTGAATTTTAAGAAATACATCTGCCATTTTTTCTCCTTATGTAAACGTATAAAAAAACCTGGAGTGAAAGAGTTGATTTATAATACAATTTTCTATTCGTTCTAGTGATTTTTGCAATGAAGAACTATAGCAAGCTGTATTTGTATATTGTCATATACATTGCAATGGATGTTAGGTGCTGTTTGGCACCTAAGACTACACTCAGTCTACAGGCTAAGTTGGAAAGGTTTCATATTTTGAAAATAAAAAAAAAGGGAAGGCAATAGCGGACTATGTCATTTTCTCCCTTCGTCTATCTGGTCACGGTGTGCCTTGGCAAAGCTACGTACTGGGCCTTGGTAGAAAGAGTCATTTCACATATCTGTCCTAATGGAATGGTGCCATAAAGAGTGATTGGAGTGAAAAGATTCACAGCTTTCATCTTAATGCTGCATTCCAGCACAAATATGCTTACAATACTCCAGACAAACAAGCTCATGTCTGTACCACTCAAGTGTAAAGCTTTATGCAGTAGGCTAGTCACTTCCATACTGCTTGTATGGTGCAACCTCCTGAGCAAAATTGTCTTCTGTCTCTTTTTGCTAAGGAAAGAACTTGGTTTGCCACATATATGCAGTGCAGATGACTTGGAGATACGTGTCATGGAGTGAAAGAGGCACTGAACCCATCTGACAGTATAGATGCACATGATGAAATCAGTGAGATTTTGTTACACTTCTTTTTCCAAATATAAACTTCACAGATTTTCATTTCCAGAAATGTTCATTTTTTTTTCATAGCTGCAATAGAGGCAGTATGAATCTGTGCATTCATTACCTACATACAGCAGCTTGACTTTTTTACAGTGACTCATTGAAGCCTAAGGTCACTGAGTAGGAAGGTTTCAAAGACCTGCTAAGGAAGCACAGTCCCTGTCAGGAATTTTTGATACAGATTATCTCTACCTTGTGCAGCTGAGCTACTGACAAAGTGATTTCGCAGGAGATCTTTATATATATTTAAAAGGTGATTCACTCAGCCTTGGAGACAACAGACATTGAAGGCAGTCGACTGCAACACTGGAAAAATCACTCTATGGTACTAAATACTTTTTTTGTAACTGACAGAATCATTATTTTTTGTGCGCACTGTAGTTCCTTTGTGTCATATAAGCACTCATTATCCTATACTTTTTAAGGTTAAAATCTCTACTGGATGACACAGGGAAACTTGAGCAGCCAGGGTAACAATTATTGGAGCTCAAAAGGTTTTGAGGTTCCATCTGGATAAATGCAGGTGGATTTGAATGTTCAGCTAAAATGTCTCTTTCCCCCCCTTCCCTTTTTTTGTCATCTCACTTTTTTTTTTTTTCTTTAAGCCAAAATGCTTTGATCTCAAAATCAGGCTACAGTTCTAACAATCTCAGATTTTCATTTACTGTGTTGCCAACTTTTTAAACTTTAGTCTAGTTTAATAGATTATTGGTACAACCGACATCTCTTGATAAGTTTTATTTCTGTTTCATATCCAGATAGGTTCATCTTTCCCTAGCTATAACAGAAGCAGTATGAATCATTACCTTCCTACTAGCAACCTGACTTTGGAAGGTTTTTACTTTTGGTTCAGATCTGAGTTGAAATCAATAAATGCTCCCAACTGTCTCTCTCTCTCTCTCTCTTTTTTTTTTTTAGAAAGAAGATAGAGCTATTGAGGAATTCACTGATGTAATGTCTTCAGTGAAGAGCGTTAATTTGTCATATATGAAATATTACATACTGATCTTTTGATATTATTGAAGCTCTGGGTGACATTAGGCATTGTTCTGGCTGAACTGTACTTGTGCTGTGGGTATCCAGTTGTAATGTTTGTTTTTTACAAAGCTGTATAACCCATTTTTAGCCATCTTCCTGAAGGACAGCAAAGATGCAACTCTCAAGTTATTAGGCTCAGGTCTTCTGCAGTTTACCTGACAAAAACTGTCAGGGCTTTGGGCTACCACTTCCCTGGTATATTGAGTCAGAAATCATGGGCATAGCCACTTCTAAATTTCCATGCTTGGAGTTCAACTGCTTTCCCTGAACCGCTAGGTCTGGGACAGCCTGGAACTGTGGTCTGCCAGATTTTCTTTTTCATTACAAATTTAGGGAGAAGTGAGGAGGTGTTGCTCCAAATTGAAGTGAAACTAATTATCAGCTTTGCAAAAACATTGTAAAATATGTTGACCCTTTCTTCATACCAGTTAGTTAAAAAAAATAATATAAACCTTACATGCATGTTAAAGCCCACCACTTCGGCTAATCCCATGATGAAAAAACAGTGCAAATCACCTCCAAATGATTATCACTAGATTTAGTATGAAAGCACTTTTTGTCGTACAGCTATTTTTGTCTAGGAGGGGGGATATTCTATACTAGTATAAGACGTTTTTATACTCAACATGAAAAGTTCATGGGAAGCAGTTTCCCATAGTAGGAGTTATACTGGCATAACTGTTTAAAATCCTTTTTTCAGAAAGCTTTTCAAGCTCCCTTTGACAAGCTCCGTCGTGTTCTTCCAACCAGATATTGCTATTTGTTAAGACTTGTTTCATTTCCATAAAAAACTGGCTCCTAAAAGTTGGATGGTACAATGCTGACTTGGTCTATTTGCCATAGCATACAAATGCATGCACAGTCTATACAGGGAAAACTGTCAAAGGCAGAGGACACTGCAACAGTAGCATGTTTAGTGATCAAAATAGGAATAGTGTGATAAAAGGTGCTTGTTCTACCTACAGCTGTATAAACTTTGTCCACCTTCCAGCTTGGTTTCCCCACTCTCACTATAGCAATGCCATGCAGTAGTGTCATTACAAAGTACTGCCAGGGATTCAGGATAGTGGTGTATCCAAGCACCCTGTTCTAGTGCTGGCATGAGTCAACAAAAGGTTTAAACTGGTCATTTTTAAGCTTAAAAAAAAGAAATCTGTTGATGAAGTATATGTTCAAGAGTTGCACTTCTCTTAAATTTCATGGGAATGATCCCAAACAAGTTTGTTAGCTGAGTGGTTGTTAATTGGATTGCTGTTTCTGGCATTACCCAAGAACATCTATTTCATAAACTGTTAATTTGCATGTTACTTTTTTGTTTCCTCTAAGCAAGTGTTATGATCTTTGTGGTTTATATCTCTTACCGCTGGAGAGAAGGCCAACACCAGAGGTCATGGTTAAAAGTCAAAATAATCACCAGGTCATGAGGACTCTCAGTCTCTGATGAAGTTAAGCAACAATGGAGCTCCTGGATGCCTTATGCACCTTTGCTCAGCATCCGTCCAAACAACCTCTCCAGTCTTCTTGGTTTATGTGGATTATAGTAGGCTGTAAAAGTGTTAAATAGAATTTTTAATAATAAATAAACATGACAGTTGCACACATAACATATAGAATTTGTTGCCACTTGTTTCTTACTGAAGATAAGTGTTGGCTGTCTTCTGTCATTGCTAAGGAGCATATTTCCTTTTGGTCATGGTTTTACTTCTAGTGTCCCTGTAAAGCCTTTTCATCTGAGAGTGAAATAATCTTCAATTCAGCAAATCTATGTTTGCTGTATTTGCAGAGCTATGCTACCTCCACGCTCTGGTACAGCAAAGCTTTCCTCCGCCTGTTCTTGTCTGATATTGTCTATGGTGGGTTCCTTAGAGGCAGCTTCACTCTCAGAGTTCAAGCTTAAAACACTGAAACTTGCTGAAGTGGTTAAAAAAATGAAAGAGCTCAATTTTTTGAGAGCTTACCTAGCTTATTGAGGTGGTTCACACACACCTGCCACCAGGTTCCTGTCCATCTCTTTGCCTAAAGCAACAGCCCCTAAATCAGGGACAGCAAAATAATTTTGTGGCTCTGCACAGACCAGAAGTCACAGTCTGCAGCAGCAGGACAAATCCATTTTCTTCAATAGTTCAATCAGATACACTAGAAGATGAGGTGAGACACATAAGATACAGGAGCAAAGTTCCTCTGCTGCTTTCCAAAAGATGCAACAACCTTTGACAGCAGGGGAGGCCTGGGGCTGGAAAGGCCCTCGTGACAACAAGATTGAGTCAGAAATTGAGTCACAGCATCCTCAGAGCTGTTTGTTATCACTTTAATCTGCCTACACTGATAAAAAATCCTCCACCTTGCAAAGATAAAACCCCCCACCCTTGTTACAGAGTTCCAAGAGTATGATAATGCTGAGGACAATACAAGCAAGTGGATTTTCACTGTCTTACTTTTTAACACAATGTGTTTGTATTAAATAACCTCCCTATCATATCAATCCACTGGCTATATAGACAGAAAAGGAAGTTACCCATGTTGTTAGGGACCATTTTTTCCCAGTCACACACATGCATATTACAAATGAACAGGAGTACAGTTGAAGGTTCAAGAGGATAACTAGATTATCTTGCTTCTGATTGGAATCGCAGAGAACTCACTTACACCTCACACCCCAACCCAAAAATTCAATGAATGAGTTTGCACACTTTTCCTCATTTTCGCCAATAAAATTAAAAGCAGAGTGTACCTCTCAGATCAGGAATTACTTAGACTGTAATTCATTTGACTCGAGAGCTGTCTTCCCATCATGTGCTTGTCTATGTTCAGCATACTAAAATCCTGATCATCAGATGGTGACCCCAAGGGCTGACTAGAACACAAATAAATAGTATTAATGAAAGTTGAAAATAGATGGATGATTCAACTAAGGTCCGAAATAGAACTGAAAAATGGCAACAGCAATCTTCAATTTCTATTTAACAGTTCTGTTTCCAAATTTTCAGAGGACAATTTGAGGTAGTGCATATGGACTGAAAATTGCAGAAGTTTTCTTTTAAGGATGACTGTTAAAGACAAAGAGATCATGAAAAATAGACTACTCGCTTTGGAGAGGTTGACTTGAATGCAATTACTGCACATATGCTTGAAGCAGTAAACAGAAATCAAGCAATAGCAACTGAAACCTGTATATTCAGATAGAAAGAATGAGAGAAATGGTAACTGGTTAGATTATGCCATTGGTTAGTTCTTAAGAAAGTGATGCAGCCATATCCTGTGTGTGTAGTCAACCACTTATTCTGTGAACAAAGCAAGCAGGTGATGGGCTGACTTCTATCTGAAATCACCTGCAGTGCAATAAACTTAGTTCAGTTTTTGTTTGGGTGGCCAAAAAAACTTCCCATCTAAATACAACCCTGTATGTTTTTCTTTTCCACTAAGGTGTTATTGTTTTATTGGAAGAATAATTACTTTACAACTTATGTTATAATTAATACAATTATTTCTATTTGTTTTAGAATAAGAAAATTATTCTAGTAAATCCACACTTCATACACTGAAAATTCAGTTTATTCCCATGAACTAATAGCTGTGATATGCTAGCAATAAGTGGTAGATTTGCTGATCTTCACAATTAAGTCTTGAACTTTTTGGTTTTATGTGATATGTGACAATTTAGAATTTGTTTATTTCTTTTTTTTTTCTGTAGGTGATAAATAAGAAGACAACAGAGAACCAGGTTCATTACCTTTCTCACAGCTTGAAGGTTTATGACAACTGCAACTGAAATGGAATGTTGTAAGGAATGTCTCACACTCTTCTGAAAACAGCCTTTTTGGGTTGGGTTAGTGTATTCCTGATGTCATGTCCTGGGTAATGCTCTGTGGTGCTGTCAGGAAGAGCTACAGGGAGAGAAATGCCCATCCTGACTCTCCTACCAAAACACCTATTCCTGCCTTCTTTGAGAAGATTCATGCTTCCTGACAGGTCAAGACATGCCACTTCTTTCAGGGATGTGCTCTCCAGTCTCTAAAGTCCTATAAAGGTGGTCTTCAGGGAATGTTCTCCCTCCTTTGTGGGTATTGAGGTGCAAAGAAGTTACTTGCTATTTCTTCAGTAGCTGTTTGGGGTTGGCTTTAAGAACCCTTCATGATACCCAGAAGGAGGCCACATAGCAGAATCTGTCCCAAAAGAGAACTTCTCAAATTCTTATTTTATTAAAAATTCCTACCTTGAGTTCCTCTGTATTTTTTCATACTGGAGTGCTCTCAAATTTCTATTGACCTATTTTCAGTTTATGAATTACTTGCAAATCCCTTTGAAATTAATTATTTACCTTCAAGAACCTTAGCTTTGTCCATTACCTGATATCTCCCTTCAACTGGTATATTTTCACAAAAAAATTGCTTCATTTGCAATGACAGAAGCAGAGTTCTACAGAATTCACTGCATTGCCATGGGAACGAAAGAGTTCCTTCCAAATCATCATGGCCAAACTAACTCAGATGAAATAGGAACAAGCCCTAACCTTTGCCCATTTTTCAAACATACGTCAAAACAGATTTGTTCCGAATGTTCAAAAAATTGAGAAGGTCCCTGGGATACATAGGTGGATTTCTAAAGTTATTTATATTATTAGAAAAGCAAAGAGGCACCTGCTGATTTATCTGTACCCTTTCACACTTAAACGCTTAAAAAGTATTTGGCTTCCAGGCTGCAAAGAGTAATTAACAGCTTATCGAAAAAGCTGGGAAGGAAGGATATTCTTTTTAAAATTTAATTTCATTTCATACTTCTTTCCTTTTAGGATTTTCCAATGCATTTTTATGTTTATAATAAAAATCTTAATTTTGATCACTTTCACAAAAATGTCTTTTTCCTTATTATCAGTAGATCCAATAGAATCTGTCATCTATAGAACTTTTTTGTACCTATTCTTACCTCTTAGATTTTTGGCAAAAGATAGAAAAATGTTAAGAAGTTACTATGGAAGACAGTATAAAGGAAAAAAAAGGGAGGAAATCAATAAGAAGTAATTTATTTTATATCTTTTATGACTAAAAGATAAAACACTGAAATAAAAATGCTCAGATTTTTAAAAATCAAAATCAGAATTAGAAGATCTTTTTTTTTTTCCTTATTTTTTCTGACATTGCCTTTAAAGTAGCAATGTTAATCTGTGGTGTTTTGCAATGAAAAATGTTATTTTATGACCAAACATATTTTTCACTAGGAAGATTTTGGTATGCCTTCCTTCCGGTTGATTCTTTTCCTAATTTTATTGAGTTTTGAGGTTCCTCCAGCAGACTTGAAATGATTCATTCTCCATCACTCAAAGTGAGTCTATAACCAAACCTACAGTAAATTATAATATAAATTTCTGTATTCACTAATGTGGTGTTTGAAAGTGTTCACTTCAACACTTCTAATAGAAAATCTGAAGATATTTTTCCTGTGCGACTAGTTTTGGGGACTTGAAGGAATCTGGTTCCACAATTAGAGCATGGGCCTTGGATGAAGGACGGCTAGGTTCTGCCTCCATGCAGTTGCTGACTAGTCATGGTAGAAATTCAGTCTAGTTGAGATTTAAGATTGTTTGAATCTTTGTGTTGGAACTGTAATGAATTTTGCCTTTAAGCAAAACTTTAGGAAACTAACAATGTTTCTATCCTCCATTTTAGCAGTGCACCTACAATGAAATAAAAAAGCAAAATTCATTAGAATTAACACACACTTGCAAAGGATTGGAAGGTCATATAATTAAAAAAAGCTTTAGAATCAGATATATACCTTTAATAAAGGTAGTTTTAACAAATTCTTTAATAACTTCTCAGGAAAATCCTTAGAAGTTATTAAAGAACACTGCTGTATATACAGTTATTTTGTTTCCTATGATAGATCTATCAACCAACTTAGAAGACAGTAGGAAATATTAAGCATAGGCGTGGTTTGTAAAAATGCTGGTGGTACTCACAATTTGCACATCAGTCTAATGCTTAAAGACTAGACAAAGGTCAGAGGCTCGGGTTCAGTGATTTACTCAGATGACAGATCTTCAGCCCTCTATTGAAGGAATACACAACTAAGGGAGTGGGGGAATAGGTGAGAAGTAAGTTCAATATCCTTGGTTGGGGATACCCTGAGTTTGATCCCTAAATCCCAGGAACGTTTTTCAGTTTGGCCAATGTATTTTATTATAAAATGCATGCAGCATGGAGTGGAAGCCAGGGATTCTCACTTACAGTGTAAGGCACAAGGGAAACTATACCCAAGCTGGGCTCTATTGCTTGCCCCTGTAACTGCATTTTGTGAGAAGTCCAATCCTACATGGGTTTGTTAGGCATGTGCAGAGAATTCAATCCCTGCTTGGCATTTAACATGGCAGTGTCTGGCTTCTGAGAACCAGGGAACCAGGGTCATGTACAAGGTGCAAATTCACTTAGTCCAGGACATATCTGGAAATGCTCAGAGGGAAAATGGTTGGTGCAGAAGGAATTTTGCGAGACAGAGAGGTCCAGTGAATTTAGGTGACAGTTGAGGTCTTTCCTTCTTCCTTCCTTCCTTTCCTTCCTTCCCTTCTTCTCTTCTTCCCTCCTTCCCTCCACCCCTCCTTCCTCCCTTCCATCATCCCTTGATCATCTTGGTGGCCCCTTGTTGGACTCTCTCCAGCATGTCCATGCCTCTCTCCCAGCACCGGACACAGCACTCCAGGTGTGGCCTCACCGGTGCTGAGTAGAGGGGAAGGATCACCTCCCTTGATCTGCTGGCAATACTCTGCCTAATGCAGCCCAAGATACCATTAGCCTTCTTTGTGGTGAGGACACATTGCTGGTTTACGTTCAGCTTGGTGTCCACCAGGACCCCCAGGTTCTGGTACTTCTGCTTCTATTGACAGTCAGCCTTTTGGTTTGGAATTGCCAGATTCTGGAGCCTCACTTTGTTTCTGTGTTGTTTTTTCTATGATATTTTGTACATTGCTGTGTTCTGATTTTCCAGACTTCTCTCAACCTTGTTTCTCATTTGCGTAAGAAGCATGGTTAATCAAGCAAGCAACAGCTAGGTGCACAACAGGTCAGTTAAGAACATGGACCTGAACAAATCCAACACATACAAGACAGTGGGAGCATCACCTTACAGTATTTGCTGCAACAGTGGTATCCAAGTTATTAATAACAATATCTACAAAAAGGAATGAACACAGCTTTCCTAAAACAAAACCGTGTGGTAAATATGCCAGAGTAACTGCAACTAACTCTCATCCATCTACTACCATTAGGCCTCAAAATATTTTGAATACATCTATGTCATGAATGCCTTTAGGGACAATGGATGACTAACAACAGGATCATTTATCTCTTTTCTGCTTCCCAGTCTCTGTACAGGCACTCAGCAGTTCAAATGTACGAGAAAACATCACTCATCTCCTATTTTGTTTAACTAAACCAGCCGCTTCTGAGGAAGTGCTTCTGGGCTGGGACCT
The DNA here is from genome assembly GCF_000737465.1 of Haliaeetus leucocephalus. Taxonomy (NCBI): domain Eukaryota; kingdom Metazoa; phylum Chordata; class Aves; order Accipitriformes; family Accipitridae; genus Haliaeetus; species Haliaeetus leucocephalus. Next base: position 17,861,100 of record NW_010972436.1, on the reverse strand, counting down.
GGATTGAATCAAATTTCCATGAAGGAAATGGCTAGCCAAAATTTTAGTTATCAGTATTTTTCTCAGAAAAGAATGCTTGCCATTACTGTGTTCTCAGAGAACTGAAGACCTAAATACTTCTCTCTTTTGGCAGAATAAGAAATGGTAGCCCATGGACTATAAAAGGGAACCTTGAAGACCTACTTCCAGAAAACATTAATCATTTATCCACAGCTGTAATATCGTAAGGATGGTCTACTAGGGTGCAGTTAGAGATAACTTTTAATTTGGGGCTAATCAAGGGCATGGCCAGGTGGAGAAGAAAGAAGGTGAGCAGTAGAACTGACTGTAACTGAGTTCCCATTGCACAGCTAATTTCTTCACTTTGATATTACTTTTCCTCTTACATCACAAAAAGTAACTACATTGGAAGTTTCTTATGAAACCAAATATTCTTAGATAATTCAGCCTGGGTCCATGTAAGAGGATTATTTTAATAAAATAGAAGTGGTTTGGTTTTGGCTTTTATTATAGTTTGTTCTTTTCTAATTTAGAAAAGAAAGAAAAACTAAAAGAAGTTCTAAATGAAATCATTCAAATTCAGTGACTCAGCTCTTGTTATTTTAAATGGTTTATATTTTTCTGTGTGATTTTTTCTAGAATAATGACATTCCTTTGGATTGTTTAGATTCCACTGAACCAGTAATTTAAAATTACCTCTTCAGAAAGTTATTGACGACATTCTCAAATAATGAGCATTTTTTCACCTCTGATCTCTGATAGCTTTCAGCAATTAGCCACCTTAAGACATCACAAAAAGAAACATAAGTTTATGAAAAGCCTCTTCATTAATATTTTGAGATGAATATGTCAAGTTCTTTCTAGGTAGAACCTACTATTCTAGTACATTCAAAGGAGAAAACATAAACACATAATGAGAGCAGCTAATTTACAATCTATTTCTGATGCCAAATGATTGGAAAAAAAGTATCTTTTTGCATAAAAAGGTATTCTATTTCTGCCCTCTTCCCATTTTACTGCCTTTCTGTAACAAGCTACTGACTTCTTTTTTCTATACTGCAGTGAGGAGGAAAGCCTATCAGCTCATCAACAGATTTCCTCTTGTTTTTTTGATAGTATAGTCATACTAGTTCTTCCTTTCCTCTAAAATTTCCCTCAGTCTTTTCCAGTTCAAAAGACCCAGGTGAGCAGACCAAAACAAACAATTACTTCTTTGTCCCTTGTTTAAAATAAGCCCTGACAGACCCAGCTGCTCCCTCTAAAGCTGTTTCAGCTGCAGGAGAGCTGATAAAAATATAGAAAATTGTTTAAAGAGATTGTTCCCCTTCTTTTGTATTAGTAACATCTGAAATTAGAAATGTTGTAACTTAGTATTTAAAGAACGAGAAAAGCGAGTAGCTTTGTGACACAGTAATTTTTCTTGCTTGACGTTGCTAGGCTCACTACCATCCTTCTGTGCTTTTGCTGAAAAGTTGGTTTTTTTAATGCTGCGCAATAGATTGTACTGACTACTTCTAATTTGTAGAAGGATATTCCACAGACCTTGTCAATTGTCTATATTGCAAAAACCTTAGCTCAGCTGTTGGCTAGAACAAGACTTATTTTGGCTTAAATAATCAAACTAAACAGGTATCATAATTGAAATCACTTCTTTCATATGAGATATGCTTAAAGGAAAAGGTATATTGAGTGCTTCTGTTTTGACATGAAGCTCAAAGAACAAATATAGTCCTTCTCCAAACCTATAGTAAAAAAAAATAATCTTTCAAATTTAATGCCCTGGAAACAATGAAAGATAAAAGCATGTATTTTCATTGGTCTTCAAAATAATTTTTGGACACACAATCACATACTGACATTGAATATTAGGATGAAATCTCCCTAGTCTGTATCAGACTGTCTCTTCTCTTCCAACTCATTCCTTCTCATGATTTGTACATTGATTTGCCTTTGACAGTCTCTTCAATTCTGTTATGGTTGTGATCTTCCAGCAGTATTTTCTTTCTGCCTACCCCTTTTCTGATTTTGATGCCTGTGTTTCAGTTTCCTTTCCTATGTGTTGACTTCAGCACCAATGCTGATGACCTGTACAGACTAAAAATCTTGTATTTCCTTTTCGGAATTCCTTTGACTGGATTTACTGATTCATTTTCACCATTCACTGAAACAACTGTTCACTTGATCTGTTTTTTACTGTACACTGTAATGCACTCGGATACCTCTGTTATAAATAATTGCTGAAACAGCACTACGTGTACCTGAAAAGCAGAAAACTGCCTTACTGTGGCTGTGCAAATGGAGTGCTGGATTGCTTAAAATGGGACTGCTAAACAGCTGGACAACAGCCTAATAAGCAGGATGTCTGCAATACACCACGAAGCTAATGAAAGTCTGCAGCTGGGGTGGCGTCACTTTATGATGTAAATGTGCATGCTAAGAAATGCCTTACAGGTGAACTGGTATATAGCAACGGTTTGATTCAAACTTTTTTGGCCTATGGTTAATTGAATGCACAGTAGACCGGTGATAACTAAAAGGCAGATAATAACTTATAAGAGAATTGAGTTCAGATTGAAAGTTGGTATCTTTGGGATCTCTGGAAATGAGCTGCTGAGCAGATTTGCAACTGAGAGTTCACTGAAGACTTTTTTTGCTTGATCCTTGCTGAAGACGTGAATAAAGGAACATTAGATTGCAAATCCAATCTTGAGATAAGCCAGTGTTTAAAAAGGACTTGAGATATTTGGGATTCTTGGTTGATGGGAGAAGCAGGCTCTGGAGTGGTCTGCCTGGTTGGTAGACTGGCTAGTCCTGAAAAAGCTAAGAGTAGTCTTTGAAATGTCACACTTCACAGTGGGAGAGACCAACAGTAGCTGGCCTTGAAGTAACCAGCAATACTTGGTTCCTTATCTGATTATTATGCCTTCTTTTACTGCATCACTCTTTAGCTCCTCATTTAAGTATAACTGTATTAAAACTGAAACGCTGCGTCTAGGCTCTACAAATCCTGGAGAGTGCTGGCCCCCTTCAGAGGATAAATCACTGCAGTCTTTGGACACACGCACCTACAGGGAGTCATTGTCTCAAGGCCAGGTGACTTAGACTTGGTAACTAATTTTAAGATACCTAAATTAGGTGAGATAAATTTCATGTTCCATATTTATTTGGTTTACAGTGTATCACAGCTGAAGGTGTCTCATGCACAATTTTTACTGTCTGCCACTGAAGGCATTTAGACTAGCTGCCTTGAATTTCTCTCAGGAATTACTCTTCTGCTTCATTTTGTGTAATGAAAACCTGTTTTTAAAGTTTTGTTCCTCCAACCTCACATTCTTGAAAAATCATTGATGCTCAACAAAGTTGACTATGATCTTAGACTAAAATTATGTTCTCCTTTGTCTTCTGTGCCTATTTTTTGGGTTGTGGTTTCTTTCATCACACATTCAGAATGCCTTTGAGAGGATCCTTCTTCTCTTTCACATTTCTGTGCATGCTCCCTCAGGTTATTCTTCTTCAAAGTCACATTTTCTGTGACTTTAAAGGACAAAACTGGGACTTCTAATGACTATACATGGTCATAAAACACATACTCAAGGTCCAGAATTTCATTGCAGTTTTCCCCTTGGATTTTGTTACTAAATTGAGGAATATAAGATCTTAGAAAGCATTTGCTTGCACAGTTTATTTGGAATGGGTTTAATACAGCTGTTTGTGGTGGATGTGTATAGACTAACATTAAATCTATGTTGATGGAAATGTCTTTTTGAAACAAGGAAATCTTCATGAGAAATTTTCTGTTCATATTCAAGCTTTCACATAAATAACAAAAAAATCTAAGAATCAGATTTAGGTTAGATGTGAGGATTAATTAAGGAAAAATTGGAAAGAATTTGAATTCTCATATGAAAGGCCCATTAATATACTGGTGAAACACTTTTGTGCACATTTTATCTAGAAGTGAAATGATCTATAAATATATTTTTGAACCTACTGAAAAGTATTTACACATTTTTATAAAATGTATCTGTCCCTTAACACTGGGCACTTTGGAAAAGATATTATAATTCACATTTTTCTATTAAAGAATAACTATCACATGAGGAGATGAGGACAGCTATTTTAGGTCAGAAAAAATGTCAGTATCCTTTCGCCAGCAGTAGTTGGTTCTGTGTGTGCCAACATTGACTGTGTGCTTGGAAAGAACATGCAAAACTGGGTAAGTATTAAGTGGTCTTTCACAGTTCTGGAACAACCTGCCCAGAAGTTGTATCTGTGTCAACCCAAGCCAAAAGGACGGTCTATCCTCTATAAACGTCTCCAGTTTCTTTGAATGTTCTTAGAAGACTATTTTTTAAAATAACTGTTTGAATCTTTTCCAGGTAGATTATAGGAGACTTTTGATAGCAAAGTTATGTTTCCTGACTGTTCAGTGGACATGTAGGGATAAAACATGATGATGGTGAAATCTTTCATGACTAAAATTCTATTTGGCTTTAATTAAATAACAGTAAACATACAATTACCATTAATTATGACTAGGAGGAATCTTCACTGCATACCACAGTAGTCAATTTTGTATCCATCTCTCTCCTCCTTGATCTTCTCACGCTTATAACATAAGCATGAGGACTTTACCTCAGGGCTATACTTCGGTATTTGTATAGTGACTTGTCCATATTAGGATATAATTCTCATTATTGTTCCTAGATCCTACCCCAAAAAGAAATATAAATATGCCAACTGCACTCAGAAAACTGAGAAGCTGATTTTCACTGATTCCCCCCCCACACACTCTCTTTATCCTTTTATTTGAGTACTTTCTTTCTCTTGCTAATAGAAGCCAGCATTTATTTTAAAGAATGCTAGCAGATGTGCAGATTATACTTCAAAAATTCCTGTTCCTGTCAGTTGACAGAATTTTGTTATCATTTCAGATATTGGCATACTTATTTATGAAGACAGCTTTCCTATCTGCGTCAGGACCAACAGAGAACTCTCTCTGTTTTATCCTTTCTGCATAAGATAGTATGACAGCCACAATGCTCTGAAACATCCACAGTTTCAGTTTACTGATGTCTCACTACATTAGCAAGACCAAATAATAAAATTTAGTAACATGTGAACAGCACTGAATCTCATGTGTTTACAGAAATTATTTAAAAAAATCAGTCAGACAGTGTTCAGGCAATGTGTTTTTTAAACATCTCCTTGCTTTTCAGATCACTTCTGATCCCTTCCTTGGCTACAGGAAGAATGAGAGTTATTTTTATGTTTTTTTCTGTTTTTTTTGGGAGCGTTTTGGGGGGTTTCTTCCCCCCCCCGTTCCAAAATGTGGCATAATCTCTTTCCCCTTCTCATTTTAAGCGAGAAGTGTCTTGACATTAAATGCCAAGCTAACAGGAGCATTGATTTACTCATTTTAATAAACCATCTCTAGTTCCCAACAATGCAGATATTGTCCATTAGTAAGTGAATGGAGAAAATGTAGGGAATTACTGTGCATTTTGACAGTCTGTGAATGCAGAGTGGCTAGATGTTCTCCCTCACTGCAGAAATTATATTAGTGGGTGCGATTATTATGCAATATATTTAAAGGAAACTTTTTGCACTTCTTTTTAATTTTTTTTTTATAATAAACTTTATTCAGTGATAAAATTAACACTGACCAATAGTTAAAGCTTCACTAGGACTGACAAAAAGTGTTATTCCTCCCAACTTCATATAACTTAATATGTCACACACCAACTTCTGTCTTGTAACAGTGACTTTTTGTGACAAAAATGACTTTCCCTTCATTTAGAAAATAGATCTGCTTTGTGGTACAACATATCTCCACTAAGATACAATTACTTTGATGAGATATTTTCATTTTTTCAAGTTTTAAACACACTGCCTGCCTCTTTCCTTGTTCCTTGGCATGGCACTAGATAAAAGGCATTGATGAAAAATCTAAAGAATACTTGAAGAATATGCTACCTAATGTTCGTATAGGTGACCTGAAAAAAACCCAAATCTGTAAAACAGACACTATTGTTACCACAAAGGTAGTGAAATGAAATACTAGACACTTTATCGTGGGATTTCTATTAAAGACTTGGCTATTTTTTCTTAAATTTGGCTGTTAGGCAGCTATGGATGGTGAAGGATATATAAGACATAAAGAGATATAACAATAAGGGAGATTTGAAATCATACTTGGTTGTCAAAAATGTATGAGGTTATTGAAAACACTGATGTTTAACAACTATACTGAGATTAGAGGACCTGTTATCTAGAAAAATCAAGAACGAAGAGATACAAATCACAGAGAAGTGATCTATGAAAGAAAATATTAATTTAGTATGAACTATGCACCATTTGATTTAATACAAAAAGAACTATTTACACACTTGTGAAAGAGTGGGGAGGAGAAAACTTTGTTTGATAGGACATATATCAACATATTCCACTAAAGTTATCAGTCATACTTATAATAGGCTCTAGTACAAATTTCTTAGAAAATATAAACCAAGGTGAATGTATTTGTCTCTCTCCATTAATTAGAGATCAAGCTACACAACAAGGTTTGTCCTAGACAGCTACTGGATATCTGCCTACTGAATATCTAAAATGAGAGAAGATAGCTCTTAGCCTTTGCTATACACAGCAGAAACTATAATGCTTTTAATTGATGGGGTTTTCAACTAAAAAAAAAAAAATTGTAATAGAGTTTCATATAAATTTGTGTATGAATTTGCACACAAATAGCACAGTAGAGGCTTAAGAGAACCACGGTGTACATAACAAGAACAGTATAGGTTATTAGTTGTCAGGGTAATGCTAACAAAACAAAAGTATTTAGTTATGATTTGAAAAACAGAAAAAATGGCAACTACCTTGTACAGATAACATATACATTAAAAAATTCTGTCCTATATTGCATAGTTAGATCTCATACTGCAAAATTGTTTCTGAAGTACAGTAATAGTCTTAGGACCACAGGTGGAAAAAGTGTCTGAGAAGGTTGGGAGTATCCAGGTTGACAAGTAGATAAATACATGTATGTAAATATATTTTATTACTTCTTACAAAGTTTTTGAGTATTACATCCAAAACTGATATAAAAAATTAGTCTTTCCCAGTTCTCTCAAATCTCTAATGTGAATTTTGGCTTTTTTTTCCTCTGATCCAATTAATCTTCCCCAGAATTATTTAAAACATAGTTCATTTAATATTTGTTTCTGCAATATGTTAACTATGTAAATGCTTCTATGTTCATGGTGTTGTCTGGACCTGTGAGTAAGGATAAATGGAGCTGTTGCAGACATTGTGTAAGCAGTTAGAAAACTGCTTTTATGCTACAGAATAGGAAGCAATGGGATGGTAGAAAAAAGAAGTTAAGAAAGACAAATTTAACACGAAGGAAAGATGAGAACTGAAAAGGAGGTGAACTTGGGAGAGGTCTTTGAGGGCTTTGTGGAGTTTTCCTTACATCACTGGAAGAGTACCGTGATGACACCACTCTATGCAGAGCACAGTTGCAGGTGACTCCCCTTGCCAAGGAATTATGAGACTTGGTGCAACCCGCAGGGGAGTGCGCAGGGGATCAACATGGAGCATGGGCTTCAGTAAGCAGGTTGCCCGGCTGGTTTACAGTGTCAGGATAAGACAAAGCTGCAAGAGCAGAAACAAGAGACTAGCTTGAATTTCCACAAATTTATTACCTTGGGTGTCATACATTGGTCAGGAAAGCTGGTTCTTCTCATCTCTAAATATTTAAATGTAATTTAAACATTATATGTTACCTTAATGGTTGCTGTTGACAGTGAAAGGATGTTCTAAACCTCTGCGTAACTAGAGCTGTGTGAGAAAGTTTGAACTCCTCTGTTGAACTATCTGCCTGGACTTAGCTGTAGATATTAAAATTGCATAAGTCTGCTCATGTTTTTGTAGATAAGGGAATAATTCTATCAGTCACTGTTGCTGTAATAAAAGCCAAATCATATAAAAGCCAGCAACATAGCTCATTCCCTCATTCTGAATCTCCTGCATAACAAATTAATGGCAGTGTGCATGAATAATGAGAAACGCTTCAGACCTGAAGATTCATTTGTTTGGATAAATGGTGTCGACTGCACTGAAGTAGATTGCAACATTGGAATTATATTTGAGTAACTGGACTACTACTGCTATTGCTATTACAGTTACTACTGTTACTACAGCAGATGAGCTGAGGTCAATGACAGGCCAGCAAAGGACAAGTCCTACTATGTAAAATTTAAAATTTATATAGATATGATAGTGAAGGTTTTTAGCTGGAAAAAAAATTCAGGAAATTGAATTGCCCAATATCAGGAGGAAGGCAGCTGAGTTAGCAATGAAATCACCCTTCTTTACTATGAATCTGTTAAACCACAAAACTTCTCCAGAAAATTAGACTTTTATCTGTTTTGTCATGCTCTTTTGAGTATAAAGTACTGAAAAGAGAACATTTATGTAAACTGCTTTGCTTCTAAACCTTGATAGTAACCAGCTCATTATAGTGATTAATTTGAATTTATAACTAGTGGATATTGATACTTGTTTCCTTTAGTGATACATTTCATGTTCAACTTCACCCACATCTGGTATAAGAAAAGCATGACGCTACTTTTGCAAGGTTATAAAAAAAGAGGAATTCTTCCAGTATGATTAAACTCCCCCTATATATATATATGAGATAGAATTCAATACAAGACTGTATTTTTTTACAGCTATTCTCTGATTTCTACAGTATGTTACCTGAATGTACATTTGTCTATGTAAATATGCTTTAGTGTCTAAGAAGCATATGATTCAGCATACTTTAAAATGAAAAATATTTGCTCTGATTTTTTCAGTCTCCTGTTCACAAACATAGAGCATTGCATGCCGTTGTAGGAAAATATGGCCCTGAATTTTTATCTAATTTATACATATATAAATAGCTAATAACTCCTGTGTAGTCAGCTGAGTTACACTTGTATAAAAATGTCTAAATGACAGGAGGCTGCATATTTAGAGCTGTATGAATATTTGTTGGAGGTCTAAATTTAAAGAGGATGAAAAAAAAATCTTTGTACATGGGCATGGATGGTTTTTACCTTTATTATTAAGGACATCAACTAAAGGATGAAGGAAAGGGAGTAAGAATCTGTTCTTTAGATCAAACTTCCTTATGCTTGAAATACAATTTGTGAAAACTGTTCCTCCCTATGTTTCCATGAAGTATGAATGTCCAATTTACTAGGAGTTCAGCAGGGCAGATGAATGCAAGAGTGCAGTTCTCAATAATTTCTAAATACTGACATTAACCACGATATCATCATCTTTCACATTTTGTTCCTGTCTCCTCTTCTGCCTAGAAGTGGAAGAATTTCTTGATGAAGTACTTGTTCACTACCCTGTGTGGGGTGCTCAGCTCCACAGAAGTTGGTTTCTTTTCCTGGAAGTGAAGAGTTCTTGGCTGTCTTGGTCACAATGTGATGACAAGTGCACTGAAGAGAGTTCTGAAAAGACAAAGCAACATTTTGCCTTCCACATATCATAAGAACATTTTGCAAAGCCCTGTGGGAGATGTCCTGTGCTTAATTTTGTAGAAATTTATATCCTACATTATTAGAACTGAGAGGCATGTCAATGGAAGGCTGAAAGGCAATTTGGTTATCAAACCTGGACTTCATGGCAATACAATTATATATTTTTTTCAAGCATCTTTTTTTTTTTCTTTTTCCCCCAACTCTCCCTCTCTAAGCAGTGTTTTAGTCTGAGGTATTGGAGGAGTTCATCCCAAATTAACACAGGGAAGTGTTTTTTTAGGATGATACATAGAGGAAATGCAGGAAGCGCCTAGACCTTTCTCCTGGGGCAGGGACATGCTGCAGCAGAGCTGGCCAGGCGCAGGACCCCTTGCAGCAGGTGGCTGAGCTGCAGGAGGCGGTCAGAAGGCTGCGTAGCATCGGGGAGGCTGAGAAGGAGTTAGATAGCTGGTTCCAAGCGTAGTCTGCAGTGGACCCACGGCCCATGGCCACGCAGAAGGGACGGGGCCAATAATGCAGCAGAATGGAAGCTTGCAACGGCAAGGACCTGTGGGAGAAGGAGACTTCCCCCAAAGGCTGAGGTGCCCTTGCAGAACGGCTTCACCACTCTGCAGACTGAAGAGGAAAGACCCGCCACATCAGGAGAGACGCTGGAGCTGAGTGAGGCAGCCTGATCTGCTCCTTGTATAACAACCAGCGCAACTAAGAAAAGGCGACGGGTGACAGTAGTAGGCGACTCTCTTCTGAGAGGCGCGGAGGCACCGGTCTGCCGACCTGACGCACTCTCTCGAGAGGTGTCCTGCTGACCGGGGGCTCATATCAGGGATGTCACCGAGAGACTACCCAGCCTCGTACAGTCCACCGACTATTCTCCACTGCTGTTATTTCATGTGAGCACCAGTGATACAGCCAGGAGCAGTCTGAGGAGTATCAAGAAGGATTACAGAGCCCTGGGAGCAGCGGTAGCTTTTTTTCAGTCCTCCTGGTCAAAGGGAAGGGGTTTGAAAGGGCCAGTCGAATCTGACGAATCAACAAATGGTTATGGGACTGGTGCCACAGCCGGGGGTTCAGCTAGTTAGACCATGGGACTTGCTTTGAGAAACCTGGTCTACTGGGGGCTGATGGGGTCCATCTGTCAGAGAAGGGGAAGAGCTTCTTCGGTCATAGGCTTGCCAAGCTGGTAAAGAGGGCTTTAAACTAAAGTTGCCAGAGGAGGGGGACCTCAATCTATCCCACTCCTACCAGTTTGATGCCAGTGCCAGCAGCAGATGCCCAGAGCCTGGAGAGGAATCAGAGGTCAGCGGGAGAGCACCTGAAGAGCAGCACAAAGGAATTCCAGCCAGTAAGTCAGCTTCATCGGGGGTCCATCTTAATTGCCTCTATGCAAACGCACGTAGCATGGGGAATAAATAAGAGGAGCTAGAGACATGCGCACGCCTGCAGGACTATGATCCCATTGACATCGTGGAGATGCAGTGGGATGGCTCCTATGGATGGAGTGTTGCAACGGAAGGATACAGGCTCTTTAGGAAGGACAGGCAGGGGAGATGAGGAGGAGCTGTTGCCCTCTATGTCAATGACCAGCTGGAGTGCATGGAGCTCTGCTCAAGGGATGGATGAGAAGCTGACCAAGAGCCTATGGGTCAGGATTAAGGGAGGGCAGGGACAGGTGACATTATAGTGGGGGTCTGCTACAGGCCACCCGACCAGGAAGACTGAGCGGATGAGTCCCTCTAAAGACAGGAGAAGGAGCAGCCTCACTCGTGTTCACAAGCCCTGGTCATCATGGAGGACTTCAATTACCCTGATATCTGTTGGAGGGACAACACAGCAGGGCATAAACAGTCCAGGAGGTTCCTGGTGTGAGCTGATGACAAGTTCTGTCTCCAAGTGGTGGAGGAGCCAATGAGGAGAGGTGCTATGCTGGACCTTGTTCTCACCAGCAAGGAGGGCCTGGTGGGGAACGTGAAGCTCAAGGGCAGCCTGGACTGCAGTGACCATGAAATGGTGGAGTTCAAGATCCTTAGGGCAG
>NW_010972436.1:17783835-17849273 GCF_000737465.1 Haliaeetus leucocephalus | reverse complement strand
AGGAAGAAGTTCTTCACTGTGAGGGTGGTGAGGCACTGGAGCAGGTTGCCCAGTGAGGCTGTGGATGCCCCATCCCTGGCAGTGTTCAAGACCAGGTTGGATGGGGCTTTGAGCAACCTGGTCTAGTGGAAGGTGTCCCTGCCCATGGCAGGGGGCCTGGAACTAGATGATCTTTAAGGTCCTTTCCAACCCAAACCATTCTATGATTGATTCTATGATTCTATGATTCTATGAAATGCCAGAGCCCCTGTTCCCTCAGCAGGACTATTGTCTATTTACAGCTTCTGAGTCTTTATAGATTCTGCGTTTCCTTTGTCTTTCCATCTCTAAAGGGAAGATGTGCAAGTAGATGAATGTGGACAGATATGAGCTTTCCCGCTATGCTGCAACGTGGATAAATATAAGCCAAATATCTTCTAGAAATTCAGTGCAAAGTTCAGACCATAACATTCTGCTCTTTAGAAAGCCGTATTTATTAATAGTTTTTTAGACACTATCAGAGATAATTGACTTTTGAAACATACTCAGTATTCCAGGTGAATCTCCTTTATATTTTAGCTGATCATGAAGACAGGTGGGATGTGCTCCTCTTAATTCCTTCTTCTTCATTTTATTTTGCTATGAAATATACATTATTTACAGACCCTTTAGGCCATCTTTTATGATGACATTTAACAGAAAGGGTTCAAGTAAAGGAAGAATTACTCTAAATATTCACCTCCTCTTCAGGTCTTTAACTTTTGTATCCTGTCCAGGTTTTGGCTGGGATACAGTTAATTTTTTTTCAAGTAGCTAGCAGTGTTATATTTTAGATTCACTATGAGAATAATGTTGGTAACACACTGATGTTTTCAGTTGTTGCTAAGTAGTGTTTAGACTAAGTCAAGGCTTTTTCAGCTTCTCATGCCCAGTCAGCGAGAAAGCTGGAGGGGCACAAGAAGTTGGGAGGGGACACAGCCAGGACAGCTGACCCAAACTGGCCAAAGGGGTATTCCATACCATGTGACGTCATGTCCAGTATATAAACTGGGGGGAGTTGGCTGCGGGGTGCAGATCGCTGCTCAGGAGCTAACTGGGCATTGGTCTGCGAGGAGTGAGCAATCACATTGTGCATCACTTGTTTTATATATTCAAATTCTTTTATTGTCATTTTATTATTTTTATCATTATTATTGTCTTCCTTTCTGCCCTATTAAACTGTTCTTATCTCAATCCATGGATTTTACTTTTTTCCCGATTCTCTCCCCCATCCCACTGGGTTGGGGGGGGGAGTGAGCAAGCGGCTGTGTTGTGCTTAGCTGCTGGCTGGGGTTAAACACAACATATGCATTTTTTTAGCTTTTAGATCAGCATTTTCCATGCCCCACCCACCCCTCCCCCTTAGTAAATAAACTGGGAAAACTGACAGGCAGCAAGATTGAAACTGATAAACCAAAATACTTCTGAAAATAGTACACTGTCAGACTGTAGGATTTGTTTCCCTAGTTCAGGAGGAGATAAACAACTTAAACATGTACTATTAAAATTGTGTATTCAAATAATCCACTGGCCTGTATTCAAATAGATTAATTGCACTTGGACATGTCCAGACTCTCATTCTTGTGAATGTAGCAATGCAGTTGAAAAAAAGATGTTAAAGTGATTCACTGGGAGACGTATACTGAATCTAGCAGATTTGTCACAGTAATGTCTTCACTTAAATTTTGATTTGATCAGTTCTTCCTTCTAGAGTAATCAAGTATTTAAATTCTGTATTGTAAAAACTCTTGCTATATTGTTTTCTCCTTTAATTTCCAGCTGAAAGAAATATGCCAAATTCCTGAGAGGGGTTAGTCTTTCTGCAGAGGTAATAATTAGGAAGCCAACATCTATATCATTGTTCATGAATGTTGAAAATGTAATAGCTATTCCAGATTGGCAATTTGATTGTTATAACTGTAATGCATTATAGTAATTTAAATTATTAATATTATGGCCATCATGCCTTTTTGTTGCAGAAAATGAATTAATTTGGTCAGTTTCACTTCTTTTTTTTAATATCTGACAATATTGAATGTTTTAATCTAATACATTTCCCATCAAATCAAAATTCATTTTAAGACAGCTTGCAGTGACTTTCAAAGAACTGTGAAATACTATACAATCCTTTGCTCATGGGTCTATTTGATACAAAGAGTCTAGGTGTCAGGATATGGAGAAATAAGGTATTTTTCAGTGGTCTCTATATTAGTACTGGCTAGGACCTCTGGTAATAAACAAGAGGAACAAGAAATACTCATTTATGAAACTATCTGATTGGGTGGATATTAGTGAAATGTGGAAGGGTGGTTCACATTACTTGAATGTTAATATTGCTGGAAACGTCTTAGAAAAGAATGAGAATGTGGGCAGAAGAAACTCTGCAGTAAAGATATTCTCTACATCAAAGTAACGAAGTTTAAAAGGACAGGAAGCAGAAAACATATGGATTAGTATTCAGACTGATAAATCACAGAGAGGCATATTGATTAAAATTATCTTTAGAGAACAAATTAATATGTTAGAGGGAATAAACACCTTTTCAGCAAATTTTATATGACAACTGGGGAGAGAATTGCTTGATCATAGCAGAGTTTGATCCGGGAGAGGAGAATTTGATCCAGGACACCTTTAACCGTAGGTTTTATTTTGTATTTGTTAGCAACAATTTTAATTTCTGAGCAATGAAATCAATAACTTTCTTATAGATAAACTTTTGAAACAAGCTCAGAGTAATTCTATAATAGATCTATGAGGAGGACTTGATCCTTGCTCTAAAATCTGATGGCTGATATGGACAATCAAGATCTAGATTTTTGCTATAGCTATGCAGAATATTAGTTCTGGCCAGCAATACTCATACTTTCTTCTTTTGAATGGTCAGTTTTACAAACAGAAAAGAATAAGCAAAATCAGGAAAGAAAAAAGAAATTACATATACTCATGTGAATGCTAACTGGGCATTGCATGCAGAAGCAGCAGATGATGAACCTTTGTCCCAGAGCACAATTCAGCAATCAAAAAAGCTATCTTTGGTTAAAAATAATCAAGCTTAACAAACAAGGTAAAAGAAATAATTGAATTGTATTTAAAAGAAAAGCAGAGAATTTGTGAAGACAATGGGAATAAATCAGCAGGTTAGAATGCAGACCATGAGTGAGAATAGGAAAAGGTCAGCATGAAAGTCTTATGATGCAAATGGCTAAGGATATGATATGATGAAGAAGCAGAGGAAGGAGCAGTGGCATGCAGAGGGCTCATAATAACAAGATGCCATCAGCTGGCCTTAAGGCCTTTATCTTTAAATAGTCTGAGGACTTCCTATCCTTGCACCTTTCTCACTGGCTTCTTCACAAATACAGTGAGAAGGAATGTTTAAATATATCAGGACAGCATGAAATCTCTTATACAGGTGTGAATCCAGGAAAAAGATGTTAAATTATGTGTCACAATGGAAGAAAGTCTGAAATATTCACCAGCTACTTCTCTACAGTTTTTTGGAGGAAGCAAGGTAAGATACCAACTGGAAAAACTTAGAAATGCCCTGGTAAAATAAACTTTTATGTCTTATATTTAACAGACTTATCCATCTCATGCTTATATCTAAGAAATGATTCTGAAGAAATATTTTTTTCTTCTGCTGGTGGTTAAGTATAATATCAGGCCACAGCTATCACATTTAAAGATTATATTCTCAGGACCAGACAACTTGTGTCTGAATTTATTTGAAAAAGGTCAGTGGAGTTTTTACATTCTCAGCATTGTTTTGCAACAAATATTGGAAGATAGAATATTCCAGGAGACAAATAATTACTCATCAATAATTGAAAAATATAGAAAATGGGGTTTCCTGGACAGTCTTAAAACAGTCAGCATGAAATTACCATTAGAAAAATCACAGAGGAGCTGATATTGATATGATCAATAAAGAATTGAAGGAGGTTAATGTATTTAACTCCAGGGAACATTGTTTTAATGAAATTAGGTCTTTTTGAGTAAATTTGGTATTGCTTTTGATGAGATTATATGTACAGCTGATGAAAGTAACTGTATTGACATAATAAATTCACTGTTGTAAAATATTTGATTTAATTAAACATGATGAAAATTAGTACTACACAAAATTCAGTGTAGTCCATACTGAAGGGATTAAAATGCAGTAAATTGATAAATCCCACAGAGTAACTGTAACATACTGTCTGAGGACAGTCTCTAGTGAAAAAACTGCAGAGATCCTGTTTGCGGCTGAATCCTATCCAACATTTTAATCAGTTCTCTGGATAAAGTGGTAAAATAGTTACAGAGAGTTGCACAAAGACACAGATTTGGTAGACTACCTTCTTGCTATTCACTTTGGGCTCTAGCCAGTGTTTTTCAGAGTTCAGGATATGATCCAGTTTTATCTTGTGACTGAAACCTACTGAGAACTGAAGCAAACAGGAACTTCACCATCGATGTTATTTGGAGCAGTATCTGGCCCTACTGGTGTGCATGTCCTTAAAGAGATTCTAATTGCTCCTGGCTACTACGGTATCATACAGTAGTTGCCAAGGTTGGCCACTTGAGAGTGTTGAAGTAATTGTCCAAATAAAAGTTAGAAAGCATGGCATACCCACAGCAGGTGCAAGGGGATGGGGGAGAGAACAGAAAGGACAAAAGCAAGAAAGCTTGTGGGTTAAGACAAAAACAGTTCAATCGGTAAAGGAAAGAACAAAAAACCCAGGTGCCACAAAGAAGTCACTTACCACCTCCCACAAGAAGAAAGATGACCAGCCAGTCTCTGAGCAATGGCCACCCTGAAAGCCTAAGTTCCCCATTTCTTCTTCCTCTATCTCAGTATTTTATTTATGAGCACGATATCATATGGTATGGAATATCCATCTGCCCAGTTCAGGTCAGCTCTCCCAGCTCTGTACCCTCATAACTTCTTGCCCTCCCCCAGTTTACTTGCTGGTGGAGGGCAGAGTGGGAAAAAGAGAACATGTTGGCAATGTGCAAGCACTGTTCAGCAATAGCCAAAACATTGATGTGTTATCAGCACTCTTTTAGCTACAAATCTGAAACACAGCACTGTACAGGCTGCTGAGAAGAAATGTAACTCCATCCCAGCCAGAGCCAGTACAGAAATAAAACACCTTAGATTTATCGTGACACAGAAGCACCCCTTATTCCCTATACCTATCCACAAGTTTATCCAAGTGCAGCAACATGTAATTATCATGAGTAAGTTTGCCAGTTCTCCCAACACATAAAAGTCTGTAAGACACCAGGACATAGTGAATCCAAAGCATCAATATCAGTTCATCTAAGCTGTTACATTACATACATTCCTGTATGGTCTGCAAAATGCTAAATATGTTTATGCTAAAACAGTGATTCATGTATGCTAAATCTGCAACCAGAAATTTGGTTACATTCCCTGTGTCACCACAGAAACACTAAACACTTAGGGGTGGCAGTTTGTTTACTGTCCCATCCTGACACAATGGTCACTGCAGGTCCATGATCTCCTGATCCTTTTACATGTCCTGCTACAGCACCCACATGTGCAAGGTGGGGTTTCAGATAACAGTGATACTTCACTCCTGTTGGCTACAGCAGGAAAAGTTGTTGTTGAGCATTTTGCTGCAATACTAAAGCTAAAAAATCACTGAAAATATCACCACTTCAGGAACAAACCATTGCTTTCCTCTTTCAGAAACTTCAGTGTATGAGGCAAGTAGTGAATGGGACTGTGGTACTGCATCATGTCCACCTCCACTCAGACTTAACAAAGAAGTAGAAACAGTTGGAGAGCAGTGAAGATGTTCATAGGCAGCTGCTAGTTGATGTGTCTCACCAGAGACACAATGAAGTGGATGTTCTGATTCCTCCATGTACTCCTGCAAAGAAGTACAAAATGATGAGGCATGTTTCTTATAATTTTATTGCAAATCCCTCTTTCTGCACTTACTACTTCATCTGCTTTAGTGCAGGGCTAGGTCCTTATAGTTGCCTTCTTGACTGGCCAGAAAAGATAAAGTCAGATGACGTAAAGAATGGGAACTATCTTACTTAATTTTAGTTGTCTACAGTGTGGGTATTGACAGCTGATCTACCCTCCCTTTATAGCCAATGGAGAAATATGCGCACCCCGAAGGTGCAGTTCACCTGATCTATTTTAGACATCTGTTTTTACAAAATGAAGCACTGAATTTATGGAACTTCAGTGACCATGATGACTAAATTTCCATCAAGAATTCTGCATTTCCCAATACATTGGGAGCTTAGAGTGACTAGGTCAGACATAGTCAGATCAATCCCACCTGGTATGTTATAGCCAAAGTATTATAAAGAGTGTTGTAAAAACTTGATTACTAGTTCCAACATGTATCTGTTAAGAGTTATCAAATACCAGTTATTTCTAAAAATATGGTTTTTGGATAGTCATTCTATTTTGGGTGTATTAAGAAGATACAAAAGGGCTTTATGTAAAAAAGTGACCTCATCCTGCTACAATCTGATATTGTATATACCGTGTTTTGTCTAATAATATACTGGATCCAAATCTATACCTTGTTGTATACATGAGATTTTGCTAGCTGTTTTTAATTAATATTTTCCACTTTGTTTTGGTTTAAATCTGGCATCAGCTGTCACCAGAAATCTTTAGATACCTATAGATTTCACATTATCCTGGTTTAAAACATATTACAGTCACATAATATTAGTGCACTATTGATAGTCATGGTAATGCTGAGGTATTAAGCAATCTCATTGGTCATTAATTAAGCTAGATGAAAATAGACTTGATGCAAGCTGCTCACAGCACCTTCACCTCAGAAGCATGGGTGCATGACATGTCATTTATTGTTTATATAATAAAGCTACTGCAACACCATTTGTTCTTATGAGACAGCTTGTGGCTTTGGGGAAGTAGGGGGAGAGAGAGAGAGAATAAAACAGCCATCGGTTGCTACGGTGCAGTTGAGGCAGATCAATATTATATGAACATTTGAGAATCCAAGGAATTTTTTCAAGTTATGAAAATAAGTTGCAATGTTGAGATGGTTAGACAGGTGGCAAACTGAGACTACGGTTTTATGCAAAAAATAGATCTAGTTACACAGTTAGTTCTGTTACTTTCTAGTTGCTATCATGTTTTCTGCTCTTCTCTTCAGTCCATCCAAGGTATCTGTGTATAAGCCTTGTTTCTGGGCAGGAAATGTTCCTTAATGTGTGTTTGTTCCTCAACTACCACAAAGGATATTCATCTCTGTAGGGATGCCCACATTGTAATAGGTGCTAAAGTAATACAAATAATAAGGATAATGGATTAAAAAATTTGCCATAGGTTTGATTTCCATGGTTTGAAAATCAGCAGATTTTCCCTCTCTTTTTTAAAAATGGATTAAGTATTAGAAAGCCTCTAAAATTAAATGCATTTGCGTTCTCAGATAAAGTGCCTGTTAGGCATTTTATAGAGCTATGAGAGTTTAGAAAAGCTTCAGAAGCAAGTCAGCTTGCTCATATTTATTTTGAATATGCACTCCACACTCACAGGCTTAGAGGGAGCTTAATTACAATCAATGGAATAATTAAGTTGAGGGAAATGTGCAATAGAGAACAAAAATGAATAGAAAACATATGCACAAGTGTACCTTTGGGCAAATGCATTATAGGCACAATATTGTCATTATGCCTCTCAAATCACATCATTATTTGCTCTGGCGTATGTGTGGGAAACAGACTAGATTGTACATGTTTTTTACATTCATATTCCGATCCATATTTAAACATTTTACAAAATGGTGCATTGTAGTAACACTAGCCTACACTTAGCATACGTGTAATTTTGTGTACAGCAGAACTTTCACAATGTATTCCTAATTCTGAAAAAACTTTGCTATTTAAACAGCTCTGTTTCTCTCCTTCCCCTCACAGCCCACATATTTCAGGAGTGCTTATAACAGTTCGTTCACCAGAGTTCGACTCACAGCGAACAGCTCTTCGCAGATGTATTATTTGCTGGTTCCAGTCTAGTTGCACTAGCCAATTGCTACTGTTTCACTGACCACAGCTCTCTGATAAATAAAATGCACACCCAGAAAAGGTCTCCTCGAACAGGTAGTTTCAGAGGCTGAAATGGTTTTAGAGAGTCTTATCATGCTCTTTTTTAATTCTGAATTCTTATCTCTTGGTGCACCTTGCAGTCCCAAAGCCGTAAGTCCTGTAATGGGAAACCTGCTTTTTTATCTCTTTTTCTAGCATTTACTATGATAGACATTGAAGAGAGAGGGAGAAGAAGGAAACACACCCCACCCCCACCACCCCCCGAACCACATTGTCAGGTTACAATTAGAGAAGTCTAAATATTTTTAAAAGTGGTCACCAACATTCGTGTAATTCTATCTTTGAAAGGGTTAATACAGTGCTTTGTACAAATATTTAGAAATAAATGTTTGACATTTTCTGGTGTGCATTTAACAGCAGAAATTCCTGTATTAGGGATGAAAGTCCCTTCAATGTAACCAAACTGCTTTCAGAGTTTAGTCCAGAAAATTTTGGCCCAGGGATCATGCAAAACCTTTCAATTGCCCAAATATGATAGAAAACTCTGATAATAGATTGTATGTGTATATATAGGAATATCAAGGAGTATAAAGTCTTGAAATTATTCATACTGCTTGTTTAAATTCTAGCAAGTAAATGCAGTGAGGTATATATAAGATATACTAACAAATCTTTAACCATTAACAGGGGAACTTGTTAATGGATGACTTTTTCAGCTGAAATATGCAGTATGGTTTGTATTACTCTGAGTACAAAAGATATGGGTTCTGAAGTGAAGGTAATGTAAATCATCATCTATTCTTGCATGATAAAGCTGATTAAACAGTAACATATACAAATACACTATGGATGCTAATAGTTACCTGAAATGCAAAGAGATAATTTTTGCACAAACCAAATGTTCATGTTGAAATCTGAGGCACCAAACACCTACATAAAAAAATAGTATGGGTGTGAAAGAAATAAGGAAGGAAGTTGGGGAAGGAAAGGAAGAACAGAGAACTTAATTTTTTTGGTAGGGATTCCCTGTACATTTAATACCAAATTTCACTGAAGTGCAACTTCACAGCAATGCAAACCAGTTCTGGCCTTTGGAGATTCTTACCAATGCACAGGTAACAAGGTTGATGCAACCTGTGAGGAGGTACCTGGGCTTCCTGCTGCCTCTAGGAAGGTTGGAAACACCTCTATTGCTCATTTTATCGCTGATCACCACAGAAGCTCACTTGGTTTCATTCCCTATCCTCCTACTTGCACCTTCCCATTCTGCCATATCCCTTTCTTAGAAACAATACAAATGGTTGCTGTAGAGTATGGACAATATCTAAATGCATATTATATATGTATATATGGAGATTTATGACCTGCATGTATGAGTATGATTTGTGGGCAAAGGCTGCAAAAATCACTGGCAGCAAACAAGGAATATCAAAACAAGAGACAGGAAACAAAAAAAGGGAGTAGAGAAGGCTGGACATTGTTTCATTTAAGAGGAAGGAAATAAGAAACTTCATATCAAAAATATATAATGATAACAGGAAGTTTAGAGGAGGTAAACTATGAGGGTTTTTTCACCCAAGCAGGTAATCCAACAACAGAAAAGCACATAATGAGCTTAGAAGCTGGCAAACTCAAAGTGGCTAGATGGAAAAATTTTTTTTTTTCACACAAGGAGCAATCAGTCTATCGATCTAATTGCTGTATGCTACTACTGACACTTCAGATATTAGCAGGACTCTTAAATTTGACTTTTCAATAGCTAACAAAATGACCAAGTACTACAATAGCAAGAACAGTAAACTTTAACAGAGTTTTTCATTGATTGCAATCTCACACACTTCAAGGCATAAACCTGCCTTTAGACAGGGCCAGCTGTAATAAACTTACTCTAGTAGCTTTAAAGACCCATTATTTTGTGACTATTTTGTGAATGTCTTCTGAAACATCTAATAGTGGCCGTTATCAGAAGATGACAGGGTAATGGACTGTAAGAAGCCCTGGTCTGATCAAGAAACTTCCTATATGTGCATATATGAGACCCCCAAACAGAGAGAAACCTGGGGTTTCTGCTTTTCCTAATTATCTGTGAAATTAGTACGAGAACAATTTGCACAGTCTCTCAGTACGGGTGCGAGGGAAGTGAATGTGTTTGGAAGACAGCATTATAACCTCTCACTACAATTGGCTTCTGTGGGATTTTTTTCATCCATCAAATCAGCTGGTTGAAAGTGCATGCTCCCACCTGCTCCTCTGAGTCACTGTATTTTCCAGTGTCATGTGGGAGCAACCTGTCAGAGCAACCATGTCATAAAAACACCACAGAGCTAGAGTCTGCCAGTTTGATAAAAGCTGCAATAGGATTGACTAACATGCTGACATAACAAACTTAATATCAGTTGAAGAGCTTAGGAAAAAGCAGAAGGTAGGGGAAGAAGACAGACAAAAGTAACTTCAGTGAAGAGAAAAACCAGTGCGTAACCCAGCCTTTAAAAACTAATATTGTTTTAGGGTATGCGGCCATATTAATTCTCAGTTTATTCTTTCAGCTGGAGCTAAATAATTAATTATTTGGAGCCCATCTTTGCTCTGTCAGGTTTCTACCTGTGTCTGCATCACAAGCATTATTTATGACTGCATGATAGGAGCAGCGAAGAATGTAGGTGGCCTTCAGGAATGCTTTGTTTTGTCAAGATCCCCTATTGCACATGCAAATGCAGGTGAATATCATTAGTGATTCTGGCTCCCTACATGACACCAGTCTTGCAGTGTATTCTTCTCCTGAGTCCTGGAGAAGTAATGAGCTCTGTCACCCCAGAATGGACTGAAAAGCAACAAGAATGACTTACTGGAAAGCAAACAGATTGGGGAAAGGAAAGTGAAATGAAATAGAGCAAGTGAGTGACCTTTGAAAATTGATGTGCTGGCTTGAAATTTGCCAGGTAAAAGGTACAGTCAAATTACTAAATCTGGTTCTCACATGTAACAGGATGGTCAATTTGTTTGGTCAAATTCAATGAATGTTAAAGCCTTATAAAGCTTCTGTATAAAAGGATTGGAGGTGACATCAAGGCGGATAATAAAGTTACCCAGAGCACAGATCAGTGGCAATTTAGCAATTAGCTCTGTCAGCAGCTCTGGAAGATCTGTAACAAATCATAAGTTTTTAGTTACCCAATGTAATAAAAATATTTAATAGCGAAGGGAAAGTAACAGAGGCAATAAATGTGTTTAAGCATAGAATATTGCCTTCTTATGACAATTACATGATCTGGAGAAAAAATGTGGTTTATGATATTCTTCTTGAGACAGAATAATAATATTCTGGCAGGTGAAGAAATATTTGTCTTTTTGACTTTCCTCAAATCTCATAGATCATAACACTGTTGGTTTCAGGTTAGGAATGAAGAAAAGTTATTATGCAAATTGCACAATCATCAGACTGAGTGGAAATAGAAACAATTACTATAGGGTGAGGAATACAACAAAAGTATGAAGAATAGAAATGAAGCAATAGGGAAGGGCAAATCAGTTCACAACAAATAAGCGCCAGCTCTTTGCTATAAAAGTACAGTTTAGGTGAGCAAGTCTGAAAAGAAAGGAAGAGCGATTGGTACCTACCATCTCATAAGCCCAAATTTGTCAAGTAATATGATATGTAGCACAGCCAGCGGACATCTAAGATCGTAAAGTCATGAAGCAAGGTATTAATGTCCTCAAACTTTAGGCATCTAATTGAAGCACCACAATGAGCCACCTAAACACCCTACATAGTTAATGGAAAAAAGTAGGCTCCTCCAGAGAGCAGTCTGAGTTAGGTGACTACCTTTTGCCATTGACAATATAGGCCAGCTGAAGGTAGATGGTGCGAATACCTCCTGAAGTGCCTTATTACAGCATATCCAGGAATATACCTAGGTGCAAGGTAAGGGCAATGCAGGACACCAATTATGTACTTTAACAGCACATGCACCACTTCTAACAAAGTGGTATTTATATGTAATAGTCACTGATTGCTCCCACACTACCCTGAGGCTATGCACAGCTGTAATGGAAAAGTGGATATCTTCCATAAAAAGTCAGGTTAAGACTCTGACCAGCTTTTTGAGACAACATCTGTGCAGTGCAGAAGATGAGGCTATTGCAGAAGTGAAGGGGGAGTGCCATCTTTGAGACGTCTAAAAATGAACTGGGCTACACTGAAGGAAAATCTTGCACTGGGCTGAGGCTGAGACGACTGCATGATCTAACTCCATTTCTAACTTGCACAGTTATAGACATGTCACACTGTCCTTTCAGAAAAATGGAAACCAGCAGAAGGCTCAAGTTTTTAATCTTGTACATGTATTACTTGTCCTTTGAAAGTATTACAGGACAGGCAATCACAAAAAGATAAGGAATATATAGGAAAAGGTTTAATATATAGGAGAAGGATTAATAGGAAAAAATAATTGAAGTGGCACATACCAATATTACAATGCACACTAAGAGTAATACCTGCTGTGGCAGACTTGTCCAAACACAAAAATAACCAGCAGCCTCATTTAACTAGTATAGCAGCACTGTTTGCTCACATCATCCTCTCTCCCTCCCTCTCCAGCCAATCTAGCTTGGTTCAGCAGCAAAAACACTGAAATTTCCACTGTGTTTTAAATCACTGACGTGGTAAATAATAGATATACAAGGACTCAAATTGTTACAAAATAATTTGACATAGCTCTTACCAGCAAAGCCTAAAGTGATGGCTTTAGCAGTCTCACAAGATCTAAACAAGAACAGAACCACATAAGCACTTAGGAGTGAGCAATTGCTTGCCTGTTACAATTTGATTTGAAGCTGATCTAAAGGAGTAGGTAGCACAACTGGCTTTGAGTGCGTGCAGGAATCTCCATCGGCATCTTTGCTCCTTGAAGGGTTAATTCCAACAGCAGAGTTGCATAAAAAAAGAAATAGAACATTCTTTTTCAGGTACTTGAATTTATAGAAAAACACTAATGGAAGTAAAGTCTGTCTGAATGAATAAGATAATTCTAATTAGAGTTTATTGTGTTTGAGCTACCAAAGAAAAAAAATCTTTCTTTCTTAGCTTCTTTCTTACTTTCCTTCTTTCTTTCTTCCTTTCTCTTTGTTTCTTTTTCTTTCTTTCTTTCTCTCTTTCTCTTTCTCTCTTACTTTCCTTTTTTTTTTGGTTGCTATCTTTCCGGAATTTGCTCTTTTCCAATATGCAGTAATAGGAATTTTTTCTTATTAATATTATACTTCTGGGATTCATGATCCAGTAGTGAATGATTTTACCTTTGTACAGAGGACCGTTGTAGGAAATGGGATTGCCATATCCAAGTTCAATGAAGGCTGATTTTTCATGTTAAATGCAACACGTACATCTTGTTTTAATGGTTTACTTCTTATTTTTGCCTTGAAAAGAGGATGGACAGTGTTTGTGAGAGTGCTTAAGCGCTTGTCAGGCCTATCAGTGGCTGCAGGTTAATTGTCTATTCTGTTTTATATTACTTGGTGGATAATGAAGGTCCCCAGTATTCAGCCCTTTCAGGCATGAGGTTCTATCCTAATTGGCTTTTTGCTGCATTCGGCATGTAGTCTTAAAATCCATCTGCAGTGCTATTCACCATGCTTACCCCCTAACCCAGCATGGTTAGGATGAAGGGTTCTGTAGCAGACAGCCAGGATATAGCTATTTTCTTTTGTTCTTGTGGAGAGGACGGGTGCATACCTCACTTGGAGTGTTCATCAAGCGTTAGCTGTCCCTAGGTTTACTGAGTGAGGCCCACAGCCAGGCTTAGCTGGCGTCTTCTCTTTGCTTACCCCAGGCTGATGGGGTGTCCAACAGGGCGGTGTTCCCTCTCCCCACCTGCGCTCCTGGCAAGATGAGTGGGGCAACCCTGCCATGCTCTGATCCCATCTGGAGCTCTTCTGGCTGGATGGGGATGAAGTAAAACCCCTCAAAACATGGGTGCTTGGACACAGTATCAAGGGTAAAATGATGGTGTGTACACAAGTGTCGTAGTATCACTCACATGGGTACCAGAGGGAGCAGGATCCTGGCCTTGGAGCTGCAGTAGATTAAAAAGTGCCATGTGATGTTCCTGGACACCGGGAACTGGTTGTCTATATTAAATTTTAGCATGGTGCTGGTGTGATTTTTGTCCAGGCTCACGACCCCTCTCCCAAACTAATTCTTGGGTCAGGTTTGGGAGCTGGCATAGGCTGGGGACTATTTCCAATGGGCAGTCTGGGTCTGGCCTCCCCATTTAAAATCACGGACCAAGGCCCTCTGGGGCAGCTGTTTGGGGTGCTGGGTGGACAACTGGGCACGTGTCCTTGCTGGGGCATGTGGAGCCTTCCTGGCTTCTTCTGCACACTCAGCCCCTCTGCCGTGGGCTGTGTTGTGGCCCCGCTCATAACCACTTCAGGAACTGGCAAAAGGTATTTCCCTGCACGCCAGTGCTGCTGTACCACCCCCTTGCAGCTCATCATCGTGTGATGATTGGCACCTCAGCTTGGTGGCAAACAATAGGATTTCTGAGCAGGAACAGGCACAGTCTCCTAATCCTTTATAATTAGTTCTAGGACTATTTGACAAAAGGAAAGCAACACTAGCAAATTGCTGTATTTTTGTGTAGTACTACTCATATAGCCACATGCTTGTACAGCCCGCTGCTCCCAGTAGCCCCCCTCTGTTGCTGCAGGGTGCTTTACACCCACGTGAGGCAGACAGGGGGTAATGATCTTCCCTCTCTTCCTCATTTCTGTCTTTCTGGGTTGGGGAGTGAAGGGAGTAGCAGAGCTCAGGGAAGCAGTGAGGCTGCTGGGGGGAAGAAACATTACCAGGGAGCAGAGGCAGGGGCTATTAGCAGAGAGCAAGTTCTGCAGTAAACCTTGCCTTGATTTCCCATCATTCATATATAGCCCACATGGCTCTAGAACAAAAGTTTTTCAGATAACCCATAGGTAAAGCATATGAAAACTCAGTACGTTTAGCACAGTATGTGTACATAGCAATTGTTTTAAAAGGCTGCATAACCAGAGAGTGTTTCAAGATACACATCAAAAGCACCAGCAAAGAGAGACCCTCAGCTGGTGTAGAACAGTGTCACTTGTATTTCGTTATTTCTGAATTCTAATAATGTTCATCTCTTCTTTCACACAGTGTTTCTGTGCAGTATATCCTTTATGATGATTTGACATCTCCGAAGGCATTAACAGTCTTTGGGGAACGTGAATCAAACAACAAATGCTCTTTGTGCGTATTCACTTCTTATGGTTTTATTTTAGCTCATTCCTATCAGAACAGAGCCTAAGAAAGGATGTCTAGAAAGAGCCATTTCCCAACAGTGTTTACATTATGGGAAAATTTCTCTCATTGTGAAGCTGCCTAGAAAATTCTGAAGATTGTTTCTACCTAGGAATAACAACTATATTCCCCATAAATCCTTAGAAATGGCTCTATGGACTTCTCAGTAAATAATAATAAAAAAACTCTACCTCATTGCACCTTACTGAAATATCAAATATAGAGTATTGTCTGCTAAACCTTAATTATTATTATCTTGTTGCCACCAATCATTATGTTGTGCTATAAATATCCAGTATTCTCTTTAAAAAAAACCAAACCATTTTATATTGCGGTTCCAAAAAGTAATAGTCTGAAGGCTGTTTTCCTGTTTATTTATGATATTTCAAGCTAGATAATTGATATATTTGTGTAATTTATAAGCTTAAAAAGAATTTCACTAGGGCAGAATTATTCCTATAAGCCATTTTATTCAATTCCCCCTTTCCTTCCTCCATCTTATTCTTGCATTTAACGTGAGCTGGTTAGTTTATTGCAGATCTTTTTAGAAGATCTGTTTAAGGTTTATTTCTCTCTGTGACTCCTCATTCATTTCCCATTCTGCTTCTTAATTAAGTTAATTAACTCTTTAATTCTCCTGCTTCTTCCTTCTACCACTCCCAGGCTAGTTTTAAATGACTATGGGTATGCTGTAACAAGTTCATTGGGAAATGTACAGACGTTTCTTTTGAGCTGCTCTTCACAATGCCAATTCATTGGGTCATTCCAGCTAAACATCTTTTAATGATGTCATGGGGGAAAGTAGGTCTTTACTCTTTTCTCTGGCAGTGCTGTGTAGGCTTTGCACCTCCTGGGTGTGCATCGCTCAGGGAAAGCAAGTGCTAGACGTGTGCTAACCCTTTCCACGGGATGGCAGTGGACAGGCACCAAGGGCTCTCATGAGGCACCAGGAGGGACCCATCTTGCTGAAATCAGGAAAGCTTGAAGTTAGTTATCTCCTTTCTCTTCCCCCAAAGCAAGGGGCTAGACTTGATGTTCACACCTCGAGCTTTCACTGGCTCAGAAGAACAGCAGGATATTAGAGCTCAGTCAGTGGCAGATTTTTAATCACTTTGCTGGGATTTACAAAAATCTGGCCAAACACTGTATTCTCTCCCCCAAAACCAGTATAGACGGAACAGGGAATGAGAGTCTTGTTCAGTATTTAGAGCACACAGTTGTTTTTGCAAAGGTAGCATATGCTGTGATAAAAAAAAAGAGCTTCAGGACAATGCCTGGGGTTCTGCTGCCGAGTTCCTCTCGGCCGGGGCAGCTAGGTCCCAGCAACCCCGTGCCTAGCTTCTAGCAGTCCTGCTTGCACAGTAAGGCAGAGGATAGCTGCAGATTCACTTTTTGATGTAAACATGTGGCCAGCTCAAGGTCACTGGCTGTTCGCCAATGTAAGCCTGAGCTGGGCAAAGCTTGGGCTTCCCTGCCGTGGTTGCAATTAAAGAGCAGCGCTGGGTCCAGATCTCTCCTGTCTGACGAGTGTGGGGGTGTCAGAGCTGTTCTGGCAGAGCCCTTTGTCTTTTATTCCCTTACACCCTGGGCTTTCTTCAATGAGAGTAAGAAACATCACATTGAAATTCTATTTTGAGGGACATGCTGTGATACACACATATATTAATTGTGCCACAGACTGAAAGCTTCATGTCCAGGTGAACAATCCTTTAAAGCATTTGGCAGCAATAACAAGTACCTCAAGGTTATGCCCTATCTCTTTTTCTCTTTATGTCATCTGTAACAACTGTGGACTCTGACATTTAGTTAATTAAATTTGCCCACACTATCTGACTTAGTTGTGCAATTCCTCTTGAGGACATAATTTTTGAAGGTAGCAGGCAAGAAGAATGGTTAACCTTGATGAGTCGGTTTGCCATAGTAGTATGTTATTCAAGAAAAAACTTAGGAGCTTTCATCTGTTGTGTAAATAATAAACCTCAGGACAGTGCATGGACATGGAATATTTAAAGAATAGCATTACATCTTTGAGGCCAGATATCAGAATAAAATGAAATTATCACACAATTGCAACTGCTGCTGCACTTCATCTACAAGTCTCTGTCCACTGCAATTTTCTTTTAATAAGTGGTGTTTCTCAGCTAATTGTAGTTTAGATGATTCCCATCAAACCTGCCTGAAATGGCTTTTACTGCCTCTGATGCTTTATATTACACTGTGGAGACGTAAAGTTGCTTTTGAAATTTTGTTCTGATATACTATTTGTATAGGTGTTACATTTTTAGTATTGGTATGGTCTGGAGCTGGGTCCATGTCTTTGCACAGTTGACCCTTACATCTGCTACTGATGGCATAATTTATGTCTATGTAGCCTATATTTGTGTCTATTCCCAGAGCTGCCTTGCAGAAATCCTACAGACACCCTCTAGTCTGTCCCTGGGCATCTTGAGCATGCAGACAGCGGGCTTGGCATGCTACCTGAGCAGTGTGTGGGTATATGGGGCACAGAGGTACTGAAGGTGGGTCTTCAGTTGGGCTCCCAGGCTCATAGTCTTCGTGATGAGACTGATGTGGTTTTGGCCTTGGAGCCAGAACTAACAGATAAGACAGGAAAAGCTTTTGAAGTGATTTTTGTTTTACCTCAGCACCTATTTTAGCTTATTACTTGAGGTTGTACAGATTCCATGTTTCCTTAAAATAATAATAAATTAATATAATAATAATAATGAGGAGGAGGATGCCATGAATGACACTAGCTATTTCTCATAATACTGTGATATTACAAATTCATTTCAGGGAACAGAAACTCTACATAATTTAAAGCTTCAGAATCTCCCTTACTAAAAGTTTTGGTATACAGATTAGAATGAACTCATTCATGGCACTAGCAATTAGTAGTAGGCAATTTTCACTTGGACTTTTCCTCTTACCACCCTTCATGAAACAAGGTTTGATATTCAGAGCTCCACCTCAAAGGAAGGAAGGGCGTCATGGCACAGGCAGTAATTTATTGGAGTCCATACAGATAGACAGTGAAACACAGGGCCAAATTTTCTCCAGCCTAGCATGAAGTGCAGCACATCTGAAGGCACTGGGAAGTGTTTGTAAATCAGATAATATTTGGCCCCTGGAAGGTAGCTGTAAAATCAGATGCAGTTCATAAAATATATGTCAAACAGCACCGTAAATTTAAAGCCAACCTATAAGGATTTTCCTTTAATCAGTCAGCTAAAGGTATGCAGGCGAGCAGTCCTTCTAAGTCTGAGATTAGGCAGATTGATACTGGCTGTCTGACAAATCTCTAGCACTAGATAAGGCTGGAAGTGGAGAGGAGAGAGTTATAAATTGCATGCACCCATTAATGTACTCATTTAAATGTGCAATTTAAATGCTAATTGATGTTAATTCAGCCCAGCCCTAGTGCTGTTGTGTTCAGCTGTTAGTCAAATACAGTAACCTGGCTGAAGGAATACTGGTAAGGGGCTTGGGAGGACAGTATAACTAAAGCCAGGGAGCAATTCAATGTATAGGACATATTTGCTTCATTTCACATATTATTATACTTTCTGGGTAATTAGAATTAGCTGAATACAGGCAAGAAAATGAACTGTGACCATTCTGCCACTATATGCTGACCACACATCTAATGAATGATATTTTTCATCTTTTACATTGCCTGAAATCATTCCGTGTCTCAAAATATCTTGACATTCCTTATTAAAATGCTTAGACTTAATGACAGAAACAGCTAAGAAGTCCCAAGCAAAAGGAAATATTTTCTTTCAGTCCAAATAGAATGCTCTGGTTTACTTTTTTTAAAAAAATTTACTTTATTTTAGTCTCTTAGGTGAGCAAAAAAGATCAGGAAAAAAAAAAAAAGTGGGTTAGTCATGACACTGAAAGCCAGTTCTTTACCATGATGTTTATACTCATGTAACCCCCTTGTACTAACTTTAAGTGAAAATTTCACTCTGAATATGTATCTCAAGTGCATCTGCAGCCTCATGGTAAATTTAATAAATACTCTAAATGTGTAGTGAAATGCTGCTGATCCACCTGTTACCGTTCAGTTCCTGTTACTCAAGAAGTTATTCATAGTGAAAAGAAGTTACAAATTGCTTGCAGCTGATAAAAAGTAAATTTTGTGGGCAAACACTTTGGCCTGCTTTATTGTTAATATAAGAGGTTAAATGTAATGATGGAGGTGGTAGCATTTTTATTAAGCAGCTAGAGTGCAGATTTGGCTCATGATGTGTGTTAATATCATCTCCATACAACATAAACCTGCCGGGTCAAATTCTGGGCTTTCTGCCAGATGCTGTGCTCAGTTACGCTGCTGTGAACCTATGCAGGGATGTAGTTTCAGGGATGAAACAAGGGACAAAATGTTGCCCACTTCGTTGAAGCCTTATAAAAGCTGGAAGTGATGGAAGGCCCAATTCTTAACTGTTTGCACCTAGGAGAGGTAAGTGTAAAATGCTAACAGATTGACTGCTATGGCTGGATCATTTCAAACAGTGATATAGAGCCAGTGTCGGAAGGATACAGGCACTGCAGTGTGTAACTTTTCATGAAGGGCTTGATTTGAGCCCATCGTGTGGACAGACTCTTAACTGCTCTGGTGACTTTTGATAAGGACACAGTTTGCGTAAAGCTGAAGATATAAAAAAAATGACAAAGTAGCCTCCTACAGAGCTTTATATGGGGACAATTCCGGGATTCAAGAAGTGCTATAATATAGGTCCATTGCAGGGGAAATTGAAGAGGGGAACTGCAAGGCAGAAGGAACAGACAACCCTCCAGAATGGCATCACCATATATTTTCCAAAAACATATTTTTAACTGACCATCTGCATTTGAAAGATCATGGTCTCTGCAACTTGGTTTTTTTTGATACAGTGATGTTATAGATCAAATATCTCAGCCAACTGTTTACCACTGAATGGCAGTATAATTTCAAATGATTTTTTAAGGTACGTTGCTGCGTTCATATCTTTTTTTTTTTTTTTCCTCTAGAAAGGTGGAGAGGAATTGTAAGTTGGGGGGATTTGTTTGAAGGTGAAGGGGATATGAGATTTTAAATTGCTTGGCTTATTGGTAGTGGTTTATCTTAAATTGTGCTGCTGCACTGTATTTTTAAATTATGTCAAGGGCAGCTAGACCATATGGAATGAAAGGAAAATAATGATTTAAGAGTGTATCTGTGTATTGCAAGAACATTCTCACGACGTGTCAGCAGAAGCACATGGTCTACAGTATCCAAGAGAGGTGATAGGTCTAAAATAACCGGTATGAAGAAGCAGTGGTTAAAGTTGTCACATGTGTCTACAGCTGGGCACCTAAATCCAGCTCCAAAAGCTTGTGAAAAGAAAGACTATTTTTTGCTGATTTGTGATTAGTCAGCACACCTAATGCCATTCCGATATTGAAAAAGGATTTCAGTGCTAGTGAAGATTGTGTCAGGAAGTAGGACATTTGGCCTTGCCACACATTTAAAAATATATATGCTCCTGCCTGGAGTCACTGGCCATTTTTTCACAGTACGCTTGTAAATTTTTCTCATCAATGGGAGATTACAAAAAGTTGATAACTATTGAGATTACCTATATAAAAAGGGAGTTTTTCAAAATACTTTCACAACTGATTCTTTAGAACATGAATCTGGATTAGATGCTATAACAGATGTCTTCATTTGTTTTAATGTATGCATAAGTCTTAGCAGTTCTGCAGTACCTAAAGTCTCTGGGTAGTAGGCTAATACATTAAATGACTCCTGCTACTCTCCTTCCCTAAACCAGGATTTTTTTCAGATGCATTCTTTTATGCAGGTTAGTAGAAAATGTTTTCTGTAATCTGTATAGAATTACGTGCCTTGCTTTATCTGAGCCTACTCTTTTAGTGATACATGTACTCAAGGAACTCAACTAAATGTGTTTCACAGCAGTAGTGAAATGGCTCTCTGTGTCCTAGCTCTCACAGAGAGGAGCTCCATGGTAGTCATTAGTAGTACAGGAAACATCAAAGGTAGCAACTGAGACCTGAGCCTTCCCTGCAAGAGGAAATCAAAGCCCAGGGGCTGTACCACTGCTGGCTATTTCAACAAAAAGCAGGCAGTTTTAAAAATGATCAGTAGGCATTGAAATGGCAGGATAAGTGGTAGTGAACCATCTACATAGAAGATGTCATTTCTGACCCAGGAGTTGGGCAATGGGTTTGACCTGTATGGGAGTGGTTTTTTTCCAGTGTTCATTTTTCCTGTTTTTTCTTAGGGATCTCCAACTGTGGACAAATAGTGAGGAGAATGCAAGTAAAATTAAAGTCGAAAGGACAACTGGGTGTGGACTTGCCCATAGGTGCAGACTGGTGAAATCAGCTGCCGTAAAACCAAAACACCAGCCTTCCTTGTAAGCCCATGCAGCAGTAATCTTCCTTCCCTAATCCTGTCTGGAAGTCACACAAGATCTGCTGCAGACCCTTCTTTCTAAGCAAGTTCTTAACGACCATCAATAGCTGTTAGACTCAGCAGGTGAAAACTGACACAGTCCACAAAAGTCGACGCACCTACCGCCGTCTCATTTTTGCTGTAGCACTTTGCTAAAACACTCTGGATTTGTGTGGGGAATATGTACGCCATTTCTTATGCTGAAATCTGCAGTGGAAAACCAAACAGTGGCTAAGCAGAAGCTCAGAAGAAGCCAACAGAGACCAAAAAAATACTTCTGGGCCTAATCTTGCATATAGTGTTCTCAATGAGGCCAGGCTCCTTAACAGGTCGGGAGAACGAGGGGATTAAGTTGTTTTCCAGGAGAAGGGCCGAGATGTTAGATAGAGGCAAGTGGTACTCTTTGTGACTCTTGACTGTCCTCACATGACGCATTTTGCAGAGCCACATATTAAATTCTTTTAATTTCCTAAAGACGATTTCAAGTTCTCTTGTGGTAGGAAATAATATTCAGTTCTTCCCTGAGGAAAATGATCTTAACCCTCCAGGCCTATCACTGACACAGAGCTTTACTCGGTTAGCTACAAAAGCTTTCAGTTAAGCAGAAAGTACTGTACAGTCAGTAAGTGGAAGGAAAAATAGAAAGCTGAAATTTGAAAGCAGAAAGGAACAAGCAAGTGTCCTTACAAAAGAGGAGTGCAATTGAGAGTCAATTGTCTAGAATAGTACTTTGGGCATCCTCAGCTCCAAGAATAATGGGGAGAAGCAAAAGGCTTTTAGCTCTCCAGGGAGGGATCACACCACAGCTTACACGGCGCATTTATCACTATTTGTGTTATGATGGTATCTAGAGCAGGAATAGATGATCTCTGGGGTGCGGTGCCACAGACTGGTGAGTTTTGAATGGTGTGAGGCTCGGTCACCCCAGGGCTGGGAGCTGGGGGACATAAGCTTTTGTGAAAGGTCAGGGAGACAGTGGTTCCCTTCTCATGGTCTGAGTTTGGCAGAAGTCAGGCGTGGCTGCTCAGCAGAGGCTTCCCCTTAAGAGGCAGCATCTGCTTGCTCTCATTGAGCTCCTCCCAACAGGCTCAGGTTTTTATTCGAGAAAGGTGGCACGCAAGGCTGTTTTTTCCTGAAAATTGTAATAGTTTGCTGGTTGCCTTAAAATACAAGGCAAACAGCCACAGCAGAGAGTGGGCTGGATCCCTGACCCAAGGCACCTATTCTTCAGTGGGCAATATTAGCATGATGATAAACTCACACTTCGTTCAGAATGGACACTGGAAACTTAGAAAGACACAAAGGCCTAGACTACTAGAGTAAGTAGGTGCCTAGCTTCCAGGGATTTTGAAAACTGTATAAGACTTGCCAAAGGTTTTACAAGTGTCCCACTCAAATGTCAAAAACAGAACCCAGCTTTCAAGCCCTAAATTAGAGCATTAACTCCAGCTCCATGTATTGCTAATGTCTCTGCTCCTTTGTGGAATATGCAGAGATTTCTTCTGAGCTGACCTTTTAAATGAATCTTTTGGAAAAGCTTTCCACAGGCTCCATATTTTTGTGGAAATATCAAGTAAAATAAAACATAGTCAACTTTCTCCCTAACTGGCATGTTTCAGGAATTATTAAAATAGGACACTGAATGATTGCACAAATGTATTTTTCTCCTACCTGAAAGCCAAAGCTAATAACAGATAATAAGAATCCAATGTGTCTCATTGTTAGCTGTCTCAGTAAAAGCTGTTCCATTTGCCCTCCAATGATTTCTTTAATCACACTTCGGAGAAAATTGCACATAGCTGGGTTCATTGAAACATGCTGTAAAGTTTTGCTAATTATGTCACATATAACACAGCAGGCCAAATTTTTGAAAGGAATAACAGGTGAATAATCTTTCTGTCTGAATTTTGCTAAATAAATATAATACCTAATCTTAGTGGTGCTTGCACAGGGGTTAAGCCCCTTTCTGGGCCACATTCTCATCTGTGCTCCTCACTAGCATAAATGAAACTGATAGATCCCTCCTTTCTGGCTCTGCATTTTATTTTCAGGGAGACCAATTTTCCCATCAGTGCTGAACAGCATTTTATACGACAACAAACTTATTTTTCATCTCATGGATTCTTGAAAATGTTCACACCACAAGACCTAGAAACTCAGAAGTGCAAATCTGAAAATCAATGCCATGCAGGTTTTAGAACATGATTAAGGGATACTGAGGTGATACTCTTCTACCCATGGTAAAACCAAGTCTAGAAGGGCAGAAGTTTGGGATGCTGGCCCTGAGCTGCCTGGCTTTTTGTCTTCGGTGCTGTGAGTAGAGTTAGAAGGAGAGCCATGCAGTATTGGAATTTCTAGTTAAGGTCTCTCTGCCAGCAGAGATCAACTCGATGCAGTATAAACCTGCCTTTACTTGTCAATAAATACATGGCTACCCTTAAGCAAGTTAGACAACCATCTTTCTCTTGCCATACTGACTTTGGTGGGTTTTTCCTCAATACTCTTTTCCTCATAAAATATAGTTCTACTCTTTGTTTACTTATCCTGCTCTGTTTTCTAATTCCTTGCATTGCTAAATTGCTGGGGTGCATCCTGGCTGCAGAGAAAGGCAATGACGTCCCACATCATGTGCTGGCCAAAAGCTGCATGAGCAGCTCTTGCTGACACCAGTGTTACAATCGCACATCTGGTGGCTCACATTGCTCTGCTACCCAGCTGAGCGGACACTCTTTGGGAAATAAAGACTGTGAAGTGCTGTCAAGTTTGCATTTCTGTCTCTCCTCAGCTGTTCCTCTTCCATCCCTCCCCGTCTTCCCTCCCCTTCCCATCTTGCTTCTGGCTCTATCCACAAGCCAAAATCCAAGAAGGATCAGAGTGATATTAAAGTTTCTAAGTTTCACTTAAAATTGCATTATCAGTCTGCTGAAGGGGATGTGGTGAAACGGCAAGGGACTGAAGAATATGTGGTGGTGAGTGCAAGCAGGGGATCAAGGGATTAGCAGGGAGTAGGAACAAAGGAGTTTGAAAAGGAGAAAAATCCTGGGAATGAGCTTCAGGGGAAAGAAATCAGCCAGAGGAGTACTGCGTTGTGAGGGAAGGGGCCATTAGCCAGCGGACACAAGCTCAGGAAAAAGGTGTATGAAAAGAAAGAAGATCAAACGAGTTTGATAGGAAAGAGAAATGTGGGAAAAGGAGACCTATAGTAATAGCAGTAATAATTATATGAATAGCTCAAATATGCAGAATAAAACAAAGACACAGAAGTGAAAAAGATTACACAGGTAATACGTATTTAGGATGGCTATACTGGGAGACAGACAGTTTATATGTGGACACAACCCAGGCAATGTGAGGGAAAAAGAATGGAGTTACAAAAGAGGAAGGAAAAAAAGAACAGATAAAGAATTTCTGTTTACAGAAGGCACCCTGCAAGTCTTGATCTTACACACTCCGTTAGGTATTTAAATAGCCTTTGACACTGGAAAAAAAAGGCAACAGTAATTTGTAGGTTTTATAAATCAAATTCAGCATATAGTAAACGCTGAAATACTGTAGTGAAGATCAGTGTTAAAAGATAACGTTCAATTGTAAGGAAGAGATACTTAGCAGGACTTTCCTTCCTTAGTCAGCCCCTGCACAGGGTATTCAGAAAGAAGCATAGATGGCTTTAAAATTAATTTTTATGTCTATTTTGACATTTAATTGAAGCAATTTCTTATGTAAAAGTTTGATTTCTCTATCATACAACACTTATCAAAGTTTAAGCAGAGCAATTTGAAATGTCAGGATAATAAACCATGAAAAATAGGAATAAATATGCAGCATCTCAGCTTTTATTACAGACTTACATGACTATATGCATTAGAAAAAGTAGTATGAATAGCTGTTGAGAGAAGAATGTGGAGGCTGGTAATCAGATCCAGAACAGCCTGCTGATTTGGATGCAAGATAAATGTCTAAGCACTACTACATAGCACTGACCAAAAACTGACTGAGTTCTGAACATTGTGTTTATGAGTTTAAGTCATATGTGAACAGAGATGCTTCTGCTGGCTGGAGGGCATTTCACAGAGCAGGAGGGAGTAGAAGAGTACATGGAGTATGGAGATGAGGTTGCAATCAGCCAGAGACTAAGTTTTTAGTCTTTTAATTCATTAAAGCAGCAAACAAAACAAATGTCTATTCTTAATGTTATTTAACTAAAACTTCTATAAACCATGCCCTTGAAGTCCTGTGAGAAATTAAAAGTGCTATTTCTTTGCTACAGTTTTACCTTGAGTCATGTAACTCAGATAATGGTGGTTAATTTTGACTTAAAATTACTATTGAAAATGGATTAGAAAAAAGATTGAAAAAATGTTATCTTTGAAATGACATACTCAAATTATCCATAGCATGCTGATACCCTTCTCGCCCCAGGTCTTGTTACCAAGTCCCTTTCTACCCCCACCCTGCCTTTCCCAGATGTGTTCCTTCTACCTGTCAAACTTCTACTCTGCTTTCCACATGGCTCCAGGTGCAATTTAAACCTATTTGGTTCCAGAACCACTGGATCTTCTCCCATTGCATATATACTTATGCCCTGCCAGCTTCTCAGAAACTGGTATCTGCAGAGGAAAACAGATACATGGCATCTTGGGTTGGAGGTAATGTATTGTAGAAAGGGTGAAGCTTCCTACCTTGCTTTCATCCCTTAGGACGCTTGCTTGTATCACTGTGACCTTTCTAAGCCCTTCAAATGGGGAAAGTACTCTCTCTTGAAAAAACAATGTAATTAAGCTTATAATCAGAAAATTGATTTGCAATTAGTAAAATTCAGTGTAGATAAGCGATTAACAAAATAGGGCTAGGCTTACAAATTTCTCACCTGCTTGACTTTTGATAGCACATAGAGGCTGGTCCAAATCACACAGAGTCACATTGAATTAGAAGTATTAGAAGAAGCTTTCAGCTTAAGATTAGGCATCTGGCTGTAAGCTTGTATAGGGAGATCAAGCCATACAGCTTAGAAAGCAATTAGCTTATCCTAAAATATATGCTTTTATCTGCTTACTGAATAACTCTCTAGAGTCTCTTTGTGCTGACTAGGACCTTGGAGCTGCCTGATGCCATGTGAGATGCCCTCATATATTTAATCAGATGTCACACTGCAGAAATCTACAGTGGTACGTCCCATCCCCATCTCCCTTGGGCATCTTAGATGCCACCAAACATCTATGTCTAGTCAGCAGCCAAATCAAGGATTTGAGACACTGCATAGTTAAATCTGTGCCTTAATTGCAACTTGAGTCTGCACTTTTAGTCAGTAATGGGACCCATCACTGTTTATCAGTGCATCACCACTGCAGGAGCATCTGTCCAGTACATTCAATGATTTTCTGATATATTTTGTCCTTACAGAGATTAGTTCAGTGTATTTATCAGGGACAGTCTTCTTCTTGATCAGAAGGCATTAATTTCACAGCAAAATAGAACAAAAAGAAAAAACAATTAGAATTCTCCCAGGAGGAGATGTGAGGTTTTAAAAGTAACAGAGAGTGTAACAGAAGAACAAATGGGTATTAATAGGCTGTTTTTAATATTAGCCTGAAAATGAGAAGCTTTGTTACTGTGAAGTAAAGAGGGCTTGGAAAAACCTAATTGAAATGCTGGGAACATAAGTAAGATTTAAGGTGAGGCTTGATATATTTAGGGAAGACATTCTCTGGGCTTAGCCATCCTATATCCAAACAGTCTACACCACCTCCTTAAAAGCTTTGCTTGCAGGCATTTCCTTCCAGGTATACTAGCAACAGGCCCAGGAGCTTACTGTCAGATACAAAGACATTAAAGAACTAACAAAAAACCAAACCATACGGACAGTTCCCATTGTCCCCAAACAGTTGTTATTTATCCCAGTTGATTCTAGCGCTATGGTGAAGTGGGTGAGTACTTGTGATAGATCAGAAAGCCGGCAAGCTGGTTAAAGAAGACACATGTTAAAGCACAAGATGTGAAAGTTACTCCAAACAGCAGAAGAAAATAGGCTTTTTTGCCTCATCCTAATGTAGTTGACAGGTTTGATGATGTGTCACAAAACAAGGGTATTATTATCACTCTGTGGTTT
Source organism: Haliaeetus leucocephalus (assembly GCF_000737465.1). Classification (NCBI taxonomy): domain Eukaryota; kingdom Metazoa; phylum Chordata; class Aves; order Accipitriformes; family Accipitridae; genus Haliaeetus; species Haliaeetus leucocephalus. The sequence continues at coordinate 17,821,346 of NW_010972436.1, read as the reverse complement.
TTTTACCTCCTAAACAAATTAGTCTACTATGACCTAAATGAGTAAAAAATGTGTAGTTATAATAAAAAGAAGTGATTCATATTTTCAGTGCAAAATAGAACAAAACAGATATTTGTTGAATTTTAAATGAAATTTTTATTGTAAAATCAGCTGTGCCATAGGCCTCAATCTGTATCAGTATGAACTCATACAGCAACAGCTTGTGTCTCAAACAACTGTGAAACAGTGTAGGTCGATATGACAACTACCACATTCAAACTAAATAAATTATATAGAACAGGATATGTGAAAAGAAATAAAATAGTGCAATAACATCTCCCTTTTCCATCCAGAGGGGAAAAAAAACCCACAAGGGGCTCAATTCTTCACAATCTCAATTTCATCTCCTCACATGCTAACTTTTAAATGGTTCCCTCACCATGGTACAAGCTGCCCATAGTTATTTATAATACTTAAACTCCTCCCATATCTTGTTCTTTTTCGTACAGCCATTCAAATATGTGGTCTGGTTACCTAATAAAGATGACCTGGAAGCATAGTGGAAATAGTTTTTCTATTTCCCTGCCACTCTCTTTTCTTTATATCCACTATTTATTTTGGGGATTTGTTTATGAGTTTGTAAAGGTATTAGAAAATATTTTTTTCCTTCCATAAATAAGGGAGGGACAAGAAACAAGAAAGCCACTGATTAAAATTTAAAAAAATATATATTATTGTGTATTTAAGGATGAACTCCTTGAAGCAACCTTTCTGCTTAAGTGGGAATGGGTAAAAAAAGTTGTTGCATGGTAATAATTAGTAATGTATAGAATAAAATTAACATTGATAATTAGCATTCAATTAACATTTATCTTTCAGTTTCATCTCTCCTATGGCTCTTCAGTTTATATGTCACTGTCTTGTTCCAGGAAACTTCAAACTTTTTTCCTGGGATGACTACAACCCTTGATGAGATGATTATTGGTATACTGAAATCATTATCATTTAATATTATCTCATTTTCCTCCTGTGCTCCTCTACCTGAGGAAAACTGATAAACAAATACAAGGAAGTCCCTTATTATACAGTCTTTCTGTATTAATTATTTTCAATAATTAAACTGTGAAATTCTTTGCTATGGAAATTGTGGAAACTATAGTTATTCCTGTATTGAGAAAGACATCACCTTATAACCACAGGGTTATGAAGCACAATGGATTGTGGCATCTTATCAAATGACATCTGAGCCAATCATCTGAATACCCTTCACAACTGATGGAAAGAAATAGGCCAGTTTGGTCTCAATTCAACTCATCCTAAAATAAATGTCTGAAATAGGTCAGGAGAACCGCAGAGTGCAAAGACAACCTAGGGTGGATACCTCAGGAACAGACATCTGCAGAGCAATGAGATTAATCTTAGCCTACAGAGTACTCACTCAGGGAATTCCCTGAAGCACAGGTCAATGGAAAATAGATGAACATACTGGTGAAATATCACCATCTGCCTGTCTCATTTTTATATTCCTCAGCATTAGTTTTTGGACACTGTTGGATGCAGGATACTGGGACAAATTGACCTTTCTCTGGACAGAAACAGCAACTGTACTGTCCCTTACGTTCTGTGTAGCAAGGATGGTTAATGTTTGGCTCTTAAGCTGTCCCAATATAACTGTCATACCATATGACTGGCTGCAGGACATGTATTCTAGGTGATACGCACCTCTTGCTGAGGCTGACACCGGTAGCTAGAGGTGCACCTTCCCAGAGCTTCCTCCAATGGAGTGAGAGGCCCCTGTAAGCGTAGTCCTCTTTGCAATAGTCCTAGCTCCCTCTGCTCCCAAACGGTTTGCACCTCATCGCTTTTTGCAGTATGAAATGTATGGTATACGCTGCTGGTAGTGTAGAGAAGGCCATCCAGGCCTGGCCTACTGTGCCTGGTCTTCTTGCTGGGATGGTGGGTGTGCTGGGGCAGGACAGATCCTATTTTACCTGCGTACAGTGTGGTGCATTACAACAGCCCTGTCCCATGCCTTGGCCTGTTGCGATGGATACCATATTAACACATCAGAAATATATGTTCCTCAGCAGCTACATGTGGGGTAGGTCTTTGTGTGCTGGTTCTGCCCAAGTAGGAAAAGCAAGGATTCATGAACCGTGAAGATGGCAGCAGGATGATGAGCTGTGGGCTTAGCTGGAAACAGAGTAGACCTCTGGTCATGAGATCTCCACCTGTAGTTTGAAAGATCTTACCTGCCTCATACAAACCCCACAAATAAGTTTAAAATGTTGGATATCACGTTGAGTTGATCTTCTGGATGATGCTATTACAAACTTAGATGCTTAAGCAAATCCAGTTTTCCAGGGTAGTTAACCATCGACTCCAAATCATAACAAGCTATATATTCAAACTTCAAACGTCCTTATTTAAGTCAAATACAACTGAAGTATACAAGCATAGACTTTAATAGAACTTATAGCCATATTTAATTCTAAGTACATATGTAGGGTCTTTGTCCAACTGATTTCTTAACTGCATAAGATATTCCTTAGTTTATTTTTTAACCAAGTACCACTGATGATCTTCCAAAGTTTTTTTAACATACTGACTTTTTAGCATTCATATACACTGAATGTTTTATACCTGATTCAGTCAAAATACAAGGTGGACTTAGAAGTAAATGCAAAGCTGCAGAATCCATGAAAACAATTTTATGTGAGCATGAAAGGCAGGCTTTGATAGTGGGAGAATATTTTAAGTTAGATGATGGGAAAAGGTGCATATGTCTATGTATGAGGGTGTGAGAACTGTGAGGATAAACGCAGGGAACTTGGAATTGTGTTTTTATCTGAGACAAACACAACAAAAGGCCAATCCTTAAAGCAGTAACTGCAACAGAAATCTAGATGAAAAGAGATAAGCAAGCAAACTGTGAGGAGCGAAACTGAGGAAGCTTGAATTCCTGGGGCTCTCTCACATGTGGATTCTCCAGTGGCTAGTTCTAAGTTTGACCTTTCTGGTTTTTTTGCTGGAGACCTTCTGTAGTAGAAACAGTAATCCAGCTTTGTTTTGTGTAAGGTACTAGCTATATTCATAGAGTTCAAAATAGTTTATTATGATTGAGAGATCCGCTTTTATGAAATTTGGATGATATTAGCCAACAGCTTCAAAGTTATTGAGGGTAGGTGGATAGATGTAGGTACAACATAAGCCTAGTTTCCTGAAGAATTCAGACTATTAACAGAGCTAAGAAGTTGATGTACTGTTTGGCCCTAAGAAGTCACTCCACAATGCACACCTTGTGCCTCCTGCCAATTCACATAGGAGACAGCTTCACTGTGAAAGCTGTGAATTGATCTCAACACTTCTTTCATGAAAAATCATAGTCTCTTTCCCCGGAACAACTGCCTGTTCACTGTGCTGTGCTTACACAGAGAAGTTCTGGATTGTCAGCTCGGTTACTTTTAATAGCTCCAGACTAGCAGAATCTGGCCTGAAAAAGTGAAAATAAATTACACCAAGTATTTTGGCTCACTTGTGTTTTAATCTTAGTGCACGAGATGAGGTTAAAATTAAGTAGAGTTATCATAAATGGAATACAATTGCTCCTTTTCTTTCTTAAAACCCTACAACTCTGCCTGTATAACCAGATGACATTTTGGTCCTGAAATCTCTCCTCCTCTCTTCCACAGCTTGTTTGGGGGCTGCTTTTTGTATCTGAAAAAAAAAAATAAAATAGGAGTGGGCGCGCTTCCTCTGACGCTGCAGGAGGAGTGGGACATGAATCATCTCTGGAGAGTTATTTTTTTCCTAAGTCATGTTCTGTTCATTTCCAGCTGTCTTTTGCTTGCTATTTTCCAGGTGTAAAGAAGAATCCCTAAATATACTCAGCCATTATTTGAGAAAGTATAATTTATAAAATATTTTTTTTTTGCATAAATTCTTTTCTGTAGAAATCCTTGGAACCTGCTGTACCATCCTCCTTGTGTTGCTGGAGGGTTATTTTGAAAAATAACTAGTTTTCATCTCCTTTTCCCTTTTAACAGTGATTCTAATTATTGTAACAGGCTCTGAAGTGATCTTGCTGGTGATTAAAATCATGCAACCATCTAAAGTTTAAAATATCAAGTCTACCTATGCCATTTATTATAGTAGATTTTATTGTCATTTTTAGAGATAAACAAAAATCAATTTCCATTATCTGATATTCAGATCTTCACTTATTGTTCTCAAATGAGGATGCCCTTTTACTTGGCAAACTTAGAAGATGAATATAACTAAGGTATGAATAATAATAATAAATAAATATGAGCAAGTTTAGTTTTAGTTTCAAAGTTATATCAAATCTCTAGTTAATTATATGGAGAAGATGCAATCATGGCTGCAGGCAAAACCTACTGTTCAACAATATTTGCACAAATAGCAGATAGATAGACAGATAGATGGACAGATAATATAAAAACATTAAAAAGATGCCTCTTGCTCTAGTATCTGTTTCTACTTGACCAGAAAATGTAAAATGCAGGATATGAATTACTTGGTGCTTTATGACAGTTCTATAAAATTAAATATCTAATATGATAGGTAAGAAAGATAAATGGATAGATAAATATGTATGCCATATAGAGAGAATAAATTGTTGTTTAAGAATAGAATAATAGATTCTGTACATAAATCTTTATGTTCAATAAATGTGTTATTATGCATTCCAGTTACATCTTTTGAGTTCTTCCAAAAGCTAGAATGCCTCCCACACCTTTCTGCACAAGGTTGACAATACCCAAAATCTAGCTTCACTTGGTGATGTAAAATCAAGCTTTTGCATGTTACTTAGACAAATTCTCAGACTTCTCTAATTTCCCTGTTCACCAAGGACACGTTATGCATTTTGCTCTTCCTTGTCTGAGAAATCCCTCAGAGAACATTTTCAAAACTGGAGGCAATATTTTCTCTCTCTTTTTTTTTTATTTTTTGAGGAAGTGCCTCATCACTCAGATTTTTATCCCTTGCAGCTAAGTGTACTTACCTGTCAAGTGGATAGTATCAGTTTTATAGAATTCTTGTTAGTTGCTTTTTGAAGCATTTGTTGGCTGCCTTTATCATTTTCTGTATCTTTATATCTATATCTGCATCTGTATCTATACTTACACACTCACATATATGTGTGGGTGATGTGTATGTGAATGTGTAAGTGTATGAATACATATATAACCTAATATTACTATAGTCAAGCTGGTAGTCCAGTAGCATACTGTTTCAATGGCTAATGATTAAGTCCTTAAACTTTAGTGTTGAAAACATCCCATGGTGTCTTGGTCTTGGAGCAATTCATGTAGTTGTTTATTTGTAATCTCCAGCTAAAGCAGTTCAGCAGAACGAGTTACTTCACTTGACCTAGGTTGGAAAAAAAATGAGCAATTGTTTCCTTCAGACAGTTTAGCAATATTCTGAAACAATGGGGTTTGTATTTTCCTTATCTCAGCTGTTTAAAAGTCATAAGTCTGAATCACAGAAATTATTGGCTGCTCTCAGAATGATGAGATTTTAAAACATACAGCACATGGTGGCTTTGGTCCCTTCTCCAACCTCAGACAGGAGGTAAGATGTGTGCACATGATGTGAGACAAGGACCCTGCTGCAGAAACCTATTTTAACTGTGGAGCGGGAGGGAAACTCCAGCTCCTTGCTGAACAACCGAGATCTATATAATGCATCCTCTCCTTCCCCTTCTACATCTCTGACAACACTACTAATATTCTGGGCCCAAACCACCCTCCCAGAAACTAATTTTGTCTTCAAGTCCTAACATTGATTCTGCTTCTTCATCTTTGCAGGTCTTCCTATCTGAGAAAAAATACAAGGTTAAAAAGAACACAAGCTTTAACTCTAACTGCTTTGAGGAACAGTTGAAAGTCATATATGAATGCAGGCACACAGTAGTTTTGCTGTAAGGTAGAATATTATGTAATTAAGATAGTGCTATATATTGTATTCTTGCCATCCCCACTGATTTGAGGGGGAAGGTCACAATGCCCAACTCTCTCGACTTGGTCTCACTTGGGCCAGCCTGAGAGCTACTTTCCTTATGCAGAAGGCTAAATCAGCACTTCTCCTCCTTTGGCACAGACAGAAGTGTACAAATGTACAGCCTAAACTCTTACTTTTGTGCAGGATAACAGTCCTGAAAATAAAGTCAGGAAGTTCCAAATCCTCTCTCTATATTTACAGACAGCTGCTGTCATGCTACTTCTGTTTGACTCCAGCCTCCAGGTAGAGACGTCACCTTCACCTGGCATCTGCAGGAGCTGTACTCTATGATGGAGTCTTGCGATGCCCCTTGCTGGAAAAGCAAGCAGTGACTTTGGACTCAGAGGCTAACTTTGACATGGCTGAGAAAGCAGGGATCATGATATTTTCTAGAGTTCTTGCTGGGATGCTGATATTTGGCTGTTGTAAACTGTTTCTATATGCTCATTGAACATATTTTTTATTCCAGCAAACAAGTTGCCCATCTCTGCACCAAACACCTTTAAGGTAAAAGCTACAGAGTGGAAAGGGGCTTTCCTAGGAATTCTCCAGGTAAATAGTAGCAAGTACAAAAAATAGGAAAATTATCTGTCTCCTACTCTTGATGCTGTCCTGGCTCCTGCCAAGAGGGAAAATAAAATCTTCCAGCTGGTACAAATCATTCTATGGTCTATCATGTCCTGCACTGCTAGAAGCAGAGTAATAAAAAACCCCAGAGTATTCAGAGTGGTAAAGAAAGAGGGAGTAGAAGTCTCAATCTACTTCTCTCCAGTTTCTCACTGAAGTTCTTCATGAACGCAGGTTAGCCTTCCTCTGGGTTCCAGCTGTTCCTCTGAGCCTCAGGAAGATATGACAGCACCACTTGATGATTTGATATTTGATTTTCCTGCAACCATTAGATGGCTTTTCTTTCCCCCCAGACTGAGAAATCCACTTCTATTCAAAATATGGAACATCTGTCAGAAAAGAAGTACCATACTTGCCATCACAAAAGATGCCTCAGATTTGATTGCAAGGGCACTTGTGTATGAATAAAATCACTCAAATACAGAAGTATTAACCAAAGTCTTGCATACCATTTAAATGATTGATTGATTTATGGTGATGACTGATGATTGCTGTGCATTAATGCCTGAAGCTCTATCAGGCATAAAAGCAGTATTCTGTCTGGTAGATAAGGAAAAGGTTTTGCAATCTATAGGCTGGATCCAGTGAGAGCATATGAGGTCTTTTCACTGTCTTTAGTGTGTATTTTGTCCTGGGACTAAAATGGAGTCTGTTTGCTTTACACTGCCTGCAACCTTGAGTTGGGTATGATTTCTAGCAGGCAGAACAGTGTGTCCCAGAACCACTTCTCCACCTGATGAACTTCCTTTGTTGTCTTGTGCACATGGTCTGAAGGGTCATTTGGAGGAGACAACATCTATGTGGCTGTAGTAACACCTTGTTGTGAAACCAGTCGAATAGTAACAACCTCAGGAAACAGCTGTTCTGAGACAACCACTCAAGCCAACTTCACCTTCTCAGACATCAAAAATATCATTGGCATTAGTAACCTTCTAAACTTTCTAAAGTTAATATGATGGATGTTACAGCAATGTAGATCTAACCCTTTCTATTTTATTCTTGCTGCACTGTTTGCACTAAGGGGAAATCCTGGAAGGGATGAAATACATATCTGTTATTCATTGCATTGTGGTGGGTTGACCCTGAGTGGACTCCAGGTGCCCACCAAAGCCACTTTATCACTCCCCTCCTCACCTGGACAGGGGAGAGAAAATAAAAAAAAGGCTTGTGGGTCAAGATAAGGACAGGAGAGATCACTCAACCAGTTCCTTTCACGGGCAAAAAACAGACTCAACTTGGGGAAGAAACAAAATCAATTTAATTTATTACCAATCAAATCAAAACAAGGATAATGAGAAATAAACCCAAATCTTAAAACACCTTCCCTACACCCCAGTCTCCTTCCCGGCTCAACTCCACTCCTGGTTTTCTCTACCTACATGCTCCAGTGGCGCAGGGGAATGGGGAATAGGGGCTGTGGTCAGTTCACCACACGTTGTCTCTGCCGCTCCTTCCTCCTCAGGGGGAGGACTCCTCACTCTTCCCCTGCTCCAGCGTGGGGTCCCTCCCACAGGAGACAGTCCTCCATGAACTTCTCCAACGTGGGTCCTTCCCATGGGCTGCAGTTCTTCACAAACTGCTCCAACATGTGTCCCTTCCACAGGCTGCAGTCCTTCAGGAACAGACTGCTCCAGCGTGGGTCCCCCAAAGGGTCACAAGTCCTGCCAGAAAACCTGCTCCAGAGTGGGATCCTCTCTCCACGGGTCCACGGGTCCTGCCAGGAGCCTGCTCCAGCACGGGCTTCCCACGGGGTCACAGCCTCCTTTGGGCACCCACCTGCTCTGGCGTGGGGTCCTCTCTCCCCGGGCTGCAGGTGGAGATCTGCTCCCCCGTGGACCTCCCTGGGCTGCAGGGGGACAGCCTGCCTCACCATGGTCTTCCCCATGGGCTGCAGGGGAATCTCTGCTCCGGCGCCTGGAGCACCTCCTCCCCCTCCTTCTGCACTGACCTGGGGGTCTGCAGGGCTGGTTCTCTCTGTTTTTTCTACCTGTTCCCAAATTCTCTACCAGGGTCAACCCACCACAGGCATGTCTCATGATTTTAAGCTAGAATCTTAGATCTTTCTTCTGAAAGTGTTCTGTGGCTAAAATCATGATCCAAAGGTGCTATTGGGTTTTTGTTTGTCTTGAGGGTTGCAAATAGTAAAATAGCAGTCTTTAATCTATATGAAAAACTTATTTGGGATATTAACCTTTATGATACTTTATACAGAAATTATATTTTCTGTGGTACAGTAGGACTACATTTAGTACATTGTAAAACATGAAGATTCTTCTTCCTTAATCTGTAGGCCACAGAGTTGTTTTCCCCATGTATTTGTATTTAAGTTGTCCCTCTAATCACACTAAATCTCTGTAAAGTCCCTTGGCTGGATCTTTTATTTCCCTTATACTGGCTAAAAAAACATCTTCTCTAATTCAGTGGGTTCTCAGATAAAATGTGGTTTGAATTGATGAGATGTTGCAAAGCTGCTTAGTTCAAAATACAGACTAGACAGAAACCTCTTATGGTAAATGTAGTAACAAATGCTTTGAGTGAAATAAATGTTTCCCTTTGGAAAACTCAGTTAAAATCTAATGACTCCTGCCTACTGCTTTGCCAGTATAGTAGTATATTCAAATAGAAAGGGACAGTCTAGAAATTTGATGATAAATTACTGAATGAACCCTTTATAAGTGCATTATTTCATTCTCTTTGTCAATGATTAAATGTTTGAGCTATATTTTATTTATATTTTTACAATGTTAGTGAAGCATTACCTCATTAAAGTGAGGGTGCTGTTAAGAGATAATTCACCTGACCCAGGAAAGGTTTGGAAAAAGATTTGAAAAAATGTGATACGCACTTGTCTTTGCTGAGTGTTCACCTCTTGTTTCAGACTTCTGTCAGTATTGCTTACTATGGTTGACTGAACAAAACCATTCCCTTAGAAGAAAAACAGAGGTGAGGCTTGACTTCCCGCCCCCCCCGGAAATCCATGGAAGAATAAATGAAAGGACCAATCCCACAAGATACAAATGGCTACTCACTCCCTTGGGATGTGAACATCTAGGAGCCGGCACATGCCCTCTCTCGCTCAGTCTCCCCTGTTGCAACTGTCCCATTTCCAGTGTGGGCACTGGGTGTCGCAGTCAGACACACTGGGTATAGAGCATGGGAGTTACTCTGACCTAGACACGGGTGACTCGGACTCAAGCCCGCTGTCTGTAGAGTGCCCCTCATCCAGTAAGCCTTGCCCACCAACCTGCTTCAGGCTGTGTCTCTTTCTCTCTGTCTAAACCCCACTCTGGACATACAAACACTTTAATGTGTCACTTTTTCCAATAGAAATGAGAAATGATGATCACTTTTTGCTCTGCTTTATCATGGGGTTATTATCTGTGTTCCCAACATTTTGTTTTACTTTCTTGGTTCCTCTTTTTTTTTGCAAGTCTGGTCATTCCCAATGTGGTGTTTAGCATAATTCTGCTCTGATCTCTAGCTGTTTCTGGGCAAGGTCTTCATCTGGTGTTCATTGATGCTGTGATGGTCTAAATAAGGGGATTAAGTATTATCCAATGTGATGACAGCAAATGGTATAAAATTCCTGAGATTCTTTTGATGTCTAGAAGCTTTCTGTCAGAATGAAAACTAGGTAAACAGGTGTCATTTACCATGCTTGAAATTCTTGAATTTGTGTCACAAAATTAAGCTATAAAATCTCGTGTACATTTGATGAGAACTGCTCATCATCTTGTAAATCGCTTGGAAATGTATCAAACACAGGACTTGGCACACTAGTCTATCTAAAGCCTGTATGTAACCTTGTTCTGCAAAATTGTACCAGAATAAGCATTTGGTGTGTTAATGGGCAAAGAAGGACAGGAAATTTAAAACTCGGTGAACACTGTAAAAGGAATGGAGTGATTTGAAGTTTATTTGGATCTCGGGTTTTAATGTAGGCTTATATAGTAATAATAACAAACCAATAATAATTGCACTGTATCATGTCATTAAAATGGATTATTTTAATGATGCATTGAGTTGTAGTAGGTAATTAATGGCTTGCTAGTACTTTGTTATTTAGAAGATAATAATGTTATAATTCACACTTTAAGATAATTTGAAGATGAAATCAATAAAAAGCAAGCATGCATTTTTATCCCTGTGGATTATCGCATAATTTAGAAGAAAGTGGAACATGAAGAGAATAATCAGCAGATCCAACATATTGTTTTAAAAGGAGTCAGGCTTTTATAAATAAATAGAGAAGTTCAGTCTGGAGGCCCTTCTGATGAAATAAACCCAGATGTTTGAGGCTTCTTTAATGGGAAATAGTTGTTTATATTCTGTGGGCATTGACACTGTTAACTTCAATAGTGGGCAATCTCTTGAAAGACAAGTGGCTGTCAAACCCTGCTGTGAATCCCACAGTGACTTTTCTCAGAAAATTGTTTACTGTTAGTGGAATCCAAAACACAGAGATTTTCATGAAGACTGACAGATGCTATCATTTTTGGTCACTGTTAAAACGGCAAGACCAATTCATTTCAGTAAAGAGAGTCAAGGGAGACGTTTCCTTAGAAAATGAGGTTAATATTCTCCCTATAGAGGAGCAAGTTCACATACAGAGATATGGCTGGAGGCTGCTGTACAACCCATGGCTGTTGTGTTGGTATCTAAATTATTTATGGAATGGAAATGTTAACTTTTTATGTAAATAAAAAGGATGAGAAGCTCTTACAAAGCAAATTATGTTAATATTCCTGCTCTTCACCCATTACTTTTACTCTGAGAATGACTTTGTCAGAGTCTTTTGAATCAATGGGAGTTTTGCCAATGACATTAGCACAGTTTGGATCAGATCTATAGAGTTTTATAGTATATTACACAGAATATGAATTACTAATACCCTATTGAAACAGTTTTACCCAGCTTTCTTTAGGAACAAATGAAACTCATAGCTTTTGAAATTGCACACGTCTTTCTCTCTGAGGTTCACTGGTAGGTAGAGACCCTAAAATATGTGATTTATGTTCACAGTTGGATGCTTAGTCATTTAAATAATTGGATCTGTGCATACAATTTACCGCAACTGTAAAATATGCATGCATGATTTTGGCAGCTCTAAAATGAACTGGCAAAACAGGATGCTATCCTTCCATATTATGGCCTTTGCAGCATGTGATTTACTCATTTACAAAAGAGTTGTAGTAGGCAATTAATATTGTTATGCTGGGAGCTGCAACAAAGCTCCTTAAAAGTGGTGGGCATAACATTTTAGTCCATTCAGGCTAAATGAAAGAGCAATTAACTGAGCCTCTCTTTTGAAGTAGCTGAAACAATACAACACATTGTCTTAAACCACGAGCCTGCTCAGGAGCCCCGAGTACTCTGTCAGCTTTGCTGCTGTCTGATTGCAAATAGAGTGGCAAAGCGCTGGTATTCAACTGTAGCTCTGTGTGAGCATGGTGTAAGGGAAGAAATATGTATGAAAACCAAAGAATCTCCAATCACATCCAGAGAATGATTTTTGGTATGAATCTGAGAAGGAATGGCAATTGAGAGAAAGAGATATATTGTTTTGGATGCTGATGGAAATTGGGCTTGCAGTCATTAGCAAAGTAATGTCTGTTTATTGGGTTGTTGTTTTTTTTTCCTTTGGGTTTTTTTAATAAGAAAAGCCTAAGGTCAAGAAAGTTCTGACCTTAACAGCAATATTTCCTCTTTACAGACACATTCCATAAAACTTACACTTCAACTTTTGGTTCTCAAATGGTAAAACATGTTGTTAATTGTGTCCTCAGAATGTCTCTGCCACATCACCACAAAAAAGAAAAGAGTCTGATTCTGGTCTTACGATGTCTGTTGTGTGTTATCCCTAATAGTGTAAATACTCGATTTAGCTTTCTACTGATAGAGGGGAATCTTTGAGTGCTATCAGGACTTGCTTGCCAGGAAGAGAAGATCAGTTCACTCAGATCCAATGGAGAGTGGTTATTTGGTAAAGAACAATCCCCTCCAAGGCTATGTAACATTTTCCTGTGTCAGTGCCAGCTTGAGAAAGCCCAGACTTTTCCCCTGGTTATCTCGGACAGTTGTTAAGACCCTAAACTGCATCATCCATTGGGGTGGCACAGGTGCTTGTGTGGCCACATGGCTAGAGTGATAGTAGGAATCTGACAGATGAAAATTCCCCCTTTTTTTTTGTTTGCTTAGCGATTTTACTGCTAATTAAGTTCTGCTAGCACAGGACAGAGGTTGCGGTGGTGGTGGGAATAAGCAGCTGTGGGAAGGGATGACTTTTAGGCTGACTCAAGCAGCTCTTCTGCAACAAGTGTGCAATTGGAGCCTGCAGTGAAGCAGTGGGACCGCTGGCACACCTCCTGGGCTGTGCAAGAGTTGCACCAGGAGTCGAAGGGACGCAAATTTCTCTGCATTGAGCACTGTGATTTGGCTTGTAGGTAATGTAAGAAGAGTAACTGTTTCCAAAATCACTTTAGCAAGAATCCAATTATTTTCAGACTGAACGTTGTCTGTTTTGCGAAGATGCAACACTGCAGTGTGGTTCGTCATAGTTCACTGTTTGCAAGGCCCCTCTGACTGTTTTGAAAAGTGAAAGCAAGTAATTTTTCTCTGTGCTTGTCCATTAACCTACAAATGTACCAGAATAGAGAGAGCTTGTATAGTAGGCTGTGTAAAACTTAGTGTCTGATTTATGTCTTTTAATATGAAACATGTTACTGTTTCATATTGCAACCTCAAATTCGGATAGAGTTGACCGTCAATTATTTGTGGAAAGGTTACCTCAGTTGCAGATGAACTTGGACTGTTGATGCAGAAAACGTTTGTCTGCCCTCCTGTACAGCATTTCTGAATCCAAAGTATTACCAAACCTGATTCAGAGATATACTAGCTGCTTTTATGTGATGCTGCACATCAGTTAAGAAGCTGAGGTACGGAATTTATAAATCCTGGTGTAATTTTGCTTGGATACAGGTGTGTTACTTCTGTACCTGAGTAGGTACAACCATATTGTTTTGTTCTGGATCAAGCAGACACAGTGACCTGGGTTAGTATCTCATCTGCTGTAGGAGCAACAGTTCCCCCAAACTCTCTTACCTTTCTTTTCTTCAATACAATAATATTTTATAACTGAATTTTCAATTTCTCAGTGTTTTTACATTTGCCACACTTTTGCATGTCCTTGCACCCTAAATCCCTGCGTGTGAACTGTATGAATTCTAATAAAATTGCATTCTTGTATAGAAGATACTGGAAAGCAAGAATGTTTCTGATGGCTTGACTTTCATTTACACAGTGGGCAATAAAACACAATTTATTGAGACTAGAGTATTTGGGGAGAAGAAGTTTAAGTAGATCTATTCATATCACTAATAGTGTAGTCCTGTGCCTTCTGTGGTGGGTTGACCCTGGCTGGATGCCAGGTGCCCATCAAAGCTGCTCTATCCCTCCCCCTCAACTGGACAGGGGAGAGAAAATATAACAAAAGACTCATGGGTCGAGATAAGGACAAGGAGAGATCATTCACCAATTACCGTCACGGGCAAAACAGACTCGACTTGGGGAAATTAGTTTAATTTATTACCAATCCAATCAGAGTAGGGTAATGAGAAATAAAACCAAATCTTAAAACACCTTCCCTCCACTTCAGTCTCCTTCTTGGCTCATCTGCACTCCCGGTTTTCTCTACCTCCTCCCCCTCAGTGGCACAGGGGGATGGGGAATGGGGGTTGGGGTCAGTTCATCACACGTTGTCTCTGCCGCTCCTTCCTCCTCAGGGGCAGGACTCCTGTTACAGAGGCTCACACAATCAAATCCAACAGATGTTAAAAATCAGATTTATTCTTCAGTAAAAAAGTTAGTTAAAACTCCGATAACATTAGTAAACCACAGGGTCAATGATGTAAGGGGAATTAGTACTACACAGCCGACTTAAGAATTCATAAGGTTTAAAAAGTTATGACTCAAAATGCACATATCACTCACCTAAAAGATGAGGGCTCTCAACCTCAAGGAGTTATGTAGGGTGGCATCCTGACACAAGGGGAGAGTCCCTGACCAAAGACCCACTGCTCTGAGGAGGACTGACTAAAATGTCCTCCGGTGTGGCCCCGTTTATACACTTGTCAAATCTGATCTGTGGTCATTTTAATCCCCGTTGGCCAAAAGGTCAACACTTCCATGTACCTGGTGCATTGGATTGGTCAGTTCAATTTTCAACCTTTGGTCTCTAGGGTTTGGGTTTTTTTCCCACTCCTCTTTGCCCAGAGAAGTTTCATTTCCTGTTGCGGCAGGTGTACCAGCCACAAATCCTCACTCTTTCCCTGCTCCAGCATGGGGTCCCTCCCACAGGAGACAGTTCTCAATGAAATTCTCCAACGTGAGTCCTTCCCACAGGCTGTAGTTCTTCACGAACTGCTCCAGCGTGGGTCCCTTCCACAGGCTGCAGTCCTTCAGGAACAGACTGCTCCAGCGTGGGTCCTCTGTGGGGTCACAAGACCTGCCAGAAAACCTGCTCCAGCGTGGGCTCCTCTCTCCACAGGTCCACGGGTCCTGCCAGGAGCCTGCTCCAGCGCGGGCTTCCCACGGGGTCACAGCCTCCTTCGGGCATCCACCTGCTCTGACGTGGGGTCCTCTCTCCCCGGGCTGCAGGTGGAGATCTGCTCCCCTGTGGACCTCCCTGGGCTGCAGGGGGACAGCCTGCCTCACCATGGTCTTCCCCACGGGCTGCAGGGGAATCTCTGCTCCGGCGCCTGGAGCACCTCCTCCCCCTCCTTCTGCACTGACCTGGGGGTCTGCATGGTTGGCTCTCTTACATGTTCTCACTCCTCTCTCCGGCTGCCGTTTCTGTGTGCCCCGCAACTTTTTTTTCCTTCTTAAAAATGTTATCACAGAGGTGCTACTGCTGTTACTGACGGGCTCGGCCTTGGGCAGTGGTGGGTCCATCTTGGAGCTGGCTGGCATTGGATCTATCAGACACAGGGGAAGCTTCCAGCAGCTTCTCACAGAAGCCACCTTTGTAGCCCCCCTCCACTGCCAACCTTGTCACACAGACTCAATAAACCTTCATATTTATTAAATTCTTGAATATTGTATTTTAAAGAGAGGAAGAGGGAAAAAAGAAAAAAAACCTTTTATTGTGCATTTTATAACTATCATTAAGTGAAGAAATTATATTTCTACTTATGATACTAAAAGAAAAAATAGCATTTTAAATTATATAGAAAAACTTGGTAGGATAAGGTTGCTTGGCAGTTTAATCTTAAGTGTGCCCTTGCAAAGTATTTGTCCTTTTTACTTGTATGGGAAGAAGAACCAGAATCCAAGTATATTTTGAACAGATAAACCAAGGAAGTGGGCAACTTGCTGCTGAATTTCAGTTAATGGTGAGAAAATAATCAATGAAAATAAGATGTTGTCACTTCAGGCTTAAGCATTTTAAGCCCCTGGGTAAATAATGCTGCATATTTTATCTGCGCATCAGTCCAAAACCTCTTTCTAAAGAGTAGAATTTCATTGTTAGGTTGCTAAAAAGTGAGTCTCGATTATGAAAGCAGAGGCACTAAATATTTCTTTTGAAAAAAAAGACTAGTTGACAATTGTTTTATTGTATCTCAAAAGCTCAGGGTTATGCCCTATGTCATCATCCTCTCCTATGCTCAATAAAATAAAGCAGTGTCAAGGCACGTTTTAGGACAGTAAATACCAAGACACTTGTGATATAACAGCGGTTTCAGTTATTAGGCAGGTAATCCAAACACTTTATCCTTTGGAAAAAAAAATTTTTTTGAAGCCTAATTACGTGTCTGAGTCTGAAAGAGTAGAAATTGAGGCTTTCTTTTTGCATTTTCTTTAAAACCCATTCTGCTTCCAGGATACAAGATCTGCCCCCCTGTCTGCAGATCCATCCACTCAGCTGTGGGGTGAGGAGGGCAATGCCACCACATCAAGGACCTCGCAGCTCACATAATTTTTGCCTGACCTGGGAAAGTGACTTCTCTGCAAGGAAGACTGGTCTCTTATGCTACAAGGAAGAACCATGAACGGCTTATTGGTTCAAATTTCCCCTATATGTGTGAATCACACAAACATAATTGGACCTTTCTGTCTTTAAAACCCTGGAAAATCACTCTGTATAATGAAAACCAGAGAGGGGGGAAGAGGGCTAATATAGACCCAGTCTGCCAGAACTGGATGAATAATTTATTCTTTGAATTTTGCTCACCTTTCTTTTTGCAAATTGCCTGCAAACAGTTTACCCTTTTCTTTCATTTAGTATTATTGAAAATTATTTGCTGAATAGTTTCTGCAGTTAATTCCTGATCTGCATATCATTCATGAGCAGTTGGATAGCAATTCCTGTTAAAATTCAGGCTGCCTCAGCTAATTATTGTGGGATGTGCAAGCCACACTGTACCATAAGCCGAGCTGAACAAGTGTTTCTCAACATACTTTAAGACTGTTCCTCCTATATAACAAAGACCTCCTCGCACATGAAGAAGATTAATTTATTTAGATACTGAAATAAAATCCAGACTGGAAGATTTAAACAGAAAGTGTAGTGAAGGGATGAAAGGTAAAATTTTCTTGTGAGCTACAGACTGATTGAATGATAGAAAGACATAAAGTATTAGTATTCAACTGCTATCTCTAAGATAAGATCCACGGACCTACACTTCTCTTTCACTCCTATTTGCTTGTGTTTAAACTGTCCTCTGTCTCTGACCAGTCCTGGCAATATCTTGCCCTTGGCATCCATTCAGTACATTTAAGTGTAGGCCTTGCTGTCCCTACCTAAAAATTCCCTTTAGGCTTCTCTCTCTTGCATACTTTGTCAATCTCTGTAGACAGCATCGCCATCCTGATGATCACTTACATGTACATCACTTGCATCACCTCCTGGCTTGTTTCATTTCTCATGTTCTGTCTCAAGCTTGCCAATTCCTTCTTCATAGCATCTGGGGAAAGGCTTATGGTAAAAGAATCCCATCGGGCTTTTATCCTTTCCTACCTTGCTGTAAAACCTTTTTCTTTTGGGATTAACATATTCAGATTTACCCAGTAACACCAGTTCAGAGTTTTGCTGTGAGCATTGTTCCTGTAGCCTGTTCCATTTACTCCTTCCACTGGCTCAAAGTTTTGTCTCATTAAGCACAAGTAATGGTCCTTCATGGCCTGCTACTACTCCACCTATCATTTCTCAGTCATTTGGATGGACTATGGTGCCAACTTCCTTCAACAACTGTGATAAATTTTTAAAACAATCTTCTCTGTCTTCTTGTGTTGTTCAGTGTTGTTTTCTCCTATGTCATGGGAGGAGTTTCCCTTTACCAGCTACAAAACTGAGTCTCCATCATCCTGCAAAACCATTCTTAACAGATATGTTATGACCACTGTCAATCATTTGATTAATTTTCTATCCCCATTCTTCTCTCTTACCAATACTCACTTGCTTTGTCTTATATTAAGATTATAAATTCTGGGAGCCAGTCATCTTTTTGTTCTTTATTCATACAGCATTCTTCGAGTCATACAGGTGGGAAACAAATGAAGCTCTACTTACACAGGAGGCAAGCTGCTATTTAATTTAATTATCAATGATTTCCAAGAGGAGATTGTGAAATTTTAATTGATATTACTTTGTCATTTAGGTAAGTTTAAGAGGATTGTAGGCCCCTGAAAAGTAAAGCGGAAAACTGAGTGATTCAATCAGCAGATGACATATAAAGAATATAAAGAAATAATTTTAAAAGTGATGATGCACCTGTCTGGACTTCTCACAGTTGATTTCTGAATGAAATAAAACCAGCTAGGAAAAGAATTCAGGTCTCAAAGTAAGAGCTGATTAGTTGCCTGATCTGGTGTTGAAATCCCCCATCTCCTGTGTGTAATTGCCTTTCAAATGTTCAAATGCTGAAGGTTGAAAAGAAACATGCTGTGCTTATTGTGATCAGTTTTTGCAATAAATATACAAATTCTCAAATTTTAACTTGGTTTATTGTCATTTCACCCACATTCAAAATTCATAGTGAGAGCAAGACATAGGTTATTAAGTGTTACAGAACAATGTATATATTAATGTTAATGAGACTATATTTGCCTTGACCTCACAGCCTTAGAGCATTAATTGTATTTCAGATTCTTTAGTCTTCTCATATATATATATATATGTATAAGAAAGCTGTAGGTTGTCCTCATTTCACCAGTCTGAGAAATAGGAATTTCCCAGGATGCAATTAATTACAAAATACTTATTTTAAACTTTGGGATAAAGTGACTCACATTCAACCTTCAATGAATGTAGAAGGAACCCAGATATTTACATTGAAAGGAAATTCTCCCTCCCTCCTGCCTCTGATTACAATTTTGCTGAGTTTTACAAAGTTCAATCTCTTTCCTTTTATAAGCTTTGATGTTTTTAAGTGTTCTCTATTTGTTACAGTACCCTAAGCATACAGATATCAAATATCCCCAATAAAAGTGTTTGTTTCACAGAAAGAACAAAATTCTCATCTTCATGTGAAGGGATACAAGGTGGCCATCTTTCAGCCTATACAATTCTTTTGTTCTCAAGAACCTCTGGTTGCACCTTGACTTTGTGTCTTTTTGCTTCTGTAGAAAGCCCTGACTGAGACCTTCATCACCTCCTGTGGAGAGGATGTTATTGCTATGATTATTTGTTTTGCCTTCAGTGGCCCAAATGTCATGTGCACAGCAGTCCAAAGACAGAATGTGCCAAGCTGTAGAGCCTGTTATTAATTTATGTAGTCACATAAGTGTGTTTATCTGCAGGATCACCAACTTAATCAAACAAATTCACTGATTCTTGATTGTGGCTTCTAGCTTTCTAGACCATCAGATTAACTGTTACTGTCTTTATAAATTAATGAATAGGAAACATTAATGATTATCAATTAAAGTGATGTTTAGAATTAATTAGTGTATTTTACAGGAAATAATCTAATAATGACTTTAGAATAATTTTATCATTAAATTTGCACCATAAGCTTACTTTACCTTGAAATCTTACCTTTTGAGCTCTGTTTTGAGATATGAGAAATTCAGTACCTGTGGTTCAGACATGAAGTTTCAGTTTTCATACAGTCTCATTCCATATTGCTTTAATGCATCTCACCTTCGAGGATCACAAAACTAGGTTCTAAAGAAAATTTGGTCATAAATCAAAGCATTTTACCTGATTTACATTGTGGGTATCCCAAACTAAGTTAAGGTGTGAGCAAGATACATAATAATAGCTAATATTATTAAAAATCTTCTGTGACTCAAAGAGGTCATTTACTTTGACAATCTCATAGTGAACCTAGTTTTATTTCAAACCAATATTTCACCCCTAAACTCAACTTTCTACGGCATGGGGTCCTCTCTCCCTGGGCTGCTGGTGGAGATCTGCTCTCCCGTGGACCTCCCTGGGCTGCAGGGGGACAGCCTGCCTCACCATGGTCTTCCCCACGGGCTGCAGGGGAATCTCTGCTCCGGCGCCTGGAGCACCTCCTTCCCCTCCTTCTGCACTGACCTGGGGGTCTGCAGGGTTGGTTCTTGCACATGTTCTCACTCCTTTCTCCAGCTGCCATTTCTGTGCCTGCCGCATCTTTTTTTTCCTTCTTAAATACGTTATTGCAGAGGTGCTACCACCATTGCTGATGGGCTCAGCCTTGGCCAGCAGCGGGTCTGTCTTGGAGCTGGCTGGCATTGGCTCTGTCGGACATAGGGGAAGCTTCCAGCAGCTTCTCACAGAAGCCACCCCTGTAACTCCCCTGCTACCAAAACCTTGCCACACAATCCCAATACAGCTGCTTACAACAGGATAAGGACGTCTCCAGGGAGGTGAGGAAACTGAAACAACACAGCAGCTGACATGTACGACTGCAGCAAAGAGCAGAGGA
This sequence comes from Haliaeetus leucocephalus, assembly GCF_000737465.1. Taxonomy (NCBI): domain Eukaryota; kingdom Metazoa; phylum Chordata; class Aves; order Accipitriformes; family Accipitridae; genus Haliaeetus; species Haliaeetus leucocephalus. The sequence goes on along the minus strand of NW_010972436.1, from coordinate 17,800,806 downwards.
GGATTTAGGTAAAGTGTTGAAGCAGACTGAAGGAAAGACCAAAGGAGCCAGAGCAGGGCTGCTGCTAGAAGTTGAAGAACAACTAAAGCAGAACGTCAAACACAGCTGAAGTAAAGCACTTAGAAGTCCAAAGCACAAGCCACAGTCTGCAGAGAAAAAAAACTTTTCCTGCAGCTTGTCTTTGGCCCTAGTTCCTGAGCAGCTCTGAAAGCTCCTTGTGCATGAATACTTTGAAGATGTAAAATACCGCTATATAGGGGTTTGGCTAAACTTCAGTAACAGCCAATCTGAGACTCTCCAGGTAGGCAGGAGTTCATGCAATCTATACATGACGTTGGACATCAGACATGCCTTTCTCTTCAATCTCCTTTATCTGAGAATTAGATATAATTTACCATTTGATGCCATTTAACAATAATTTACCACACGTTCCTTTATTGTTTTTTCTGCAGTCATCTTATAGTCATAGATACTTGATTGCTTAAGCATTTCTAATTTCCTTAAGAGAGGTGATAAGGGATGACTCCACTAGAATGGTTCTTTTATGCATGTTTGAGTGGTTAAGCTATATGCAATGAAAGATCAGTCCAACTCACCCAATCACAATTTTTTCCTCTACTCCTGCAGCAATGATGAGTATTGCCGAGGCACAACCATAGGATGTATTTCCATTTTCACTTCCCAATGTGCTAAGCATGGAGACAACTTACAGTTTCTTCATGGGGTAAGAAACCATGCAATGTAAGGAAAGAAGTCCCCATCAGAAATAAACTTGCCTCTTCTGCTCTTTGCTACAGTCTTGCATGAAGAACCTTGACCCAGCTGCTGCCCTGTTTTGTTTTTTTCCTCTTCTTGAAAATGTCATTTCTCCTTATACCAGGAAGTCTTCTTATCCTAGAGACAGAATATTTATTTATACATTGGCCAGTTATGGAAGTAAAAGGTTAAGAAATATTTAATCTGTTTGACGTGCTGCTTCCTTTCACCACAACATTAATCTTTTTTTACCTAGGAACTTTTTCAATGTTTTTAAATAAAGTATTGGACTTCTTAACCTCAAAATTACATGTGGCCATCAATTGCCAGATGGACTCTCGAGGGAAGCTGACAATTATGAATGAGATAAGGAAAGAAAACATTTGAAGACACTTGTTAATGCATCACTTGAGGGTAAAAAAGACATTGCACAGAATATAAAAGAAGCATCACGTGTCCCACCTTTGCCATTGTTTAGAGGAAAACCAGTTCTCTGCAATGCCAATTTGGCTACAATTACAGTGACATAGGTTTTCCCAGTCTGGCCATGTATGGAAGCGTGAAGATGTTCATGTGTTATTTGAGATGAGTGATATATTTTCCACTCTTCAAATTATGCTCTTTTGTGTTTCAGAAGAAATAATAGAAAATGTTCCATGACTGTAAATTTTGCTTCCATTAACTGTAATTTTGGAGACCTATGTTTATTTATTTTAACAGTACTGAGCCAAAATCAACCCTGAAGACAATGAAGCTACTAGGAAGGTTTCATTCAAGCTATTTTCTTTGGGGGTCAGTCTTTTATGTTTTAAGTATCTTACCCCCTCACCATTCTTACCTTAAATACTTCCTACTAATTTCAGTGTGGAAACTCACAGAATAAATGAAAGCTTGCCTAGTCTGGTACTTACGTGCAAGTTGTAGGTTACAGACATTCTGTATGACTGAAAAAAATTAGGATTACATGTCTTTCTCCTTTTCCCACTTTCAAGTTGGGAATAGTTCTTTTCAGGGGTATAGAAATTCTTACAAATGATTGTGAGCTTTTCACAACATTTCAGTGCTGAAATCTACTTTATTGCCTAAGCAGAAAGAGTTGAAATATCAATATTATTGTACTATTGCCATTGATGTCGTTGTTTACATTTATGGTGCAGGTTTTAATGTAATCATCACTTGAATATTGTTTATCTATATTGTTTTCCAATATAAGTCTGTAGGTCAAATGATGTAGAGGTTTAGGTGCTGGGCACTGATAGAAAATTTTAGTATTATTTTGCTGCTTAGAAAACCACAATCGTCACAGTTTGATCGGTCCCATTGTATTATGGCAACATTTCATAGCACTTTTAGTTTGGTTTAATGTTTCTGTTTTATGCATCTAATTTATCTCTTTCATAATTGATATGAGATGTGCATATCTTGTGAAGTGCTGTAGGATGTGTAACATGAAAGGTTCTGTACAGGAACAACTGTTTTTCTTATTAGCGTGAACTGCAACAAGACAGATTAAACATTCAATTAAACAAGAAATTTGCCCATGTAAAAAGCTCACAGGAAGGAGCTTAACAATGTTCATTTTTATGAGGTACTAAAGTTTTTGGAATCAATTATTCTGAAAGTTCATCTACTTTGCTTACAGGTAAAATAGTAACTCAGTTGTGTCAGGAAAGAGGCCAAGTATTATTTACATAAAGTTCTACTATAAAAATCTGGGTACTATTTCTTTCTAAGGTTTAAAACACTTTGGTGAGAGAAATGAAAATACTCATAAAAGGCAACCACAGTATGTTATAAACCACCTTTATGGTTCATTATAGGTTTGGTTTAATGCTGTTGGATTAACACTAAAGGTTAATGTTTGCATAAAATATGCATGATTAGTTTAATACTCTGGAACTGTGAAGAGGTTCTCCAATGTTATGAAAGGGGTGACATGATATATGGTTAATGCTGATAGAATCATAGAATCATAGAATGGTTTGAGTTGGAAGGGACCTTAAAGATCATCTAGTTCCAACGCCCATGGGGATACTTGGCAGGGGACACCTTCCACTAGACCAGGTTGCTCAAAGCCCCATCCAACCTGGTCTTGAATAGAAGGATAGATTATAGAATATATAGATAAAGTAGATCACACAAGATAGAATATATCACACAAATAGAAATGTGATGTATTTTCAACACAACTGGTCAAGGCTATTTTCAAAATCCTCACTTATGTGGTAACACTTCAAAGTCAATCTGTGCCAATGGGAGATTTTGTGTTCAGCTCTCATAATTAAACTGTTTTCTGGCTGCAGGAAGTGCATGCATTTCTTATTTGCAGTGTAGGCAAAGTGCTTAGATTTTCTTCTTGCATTCTTTTAGCCCTAGATACTATGTAGAGTGTTTTTGTCTTAAGCATTATCTTTGTTATGCTTTAGATTGCCAGGACAATAAAAACATTTTTTATGCATAGACTTGGAAGTCTGTATCTAACTGGTAGATTTCACTTATTGCTTGTGTAGAAGTGTCTGTAAGGTCTTCACTTACCAACAAATGATTTATAAATTTATGATTGATTTTTTCTAAAATGTATCTTGATGATGCCTCAGAGATAATTACAGTTAGGCATTCTTTCATGCTGCTGGGGAAGGATAGTATATTTAGCATGTGTTTGGATAAACATCAGCCATAAAACTCAGATAGGCCCTGAACTTTTACTGCTCTCAGGGGTCTGGATAGCAGGTAATGAGAAAAGCCTGTGGGCTATCATAACACAAACAAATAACAGACTGTAATAATCATGACATCAACACAACTACAAATACATGTACATATAATGCATTGATTTATATGATTATGCATTGTATAGCTATCAGGACAGGTTTTATTTGGTACATCCAGGGGCATGAATATTCAACAGAGAAGAAATGCTAGTAACCCCTGACTTTTGTACAACATCAGTATGAATTATGATGGATATTATACCCTGTACTCACAATGATGATCCAGCAGTGATTAAAAAAAAAAAAAAAAATCACGTAAGAAAAAAATTAGGCTGGGTTACTTTAACTGTGTCATGGTTTAGGCCCAGCCAGTAACAAAGCACCATGAAGCTGCTCACTCACTGCTCCCCCCTCCGCCCACACCGGTGGGATAAGGAGAAAATATAAAGAAAAGCTCATGGGTCGAGACAAGGACAGGGAGGGATCACTCACCACTTATGGTCATAGGCAAAAGACAGACTCAACTTGGGAAGAAACAAAATCAATTTAATTTATTACCAATCAAATCAAAACAAGGATAATGACATGTAAAACCAAACCTTAGAACACCTTCCCCCCACCCCTCCCTCCTTCCCAGCTCAACAGCACTCCCAGTTTTCTCTACCTATCCCCCCAGCAGCACAGGGGGACGGGGAATGGGGGTTGTGGTCAGTTCATCTCATGTTGTCTCTCCCGCTCCTTCCTCCTCAGGGGCAGGACTCCTCACACTCTTCCCCTGCTCCAGCGTGGGGTCCCTCCCACGGGAGATGGTTCTCCATGAACTTCTCCAACATGGGTCCCTTCTGTGGGCCGCAGTCCTTCAGTCACAGACTGCTCCAGCGCGGGCTTTCCCATGGAGTCATGGCCATCTTCAGGGGCATCCTCCTGCTCCGGCGTGGGGTCCTCCCCAGGCTGCAGGTGGGCATCTGCTGCCCCACTCCCCTCTGTGGGCTGGTGGCGGACAGCCTGCCGTCTCACCGTGGGCTGCAGGGGAATCCCCTGCTATGGTGCGCCTCTGCACTCTCCTTCCTCCCCGACCTCGGTATCCACAGAGGGTTCCTCTCACATCCCAATCCCCTGCTCACTGCAGGTTGCCCTTCTTAACTCTGTTCTCCCAGAGGTGCTACCACTGTCGCCGACGGGCTCGGCCTGGGCCAGAGGCGGGTGCGACTTGGAGCCGGGGAAGCTTCAGCAGCTTCTCACAGGAGCCAGCCCTGCGGTCCCTCCCCCGCTACCAAAACCCCGCCACACAAACCCAAAACAAACTGCTACTCTTCTTTCGTCTTGAACACATGTAGTATGTTACAATACTTACTAACTGGCTTATAAACTGTTGTTTGCCAATGCACAGAACAGACTGTCCATTATTTTTATTTTCAATTTCCAATAGGGATCCTATGCCTTATTTACTACACTTCCTCTCTTTTTTTTTTTAACTTGTATTATTTTAGACATCCAATTTATACAACTGATGTTGTGGCCACAAGAAGACATGGATGGAAAAAAGTGGCCATTCATGGGTGTAGTAGGGCGGGCAAGACCTCCTAAGGCCAGCGTCACTGCTAACATTAGCATAGTATGTAACCATGGCCTTAAGTAAGGTGGGTGACTCCCTTCACGCTTAAAAGTGAAGAGTTTGGTGTAAGTGGGACAGCGGAGTCAGGAGCAGAACTCATTCTTCAGGACAGTGTTTTTTCAAATATTTATGTGGAGGCCTAATTTGGGGCATGCTTAGCTGAGAAGGGCAAAAGGCTATATACCCCAGACATAAACGCCTGCCACAGGTCAAGATCCTGTTTCAGAGAATTGGACTACCCAGTGACTTATTTTAGAGGAAGTCACAGGACTGCCTGTCAAGGACAAAATGGTACCCTTCCCCCACCTTTGATCTCGGAAATAATTGTAACATAATGGCTGCTTCCAAGAACAGAAAAAAACATCCTAGCAAAGATAACCTTACTTCACTTCATGTGTGGAATTACAGCCTAGCAAACTGAAATTAGGTTAAGCAATAAGCCAAAGCAAACAGTCTGTAACTATGGACAGGTTTTTAATGGGCACTGCTATCAGTCTTGTTTATTCATTATGTATTGGTTATGTAGCCACAGTCCCTAGAGACCAACAAATTTAAAGACTGAATATTCATTTCTTCTTTTTACCTAGGCTCAGTTCTGAAAAGTCCAAAAGCATAAGTGCAGATTCACTAAAAATGGATCTTCTTATGGAAAGCTTGTTTTAGAGGCTGCTTAATATCACTCATGTAAAGAACGAGTTCTCCGACCCAGAAATTGCTAATCTGTTTTGATTACCAAAATATGGAATACTGAAATAAAACATTTGTGCAACATTTATTAATGCCTGTAAAATGCAGGAAGCTCATGGTGTATGAGCAATCATGCATTTTTGGGAGATGAGGTAACATTCTTCTGCTAAGTGATATCAATCTTAATGTAATTAGTTTTAACAGCATGCCCTTCATTATTTTTTCTATTTTTAACACAGTTATCTTCATTTTCTCTTCATTCAGCAATGTCTCTTCATCTGTCAGACCGACAAGAACTTTCTCAAAGACAAACAATGCTAATGAACCGGAGACGTGTCTCAATCAATGTCTGTCTTTCCCCATCTTGATGGGAATCGTACATAGCTGCTAATTTTGCATTAGGGTCTTTTTTTTCCCTCCCCCATTCTTGCCCTTAAAAGCATGGAAAGGAAGTGGTTTCAGCACTTATCAAATAGCTTTTTATCAGACTGACTGGGGGGCATTCAGTGACATGGTTGATCACTCCCAGGAGGCACAGTTTCAGCCAGAGCAAGCTGACAAAGGTCACTGAAAAACAATTTGCTCAGATGATGTTGGAACACACAACAGTCATAAGGAGCTAAATAAGGTGTGCATAAAAGCTGGGCCACCAAGTCTAACTCTCAGTAATCTTACATTTAGATGTTGATACGTTCTGAGAATAGCAGCTGGTAGGAGTCATAGGTAGGCTTGAAAATTATTCTGCAAAGAGTCACTGAACTCACATAAACTGTATTTATATGGGAATTTCATGAGCTCAACTGTTGTTGTTGCCTGACTGCGAAGTCTTAATTAACCAATGCATCACCTTACCTGAGACAGCAATGCAAAGTACGCTGCTATTACTTGCAGTATACAGAGTTTCAGATCGTTAAAAGGGGAAAATGAAATAACCTGGACAAGATGAAGTTTTAGGTCCTGAATCTTCTGCTGCAGTTTTTTGACCTGCAAGAAAAATGTACTTTTTACAAAATTCTACATTTCTCTTCATTTTGTGTTAGAAATAAGTAATTTATAGCAGGTTGGATATATAAAAACAGAATATTCCTTACATCAGTGTAAATCTTAACAGCTTGGTGCCTGCTTGACCTTAGTTTTAGTTTGATTGAAGAGCTGTGGTGACTCACAGAGGTTACAAATTGCGTGTCGTTTTCAAGTATGGCCACCCTTGTCCATGCAACATATTTCATGGTGTAGTTTCTTCATTTGCTGAACCAATTAAGTGCATCCATGGAGTTGAATGACCAGAATGAGTTGTGAGAACTGTGGTGAGGCTGCCCCAGAGCCTGAGAGAGGGGGCATGATGGACTGAAGTCACTAGAAGGGATAACAGCACCTCACAGGTCAATGGTAAAGACTGAATTAAATGGAAATGAAATTATATTTACTGAGTGACCTTCAGGAGGGTAATGCTCTAGCCAAAGAAAGTGAAATCCATTGAAAAAACCCACCAAACCACAACCAAAAAAATCTTCATTTTTAGGTGTATCTTGGGCCAACAGGAAGAAATTGAGAAGTCCTTCAGTGTTAAAATGTCATAGAAATAGTGAATGTCCATTTCCAGATGGAAATATAAGACCATTGGTGACATAAAAAGATAAAAGTTTGTGATTTTTTTCTGTTTTCATGGAAATGGAACACATTACCAGAAGATGATGAACTACTTTCTGCTCTGTTAGTAATCAAAGGATGCATAAATCAACATCTGCTAAGGACATAAATATTTTTCAACCAGCATAGTGACTTGCACTAAAAAAAAAAAAAACATTAAAAGAGGTAACTGAGGGGAACTTTTGTCTTCTATCATAATTGCTAATAATTCTTGAAGTACTGAGAAAATTCATAAAAATGAAAGAATGTCAATGTTGTGCTAATATAAAAAAAGGTTAAGGGGGTTGAACTGTGTGACTGGAGGCTGGTTTGTTTGACCTAAATGTCATGTCAAAAAAAAGGGGAAAATGTTGGCTTGGTTTCCATTACCATAATGGGAGCATAAACACTGAAGCAGTCAAATGTTAGACAACTACATGTCACTTGTGGCATCTCAGCAGTCCCTGAGTGCTGGTCTCAGGCAGCTGTGGAGTAGCAGGGGAGCATGTAAGTTACTTTGCAGATCTAACTCTCAGTAATAAATTACTGGACAATTTTTTTTTTTAATTAATTTAATTAATTAGCAGCAAATATCTTTTCCATTTTTCAAAAAAGCAACTGTCATGGTTTAACCCCAGCCAGCAACTAAGCACCATGCAGCCAGTTGCTCACTCCCCCCCCACCCAGTGGGATGGGGGAGAAAATTGGGAAAAGAAGTAAAACTCGTGGGTTGAGATAAGAACAATTTAATAGAACAGAAAAGAAGAAACTAATAATGATAATGATAACACTAATAAAATGACAACAGTAATAATAAAAGGATTGGAATGTACATATGATGCGTAGGGCAATTGCTCACCACCTGCTGATCGACACCTAGCTAGTGCCCGAGCGGCGATTCCCTGCCCCCACTTCCCAGTTCCTATACTAGATGGGACGTCCCATGGTATGGAATACACTGTTGGCCAGTTTGGGTCAGCTGCCCTGGCTGTGTCCTGTGCCAACTTCTTGTGCCCCTCCAGCTTTCTCGCTGGCTGGGTGTGAGAAGCTGAAAAATCCTTGACTATAGTCTAAACACTACTGAGCAACAACTGAAAACATCAGTGTTATCAACATTCTTCACATACTGAACTCAAAACATAGCACTGTACCAGCTACTAGGAAGACAGTTAACTACATCCCAGCTGAAACCAGGACAGCAACTCTATAAAACAGATAGAAGAAAGGTTGGTTTAGAGCTTGGTCTGTGTTTAGGAGTAACCTTGACTCACTAGTATGCCTATGATTAGCTATGTACACACGAATTCAAATGGAATCAGTCCTTAAAGTACATCAGCTGTATTTAGTACCTTTAGATCCTATAACAGAAGTGCTGGACCTAACACAAATAGGTTCTTAATTATTTCCTAAATGGGTAGCAAGGACAAGGAAGAGAAATAAAAATTAACAACAAAACAGAGAGGCTCAAAACTCAAAGCTACTTTTTTCCAAATGCTTGAGGGTTGCTGAGAGTAAATGTTTGAACAAGCTAGAACTGGAAACTCAGAAATCTACATGGCTCTAGCATTTTTAAAAAGAGCACAGTCTCAAGAGTTCGGGAATGGTTGTTCAGTAGCAGGAAACCAGATTGATGTTCAATGATCTCCTGAGGGTGTCCGAACAAAACAGGCCTGCTGAGCAGACTGTAACATCTTCTTGAGGAATTTATGTAAAATAGACATATGTTTACACTGTTGGTTGTTTTGAAATGCCTTTGTTCCAGCTTATACTTTGTTCTCAGTGCTTAAATAAACAATGCTTTGGTTCAGAGAAGAGTCTTTTGTTGCTGAATATCTCCAGTTACTGACTCTCAAAGGAAAGAAGCCCTGGTGCCAACTCCAGGCACATGTGATAAATAAACCAGTAGGCAAGATAGTGTGACCCACCAGCAAGAGACCATGCAGCAGAAAAAAACACACAAAAAAAGGAAAGCGTGGAGTAAAGATACTGATAAATTGCAGATAGCCATATCACCAGGGCAACTCTTTTTTTTTTTACTATGGACTTCTAAGCCCCAGTGGAGAAATGGACGTGCATTACCTTTAGTTATATATAAATGGAAATGTAGCCACAACCTACTTTATAATTGAGTATGTAGCAAACCAGATTATTTATTTCCCAGCTTAAATATTTTATGTTTTTCATGTAAGAAACCAATTTCTGGAAACTGTGTGTATAATCAGACATGGTGCAACTGGACGCAGTTTTACTGAGGTAAGTTAATTTGAGCTGACTTACATTAGATGTGATTTCTAAGCCAAGATCTCTAGAAATGCTATGTACACACAAATTCAAATGGAATCAGTCCTTAAAGTACATCAGCTGTATTTTGTACCTTTAGATCCTATAACAGAAGTGCTGGACCTAACACAAATAAGTTCTTCATTTGCTGAAGAATTTAATTAGTGCATTACACTTGTATAATAAGTTTTGATATTGTGCAGTTATATTAAATAATTAGCCTTCTTGATGAGCCCCTTTTCTGCTATGTCTTTTTTTTTCAGTACTAATTTTGAATAAAGACACCAGGGTCATGATGATCAGAAGTGGAGGTCAATAACAAGTTGAAATAAAAGTGAGCTTTGGGGAAAAACAGAAAAATTAATTAGTTGGGGATGTCAAAACCTCCTTAACATGCAAAAGGAGTGGTGTTGGTCAGTGAGAAAAAATTATTAATTGGTTTACATCATATGGGCTGAGGATACATTTAATTAGAGGAAGAATGTCCTCTCTCATCTCTGAGAGATGCTAGGTCAGAACTTTCCTTTTTCTTACACGTTTCACGCCTTCATCAGTTTCTTGCAGAAACAACTGTGAGTTACCAAGAGTTTCAAGATCTGATGAAAGGAACTATCACAAAGTGCACTGTGGGAATAAGGTGTTGCTGCTTAAAATATATGTAAACCAATGTTAATATTTCCACTCCAAATTCCAAGTGATTTATTAACTTAGGAAAATAAGATATAGGATTGAAGCATATTGCAGTAAACATTTCTTCTTACTTTCAGGCAACCACATTAGGCAACGCAAACCGAAAATATATCAAGTTTTCTTTGGCTTAGATGACTTTCTGATTAGTAACACCGGAATTAACATTCCTAAAAAAAGGCATAAAACTATAGGAAGCTTCCATAATATTCCATTGCTACACTGTAACAGTCTGTAAGTAAAAAAATATCTCTTTTTCCCAATAAAATATAGCAGATATTTCCCAACACAGCCACTGTTCAGGAACAGGGGTTGAAAATGGTAAGATATGGGACAATGGTGACAGGAGAGAACATCACCTCTGAATCACAGGACAGAGACAGCAAACACATTTCTGGAAAAATGTAATCCAATACAATGAAGAATGGCATTGAAATGTTGGTATGCAGTTGGATGACATCCTCAACTATAATACTTCAAGATGGAAAACAGGAGAAACCAACCCTGACTATTGATCAAAGTGGAATTAAGGAAGAAAAACATTTTCTTCAGCTTAATTAACTGACAGCCATTTTCACTTTCAACACAGTTTTTAAGCATCGTTAGACAACTTTGTGAAGTAGATACATGTTGCCTCTATTTTCCAGATGAACTGATCAGGATACAGAAATAATTTACAAAACAGGAAGGAGCCAGTGAACCACCAGATGAACTGGTCAATCAGTGTGTACTCAAAAAACTCATCTATATGATGAAAATAGCAAAATATTCCTTGAAACTTTAATAGCAAATCTGATGGTACTTAAGCCATTTGGGCTATATTCTCCATGAGCTTAGATTCTGTGTGGGTTTTGACCAGTCTAGGACTAATCAAAACATTTTCATGAATGAGTATATTCATATGAGTAATCTTTTTTTATTCCATTGAATTTCTTTTTAATTTCTTAGATTCCTTTGAGAAACAAAGCCTGGAAAAAGCAGCAGTATGGTTTTGTTTTTCCCCTTTACTTGTTTTCTCTTAAATGACAGGTGAATTGCAACGGAAGTTCTCTTGAAAATTATATATATCCTAGTATTTTAAAATATTACCACGTCTAAAATATTTATTGACTAGTTTTACACATGAAAGAGTCACACAGAATGAGATATCTAGCAGAAAACTTGCTATATATTTACTGAGTTTGAAAGCAAATGTGATATTTGTGGAATGTCTGTTTTTCCACACCATTTGTGAGATGCTGTAATTTTATTTTCCTATACACAAAACAAAATAGTCAAACTAGACAAAATCCTACTGTAAGTAAGCTGTTTTCTTTTAACATCCTGGTGATGGCTTATAATGTCTGTAAGCAGCAGCCATGCAATGTGTGTGAGTACGTGGTGCATATATCTGTAAAAGTGGCAGATAAAGTGGTTGATGAGAACAACTGTGAAATCCTGGACCTAATGACACAACTTTCACTGTCTTCCTGTGGCTTGGGATTTCATTTTCATTATGTTCAATATGGCATTTCTTAGGCCCATGTATCCCAAGTAGAGTATCACCTTTCTGTCGCAGTGTGTCAAAGAGGCTGTTAGAACTGCGGAGGCTGGTGGTTGCAAGGTTATTAAAACTTTTGAAATATCTTCCTGGTTTTGCCTCCAGAGATTAGAGTTAAATGCTGTTTCCTTTAAAAAAACCTGATAATCTCATTTTCTGATGCTGCTTCTGTCTGAAAAAGAAGCTCATTCCCTGTCTCCTTTAGAAAACCTCCATTGTGCTGCTGTTAGTTGTTCAGATCTTAGTTAGTAAAGGCAAGATAGCATTTCAGGTAGGTTGGTACTTTTCTTCTTCCACCACTTTTGCCTGGTGTTTTAAAATTTCTTTAGCAAACCAGAGTAATGCAAAGGCAGTGTGAGTGAGAGACATTGCCTTTTAGTTACTAGTCTATAGGAAGGATAAGAAACTTCTTGCTCTACTCTAGGACTTTGCCTCAGGTAACAGCACAGTCTGTTTTGGAATTCATTGCTGCTTCTTATTCTGCATGTTGCAGGCATTACCTGCAGAGGCTCCACATCTGTGAAACTAAGGTAGACTTTTATAAAGAGAATGGTTTACAGACCTGCTGGTGGTGCAGCCATAGCCAGAGAGTCACCTCCTGGAACGATCCACTACCTCCCCCTGCCAGCAACCTGTATTTGTCCCTCCAGACCCCATGTGAGCTGCAATAAAAATTAAGGATTCTTCAACTGCTTCCCAAAATATGTAGTCATGAGTTTTCTAGCCACTGTCTCTTGCAAGTAATAAAGCTTATCGTGTATCAGTGTCAGTACATCAACAGACTTAATAAATAGGATCATTTTTTTCTCTATGTGGCATGATATTGTGTCCTGGTTTCAGCTGGGATGTAGTTAACTGTCTTCCTAGTAGCTGGTACAGTGCTATGTTTTGAGTTCAGTATGTGAAGAATGTTGATAACACTGATGTTTTCAGTTGTTGCTCAGTAGTGTTTAGACTACAGTCAAGGATTTTTCAGCTTCTCATGCCCAGTCAGGGCACCTGAACCAAACTGGCCACGGTGCATTCCATACCATGGGACGTCCCATCTAGTTTAGGAACTGGGAAGTGGGGGGGGCAGGGAATCACCGTTCGGGGACTAGCTGGGTGTCGGCGGGTGGTGAGCAATTGCCCTGCGCATCATTTGTACATTCCAATCCTTTCATTACTACTGTTGTCATTTTATTAGTGTTATCATTATCATTATTAGTTTCTTCTTTTCTGTTCTATTAAATCGTTCTTATCTCAACCCAGGAGTTTTACTTCTTTTCCTGATTTTCTCCCCCATCCCACTGGATGGGGGGGGAGTGAGTGAGCGGCTGCGTGGTGCTTAGTTGCTGGCTGGGGTTAAACCACAACATATTGTCAGTTTTTCACTTTAAGGTCCTTCAACATCCAGAAGTTACATTTGAAAACCGCACTGAAAGCTTAGGGTTTTGTTGGTTTTCTTGAGGTTTTTTTCCCCCATATAGCTAGGTACCACAACTGAATGAAGTATTCAGAACCAACTCACTCTCACTCAAAATTTGGTGTTAATTAGACATTGCTTCAACTCTCCTTTGAGATACTCCCCCAAACCATGGACTGCTAGTTGCAATTCTAGTCAACAGGTGTCAGGGGCAGAAAGCACATAAAGTGGTGAGACAATACATTTGTCTTTCTTCTTCTTCTTCTGAATATAATTTCTGTATGTAGCAAAATTCCTCTCTTGACTTGGGGTTTTTACTGGCATCTTTCCACTTTCTGTCAACAGAGTAGCACAGAAAATAAAAAGTTCCCCTGGTCTCAGGTTCCAGAAGTAACAGGTACTTTATTTTATTTTCTAGGTACTTACAGTAGATGTTGTTATTGTAATGCTAATACCAGACACAGATCTAATAAGTTTTGCTTTACATAGAGCACATTCATGAAAGATTACTTGTTAGCCTGCATGGACTTTGAGCTGACAGAATTTGAAGGGAGGTCAAACAGCTTTCACTAAACCATACATCACATAATTACAGTGGCAATTATTTTCCTGTGCTGAAAAGTAATTGCTGGCAGGAAAAACTGATGCCAATAAGCGTAATGTTGAAGAATTAGTACCTCAGTTCTCACCACTTCTTTCAGTGATTTGACCTGACAAATTTTGCTGAGCAAAATCCAAAAGAAATTGGTGATAATAACAGACTGAGGTAGATTTCCTTCTTGAGATAATTACTCTGTCATTGTCTTTCTCTTTTTCTCCCCCTCTCACTCCAAATGTTTCGGTATTTGAGAAAGCACTGAGGAGTAAATAACATAAACTTAAGATTTTTAGACAAGCATAAAGAACATAAAAAGGCATACATAAAATACAACTTTTATTTCTAAATCCATGCCACACATAAAAATATACCTGTGTTTACAGATAAAAATATATTATGCATTGTACCTATTATGTTAAAATATTTTGCTCTTCTATAGAAGATTTAATCAAAGTGACTAGCTTGCCTCGAATTAACAAACTATATATTCAGGATATTATTTCTGTACACCAAACAAACAAACTTGGACTTTGTGCCTGCAGACATGACAAGGGAACTCTGGTGGAAACTAGCACACATAGGTGCATTCTGAGGTCTACACTCCGAAGTTGATGGATGTCACATTTGGAAGATTCACTATCAATATTAATCTATGTACATGCATATTTGTAGCATGAGGCTTCTATAGACTCTTCCTAGATGGAGTATTTATGGTTCCTTTCATTTCTCAGAAGAAAGAAGAATATTGAATTCACAATCATTCTTAATGAAGTCCTTTGTGAACCTACAGTGTACTATAGTGTACCCACACAGAGAGTTGGACGTGCACATGTACTTTTAAAGAAATGTATGACATTTACATCTAAAGATATAATTCTCTTCTCATAGTAAAGCTCAGTATTTTTTAAATGCTGTTAGTTATATTTTCTCCAATAGAGATCAAATTTTACATCAAAGGCAAAGAACTTTTTCTCCCTGGTTGGGAATAACCTACTTAGGCAAGAATTTGGACCTAATAAAATGATACAATGTCAAAATAGAATGTGAATGCAAATAAACATCTTAGATATCTATTCACAGCTGAGCCCACTTAAATGTCAAAATGCAGACTCAGCAGTGGTTGTGTATGTCATTGGAGATGACACCCACACTGTCAAATCACAACAAAGCATTGTCGAAGTAAGTCTATGGAGACTACATTAAGTTGTCAAATGAAACAGATGCCAGCGTAGATTATATTACCTCTGAAAGACAAATAATAAGAAATTAAACACAAAGACTCTGATCTTCAATCAAAGTGTACAAGTGCATAGAGTGCCACCTGGCTTGTTATTTTTTTCTTTAAAAACATTCCTTTTGGGTTTAAAAGAGTTAGAAGCAATGATCCTTTTCCTCCCGTTCATCCAGCTATGTTTTCTGGTTTTTTTTACTGGGTTTTGGGTTTGTGTTTTTTCTTGTTTTGTTTTGTGTATTTTTGTTTGGGTTTTTTTAACATACTGCAGATTAAATTGATCTGTTAATAAGAATAAGAATAAGAATAAGAATAAGAATAAGAATAATGTCGTGTTTTGACTATGTTTGTTGTTTTCTTGTTCTTTCAGTGTAAGAGCTACTTTTTAGAAACTGTGCAATGGACCATACTGGCTGAGTGTTATTAGTTTACTGACTGAAATTATATCAATAGCACAGAGTTACACATTACTAGCCCCAAAAGAATGTGTTAGTTTCATCTATGGTATAACTTAATAATTAGCAAAACACAAAAAGAGTTCACCTGCTGCTAGATTTTCATAGTAAACCTAGGAATTCTGGTAAGACAGTTGCTATTCAAATCCTTGAGAGCAAGACGGGGGCAGCTTTCATAATAGCACACATAATAATACTTAAAATGCATATTTTATTACGTCTAACAGATTAATATAAGGAGGTTATGTAGATGTGTGAATTTTAATATTTTACCAGCTAATAAGGAGAAACCTTGGTTAAAGCTTTCATAGGATTTTGTGTCAACTTTAAAGAAAGCTGTCTAACAGCTCTCCTCATTGGGCAAACAACTTTCCTCAGTGAAATTTATTGCATGCTAGGGTGACTTTTGTCAGCCAGTTGCGCTGTGAAGTTCAGTCAAGATGAGTAACACAGTTGTCTAAGTTCTACCACAGAAACACCTAGATTTCTCAGCAACAGTGACTCAGTTCCTCGTGGGCTTGACTCATGCCCTTAATTTCCCCAAGATGGATAATTTTAAATGAAGCCATGCTATTGCTATTGCTATCAGAATGGGCTTCCCAGATGCAGTATTTTTAAGGATTTGCTGCCTGCTCAAAATAGAAATTGTAAATACACTACCTTTCTTCCAAGACAAGGCCAAACTGTCTGCACAAATGTATCGTTCATGTTACTTTCATTTATGTTTGCTTTGCAACCTAGAATCAGCTGTGAATTTTATAAGGCTGCTTTTTTCAAAGCTGTGTCTCAGCCACAATCCTAAACCACTACTCAATCACTTATGCTGAAAGACTTCATGGAAATGAAAACCATAACGTGTCAAATGCAATAAAGTTAATAGTTTTTTTTGTGGTATGTAATGAGAAATTCCAAAAAAAACCCAACCACAAACACTGTATTGAGAAAGTAATTTGGGCATGAAGTAATCTAGCAGGATTAATCAACTTGGATGCAGTGACACACTTTTGTAACAATTTTAGGTTCTGAACAGGCTCTGCCTAACACAACTAGCACAGTTTCTGCACATTGCTAAAGCACAGGCACCATGGGTGTGACAACGTCTATGTCTCAGTGGACTCTGTGCATTCTGTAAGAAAAGATGCTTTTCCACATTCTTTTTCTTCCTCCACAGATGTTACCCAAAATGTACTGTTTTTCTCTTCCCTGGTACAGTAAGCTCAGTTTGATCTCCTGAGGTTTTCCATCCCCTCCATTGGTTCAGCAGATTGATATGGAAATTTTGTTCCCCTTATGCCTTTTCGGTTTTGTCTTTCTTTTGTTCCCCCCCCCCCCCCCATTTTCCAAAAAAAAAGGGGGTTTTTTAAACCCCCCCCGAGG
>NW_010972436.1:17715337-17783825 GCF_000737465.1 Haliaeetus leucocephalus | reverse complement strand
CTTTTTTTTTGTTTTTTTTTTTTTTTTTTTTTTTCCCCCCCCCCCCCCAATTTGCCAAGTAACAGGAGGCTTCTTAAACACCTCCTAAGGGCTTTGCTATTTTACAAAGAGCATTTTGCATTCACTGGTTTGTAATTGCAATAAAACCTTTTGGCCATACTGCAATTTTCATTTTCTGGCCAATTGGTTTCACATATGTTCTCAGACCTTTAGAATGTTAAATAAATGTTATCAGAAGCATCATTTAAATACAATTCAGTTGATCTCAGCAACGCTATGACTAGTAGCAAGAAAAACAAGCATTTTTTTGGTCATTCGACATCGACAGAAAGCAGGTTTGGCCAATGGGTGCTTTGATTCCTCTAAAATCCAAACTTCTCCATTGGTTCAGAGACCAATCCTGCTAATGCCCAAGTGATTCTCAGTAGCCTCTGATCCAACTGCGGTCCTCAGTCCTAAGAGAATTCAACACCTGCTTCTCTTCTCACTGCTAGGTCTTCTATTTTTAGGAATATTATCTAAAAGTATTTTGCCTTTGGGAGCTCAAAAGCCACATCAGAAAATTTGAAATGTCTCCACTATGTCAAAAAATCTTTGAGCTTCCATTTGTCATTTTAATTTTAACTTAATTAGAAAAGACAGAAAGTTTCCAGCAGCATTCAGTTCTGCCGTCACTAGTCAAGAGGCCCCTGAAAAAACCCCCCAACATTTTCATCTTGTCAAGCTACAAGTTTTTGAGTAGAGACCAATAAACTCCCTTGTGAAACTCCCCACTTTGTTCAGGCGTACTTCTGTCAAGTAGGCAATGTGCAAATTTTGCCTGCATTGCAAAAATATGTTCTCATTCATAAAAATATATAGAAAATCTTAGTGCTAGGTGAAAAGAAAATCTTAATAATTAAAAGTCAATGTGTTATGAGCTCACATGCTTTCACTATTATCCAAAATAGAAATCTTGTTAAGCTGGGATAACTGCATGATGAGATTTACTGTTGAATGTATCAGGAAAAGATGTTTTTTGCATGTTAGACGATGTAGTGATTAGAGTACAAATAGCCCCCTGATGTGGCCACAACATGACAACAATGAAATCCACTGTCTGATTAATTCCATTAATTCTAAATTTAGCAACAGTCGAAAATCTAGGGTGGCAAAAATGCTGCTGTAGACATAGGCTACAAGATACTCTAATAATACAAACATTAATTGGAAATACCTGCAGAGTTGACAATGTTAAAATGAACTTTTCTGGAGGACCTAGAGAAGGAAAGCATGAAAACATGCAAGCCCTCCTACATTTAAAGTTTGACAGAAGGTAGCAAATACTTTCGGAAAGCATATTTGTGATATTTATAAAACTCTGATATTTAATTCTTTTTAGAACAATCACATAGTGTTGTGTTCTTTCACTTTGGTACCATAGCTTAGGTCCATGTATGGCTATTCCAGGTAACAGCCTTTTTGAACTTCCTTCCATCCTGCTCCTTGTCCATTGGAGGGAGGAATGGACAGAGGGAAGGATGGGTTATCTGTTTGAAATGCACAGGCATTCTTTCTGCTAAAATAGCATTATTATGACTAACTTGCTGTATGTGTGTTTCAACATGTTTTCAATAAAATTATATATTTTGAACATTCCTATCAGTTCTTTCCAATCATTTATAACTGCAGCACACATATTGCATAATTCATGTTCAAATCATTTGCTGATATAGCAAAGAGTTGCTCTTTATAGCAATTGTTTAAAAGAACAAAATGAGGGTATTTAAGTGACTAATCATACAGTTCGTCTGGGAAGATATGAGCATTTAAATTACATGCTGATAAACTGATCAGAAACGAATGCTGGCAGCTACTAAAAATACAAAACAAAAGATGATGTCTCTGCATCTGTGGTGTTATTTGAATAATAATTGCATTTTAAACCACTTTCCTTTATATTCCTTTATTAAAAAGAACCAATTATAGAACAAATTGACACCAAAATTCGTATCATAAAAAACACACCTTACAGTGTGAATGATAGGATGTTATTTTTATATGTATGATTTAGTCCCAGTGTTCCCTGAGATTAAGAAAAAATATCAACTATTTTTGAAAAGTGTGCAGAAAATGTCCCTTTTCGAAGTGAATAGGATTCCCATGGTTGGAATACAATCTGATAGCAATGGAATTATTATAAATGGATCAAATGAGACAAAGCAAACTGTAAAACTAGGAACCATTGGCTGAGTTGCTTCACTGCTTTTGTTTCTGATAACTGAGAAATGTGGCATCTTTAACTCCCTGTTGGTTTTACCCTAGTATAACCCAGCTGTATTCAGGATAAGGAATTCCAGTTGGAGTTGGTTGCATTTTTCTAAGAACTATTGTCCAAAATGGGATCCATGTCTATCAGAAAGAACAGAAGGCTTAGGTACAGCAATCCACTTGAACACCTATAAAGTATCTTAAAACAGCATATTCTCTGTTTTGGTTACTTTTCAGGAATGACTCACTGAAACATATCAGTTTCCTGTGAAAAGCATGCAAATGTTCACCAAATTATGTTTCAACAGGTTAAGAAAAATTTGAAAGCCTTAATAGGGAAAAAGTCTTCTAAATGCCTGTGACAGTATATAATTATTTTCTATCATTTGTCAGCAAGTGCCATAGCTCTCAGGAAGTACCACTGTAATGGTGTTTCTAGCCATGAACATGACCAGTCCAAAGGAACTACTTCAGAATTTGACTGTACTACTCAGTGAACATCTTGTGAGTAACAGCTACAAAAGAATCGGGGCAGGTTTGCAACTATTTGTAGCTAGAAAAAAAGGGCTGAATTGGCAGTGCTTGTCTAAATCAATTGTAGCCATCATTAAAGTCTAAATAAATTGCAGTGACTCTGTGGCTAGACCCTAAGGTATGGAAAAAAGGAGTATGTCAGAAAATGTCTAAGCTCTTCTGAAAGACTTGTAATATTTCATTGCCCAGGTTCAAAATGTAAAAGGTTACTTATAAAGAAGGATGACAGATCACAAAGATAAAAATTTTGTATATTAAAAAGTTTTATTCTCATCTAGTTCTCAGCATTAGCAGTGATTTGGCTACCCAATTTATTTGGTCCAACAAACCCCTGTTTTGGCAAATTATTGATCCCTCATTCTTTTGAGGTCTTCAGACAGAGACTGGAGGCCTTTCTATGGACTCCATGTCTAGTCAAGCCATGGAGCTTCCTGTGAAGAAGATACTCAGTGAAGTGCTATGGTTGTAGCGCAAAGGGTCCAACTAAGCAATCAGAGAGGATCATTCCAGACCTAGAATTTGCTACACCTCATGCTTCAGCTTCTGTATGCTGAGTCAGTCCTCACTCGAGAGGAGAAAGAATTTCAGGATGCCAAAAATGTCTTTGTTTATGACGGGCTTTAATAAATATCCTGCCATTATTCTTTGGCAGTTACCATGGTCATTTAAAAACTGTTTTTTAAGGAACGGGCTCTTCTCCTTCATATATTTTACAGTTGTTTAATTTTTCTTCCTGTTTGAAATGGGTAGTGCACCTTTATCATTAACATGCTGTATGTGTCTCCTTACTTGACTTTTACATTATTGCTCTAGCTATTACTATGCATGCATTATTTATATGGTTGGCTATCAAGGAAAAAAGGCAAGCAATTTACTTGTCAAAACATATTAGAATGCATGACTTTAAATCAAAGTTGCACGGGTTTGTAAAAAGCTATAATAAATGTTCTTTGGCTAATATGTTAGTGTCATGCAGTGGGCATGGTCAATGTATTGGCTAAGAAACCTGTAATCACTTTAAAGACTCATTGAATAGGAGAGCATTTTAGATTATTATGCTTTGCTTTTAATTGTATGATACTAAGACTTAATTTGTGAAGACTATATTATTTCAGTATAAGAAAACTCTAACCTGTGCTTTAATGTTACCATCAGATTTAAACAGGTATTTGCTCAGTTTGAAAATTATAAACATCATGGAGCCTAATTATCTAAAGCTAACCTACAAATACAGAGCTCTGGAATTAAAAATACACCTTCGTCTCTGCAGAGTGCATTCCTCCAAGTTACAAAAAGTTCCTGCAATGTAGATAATTCTGTCCTGCAGGACATGGATTTTATGGCTCCCATGGCCTTATGCTTTAGTTGTACAATACAAACAACTGCAACTGAAATCACTGCACACAATCCTTACACGATAGGTTCCTAAAAAATTGATGGGAGCCACCTGTTCTGTGCAGAAGGTGAATTAGCTTCCTGTGAACTACATCAAGAAAGCATTTTGACAAATACAGAATAGTTTCCAGTTCCCAATTACTCTTGCCACACGGAGAAACCTGCATACCTTATTTATAAATTTAACCATTGTTTAGCTAGCCCTGTGAAAATTTCTAAAGTTTAAATTCACTGACCAAACTGAAAAACAAATTGATCAAAAAACCCCAGTTTTACCTGTCTCAGCAAATGAAACCTGGAAAATAACTGAGGGTCAATTATCTAGAACATAGATTTTAAAATTAAACCCAGGCAAATCTTGCAACAAAGTGTTTCCAACTAGAAAGCAAACTATAATTCTGAATATATTTAAATGAAATATTTAGTGCATTACATTTCTTACCTCATTTTTGGACCGTAGCCATTTGTTGGATTCAGCACTGTCAGTAATAACTTTCCTCAGTCTGAAATAGCATTTTGGGTCAAATAAACATTTCTGGTTTATTCAAACTTTCAAACTGCTGTCACAAAGGTATAATGAAAGTTCATCACACTTACCGACAAGCTTATAAACACAGGCCCTATTTTTAATTCATTGTCCACCATACCAGAGAAGTTTTTCTCCTTTTCTTTTCTTTTCTTTTCTTCTTCTCTCTTCTTCTCTCTTCTTCTCTCTTCTTCTCTCTTCTCTTCTCTTCTCTTCTCTTCTCCTCTCCTCTCCTCTATTCCCTTCCTTTCCCTTCCCTTCCCTTCCCTTCCCTTCCCTTCCCATCTTACTGAGCCCTTAAGTGGCATCTATCTTTCATTCAGATGCACACTTAAATCACTTTCCTTATTTTTTTCCATATAAAATGAAGGTGACTTGAAAATGTGAAAATTCATGGTGTTCACGGGATATGTTCTCTCTCTTTCTCATTCAGAGAGAGTCTATGTCACTATTTGGTAGCACTGTGCCAAACAACAGAGCCTCTTTGTTTTAGGCAGCTATCATGAGGGATCTATGAACTTGTGTTATCCAGAACTGGCCACAGTTTCTTCCCAAATCAGGTTGAAATTACTGAAAATGAAAGGGAGCTTAGATGAATGTTGAAGTAATTATAAATGTTATTCAGCAGGACAATCCCAGACTCTGGGGAAAAATCCTAGCTGATGATGTTCTTCATAAGGAGAAGGCAGAAATGCGCGATGGCAACATCCAGTTTTTTTAAGATATGGTGGCTCTTTCAAAGTAACTGGAAAACAGTATGGCTTAGGACAGTTAATGATGTACTATTTTCCCTGCCTACTGACATGGCAGATTACCTTAAGTGTTCAGCAAAGCAAAGGTGGTTTGGGGTTCTCAGAGTGGGGACTGATCCATTCTGGATACACACCACCAGTAAATTCTGAATAAGAAGTCAGACTTGAAAAAACAGACGGCCAACACAAGTTTATTTTTATCTAGGTAAAAACCAGCAGTAGTTTATGTCTTAATGTCTAGGAAAGCTAGGCATTAGCCAAGATGTGCTTGAACTAAGTGCTGTCTGAGCAGTGGGAGGTGTCTGCCTTAAAGAGCTTGCAGTTGGAATAGTGTCCAATGGGCAATAGTGGTATGTCTTCCTAAAAGTTATGTACTAGCGTAAGTGAGATTAATCAGCTTGATACCCGAGGTGCTAGCTGAAATTATTTGACCTGTGTTGTTACCCGACAGTGGGTCATATTACCCTAATTTAAGTAAAGGCTGTGGCCATAAGATAAATTTTTTCATATGGTAAAATAGTCACCTTTTATTTTCTCTGTTCTCAGCTTCAATCTGTTTCAACATTTGAACAAGATGAGCTTCACAATTGTTAGGGAAAAAAAAGTAATTTTAAATTAGTCTTTTTCACATTCTTACTTATGATCTCAGAGGAAGGAAAAGCACATTTTTACCTGGGGGAAATATGCCATTTTTAGAAGGTCTATTTGTCAGATTGTAGAAGGTGTTAAAAGAGGAAGCAATTATTAAGGTTCTGCAGGGGGAATCAGGGAAAATAATTTATATAATATTATTTGTCTAAGGATGCTTTAAAAAAACCCACAGATTTGCTAAAGCCAATCTATTAGTTATGTTCCCCATGTGAAAAGAGCAAGACAATCCTGGGTTAGCTATTTAAAAAGGCTATAACAAGATAGTGTTTGATATATTGAAATTATATTTGAAAGAGGAAAAAATGCTTACAGACAAAGGAGAAAATTGCAAGGTTTAACAGGGTTTTATTGTAAAGAGATTGATGGACATTTGTGGGCATATGTAAATAGGTTTAGTCAGTGCTTCAGTGAAAACAACATTGGAGATAAGAAAAATGCCATCTTCCTGCTGTTGTACAGTGCAAGACACATGAAGTCTGGTTGGATTTTCTGTCTCTTCGTAAACCTGATAAAGGCAAGAAATTATTCCAAACAGACAATAAGTAAATGCCAACTATTTATTGTAAATGGATTATTATGCTTTAAACTGGTTGGGGAGTTCGAGGGGAAAAAAAGCACTGTGTATAGCGTGCAGGGTTTATTTTGGATATGATGGAGAATGCTCTGGAGATACATGACCTGATTGGAAAAACAGCTTAAGGGTCAGATGATGGGTAGGATGATAGACTCATTCAGAGGCTGTGGAAGTAATGGGTATTTTTGTCTGTGGATCTGTGATCAGATATTATAACTAACCAAGCGTAGATGCCAACTGTACAATGAACTGAGTCGCTCTCCAGACTGTGTTGAGTAGATCTCTAGTAATTGCAATGTGAACGCATGTACCTAGCTCACATACAAGTCTCTAGCTGTAAATATCTATATAGAGAGGTCCTTAGCTGCAGCTTTTCTAAGACACAGAAATCAGAAAAGCCCAGATGAAAAATTTCCAAGTAACCCTGTTTACAGCCCATGTAGGGCACCATGAACGGAGAATTGCCAGAAGCTCAGAGACACAGAAATATTAATACAGGGATGCTGTAGGACAAGCCAACCTTGGGTTTGTTACCGGGTTCTGCCTTGGTGAATGGTAGTGCCTTGAGAGCAGGGAATTTCATATTCCACTTAGCATATTCACTCAGGAGGTGGGCGACATGATGCTGAGATCTATGCTGAGGAGAGGAAAGAGCCAGCTGAGGTTTCTAACATACATAGCTGGTCAGCAATAGAGACAGGAATACAACTAAAATCTCTTGCCTCCAAGCCAGAAACTTCTTTAAAAAAATTCCTGAGGTTCTATTCTTCCTGAAGCTGTCCTTTCATTTTGGCCTGTGTTTTGTAGCCTCCTTCTGGACTTTCTTCCTTTAATTATTGCTATTTATCAAGAAGTTTTAACACAGTCCTTCTGTAACACTATATATAAAGTAAAAATTCTCCTTCATACACCGCTAATGCTACAAAGATAGTATGATTATTTTTTAAGGACAAAATATATCACGTGTGACTTCCCAGCCTTCCCCTGCAAAAGAAATAGAAGATCATGTTTAATGAGTCTGTTGACAATACAAGAAAGGATCTAGTCTGCCGCAAGCTTTATAAATATACTTTAGCTGGAAGGCTTAGTTATGTAGGATATGACAAATTTAAGCTCTATGATCTTAGCTAAGAAGAAATCTCTGTGGAAGCTGGTTATCTGTCATGGGGCTGATACCAAAAGAGTTCAGAGATTATGGAAAAGCTTTGTGAAAACAATATGCGTATGGGAGGGGGGAGTTCACCCACAGGATTTTTAATTTTTAATAGTCGAGTATGAGGTGATAAGACTAAGCTAGAGAAACAATAGGATATTTCACAGAATCAGGACTCCTCTAAATATTGCATCATCTACTTCATCCTCTTAATGAAGCTTGGGAAAGCTGTAGAATGGTACATATTGACCTGGAGGAATTAAGAATCCTGTGTATATTCAGTAATATTGTCCTTGGCCTTTTTTATGCTTTCTTGAAGGTTAATTATCTGTAGGTCTTTTATCCTATTTGTATCTTGGAGGTTTGGGTAAGCTAAATGATAAACAGCTTATGTACAACTTTCTTATTTCAGCTGTTTTAGACTGGCTTTTTCTACATAAGTTATACTGAGAAAAGTATTCTGAAGGAGGATTTGTGTATGGATCTGTGTCGATCTTTCAGAATGACTGGTAAGAAGAAATGGGAAGGAACAACACTATCATCTAGTCCATTCTTTGCCCAAAGCATGTTCATTTATACAAAAAATATTCTTAACAGACACTTGTCTAACGTTTTTAAAAACTTGTATGACAGAGGTTCTACAAATGCCTTTGGTAATCTTGTCTAGTACCTCTCCATCCTTACCATTAGGAAAGCTACAGATATTTTCCCTTTTGCAAAAGAGAGATACATGCTGTAGTTTAACACTGACAGTAGGTAGTAACTGTCCTCAACTGAACCATTCTGAAATCAAGAAAAGTTTTTAAAGCTTGCTGTAGGTAATGAGCGACTAACATACTGCTTCTTCCAGAAGAGCGATAAATAATTGTGGGACAGATGTGAAAGGTAGCAAAGATTTGCCTTGGTCTTTTCCTTATAGTGACTTCACCAGAGAAAATAAAGACAGGCTACTATCACTTAAAAATCTGGATTTACTAGCCCATAAACTAGAATATTTAAAACAGTGAATGAATGGAAAAAACAGAATTAAAATTAAAAAATTGGTTGTAAAGCAATCTTCCCCTGCCTGATGTGTCCAAGGGGGTTTCTTTCTACCAGGTTTTGTTTCACTCAAAACAGTGGCTTCTGTGTTGCAGCCAATTCTACATGGTGCCTTCTGATGGATGGAATTTTTTTTTTCCCATGACTTCTGAGACTTCTCTATGTGTTTGACCCCTAGTCTTCTGGCAAGATGTAGACTTGCAGGTTCTGCAGGAGACTTTCTGCTTTTCTTTGCTTCTCTGCCACAGCTTTATATCTGGAAGTTTCTGTCGAGAGCAGATTTGGTTCCTGCCCCTCCAATTAACCCCTCACCCCAGGGAAGAAAAAGTCCTTCTGCAGCCAAGAAATTCCACCTCAATTCTCCTTCACCATTATAAAAGAAATACATGAACTCTGATAAAAAGTAAGTAATGGTGGACTAAACCCATGTACGCTTTTTGTCACAGACCCCATCTTAAAATGACCATGGCTATTATGAGCATGGTTATTCAACAGCAGTTACCAACATTTTATAAACATTGAATTAGAATATGCAATACGTTAACCATTACGCTGATTCTGATGGGGATGGTCTCAGAGACATACTACTGGGTCTTTATTTCAAAATAATGAAAAATTTGAGACACTTTCAGAAGGAAACCAAGACTGAAGTGGCAAAGGTGGGAATAAGTCTCACTTAAAGAGAATCACAGTCATGTGAATGTTTCCTCCAAAAAGTTAAAAAGCTGCTAGACAGCCTTTGTGTCTGCTAAAGCAATTGCTTTTAGCTCCTCACTTTGAATAACTTTAAAATTAACAATAAAACATTCAGTAAATAAAGGGGAACTTCTGCTTGCCTTCCTTTTTCTGAAAACAAATATGTATGAAAAAGGAAATTATGCTAAAAATCATTGAAATATGCTTTTATAGTTATAATGTCCTTTGGCATATTCCTTGGTGAAATCATCTTTGGTCAAATATCTTCTACAGTATCTTCTGGATTTTTGTTTTCAAATGCTTGTTTCCCAATCAAAATAAAGAATTTGTATTACTTTCAGAAGAAAGGAATGATTTTCTTTGGCCCTTATTTCTCTATACGATTTTCTAGACCTCAGGAACAACCTCTATACCAAGTATGGACTACAGACAAATAATTTTTGACTGAACATCAACTCACTCAGTCTTTAGCCAAAGCTTTGTTCTGCCATAGACTTCCTTGGTGACCTGTAGCAATTTGAAGGCAGTCAGTTCTGTGAGACTTAAGTTTATCTAACCATGAGTTAGAAAACTAAACAACTTTGTGGATTTGGTAATTACCCTCCCTCTCTCAATGTTATTTTGTATTATATATTCTGTGAGAGAGGATTAATTTTTGACCTGTGCAGACTTGCGCTTAAGACAAGAGAGCAAGTGTTAACTTTGATAGAAATCCATTCATTGATGTCTCTATTATACACAGTCATTCTGCCCCTCAGATCAAAGTGGATGTACAGTTTGAGCACATATGCAATAAATCCTTTGTACTGTTAGCTAATTCATATATGCAGTAACATCCAGAGGACCTGATTAACATCTGCTGTGTTCGATACTGAGCAGAAGGAGATGTTATCCCTGCACCATCTAAGGGCAGGATCCATCTAATCTAAGAAGATGAACTGCAAAACCATGGGAAAGAATGTGACAAGCAATTTCTTCTATATAAATGGTTAAATACTGTTTTTTTAAGCTTCTAAAAAGTCATATAAAAATATTAACTTTCCTTATCAGTTACTTCAACTATTAAAAACAGGTGAATTTTTACTAGTGTCACACCAAAGGGACATTTCATAGCACTAGAAGATGACTGTGATGGCATGCACTAATCCCTGAACTATGAATGGACACTGGTTTGTAGAGTGTAATTGCCAGAACAGCACCGAAACTGGACTAAAAGTTAAAAAAAAGAACAATAACAAGGCAGTTCCCAGGGACTGTTTTCTGGCTGAGACATAGCCCAGGTGTGCAGAGAAGGACTGGAGGATAACTGACAGTAAATATACTTAATACAAATGTGTACATGAAAGATAAAAA
Organism: Haliaeetus leucocephalus; assembly: GCF_000737465.1. Classification (NCBI taxonomy): domain Eukaryota; kingdom Metazoa; phylum Chordata; class Aves; order Accipitriformes; family Accipitridae; genus Haliaeetus; species Haliaeetus leucocephalus. The sequence continues at coordinate 17,772,900 of NW_010972436.1, read as the reverse complement.
GTTAAACTTATATACAGACTGAAATTTGCTCTTGAACTTTAGATATAAAGGTTCCAGTTAAAACAGAAACTAAGAGACAGATCCTCCTCTAGTGTAAATCAGAGACATTTGATGTGTGTTTAGTGTTATGGTCAAGAACCACTTGTACCGTAAAGACTACTGGATCATCTGGTAGGGTGGCTGAAAGCAATGCCTCGTGATCACTGAGTGAGGAATAGCTCCCAGACTCAGACTGGACAGAGCAGTTACGTTCAGAAGACTCATCCTGTACATTCAGTGTATGCCTGCTGGCATGATTAAAAGTGTAAGTAAAACAGACATCAAGGACAGTAAATGTTGTCTGCAGTCATCAAATACTTTCTACAGCATAGATTTCCAAAATTTCCAAGGGTAGCTTTGTACAAAATTCTCACTCAAAGTCACTGGAAGAAGTATGCCTCAATGTCTTTTGGACCTTTGGAAGTCTGTTTTTCTTGTTGTCCATCTCATCCACAAAGGTTTTTGTTTTTTTTAAGTTGTTGTTATGCCCTCATGTTCTTCAAATCATTAGTTTTTCCACTGCATTTGTTTGGAGCAGAATGGGGACCTCCAGAAGGAATATTGGACAAGATACCTCTCTGAGCTTTTTCTCAGTGCTTCACATAAGTAAGTAGCCTTTATTTTCTTCACTCTATCATCCACTTTTACATTGATTTTCTAACTGACTTTTACGGATATTAGAGAGTGAAGCCCTGATGTTTTTCATATTAAAAAGGTATTTAAAAGAGAAATGTCGGAAATGTCTGCATTTCCCCCACTGTTCTATTGCCTACAGAATAATTAACCCAAATACACTTTTATTTTAAAAGACATTTTTAAAATGCATTTCTGGCAGCCTGAAGAATGTTCATGGGAGATCATTTTATGCTCAGTCTCACTGCAGAAGTCAAATTGCAATTCAGCAATAAATTTGTGGCAATAGGTATAATGAAAACACCATCATTATTTGGGATACAGCTATATGACTAGAGGTATTTAAATTTTTTAGACTGTATCAGACATTTTATTAGTAGTATGTTTTTTTAAAACATATATTTTGGGCAGGCTGGTTCTAGATCAGGACTCACCTGTCTTGAGGAGTATACAAACATGAAACAAGCCAAAAAAGATAGTGGATTGTAATCCTATACTGGACATTGGAAAATTAAATCAGACATTCCATAATTTAAAGATATCTGCATGAAAGACATGAGAAATATTGTGAAAAGGATAATGCCTAAGCGATCAGTGCAAGTTTTTTTTAAGTTTACTGTTCCTTAGGGTAGGATTTTGTTTATGCTATGCTACTTAACTTTTTGTCTCTTGCCATTTACCAACTAGGTCATTCTATAAAGTTCTGTGCCAAGAATTTTGAGAAAACGTATTTCCCTCTGAGGATTTATAACATAATTCTGTCTTATTATGCCTGGTGTTTTTCTCCTCGTGTTACGATATCCTCAAAGAGGAAAGAAATAAAACAGCTTGTCTTCTTGACAAGAAGGCACAAACAGACTGGAAAAATTAGTTGCAGCAATTAGACAATATGATGATGCCAACTCATGTGTACTTCTGAAACGATCCTAGAACCAAAGGGAAGCACTTAAAGAGTGTGTGAACTTCCCTCTGAGGTAGAAATGAAAAGGATAATAATTAAAAATTCTAAGATATTTCAGCAATAATCAAGCGGTGAACTTTCATCAGAAAACAGAGCTGCTGCTTTATATCTTATTCCTGCCTGGTTAGCATTGACCTCTAACAATGTAACTTATAAAGTAAAGGCAGGTGTTTTCTGACCTGATGTGTACCAGAAGTTGAAATATTTATCCATTTTTGCTAGAGTGAAACCCCCCCCCCCCCCGGAATTTGCATTTAATTCCATTTGTGGATTCCTTCAACAGATGTTCAAACCTTAACTCAAAATGAACAGAGCCATTGTCTATTTTGTGGACATTAAACCAACTATATAACAAATTTGAGCTCCATGCATATGGAAACACATAATTTAATGAAAAAAACATCAATTACCACAGATTAACGTAGAAATAAGGGAGTTTTAAAATAAATATTGGATTAATTTGATCTGATGGTTTACTACTTAAGACAAGTAAACAGAAAATTGTAAAAGAGGTGTTCATGATAAAAGTTTGGAATGTTTTCTAAAAATCTCATAATTCGCTTTCTGAGGTACAAATTATTCAAACCCAGGAACTACAGAGCAGTTTCACATGCAGGAATAGGAAAAAGAGGGAACAGAAAGAGATGGGACCTCGAAATGTCCTTCCTTCCTTCTTTCATCCTTTGCTCTGTGGATTGACTTTCTTTTGCCCTTTCCTCCTTTATTACTGTGTACTCTCCTAATCTCAACTAATTTTTTATATGCTTAATCCCTGGGATTGTGTATCCCTGCCCTAGAAAGAGAATAGTGTAACATTCACTGGGGCAGCTCTCCCGAGCCGGCATTCAGCGCTATGAAAGTACGGGATTGCAGAGAAATGCATGGGAGGGCTGTGCACCAAAAGGAAGCTTTTCACACAAATGAGCCTATTCTAAGCTCAGTTGAATCTTCTAGTAAAATCTCCTTTAGTGGGCTAAAGTAACTTTGCTATCAGTAGGTGATAGTCATCAGTCTTCCGATTATCATATTTTTCTGCTTATCATGGAGGATTCAGCAGCAAGGGCAGAATCTCTAAACAGATTGTATCTTTTTCCTTTTTAAGCCTTTTTGTGTGTTCTGACTCATGGAATGGTAATATTGCATCTCAGTGTTTGCCTTTACATGGAGAAATTAAAAGAAAAATAATATCCTGACAAGATTTTTTGTAAAGCAAATCCTAGGCATTTGTAAAATTATTCCTGTATACTAAAATTGTTCACTTGATAATTCCAGAACCCTGTACATTCCCCATGAATTCCAGTTATCCGTGATCTTTAATGTGGCATTGCAAAGATGGGAAGGAGCAATGATGACCTCCAGAGGATTTAGCAGAGCAAATAGTCCACTCTAGCTCATAGAGAATGTCTGCTCCCATCACAAGGAAAGAGTAGTTTCAAGCCATTCTTCACAGAAGTTTCCTTGAAAATTCAACCTGCTGTTAAACTATCACCAGTTCAAAGAAAGGACTTTCTTTCCTCTCCCTCTCCTACATCAGGCTGCTTCTCTGAAATACCTATACTATGCTTTAAGTTAGAGTGTAATCTAGTAACACATTTGTAATTTATAAGCCTGTCTGTCTCATCACTTTTTCCTATCAGTCATTCCTTAAAAAAACCAAAAACCTGAAAATGATCTCCAAAGTTGCGAGTCTTTGCTGTTAGTCTGGGTAAACACTGACACATCTCACACCTCTGACATTGCTGGTGGAAATTCCCTTCTCACTGAGATTTATCTCTGCTCTTCTCACACAGGTGGTGCACTGAATTTTGGGGGAAGCTGTTCCCTCTGCCGGCCCGCAGGCCAACAGGACACATGCCTGGTCCAGTTTCCTGCTTGAAGGAGGAGCTCAGAGGATGATCCGGGTCCAGTTCAGACACCTCATCAGAGCTTACTTGTACTGTGTGCCCAGGAACATGAGCGAGCAACAGGGCCCTGTTCCACCAGACTAGGACATAGTTGGAAAAGCTGTGGTGACTTGTGGATGGCTTACTGGAAAAGAGACCAGACATCAGGTCTGTGGGAGGGAGAAGAAAAGAGATAAGCACCCATAGGAAGAAGAAAATCTGTGACTCAGTGGAGATATGCAAATACAAGGTCTTCTTTCTTCCTTGCAGTGAGCTCTGATATGCTGAGCATAGGCTTTAGGTAAAGGCATAAAGAAGATTGTCAGTGTGCGTGACGCACATTTACGGAGCAAATCCAGAGGGCAATGGACATGGAGAAAGAACGTACCTTGTTCTGTACATGCAAATGAAGAGAAACAGCTGAATGACTCATCCAAGCCAAGATCTCAAGGGTGAATTGTCATTACACATCTGAGGGACTTGCAAAGCTATGAAGCACATCACAGACGCACACTGTATCATCACATACAGGCACTGACAAGAGATCCTGTGTTTGAAGCAGATACCTCTGTGTACACAGCAAGATTTCCACTGACGTGGCACTGATACTTACATACCACATCCCCATCTTTTCTCAGATCATCTTTACTATCTGCTTCAAAAATATGTGCCATCCTTCCGTTTGTCTTTCTTGTAGACAAATTATGCCCTTATGTCCATCACAGTAAAAAAAAAAAAATTCTAAAGCAAGACAAACTAATAAGTGAAAGGGGCAACTCAGCATTCACTTTATCTACACAAAAGAGGTGAGGCTTGCAAAAAGATTGCCTTTAAACTTGAATATCTTCAGAATTACCACAGCCTCCCTTTGTCTCCTAGTACTGGTAATGTGTAACTTCTCCCCATAACAACTTTCTGTCTTTCCTCCTTCCCAAATCCTTTTCAGCCTGAATTCTCCCTCAAGCATATAAAAAGAAAAGGAATAAACAACTGTTTTAATCTGTTCTCTTCCCTGATATATGCCAGTGAAACACCCCTGCTTTTATTTCTCTATGTTCTAAATTTTAAACATTGCCCTACCAGTGATCCTTATTTAAACAGAACAATTGAGACCAAAAGTTAGCTGCTTTTGTTGTTCTATTAGGATCTGATTCCATTGTTATCCAGCATCTTAGACTTACCTTTTAAAAAACTGAATTCATTTTTGTTGCTTATGTTCAAAATCCCAATGTTTTCATCACAGACAATAGGAAGACCCACACAGCTTTAGACATAAGTTCTCCTATTGTCTATAGAGCAAAACAATTACAGTCCTTTAAAGGACTGTGTTGAGTGGATAATGTTGAGAGCATTTCTGTCACTTAAAGCTGGCTGGAGTCCCTGAACTAAGCCTGTGTGATCTCTATCAATCAGCCCAAGGATCACCTTCAGTATCCCAGCCAATGTCTTATCTCCTAACTGACTCTGAGCAGAGCAAACAGACACTGTTGTGTGCAGCGTTTCTTGGTGAATTGGCATAAATTGACATAGTAGAGGTGACCTGAAGATCTCTGATATTGCTAAACATTCTGCTGATGTCCTTTCAAGACCCTTTTGTAAGAGTGCTGGTGCAGACTTTCAGGCACATTTTTGGCTCAAATTGATAAAACTTGGCTTATGTTTACAGAAGAAAAACAAAACAAAACCAGCTTCCCCAAAACTAGGCATGAAACTAGGAAGTGGTTGATACCTACCACATGGGTGCAAATATTTAGAGGCCTGCACTTGAGAAGACCCTGTTTTCTGGACAAGGCCTGTGTTTGTTGGGGAGTTGAACAATTCCAGCCATTTTGATGTTGTTTCTTCCCCTTTGCATTGGGCATTTGAACTATGTCTTTTGCTGGGAGCTCCCTATCAGCCCTTACTTAATCATTCTTTTACAGTCAGTGAGTTATTTCATAAACATTTCTAAGTCATTTAAGTAATATTTCCAAATAGCTACAAATTCAGTTTCAAAGAAAAGAGAATTTGACTTTTAACAGATTGCAGACTTACATGCGCATGTGACTTTGCTTTGAATAGGCAGCACCTGGCATAAACATTCTGGGTGAAATGTGGCCTGGACTGGCTTGCGTAAGGATTATTACTTTCTCGTTTTCTTCTTCAGTGCTTCAGTGACTAAAATCTTTTCTTTCAATAGATACCAAAGATGAAGGGCAGGCATGTTTCTAACCGATATAGAACATATATGAGGACTTAGATGGAGCCAATAAAACTGGGGCTGTGAAGGAGGTGGTTGGGAAGTCCCCTTTCTGTAAGAAAGAAAAAAGACTTTCCCTCTGCTGTTTATGTTTGTCCTCTGCAGCTACATGCTAACTGATGCATTCATATAGACGAAAAAGAGTATCTCTAAGAATGGAATGCAGGAAAAAATTGTCTAAAATATTAGCTTAAGTGGACCCATCCACATCTGAGTGTGAAATAAAGGAAACATTCATTACTAAGGAAATATATTTAGCTTCATTATCCTCCAACGACTTCTGAGGCGTAATTAATGTTTTGCTGCATTTTGAGATCACCAGATGGGCGGCACTATAGAAATGCAAAGTGTTTTTTATTATAAACACCTTCAATTTGCTGATAAGCATCAGCTCAGAGGGTTGTGAAATAAAGATATAGTCAGGTGTTTGGACAAAGGAGTGAGGCAGGTGCTGGCCAGGCTTTTTGGTTGTACAAATGATTTGTAAGTGTTCTGGTTCCACTTCAAGAGGAGACTAGTGCAGACATATTCAGAGAGTTCAATATACTTCACTTAAAGTACTTCAATGTCAAAACCAAGAGATGGCTTAAAGTAACACATTTGTTTAAAATAAATAAACATATATTGACTTTGGATTTTTCAGACCTAAAGATTTTTTCTGGTGTCTGTTTTTAAGCTTCCTTCAACCTCAGCTGTACCATAAACCACACAAACATAACACATGTATATTTGTTTGTATAAATATTCACAAGGATCAAGACAGAAGTTGAATCCCGACTATAGGAGCAGGAGGTTTATGGAGGACCTTCATGATAAGTAAGGGATGGGTGTGTGCGCCAAAGGAATATGGTAAACTGCTATGCCATTATCACAGAAACATAGAACAGTTTGGGTTGGAAGGGACCTTTACAGGTCATATAGTCCAACCTCCCCCTGCAATAAGCAGGGACATATTCAACTAGATCAGATTGCTCAGAGTCCCGTCCAGTCTGACCTTGAATGTTTTCAGGGATGAGGCATCTACAGCCTCTCTGGGCAACCTGTTCAAGTGTTTCGCCACTCTCATTGTAAAAAATTTCTTCCTTATATCTAGTCTACACCTATCTTTTAATTTAACACCATTACCCCTTGTCCTATTGTAACAGGCCCAGCTAAAAAGCTTGTCCCAATCTTTCTTATAAGCCCCCTTTAAGTACTGAAAGGCCACAATAAGGTGTCCCTGGAGCCTTCTCTTCTCCAGGCTGAACAACCCCAAGTCTCTCAGCCTTTTTTCAGAGGAGAGGTGTTCCATCCCACTGATCATTTTTGCAGCCCTCCTCTGGACCCGCTCCAACAGGTCCATGCCTTCCTTATGTTGGGGATCCCAGAGCTGGACACAGTACTGCAGGTGGGGTCTCATGAGAGCGGAGCAGAGAGGCAGAATCACCTCCCTCGACCTGCTGGCCATGCTGCTTTTGATGCATCCGAGGGTATGGTTGGCTTTCTGGGCTGTGAGTGCACATTGCCAGGTCATGTCCAGCTTTTTATCCACCAGTACCCCCAAGTCCTTCTCTGCAGGGCTGCTCTCAGTCCCTTTACCCCCAGCCTGTGTTAATACCAGTGGTTGCCCCGACGCAGGTGCAGGACCTTGCACTTGGACACATGATATCTTACATATGAAAAATTTATAATGATCAGGTTAGGACTGTGCCACTTGCTGTCTAGGAGAGCGAGGAGTGCAATAGATATCCATGAAACATACAGATCCTAGTGGATAAGAAAAAATACTCTACTCTCCAAGGTAGAGTACTGACTTCTTCCTCATTGTTCCAAAAGAAGGTGGTAAAAACAGAGGAGATAAAAGCAGTACTAACCGATGGGCAGTGAGGGATGGAACAGGTTATTAAGGTTGCTTTTGTGACTATTCAAAAATTAACATCAGGAAATCCTTCTCCATCTTTTGGTCAGGTCAGCTACCTCATGCTGGAGGGATACTGTGAATTTTCAAGGAATGCAAAATACTATGTTAATTAGATCTATTAGAAAATGTAGACTTTGACATATTAAATAGTCTCCTTAATTATGGTAATGGATTGTTATGGTTGTTCGACTAATGGCCTTTGTCATTCACAAAGATAGGGCATGACTGCTAGAGAAATACAGTGAGAATTAAAGTGCATGATAGAGGCCAATTCAGAAAATGCACATTTTCCAAACACCTCTTTTTCTTCCATGAAACATTGTTCAGATAGAAAGATAACCACCCTGTTAGTCCCCTCCACAATACAGAAAACTCTGAAATGGTCCAACAGGCCCAAGACAACATTCCCCAAACCACCAGTTATTGTTATATTCCTGTAGGTTAACCTGCATCTCTGCCCCGTGACTTTATTTAAGCATAGGTTATGGAGTGAAGCATTACAATGGAAAGTTTATTCCAAACACCTCTCCTTAATAATTTTCTTGCCTCTGATTCCATAAAATTAACTTTCTTTTTCCCAGCTATTGGAGCTATTTACCCAGAATTTGACAGGTGTTAGGAGAGCACGATAACCTGATCTTGCAAGATTTTGTTTTACTTATTATCAGGGACTAATACTTTTGAGGGAAGATAAGTATTGAGACACAGATTACACATCTGAATGTACGACAATTGTAGTGGTCTTACAAGGAAAAAAAAAAAAAAAGCAACCTGATTGTATCACATCAGCTGATGGGTACCTGCTTAACTGAGAGATCCTTCTTTCAGTTGCACATCCCATATGGATACATGAATGATTCTTCTCTTCTGTTTGTCATTATACTGCTTCTCATTATACTAGAAGTAAGGGAAATATAATTCCTTATCTACCTTCTCTGTGCCAGTTATGATCCCCATTCATGGCACTCATTTTAGCTGGGAAGATGTCCCACTCTCTGTCCATGTTGTGCGTAAAATGGAGCTCCAACTTGTTTTAGCATGCTGGATCTCCAGGCATCACCAGCTGTAAAGAGAAAGACAATGTGTTACAGCATACATGTAGACTTAGACAACAAAAACATGCAGCATAGATACTGGGGAAGTTATGTGATATCGGTACATACTTTAGTTTATTGAGAAAATGTAAAAAGTCCTTTTCCTAAGGTCAATGGAAATGGCATAGGCATTGAATGGAAGGCTATAAGCAATGATGCAGAGACTGGAAGAAAAAGCTCGTGAACATTAAATTAAATATAAAAACTCTCCTTGACTTCAGGGAACCAGGATTTGATCCCAGGACTTTTTATTGACTATGGTAAAAAGTAAATTACTCTATGTCAGCCTGTGATGTATATTAAGTTAACATCCTTGCTAGCCATACATACAGAAGACTTGAATGACCAACACTTGTTCATTGCTCAGATAGAAGATGTGTTCATTTTTAACTTAGTTCTTGTTTTTCAGCTTTTGTAGATACTTCATTGCAAATCCCCAAGCTCCTAGAAGCTTTAGATAATTAAGACAATCTACACCAGATTTGTTTTGGGAGTGTTTCTGATTCAACATTTGCTAGCAACAGAAGTTTTCCAAGGGCATTGCTGCATGGAGTTTAGGTCATTAATAGATTGAGGCACTGTATGATCTGTGGGAAGGCACCATCCACGTAACAGTTGCCAAGTCTGTCCTGTGTTGTATAAACATGATAGCTTCTTTTCCAAGAACAGTTGGAGAAAGATGAATTCAAATGTTTTTGTATCTATGGCAGATTCTTTCCCTAAGGCAATTAAAATATGGAAACAAAACATGTACTGCTCATACTTTTCTCAGGAGAGAGAAAAGAGCATGAACATATGACAAATGTGGAAGTAACTAATGCATTGGTGGATGGTGGCTTTGAACTATGGTGGATAGCCCTGTAAGAGAACCCAGCTATGAAAGAATAGCTGTACGCTTAATAACTAGTCCCACTATAAGCTATTTCTACATCCTTTCATGTGTAGGTAATTTGTAACACCATGCATGCTATAAATCTCTCTCCTGTGTTTTGTTGCACTGATAACAGAGTATTGCAGTCTCTAACCATGAGTTTAGCTTTCATATATAATTATGGAACAATGAACGCAGACAACAAGCTAAGAGTTTGGCATCTTGTTTGGTGATTATCTATAATACTTCCAAATGAGTTATGAAGAGAAAAGGAGAAACAAAAGAAGACGCTTCTGTGCTCACACACTGAAATCAAGGCCCAGAGAAATCTTTAATATCATGGTGTTATAACAGCTCAAACTGGTGTCAATACCCACTGCTACACTCAAGGGGAAACTGTATTTCAGGTTCCTACGGCACAGCACATTTTGTTTCTTTAGTAAACACTACAAGCATAGTGTTTCCCCAGGACAGCCTAAACCTCTCACCCTCCATCTTCACCCTGTCTTCTCCAGTACTAAGCACCAAATACAAGCAAGTGTCTTGTCCTGGAATCCAGGAAGAGCATCTACAAAGCTAAGTCACTCCCATGGTTCAAATATTTCTTTTCAAAGGCCCGTTTCATTTTAAAATCCTAGATGTCAACCTTTCCTTCTGGTTTTGAGGGATTGTAAAATAACTTTACAGAATACTGTATGATGTCCTTAAGTGACTATAAAGCCATTTCTCTTCTTTGTTCAGAACTGGGAAACCATGCCAAAACTCCAAAAGCTATTTGATAATCTAACCCAGAATTTCTGAATGCTTTGAGCACCCTTGAATTTAATCCTAGCAATTTCTGCAGCATTACAAAATGAGGATGACTTACAGCTCAGATGATTGTTAAGCAATAGAAAACTAAGATTCATGGTTAGTTAGAATTAATTTTCAGTAAGATTTACATGAGTATAAGCATGTTATTTTTTGTGCCTCAGTTTGTTGTCTGTGAAACCAAAAGTGGATACCTTCCTTACAGATCTGTTTTAAATACATACATGGAGATGCTCAAATGTTGGATTAACTATTTCAGGAGTGAAGACTTTGCTGACTGCATTTTTTCGTGGTATACGGTGAAAAATATGTAAGCATACTTTTAAGGAATCAGTGTTATTGTGGATTACAATGTATGAGAAGATGGAGAAAAGATAGAATTTGCAGAGGAGAATGGAAAAAAATTACATTTGTCATTGAAATTTTAATTTGTTGAAATATGTTCATTATAGACTGCTGAATTTCAACCACAATTTGAAACAAATGCTGTGAACATGTTATAGGCTCTAGAAACTGGGGTGCACCCTAGGGACACTCCAGTCACTCCACCAGTAAAAGTAATACTGAAGCTTTTAGCTTGCCCACAGCCTAGCAGGAAGGACACTGCTCCTCTTCCTCAGACGGATGTGGGCTTCCCCCCAAACTCCCAGTCTGAAAGGGAAAAAGGAATGTTGACAAGACCCTTTTTGGGAGATGATAATCAACAAGCCAATAAGCCTATTTCACCTCTTCTCAAATAGACTTTGTTCTTTTCCTCCCTGGATTTCCATATTTTATTATTGGGATATTTTTCCAGAAAAACTTAAGCTCAGCTGGGAATCCCAGGATGCCTAACATCTATCTCTCAGAACAGGCCACTTAAGTTAAAAATACTGCAGCCTGAGAAGTTCTGAGGACACAAGCTGGTAGACTTCTCTGTTGAGGGTCTCTGGTTCTCTTTCAATGTATCAAAAATAATTTTTTTTCAAATGATCAGAATGGGCTGATTTAAAAAATATAATTTTAAATATCAGATTTCCCTTTCACAGGAAAAAAAAAATCTGTTTCAAGTTGGGAAGAAAACAAATTTCAAGACTTCTGAATCCTTTGTAAAAGAAAAATTACTGTTCTCTGTCCAGCCTTAATAAAATGTCACCTTTTAAATGACTTAAATTCACAGAAAACTAATGAAAAAAATGAGTTTCTAAAAGTTAATTTTAGCTATTCTTCAGTTTTATTTCATAATTTTCTAACGTGTGCCAGTGACAGACAATGCACAGGAGCTTAATTATTATCTTCTGCTGGGTGAGCATGCTGTGAAAAAAAGATTATGGGGAGCAGGAGAAGGAGGAGATAAAATATCCTGACACAAATTAGTATTTAACATACATTTTGAAATCAGTCTGCTGCTGCTTCCCCTATTTCTTCAACTCTTTAGATACAGCATGCCAGAGAGCCCATCAATTTTATTTCCTCAGCAGAATGTAGAACTGCTTTGTGTTTTTTTCCATTTAACAACATCTTTCCCAAAAAAGAACAGACATCTGAGGATGATTGCAAACATTCACTCCATCAGCTCTGGGCTGTGTAAGAATCTGACTCTAAATGATTTAGGGAGAAACACTATTTGTCCACTTATGACGAGCGTATTTTTCAAGTTAGGATCCAGGGTTTTCTGTCTAGCAGACAGATGACAGCCACAATTTAATCAAACTGACAGAGTAAATAAGAATGTGTTCAATATTTAATGCACAGTATGTAAATAGCCCCTCTATGTTCATGTTTCTATTCAGTTTCTAAAGAAAATTACTGAGTGGATAAGCTGTAGGAAGATATTAAAACATGAATACTATTTAATAAACCAAAAGGAGGATAGAGTTTACTTTTAATTAAAGAACTGATGGAAACTGTTTTGGAAATATGGTTGTTCATTTCTGTCTCTGTAAAATTTGTGAACAATGTTATTTACTAAAGGACTCCCTAAGAGTGTGGCAGAAATTACTGCAGTTGGAAATGACCAACAATAATTTCCCATGTGTGCTTTGGAGAAGCTGATGTAAAGAAAAACTCTTTGATCTGCCTTGTGTGCTTTGCACAGAAGACTAGTAAGGGGAACTTGGATGAAGATATACAAAGTAATCAATAGTTGGAAATGGTGTGATCTTTTCTTATAACAATAATTGAAAAGAACATGCATCGAAATAGAAATATGAGACATACAGACTAATGAAAAAATAAGTTCTATTTCACTCCACGTTAAATTTTTCTTGTGCAACTCCTTACTCTGAGAGATTCATACAAGCCAAGACTTTACAACAGTTCAGTAGAGGCTGGACATTTAAAAAGCAAAACAAAACAAGAAAAGAAACAACCACACAAATGGGACAAGAAACACTGTTTCAATCTAAGTTGTAAGAAAAACATTAATTTATGAATCTATTATACTCTACTTATGGTCTGAATGATTGCTTCATTTAGTCACACATCTCCTTTGGGGTGAAAAGTGCACACATACCTTGCAGCGTAGTGCAGTGCAGTGGTCCAGTTTTCACTTTAAAATTCTCTTAGTATAAAAGCAGGATCACCTTTCGTCAAAACTCGTGTGTTGACAATGATACATCAGAAAGGAACCAGTTGTTCTGACATAGCTCAAACAAAAGTTAGCAAAAAATACCACTCGTTCTTCTGCCAGTGCAAACAGATCTTCTGCCAAGCTTGCTGTAATGTAGATCAACTGAGAAATCCAAGCTTGCCTTTGGGAAAGGGACCTTTAAAGGTTAGAATTTTTGATTTAGACTTCTTTTTCTATTAGTCAGAAGAATGCATTCTCAATATGGTAAAATAGTGAAAGGATAAATCTTTCATTTAAATTGTATTACTACTAGGAAGCAAGTCAGTATTTTTGTTTTATTTTTTTTCAGGGGTTTTTGGTCATGCTCATCCTGCCCTGGCTAATTTACCAAAGCACTAAGTGTTTTCAGCTGCTGTTGAATGATGTCATAATGAAGAGCATATAACTTCCCACTGAATCAATATCTGAGCTCTGCTTGAGGCCATTTTCAGTCATCATTGGGTTTGATTGCTCTCATTTTAATATTATTAACAAATGGTTTTATTATATTGTTATATGAGAAGTGATGTAAAGTTACCAGCAACTTCCTTTGGAATATGTGTTTTTCCCTTATTAATATTTTAAGACAAAATCTTACCCTGGTAAGACATTGAAGACTTGTGTTTGAATACAAATGCAGAAGAATTATGAAACAGGAGGACAAAATACAAGCAATTTAGCCTGTTTACAAATTACTTGTTAAACGTTGAAGAATTACTTTACTTTTTCTCCCCGTCCCACCAAAAAGCAGGAAATATGTCTATCAGCAGCAGCAGCAGTAGAACTCTTCCAAATAGGTGTAATTTGAAGGTGAGTTTAATTAGTTTTTCAAAAATTACACATTATCATTAGTATTATTCTGCCAAGAGAGATGGTATAGCTTTTCCCTTGTTTTAAATAAAGTGATTGTCAAAAAGGGGAGTTTGGGGGAGAAGTTTTTTTGCCTTTACAAACTGAGGTCAGCATAAAATAAAGGGTCACTCTGACCATGTGTATGGTTCAAATGAAATGCACTGAACTGAGTCTCACAAAAAATCAGGTCTCTACTCATACCTGGAAGATTATCTCAGGAAAACAAATGAGCCCTGGGATTGTGAAGCAGTGCAGGCTATATGGACATGAAGCTAGTGTGGAGGGAAGATTATTTCAGAATCTCTCTCTCTCAAGTCCCTTTTTTCCCCAACCCATCATTGCTTGATTCCTTAGAGGGTTCCCCTCTCTCTGCCATATCGACCCTCAGACTACTGCCTCAGTGTCATTTTGTGGAGGATATCGAATAGTGCAGGTTGCCCAGCATCATTTTTTTTTAAGCAGTGCATTTTTAAAGTGCAGTGGGTTCCCTGGAATTTAGGTTCTATGCATGAAAACATTGCGCTTCCTTTTAATTACTTCATGAGCTCTCCAACTTATAAGGACTTACATTAATTTTCAGCAGCTGAAGATCTACTGATTTGTTTTATAACTTTCCCCATGCCATAGCTCAGCTCATTCCCTACAGCATCTTTGCTTGTTTTGCCATTACTTTTCTTATCTTACATTTCCTTCAGTGAATATTTCGGGACTGATTCTTTCAACACTATTCACATTGAGAAATACTTCCCTATGCAATGTTTACTTCCAGTCAGGTCTTTTGTTGTTTTGTCTTTGAGCTCTTGCTCTAACTTCTAGAATCCCACAAGAACGAGAAGCGCAGATGGAAGCAAGGAATGAAAAAAGCACGCCATTCTCTCGCCTGTATAATGAGGCTTCTGCGAACAATAAATAAAGCATTCCTGACAAAGAGGTGTTTTGCTCTCAGTCTATTAGGGACTTGATTCTTCTCCATTGAAATCCAATGCCCAAATTCCCAGAGATTTTGATGGAAGTAGAATGCTATACTCTAATCCGAGAAATCATACTTTTCTGCTTTTATTGATGCAGCAATATAAAACCAGGTATGTCCCCTTTGCTGTACTTCCACCATAAATAGAAACCTAAACTGAAACCTTTGGGGTTTAAAGCAAGACAAAACAAAGATGATCAAAAGTCTTTTCTAGTTCTAAAAGGTAGAATCTATATCAAATTACATTATTTTGAAATGGTTCTATCTTTGATCAAAAAGATGTTAGCTAAAGTAAATCTGTTGGAGATATTGTAGGACATGCCTAATGAGACTCTATCACCTTGTATAATTACCTTCAAGACAATGTTACGGCTCCCATTTTCATAGACAACAGCCCTATCTCCTTCTTTTGTTTAATTTTATTATGATAAACCTTTTAGTCATGAACAATCTCCCTGGTCAACCTGGAAAATAGGCAAGATAGCTTGAGACAATCCAGTGGTTCTTCCTGGCCAAAAGAAGAATGTCTTATGCCCCTCTTATTCCCTCATTTATTTCACAGATGGCACTGGAGCCCATGCTGGAGAAGGGCAGAAAAAGAAGCTCAGGGTTTCAGAGGTGGTTTGTTGGGGTTTTTTTTTGTCTTTTCAGAAAAACCCTAGACTCCTTTCCCATGCCTTCCTGCAATAAGCTTGACTTATGAGACATGCCTGCAATAATTAGACTTATACAAGTACAGTGCAGATAGAAGAAACTCACATTTTGAGGAGCAAAATTGCAAAATGGACGTTGTGCTTATGTGCATTCATCATAATGTAAATTGTACAACATAATATTGACAGCCAAAAATAAACCCATTCCCAATATATATCTTAAAAATATCAGTTTAAACAAAGTAGCTTTATTAAAAATACATTTCAGACGTATAGTTTTTTAAGATTGAAGACAAATAAAATTTGACTCTAGAAACACTAGAAGTACTCATTTTAAGAGAAAATATTTCACAGAAATGCTTTCATTTCTGTTTTCATCTAAATATTCCATTTTCTTTTCTACAGCAAGCCTCAGGAAAAAGCAAAAAATGGAGGAATATCCTATTTTTCATTTATATGTAATATTCTGTGTGTGTATATGTACATGAGTTTGTGTACTTGCATTTACACACACAAGTAAGTGCATGATGTTATTGTTTCTGTAGATAGTATTTTTCTATAAGGGCCTTACCAGAGTTTCTTACCATAACATTATTAAGTCTTGATCTTTATGGAAACACATTGTCTCCTATATTCACTTGCCTTTTTCACCGGTGCATAGTATTAATTCCCCAAATCCTTTGTGATTCACTCATATATCTTTCTCCTGTTCTGCCATTTTCAGCAAATGTCCTCCCGTGTAAGAGGAGAAATTCCTACATCAGTCCGTCATGCTCAGCTTCATAAAATTATAAAATTAAATGTGTTCCTTACTTTATGACGTAACAGAAGTACTGAACAGTCCCTCAGTATCTCTCCATGAGGCCAGTCTCCATTATTGAACTTGACCAAACTTACAATATAAAGTTTGTGTGACCTGTGAAAAAGTTAATAGTCTTTATTCAGCCTTTCACATTCTTCTAAAGTTTCAGAAGGTGCTAGCAAGTATCTGAGATCCTCTGATAAAAGGGAGAATGTTCTTATTTGTTTTCTCTTTGTTTTCTGTGTTTAAATAAGCCAATTACTGTATTATTAATTTATATAATCTAACGTGGCTAAAACACAAGCTAATTTCTTCACATTTTAAAGATATGAGCTTGTAATGTTTGGAATTTAAGCACAGATGTCTGGAAGCAACCATGATGGGTTTGTAATACAACATCATGATATTACAGTAATGGTCTAGTAATTGAGGCTTGATTCAGCAAAGCACTTACGCATGGCCTTGAATTCTCTTTTATTTTATATGGCCTAAAGGCTTGCTTTTCATATTAGAATGGTGTAAAAACAGATTTAGCCAAATGAGAATACAAACAAGTTAAATTAGAATTGATTTTTAACCACAAATTGGGGTCTTGAAAACACATTATTTCTGTTTCAAAGCATTCACATCTATTTCAGGTAGAACAAGAATTTTGAAAATGTGGGTCTTAAGACTTTCATACATGTTAACAGTTGTAAGGAAGATGAAACAAAACTAAGAACAACTAAACTGTGATCAGGAAAAGAAAAGCTATTAGAATGAATATAGCTCATTTTTAACAGATTTAAATATTTCTGATAAGTGCAAAACCTATCTTGCCTTGCTGGAAAGAAGGTTAGCGTTTATACTGAGTCATGTATATTGCCTATTTTACGGATTAAAATTCCTCTAGCACATCAGTTAAATCATAAATGTGTAAGAGAAGACAATTCTTTTACAGATAGAGGATGAGACTCTAAATGGTTCCTGTCTTTGGCATAATAGATAGTGCAGTTAAAATCTCCCCCCAAAATCAGCACATTCTGAGGCAGACAATTCGATAAAACTCTACTTACACAGTAATTCAACTGAGCTCCTTTCTTTCCCTCAGTGGCGGAACAAATGTTAATGAAGCAAGCACAAGCTTGATCAAAGTTGTCCTGAACTTTTAATAACTTTTTAATACCCCTGAATCAATATAGGAATGTCATAATTTGTATCTGAATCAGACCAAGATTTTTTTTATACAAACTGTCCAATTTTTGGCAACAGCAACAGCACAGATTCATGCTATATAATATGAAGACTTTATTGTGAGTTAATATATTTTAGAATTATCCTGTGAAGAATTACCTTGGCTTACCAGTTTATCGAGTATTTTACTCCAGGTTGAACTGCTGCTCTCAGAAATGTCCCTACAGGGTAGAAGAAACATAAGGAGCGTTGGTGAGGTCAGTGGGCAGAGCAGGGTGTCCAAGGCAGAAAGTGGCTGGTGGTGGCGCTGAGCTCCCCAATGGGTGGCTGGCACAGTGCTGGCTCTCAGGGCACACGGGCTGCTGGGGGACCAGCCAGGAGCTCATAACTCTTTGGAAGAAACTAAGAGACCTATGGCTTGGGTATCCTTACTACATGGAGGTGATATGCTGCCTATAGCTGCATAAAGGGATTAAATTCTACATGAAGGGATTCAAGTCCTGCAAGGAATAATTTTCAAATTTATTTTTTCAA
Source organism: Haliaeetus leucocephalus (assembly GCF_000737465.1). NCBI lineage: Eukaryota > Metazoa > Chordata > Aves > Accipitriformes > Accipitridae > Haliaeetus > Haliaeetus leucocephalus. Next base: position 17,754,896 of record NW_010972436.1, on the reverse strand, counting down.
CAGTGCTGACAACACCTGTATCGGTAAGGCCTGGTTTCAATGGATATAAGCTGGAAGTTAGAAAAAAAATCCCAGCAACAGCCTTCCAACAGGAATAGAGTGAGCAAAATAGGGTAACTGCTTTTAAATAGAGTTCTTTAGATTTCTGAATTAGAGAGGGTGCTCTTCAGGATAGCAGGTGAACTGAACTGAATGGTGAGAGATGTCCTCCCTCTGCCCACATGCCAGTTCTGGCCGTGTCTCTGTTGTGACTAAATCTCAGTGAACGGAGCCATGTTACACAACTGCACTGTCTGGCAGGTGGTTAGGGAAAGCTTTCATTTAAGATGCTGATCCTATAATTGCACAAAAGAAGAAACAATCCAGGACGTGATAATGGATCACATGAAACATGTGCATGGGTATCAGCTGAGCTATAGTAATTGCTAGTGCAAAGTGCTACATATACATATATATGCATTGTCCACAGCACATGCAAGGTAATGCACCACGACTTTAATGGTAATTCTAAGACTAAACCGAGGAAAATTAATTCAGTCCTGCCATAGGTTGAGAATGCACAAAGACACTGTTACTGCAGCCCAGGCAACATATAGTGATTTTTAATCTGTGGCATTATGAAAACGTGCCAGAACCCAGAACTGTTATCTAAATTATCAGTGAAAAAAGTGTGAAACATTGCAAACTCCTTCTGTCATTCTAAAGAATGTTTCAAAGTATCTATAAAATGTGTATATGTGTATATATTAGCATCACAGAAGTAAACTGTTCCATCTGCTAAGCTACTAATGAAAAACAGGCAGATGATAAAACATCTTGGGGTTGGCATGCCTTTCTTCAGGGATAGTTACAAGAAAGCAGTCCTGCTAAAGAGTGAAGAAGCAGCGCAGGGTATCCCCATGTTTTTCAGAAAGAGAAGGAAACAGCACACCACTGATGCAAACTTGGTGTTGAGAAACTTTCTAGAAGTGTTCAAAGACAGTTCCCACACACTAATATGTAAAACATCCTTATTTTCTGCAGCTCAACAAAACAAAAAATGCTACTTTTCCACCAGTCTCTGAAATCTCCTTTTAGTATCAACCAGGGAGGGAGTAAATGTCTATTCTCCTTCTTGCTGTTACACTGTGTGTAATGCACAAGTGTTATTGACTTGGTGACACAATGCATTCTTTGGCTGCTCTTTTGGAACAATTATGATGCTTTGAATTCTCTAAAGCTTATTAAGAATAGCAGGAAATCAATGAGCTTTTGTATTATTCCTCAGAGCTGTGGCAGTGTAAAGTCATTGTGCTCTAGGTAAGACTATGCAGTGGAGTGCAGCACATACAGAAGTTGTTGAACTGATGCTACACAAATTCTATCAAACTTGACCTTACATTTTATTTCAGCAGGGTGTCGCTGTAATTAGAGCAAATGCTAGATATCAAATAATTATTTAGGTCCAGAATTTATGTAATGAAGGTAGCAGCTGCATAAATTTGATCTAAAAATAACCAATTAGACTACTGAAAATTGCCTTATTTAAAAAAACCCAACCAAACAAACAATCAACAAACCAAACACAAAAAGACCAATACTCTGAAATCAGGATGAAGCAGTATTGACTCAACACAGAAGTTTTCTTTAAGGACACATCAGATTGTGGAGCTGATATTTTGTGTTTAACAAACCATGAAGCTTGCTCTGGTTCTTCCTTTGCAATGGGCTCAAAACGCATCTTGGAATAAAGTAGTTCCTTATATCCCACCCTAAAGTCTCTGCAAACCTTTACTGGAGTTACGCTGAGCCTGGATCTGCAGCCATTGGAAAGGAATTAATGCTAACATCTGAACGTAAGCTGCCAAATAATTTTTCAAGACCTATAAAATTACAATATTTTTTGAAGTAAGGCTTGAAAAGGGCAACTAATACTTTAAAGAATTACTTGTACAGCTGTAGTTGTCCCAGACTACCTGAGTTCTTCACAAATTTGCTGCATGGCTTTTTTTTTTTTTTCCAGGAACAGACTTGAAAGGATTGCAGCACTGTAAAAATATGGGAGCAGCTAAAAAATCATTCTGTGCTGAAGATAACCAGTTTCAGTCTTCCTTCTGTGGCCGAACACTTCCCTCCTCCTCATGCTCTCCTCTCTGGCGTAGAAAGTAACATGAGGAAGACCTCTGCATCCTTTGCAATGTGTTCAGGAAAAGGCCTATGTTTTGAAGACGGCCTAGATTTAAAAATGAATTCTGACAGAATGAATGACTGAAGACAGTAGGAGCACATTTTGATTAAAAAATGTAGGAAGTACATCTAAGAAGGAACAGTTACTTCTCTATAGTGAAACTGTTGTGTTGTCATCCAGACCGTAGCAATTCTAGCTTCTCTATTTCTCAAATTTTAACTTCCATCATCATAAACAGTGACATTGATATTTAACCATTTTTATGAATTCTGGCAAATATAGGTCATATAGTTTTAAAGGCTGAGACAGAAGGTGTGAAGAAAGATTTTAAAGTAAGTGCATTGCTTAATTAGTCTCACTTGCTCCTCTTTCATATGTAGAAATGTTTCCAAGATCGAGATGTATACTTTTCTGTAGGAAAAAAACACAACTGACCATAGTGAGCCAGTTCATCCTTGGAATAAATTGATTGACTAAGATTGGGTTGTAGGAGGAATGATTTTGGCTCATGCTGTCTGTCTTGTTTAATGTATGTAAAAACCCAAGCTAAACAGGGCAAACATAAAAGCAGCCTAGACCCTCAGTATTAAAATTGTCTGCAGAGACAGATTGTGTAATGTAGGGTTTATTGAATCCCTGCAGCTTTCCGGCAAAGTTCCCTGTGTGACGTGCATGTACAATACCCTGGTGTAATTTAAATGAAAATGTTGACTAGCCCTAAAAGCTCCATTAGGTGGTCGAAACTGAATAGGCAGCCATTTGCCATGTCCTCCACACCTGCTGCTTAAAACAAGGACGGCTGTTACCATGGGTTACCAAAAGGTATTATGTATCAATGGAGAAAAGATGAAATTATAAGAATTCATGTTTCTTAGAGCTGAATGTTACAAAATACACAAAACAGCTTTTAATAGAGAGTTAAAGTGCAAAAGTCCTGCAGCACGAAGCATCGTTGTTCAGCATTAAAGGATTGTGAAATAAATATAAATAAACACCAGCTCAAATGAGTACTTTGTTCCTGAGTTATGAATTGCACATTTCTTAGGACAGTGTAGAAAACCGTGCCACACCTGTGAGCTGTAAAGTCTCCAGGTTGGGAAAGCTGTGGAAGGTAGACAAGGCTGTCAAACATACCTGCCTTCCTGGGAGAAATATGCTTCATGCACCTGAACTGCCACTCTGCTGAGTGTCCTGATCTCCCACTGAAATGTGGATGTGCTCATCACCTCACAGGAGCTCACTTACATGTGGTCTTTCAAGTTTTTTTATACTGGACAGCTGTCACCCAATCTACTACAGTTCATCCATATTCAGCAAGGCATTTTTCTGGCATATGCTGATGTCCCCTTGACAGTTAAACATATGCTTCTGTGCTTTGTTGAACATGGTTGGACTTGAGCATTTTCCCTAATGCTTCACTGAATAGGTAGCTTTGCTTTGCTGGGCTGGAGTCTGAAAAGTGAGAGATGAATGCTTCAAGATTTCCAGTATTGAAGGCATGAAGTCTAACTCTGTGGTCATTAAAGGGTTTCTCAGCCATACTCCAGCAATTATGGTTCTGTGATTTAATTTAGATGGAGGGACTTTTTTCAATGATACAATTTTCAGTCCAACACATCAAAATATGTGTTGTTCTTATCATTCGGTCTAATGCGCTAGATGCAAAAAGTCACTTTCACCCTTTACCTTGTTTTTGATTGTCAGTGAATTTTCCTAGAAATATGTTAATTTTCTGAACATTAATTTTAAAAATAGTAACAGAGATTGCAGGTTTCCTGGAAGGTCCATAACAACCCTATGGCTTTACACAGAGATAGTTCTGCAGATCTTTAGGAAGACACTAGAAACACATTTCCTAAACATCCTCTGAATTTACTCTGAAGGATTTTTGAAAAACAGGGCCTTTATTAAGGCTCACTACTTTTCACGATAATCCACTAACATAAAAAAACAACTGGGGGGGCAGAAGGGGATGGAGGGATTGTAGTTGGAATTTATATAATGTTAAATTCATGTATTTAACATTATCATATCATATCATAAAGCAGTGCAATCACTGGGAAAATAACAGCTTACCCTATAGTCTTCTTTTAAATTTGTAACTTGAAATGGCAAGGAAATAGCCTTTCTAACAGACTTGGCACAAAGAAGGCTAATGGCATCCTGGCCTGCATTAGAAGGAGCATTGCCATCAGGTCAGAGGAGGTGATCCTTCCCCCCTACTCAGCACTGGTGAGGCCTCACCTGGGGTGCTGTGTCCAGTGCTGGGCTCCCCAGTAAGAGAGAGAGACACAGACATACTGGAGAGAGTCTAACAAAGGGACTGCCACTAAGATGATTAATGGACTGGACCTACAAGGAAAGGCTGAGAGAACTGGGACTGTTTAGCCTAGAAAATAAGGCATCTCGGGGGGGTGTGGAATGATTGCTGGAGGTGACTTAGTGATATGACACCCCCCTCCAAGGGAAGGTGAACCTCCAGGGTGGAATGCAGTGGACACATAAAGAATCGGTTCCATAATAATTCCCTAAGTGACATAACCTGCAACTTTAGATGTTAGCAACACCAGGTATGCTGACTCTGAGAAGAAACACGGAGGGTGGAGCGGCGTGGAGATGCTACAGCCAGGCTCTGTGATATCACCACAGGGATAGGGAACCGGAATGATAGGAGTGAGAACGATAGGTCCCTGCATTGAATCCACTGAAGCAAGGAGGTAAAATAATGGGCGTTCTGTTGACCTACTGCCCTACTTCTGATTTGTATCACACATGCCCACTTTTGCAGTACTGACATGCAACATCTTGTCCTTTGGGTGAACTTTGCTCATCATAATATTATTATAATACCAAAACATACCTCCATCCCAAAAATTACCCACCTCCAAGGTGTGATCACCCCCCCCCCCCCTGAGCATGTGCTCTGAATTTTTTCTAGTATATACCTTTAAAAGCAGAGCGAGAACTTTATACCAGTCAAAGTAAAGGTGTGTATGACTAGAGTCATTCGAGCTCCACCTAAATAGGAATAATAGGATAAAAAGGCCCAAAGAGAGGGGCACTATTAGGGAAGATACCATCATAGACAAGTCGGGAGGACATCTCTGACTTCTGGGATCAGTCAATGGGCTGAACGTCTCTTTGCCCTCATAGGGATGCCTCTTGGGTGAGATTCGAACCCTCGGTTATACTGAGTGCTTCCCCGGGAAACTTAGAAATCTCTATAGAGTTTATTTCCATAATTTAGCGTGCTTGTAGTCGACTGTATTATTATTTGCACGTGCTTTGCAGACAAAGTATTTATCACCAGCAATCCAAAAGAACCTGTACTGTTGCTTTAATAAACTGCGCTGCTCATTAATCTAGTTGTGATAGTTCGTTAATGCAACCAAACTCCCTAAGTCTGGTAATCCTTGTGCGTTGAACAGGGCTAAGCTGAGAGTGCAGTATGCTGTAAGTGCATCCATCATCGTGATAGTTCAGCATATTGAACGTGACCGGACTTATAGCGCTGAATCGGACATTACTCAGAAACTAAACCTGGCCATCCCCAGCCCCTCTGACATCTGAGGATAAGCTGGAACGCAAGGGGCTTTATTTTCTGCCAACTTCTTTACCCTTTAACGCAACTGGGGGAAGTTATTAATGTATATAAGTACCTGAACGGGTAGTGCAAAGAAGATGGAGCCAGGCTCTTCTCAGTGGTGCCCAATGACAGGACCAGAGGCAACGGTCACAAATTGAAACCCAGGAGGTTGTCTCTCAACATCAGGAAACGCTTTTTCACTGCAAGGGTGACTGAGCACTGGCACAGGGTGCCAGAGAGGTTGTGGAGTCTCCATACTAGAATATATTAAAAAACTGTCTGGTCAGGGCCCTGGACAAGTGGCTTTAGGTGTCCCTGCTTGTGCAGGGAGGTTAGACTAGATGACCTCCAGCAGTCTCTTCCAACCTCAACCATTCTGTGATTCTGTGATAACAAAACTTTGAGCATAAGAGTGTAGTGAGTAGCAAATTTTCAAGGATGCTGTAGGTCAGGGGAGTGTTCACTGGGTTCTATCATGCCAGAACTGCAGCATGCCAGATCTGACACATTTTTAAAGGTTGGATTTTTTTAGAAGAGCATTTCTCTTGTAGCAGCACTCTGGGTGAAAGCCCTAGTCTTTCCTTCCTTCAACATGTGCCTTGTTACTGTGTTAAGAGAGGAAACTAATTTTGGTTCAAATTATCAAACTAATATCTCCTAAAAGCCTGAGAAAGATCCTGTGTATATAAAGATGTATGAAAGGAAAAGAGCTGGTTAGGTTTAGGAGAAAAACATCTCACATGATGAAGATTTTCACATACCCTAGCTAAGTAGAGGCATTGTGCTTAGTTCACTAAGCTAACTTTGAAATACATTAAAACATCCTTTCTGAAAATTATATAAAAGGGATAAAAAGCAACGGACAAAAGGGACATATGTCTTTTTATTAAAAAGATTTCCACAGCCAAAGAGTACTAAAACACTTAGACTGTGAAAGTTATTGAAACTACTGCTTAGTGAAAGAAAAATTCAGAGTTCATCATTACAGCTTTGATGCTGCTGTGGCAATATGCTGAAGTTGATTAAATGTTATACGTATGGTATAAATATTTACTTAGTCTTTTAAAAAGTCACTTCATTATTTAATAAGATTCAATCATGAGTATGGATTACAGATTTTCCCCAAAATTCAAAGTATATTTAAATATTGCTGTTGTTATTATTTTTTCCTCTATTTTATTTAAATAGATGTTGAATTCAGATCTCCAGCTCTGTGAATCTACAAGAGTTTTAGGGACTTAGAAAGTATTGGAGGCCAAGCAGAAACTGCTGCACTAAGTCTAAAATTTTGTCACTGTAAAATTTAAAAAAAACAAATGTCTTTTGTGACATTCTTGTAGGATGATGAACAAGCTAGTAGTGAAGGATAATAAACCTTTTTTTCTTACTGATGCAAATTCCTCTGTTGATCTCAAATAGAGGAATTAAACACTTCCATTAATTCTGAGTGAGTCAAATTGGAATTGGGCATTTCAAACTTACTGATTTGGGACTTTTTTGTTGATAGGCCCCCTTGTGATTCTATTTTAAATATTATGTAATAGTTTGGATAGCAATCTGCAAATTAGAATGAAAACTGAGCAATGCATTTCAACTATTTGCCTAAGAAATACACCATTATTTCTGATCTTTGATTTGATTAGTGAAACTCCTTGAAGAGCAAGTGATTAACAAGAAACATATTTACAACTAGTGAATACTAGCTTGCAGAAATGTTACCAGGCAGCAGCCTTCAGCATTGCACTTCTCACAGGAAGGGCCTGGCCCCCTCCTTCCCCCCCGGGTGCTGCCTGGAGGAGGATGGAGAGGAGGGACATATGGCTTTCATCAGGACAGGGTTGGGAGGGACACAGACACATGACACATTCATTGTCACCACCAAAGCCCAAGGCATTCTGACTAACTGATGCAAAAGTAATATTTCACTATTTGGTTGGCCTCAGTTGTAAGCCAAGACTTTGTGTCCCCTTATCTTGATTTGACATAGCTAACAACACTGAGTTGCTCATCAAATCAGTATTTCATTCTTTTTTTTTCCAAAAGCAGGCAACATGACTACAGGATTCCTAGGAAGATGTGGAGTCCATGAGATACTTGCACATGATGAGGAATAATCAAGTTGCATTAACCTAGCATTACTTTAAACTTACTTTTTTAATTATTATTATTATTTTGCAGCTGGACAAACAAGGATGTATACAGTGAATTACTGTGATTGGGCTTTGTGGTACTTTGTGGTGATAGCATAACTGTCTTTGATTGCATCTGTATTCATATAGAATAACCTTACGTTTCATGGTCTCTACTCCTGTTAAGAGGAAAAATTGAACATAAGTTTGGTAAAGAAGAGAAGCCTAAGGAAGATCTTTCTAACCGTGAAGCTAATGAAACAATATGAAAATTTTAAATAGCCTTAGGAGGACATTTTCCAGAACAGGTTAGACAAATATTCATCATAGCTAGCCATAGAAAGATCATAGTAAGGCAAGGAAATAGATTATCTCCTGAAATATCTTCCAGTTTTATAGACCAGGTGAACGTTTTATTCTTGGGTTGGCTATCTGCACCAAAGAACCCTGTACATCAAATGCAGAAAAGAAGAACTAGAATTTCCAAATTCAGTGCTGTCTAATAAACCTCGAACTCTAGCCTTCCATGGCAAGTAACTTGAAGAGTTTTACTTATTACAGAAAACAAGTGAGGTGTTCCCAGCTACTTTGCAGCAACTTCCCATAGACAAGCAGAAAGATGGTAAAATTTATTTGACAGGTTACTGTAATGCAAACTGTCAAAAAATTGTATTACATTTAAGCCTCATAATAACTTGGTGCCCACTGAAACAATGAAGCTATAGTATTGAATAGGAGCTATCAAAATGGAGTGGGAAAATTACATTTAAAGATGCAGCAGAAAGATATCCAGATAACAAAGAAAAAAAATTAATTTTTTAATGTATTCCCTAGTAGAGATTTTCCACATGACTAGATACCTATTATTGAACTAATAAAAATAGCACTGTTATTGAGAAAGAATGTAAGAGTTTTATCTCTGTGTAAAAATTTAATTCTGGAAAAAGACTTTACACTTAGGCAGAGGAAAATCATCACCTTATTTCTCTTACACTATATTCACTAGTGTGTGAAGAGTGTGCACATGCACACAAGCTGAGTGATTCAGATAAGTTCAGCTTTCCTTTGCTTCTCTTGGTGAATAGGGAAATTTCTTCATTAAAAAGCCTCACAAACCCTGCCCCTTGTATAAAATCTTTTAATCACATTCAAAGTCCCAATCATTGTGCCTAATCTGATAATTTGGGATTAGTGGTTGTCCAAATGATTTTGAGAAGTTGCTTCCAAGCCAAAACTCAGGTCCATAATTGCCAAAATCCAGCTCCATACTTAAGAGACCTTCCCAGCCCTTTTCCTTGGATAATGATGTTAAAGAAAACATCTGTATAATTTCAGAAATGGACTCTAGTGATGTACCATCTATCATGCACTTAAGTGTGACAGAAGTGGTGGCAGCCATACCTGTGAGACTGACATGAATTAACAAGAATCAGCTGTTATGTGATACAGATTTTATTTTCTTGCTAAGTTGATCAGTGAGAACATAGGCACTGAGGGAATGAGGGTGCTCTGGAGCTGCTTGGCTGTAATTATCAGTAAAGAGTAGAAATGACTGCACACTAAGATAGCCAGGAAAATAGTTTTCAACTTGAGACAGACAGGGTACAATTGGGATGCTGGCTGGTAGCAAAAAAAAAAGAAAAAAAAAAAAAGAAAAAGAAACAAGAAGAATAAAAAGACGAGTTTGCATTGTTAGTGGTGCATAGTTCAAACAATCACCATTTGAACAATCTCAGATTCGAGTGCAAATGAAATTAAAAGTGTTGATAAAGTTCCCAGAAGGGTATTTTGCGCACTATTTGCTTATATGTATTATATTGCTGCTCAGTATCCTATTCCAATTTTCTGAAGAAACTTTTCTGTATTATGCATTTCTTTGTATTTACTTTTCAATGTCATAGTTCCATCTTGTAAAGTGAGCCTTTACTTTTGACAGGCTTGAGTTGTGCTATTGACCCTGTAGATGCTTTAAAGACAAGAAGTGAGAAACAAAGATTGAATACCTGGGAGATTTTCTGTTAAATATACCAGTCTGTGTGAGTAGTGATTAATTAATATGCAGATGTGTTTTGCTGATTAATTCTTTTGAAAGAATTAGATAGCCACAACGTCCCATGATTTATAATTGCTGTGAACTACCACCCTTTGAGATCTGAGTTGCTAATGTAGTAATAAGGCTAATTGATACTTTCTATGCAGGTGGGAACCTCTGTTATAACAACTTTGTCATTTCCCTTTTTTTCTAGTAAGACTATACTCCCTTATACTACTCTCAGAGAAGTTGACTCCAATTTGCTAAAGGCTTTGGCATCACACCCTGAAAGCTATGAACAAATCAATGTGTAGAATATTAACCTGTCACAATGCAGAAATGTGTTTTCTTGCACTGTCTTCTAAAGAGAGTTTTTATCAGGAGTCTCTCTCCATCTGTGAACTATAAGTCAAATTCAACTGAAAAATGGCACACTCGGAGGTGTGAAAATTTCCTGTGAAATGTAGAAAAAAGGGCCAACTGGTAGCCATTAGGATGTCAGAACTCAGAGAGAACTATTGTCCCTTTATGAGAGAGCAAGGAAACTCTGCAGAGATAAATCTGTGCTGGGAACATTGGCAAATCTGGTGGGTGGCAGAGAGTGTTCATGGGAAAAATAAGGTATTTTGAGCTCTAGCAGCTTTGATAGAAACAGCTGTGCTCTGATAAAGCATGCCTTCCTGCAGAGTAGATAAAACACTTGATAAGGAATGTTGAGAATGTTGTATGACAGATAGCAAGACTAGAGATGGTTTGGTACAGCTTCCATCAAAGAGATTTGGTCTGTTTGCCTCAACCATGCTGCTTTGTTCATCCCTCCAGCATAAGAAATCATTATGTCCCTTGTGATAAACAAGGAAAGAAAGGAGTTGGGGCGGGGTGGGGGGTGGGGAGGGAAAGCAGAATATTTCTTCAATACTTCTAACACTTGCCACTGAAAATCCAGAGAACAAAAAAAAAAACAACCAGTGAGATTAAGGTTGGTAGTGATCTCTAAAAATCAAGGGACCATTACATTAGGGAGACTCCTTAATTGTACCCCACCACTCCCAAAGCACATATATGTTTTATTCTGACTGATACTGAATAGATCCAAGAAATTTCTTACACCTCCAGGTGCACTGAAGCGGTGAGTAAGAAACAGCGTGTGTGCTCCTTGGCAAGTTCTCTTGCTCTACATTGCCCAGATCTCAAGTGGCAAATTTTGTGTTAACCTTTGTTTATGTTACCCAACACAGCTGAAAATCACCATTTCCCCTGAAGGACAATGCAGCAGTAACAAACTCACACTTTTCCAGTCATCTAGTACATGACACTGGTAAATGTGGATTCTGTCTACATTGTTAGAGAAATCATATAATTCAAGAAGAGCAATGATTAATTTGCTCTTTGGGCTCCATGCACTTATATCGGTCAGCAGCTAGAGATTTGATAAGAATAGTGAAAAGATGTCATTATTGCTAAAAAATGTCATGGAAAGTGTAGAAGTGTCCCATAGCTTAGTGTTCCCTTGCATTTTAGAGCATTTTTGGCAGAATGTCAGAGCTCGAAGCATCTTGTTAAAGTCTTTCCAGCTATGCTCTTGTGGAAAACCTGCATATTCCTGTTGAATATCACACCTAACTGAGAGGCTTATGAATTAGTTCTGGAAAAAGCTTTGGGCAAAAGTGGTAAATGAAGATGGGACCTACATTTTCCATGTGGAGCTATATGATGAAGTTACCAAGTGTCCTAGTGTACCCACCACTGAGCGCTTTTAAGGGACACACAGACAAGGTGGATAAGATGCACAGGATTGCTTGTTTCATGATCAATGGAAATGCTACTTCCACCCATCAGCTTGTTTAAATGCGGATTTAGCAACAGACACCTGTTTGAATGCCCCCTGTTTGCCTTAAGGATGTATGAGCTGTATGGTACTTGTGAAGCTGTACTAAACATATAGTGTTGTGCATGGAAAGGTGCTATAAAACAAGCCATTTATTTTATTGGCCCCTATTTCAATAATACTTATACACCTAGTAAGAAAGTAAATCCATAGCTACAAAAGATAGTAAAAGTTCTTAGTTTCAGTAATTTTATTTTATTATTTCAGGATTTAAGCAAAAAGCCTTATATTTATCAGCAATAATTAAAGCATGAGTAGAATAAATGCAAGAATACAGTAGGGCTATTATTATGCCTTACCAGTACCAAATAGTCTCACCTGCTTAAGAGTTGTGAAAATTATCACTTCCAGTTGAAAATGTAGCTAAACCACAGTGATGCTACTAGGAGCCTTTTCACTTCAGTGGGATGAAATGCACCTATTTGCCTTTGAGCACACAATAAAGTCTCATGTAAGGGTTTTACTCTTATCCTTGTCCAATCGTTTTGACAAACATGGACCGGCTATATCATTCTTCTGCTTTGATCTCTGATATCTGCATTACACTGGTGAAAGCAAATTCTTGCAACAAGCAGCAGAGAAGTTACAAATAATTCTTTAGATAATTTTCAGGAAATAACTGATCAAGTGGCCAAAGGATTCTTTCCCTTGTAGCTGGATGTGAGGCAAACAACTATAAAATTATGTCCAGTATATAACATCTAACCTGGTTGGTTGAATTCTAATATAATAAGAGGAATATGTTAGAAATGGCACATAAAACTCTGGACTGTGTAACTATTCTGTCAAGGCCACAAAAAATCTTTTGAAATCTAAGGTGACAGAAGTTTGATACAATGACAATTTATATTCATAAAGGATTCTTAGGGAAAATGGACAACCGGAATGGATCAGTATATTCTGTCAGGGTAAGGAGACTAAGCAGATGTTGTTTTGAATTTTCCAGTGTTTGTTTATTGTTTGAATTAAAAAGTTAGTTTCTTTACTTTTGCTGTCATTTTAGGTAATGACTGAGAAAGTCATGTACAATGCAACATTAAATTACTGTCACAGATCGATTGCACCATCTACTTGTTCTACAGCAAGTGAAAAACCATTTGAAAATATATGGACAAAAGGAAACAGTGAAACAGCAGTCCTGGATTTCTGTTGAAACACTCTAGCATATGGTTAATATAAAACATTTCACATTTGCATTAGATGTAGAGTGAGCATCTCTCTTGGATGGAAATACAAAAATATTTTATTTAAAGGTATATTCAAGGAACTACCAGTGCTTTAATATAAGTGTTTCTGAACTTTGTATGACTGGAAAATGTTATACCTTGTAGCTGAAATGGTTATGATATATAAATATGTGAGAAGATCACTGTATACATTTCCATGTATTTAAAGTCAGAAATAGAATTACGGATACAGAAAATACAGAATAGAAAGACAGATATAGAAAACTTGTTGAAAAATGTGTCTTATGCAATGTTCAAGATCAAATGATGACATATAAAAAGTGCATTGTAAATGCATTTAGTAGCGTATGCGCTGGATAGTTAGCCAGAAGTAAGGAATAATTCATGTCAAAAATAGCATTGTCTTTATCAGCTGCAAATTATTGCACATAAAAGTTCAGTTCATCCTGTGATATACACTTGCTACATTTCAAATATTTCTAACACGGTTCCAGTGTTGTCTTGAAAACAATCAAGAAGCCAAATTCCTTTCTTAAGTATGTCTTAATGAATAACTAGTGGAAGCTTTTTACTGTTTCCCTGGAAAGAAGCAGAACCATAAGCAGAGAAAAATGCCCATCATACTTCTGACAATACATAGGCTTAACCCCACCAAGATTTGTCATTTTACTTACAAGTAAATCTTGTAAAACTATAGTATTTAATTTGTTGTCACAGTACAGCAGTTTATATGAATGACAATACTGTGGTCTATATGCTTGTGCAGCCTCTACCACGTTGTTTTCTGCATTTTCATATGAAAATGTGAATATCAGATTAAATCTTAGATGTATTAGAATTATTATGACGAGCTCCATTTTAGTGTTTTTCATAAAGTTTATGGCAAATATTGCTCTTTAACATCTATATAATTTATCCATTAAATGTAGAAAGGATCAATGCCATGCTTTCTGAGGCTCCATTTTGAGTTGATGGAATTTTATCTTTGTATTTCCTGTTGCAGTGAGTGTATGTAAGAAAGTAATATGACTGCTTCAAAGTATTTAATGCAAGACTATGCCTCAGTTTGGCATCAGAGCTACCTTTACATCTCATATATACACAAACACTAGTACCCGAATGCTATTGTCTGTACAACCTTTGTTAGCCTATGGTAATTGTACAAATCAAATAATTTTTACTCGTCATAAAAACAGGAAAACGAATATGTAGGGAAGTTGCAGTTGTAAGTAGATATAGTAGAATTATTCTAGAAAAAAAAATATCAAAATTAAGTCTTGCATTTAAAAAAAGAAGAAAAAAGACATTAATATAAAAAACTTCCAAAATTAATTTAGGACCTTTTATTCTTGCAGCTCTGGAATAAACGCATACCATATCTATGGTCACATACAGAAGACTGCATCTCAACTGGAGGTTTGTGGAAAAAAGTAACTTTCAGCAAATACAGCCTATTCAATTGCAAAAAATTACTGGTGGAGAAGGCTATAATCACAGTCCTGATCTTTGCCTTGGTGTGATGATGTCCTTCAGTGTTCAAGCAACAGTTTCAGCGCAGGAACTGAAAAATAATTCCACTTCTCTGAGAAGAATGAAGCAAAAAAGAAACCTGTTTCTCCAGTGCTGTCACCAAAACCCTCCTGCTCCAATTTCTTCAGCACTGCAATGAAATAAAAAATTTCCTCACTCTACTGTACAGTCCTGCCCTGTTCACAGCCTGCTGGATTGGGATGAACATGTCCACAAAGCTCTGATGAGATGCTAGTGTAGGACAGGGACATCTACAGACGGACCTGAGCTTCTGCCCCATCTTAAACACCATACTGCACACAGCAAACACCAAGCTTGTACCTTCAAATGAAGTGCAGACAATGGCAACCATTTATTTGCTCATTCATTAATTCCCTTTTCTGTAAGTGTTATTCCTCTCATGACATTTTCCAGGTTCAGATAATGTATTTGCATAGGCGAAATCTCATATGTAAGTTTCAGCTTGCAAATTGCAATTTGAGCGTTGTGATTTTTTATTAAAATACTAGATTTCTTCAGGCAGAGTTCTATGCTCTAAACAGGCTTTGATTTATGGTTACTATGCTTAATTTCTTTTCAATGGTTTTAGAGGTTCAGCATGCCTTTACTCATGAAACAAATGATGGTTCCTTAAATAAAGGAGATGTCACTCCAATTATATCAATACTGTTCTACTCTTTAGCCAGCACACCTATGGATCTATGATCCTCAGAAGTTATAAAAATTACAACAACTAAAGAATTTCAGTAGTTAGTAAAATCAGATTCTTAATTTTGGTGTGAGTCATGAGGATTTAACATTTTACAGCTTTGGACATGAAATAAGACATCTCCATTATCTTAGCTGTTTCACGCATAAAGTGATTTACATACCACCTCCTACCCATCAACCTGGGGTTTCCTTTCACTTAATTAAATTTCCAGAACCACAACACATCGTATATGCTGTACTCTATTACCTTCATAAACAGGGTTCTTCTGTATATATCATATCCCATTTTGTACATATAGATGTTGTAAATGAAGAGATTTCTGTCTCTCTCTGAAGTTTTAAAGAATAACATCATCATGCCTCTATTTATTTGGTTTTGGTTTTGGTTTTACAGGATTTGTAATTATACAAGAAGTTTCTGTGACAATTTAAAAAAGAACTTCAGGAATTTGGAGGGGTGGGGGGTTAAGAGAAAACCAAATATTTTGAGAAAAGTTGTTGCAATGCCTCAGGGAGTGAGAAAGTGAGAGATCTTAGGCTGGAAAGCTCAGGCCTCAGTGGAATAGAAAAACTGAAGTAAATGCTACAGCATTCTACCTCCAGTGAAAAGTAAAACATTTACCACAGAAAGCAAAAACTATTTTTACATATAACCCTTTCTCCTCAAAATATTCAAATATACACACATATCTACTCTCAAAGACCAACAGTGAAAAATACTTCTGAAAGAGGTTTTGCAAGTGCCATAGTACAATGGGAAATTCTGCAGCCACTAGTGCAGGATTATGGAATTCATAGGTCTTGAGTAGCTTCCTATATTTTCACTTTGAAGAAATTTCAACAGGCACTAAGATGTTCAAAACATCCTGAAAGGCAATTTGGCATACAGCCCCACAAGGCTGACTAATGCAGCTCAGTCCGGACTGATTATATAGTTATACTGGATTTTTCAAATGTTCAGTCATGGGGAGAACTCAAAAGATCAGACAGATCGCTTCTTTGGCTTCTTGGAAAAGAGAATGTTAGTGATTTTAAGATGCTGTTTGAAGATGAAGCTTTTATGTTTGCCTGTAGGCTCACAAATGCCAGCTGACATAGAAATACAGAAAATAAAAGCTAGTATTTTTATGTTAGGGTCATAATATCAAAATTATCAGCCCTTTTTAGAAGGTTAGCTTACAAAATAAGTGTAATATCTGGAATTTTGTAAATAATAAGAATCAGCCTAAGAGATATTTTGGTTTTACCTGTATGATCTAAATTAACCTTGGTTATAACCACACTTTGAAGGAAGATCTGCACAATCTGTCGTTTTCCTGAAACAAAACTCAGCTTCTGCCTATAAAAGTGCTTAGTTGTGCATTCTGCCTAAAGACCTAAATACTAATGGTTAAAGCCGCCAAAATTTTGAGTGAGCTCCTGGTCCCACTGATGTAATTGACTTTCTCTTTTTATGAAATTACATACATTATAAATAATTATTGATATACAGACTTTAATCACTGGCTACGTCTATATGACTCAGAAAGCATGACCTGCTGGTATTCTGTCCCTGAGACAACCTGGCAGTGCAAAAATATAGTATGAGACAAGGCGGTTACATGATTCTGGTTCTGTGGCAAGTCAGTGAGCAGTCTCGCCTAAAAGAGTTGACATTATCAGGAAATCCCTTAGAAAATTAGCTTGTTTTCCTTCCAAATCCTGCTCAAGACTATTTGTTCAGGTGATATTTTTTACTGAGATTAAAAACCTGTTCATAATATGAAACAATTAGAAAAAAAAGATTATATACCATTCCTTATTCATCGTTACTATCTTCTGGTACAAAGATTGTTGACGTAGAAAGTTATTAAAAAAAATATTTATAACATTGTTGCAAGCTAAAAACGATGATCAAGAAATTCCTGTTGGCAAAGATTAGGGAATCCTTAAGCTGTTGTTGCTTGATAATTGTTACTTTATAAATTTTAAGCAGGTGCACAATAAGGGATTCAGATGTTTACTGTACTCTTACTGTATCTGTTTCCTCAGATTTTTTGATGTAAAAAAAATATTAATTGAGTGTGATTCTATGCCTACCTCTAATTCAGGGAAACAAGGAGACATCAAATACAGGACTGGCACTTTGGCACCTGGACCACCAGCCCTGACCTCTGTGTGTAGAGATGGTATCCTGACATCAGCTGGATTGTCAAAGAGTTAATCTTCAGCACATTCTCCTTCCTTGTGGCTTTAAAAGATGAAATCTTTTTTCTATTGCACATGGAAAAATAAAGAATAGATGTACTGAACTGAACTTTTTACCACGAAATTAATAAACTAGCAATTTGCATTGCAGTTACAGATTGATACATGTTGTAGACAATGAGAACTGTCTACAAAGTATTTGTTGTATCTTTAGATGACCACCGGCAGTTTGGAAAAATATTACTTCTCATTTTAACATATTTTGATGGAGTATTCTGATCTTTCTGAAACTTCCCAAAAGCTACTGAAGCAGGCAAGAAAAGCTGAAGTTCTCATGAACTCTGAGTTTTACTTTTGTGACATATGATGCCAGAACAGAAGTCTACCTATGTGCAAACTGGAATCTTTCCAGTCCAGTATCGCCCCTAGCATATTTGAAGAGCTGAGATCTTTGGTGTGCTGTACAAGACACATGCACCATGTAAGGCTTCCCTCAGGCAAGTTATGCAGGTCTTAGCATTTAGTAATACTTCCCTTAGACAGTAATAAAACTACTTAGACCCAGCCTGTGGTCAGGAAAGGAACTTACCAAACACCAAAGAAAGAAAGTGGGAAATAAATCTTATTGAGAGTGCATGCCTTTTATTTCCTTATACTCCATTTAAAGGAAAAAGTTCTTTTAGTTTATCAGATTAAAAAGGTCTGAATTCTGCCAGGGATCAACTAGCTAGGTAGCCACTGGTCATTTGATAATTGATATGAAGTGCTTTGTTTCACATCTTTAACTTTCGTTGAATGTCTTTTGAGCTCCTTGGAATTGCTTCTAAGGTGACAGGTAGGCTGCTGTAGTCACTGCTGGTGGGGGGTCACACTTTGCTAATAGCCATCTCTGAAACAAGGACAGTTACCCCTCATTCCTCCCAGTGTTGGGTTTATGTGGCAAAGTTTTGGTAGCAGGGGGGGCTGCAGGGGTGGCTTCAGTGAGAAAACACCAGAAGCTTCCCCTGTGTCCAACAGCCAGTTCCAGCCGGCGATAAGACAGACCCACCACTGGCTAAGGCCAAGCCCATCAGCGACATTAGTAGCACCTCTGTGGAAACATATTTAACAAGGGAAAAAACTGCAACACAACAGCAGCTGGGAGAGACGAGTGAGAACATGTGAGAGAACCAACCGTGCAGACCCCCGGGTCAGTGCAGAAGGAGGGGGAGGAGGTGCTCCAGGCACCAGTTCATGAAGGACTGTCTCCTGTGGGTACGGCCCCATGCTGGAGCAGGGGAACAGCATGAGGAGGAAGGAGTGGGAAAGAACATGTGTGATGAACTGACCATAACCATCATTCTCTGTTCCCCTGTGCTACTTGAGGGGAGGAGGTAGAAGAGTTGGGAGTGAAGATGGACTTGGGAAGAAGGGAGGTGTGCTGGTTTTGGCTGGGATAAAGTTAATTTTCTTCATAGTAGCTTGTATGGGGCTATGTTTTGGATTTGTGCTGAAAACAGTGTAGATAATTCAGGGATGTTTTTGTCATTGCTGAGCAGTGCTTACCCAGAGCCAAGGCCTTTTCTGCTTCTCACCCCACCCCACCAGCAAGGAGGCTGGGGGGGCACAAGGGGTTGGGAGGGGACGCAGCCGGGACAGCTGACCCCCACTGACCGCAGGGATATCCCAGACCATGTGGCGTCATGATCAGTATATGTGGTGGGTTGACCCTGGCTGGACACCAGGTGCCCACCAAAGCTGTTCTGTCACTCCCCCTCCTCAGCTGGACAAGGGAGAGAAAATATAACAAAGGGCTTGTGGGTCAAGATAAGGACAGGTGAGATCACTCACCAATTACTGACATGGGCAAAACAGACTCAGCTTGGGGAAAATTAACTCACTTTATTACAAATCTACCAGAGTAGGGTAATGAGAAATAAAACCAAATCTCAGAACACCTTCCCTCCACCCCTCCCTTCTTCCTGGGCACAACTTCGCTCCCAGATTCTCTACCACCCCCCCCCCAGCGGCACAGGGGGACAGGGAATGGGGTTTACGGTCAGTTCATCACACGTTATTTTCTGCCACTTCATCCTCCTCAGGGGCAGGACTCATCACACTCTTCCCCTGCTCCAGAGTGGGGTCCCTCCCACGGGAGACAGTCCTCCATGAACTTCTCCAACGTGGGTCCTTCCCACGCGCTGCAGTTCTTCACGAACTGCTCCAGCGTGGGTCCTTTCCACGGCGTACAGTCCTTCAGGCACAGACTGCTCCCGCGTGGGTCCCCCATGGGGTCACAAGTCCTGCCAGAAAACCTGCTCCAGCGTGGGCTCCTCTCTCCACAGATCCACGGGTCCTGCCAGGAGCCTGCTCCAGCGCGGGCTTCCCACGGGGTCACAGCTTCCTTTGGGCACCCACCTGCTCTGACGTGGGGTCCTCTGTCCCCGGGCTGCAGGTGGAGATCTGCTCCCCCGTGGACCTCCCTGGGCTGCAGGGGGACAGCCTGCCTCACCATGGTCTTCCCCACGGGCTGCAGGGGAATCTCTGCTTGGGCGCCTGGAGCACCTCCTCCCCCTCCTTCTGCACTGACCTGGGGGTCTGCACGGTTGGTTCTGTTACATGTTCTCACTCCTCTCTCCGGCGGCTGTTTCTCCGCATCCCAAATTTTTTCCTTCTTAAAAATGTTATCCCAGAGGCATTACCACCATCGCTGATGGGCTCAGCCTTGGCCAGCGGTGGGTCTGTCTTGAAGCCAGCTGGCATTGGCTCTGTCGGACACAGGGGAAGCTTCTGGCAGCTTCTCACAGAAGCCACCCCTGTAACCCCCCACTACCAAAACCTTGCCACACAAACCCAACACAGTATATAAAGCTGGGGGAAGAAGAAGGAAGGGGGGACGTTTGCAGTGATGGCGTTTGTCTTCCCAAGTCCCCGTTAGGCGTGATGGAGCCCTGCTGTCCTGGAGATGGCTGAACACCTGCCTGCCCATGGGAAGTGGGGAATGAATTCCTTGTTTTGCTTTGCTTACACACATGGCTTTTGCTTTACCTATTAAACTGCCTTTACCTGAACCCAGGCGTTTTCTCACTTTTACCCTTCAGATTCTATCCCCCATCCCACCGGGAGTGAGCACACGTGAGCAGCTGTGTGGAGCTTAGTTGCTGGCTGGGGTTAAACCACAACAGGAGGGATGGTGGAAGGTGTTTTTAGATTTGTTCTTATTTCTCATTAGCTTACTCTGTTTTACTGACAGTAAATTAAACTAATTTCATCAATCCAAGCCTGTTTTGCCCATGATCATAACTGGTAAGTGATCTCCCTGTCTTTATCTCGACCCACAAGCTTTTTGTAATATTTTTGACACCCTGTCCTGTTGAGAAGGGGGAGTGATTCCAGCATTTTTTCCCTATTGCACAAGATTAACTCAAAAGAGAATTGGGTTGACTGTTTTTTTAATTCTGAAATTCAGGTTAACATTTGTATGTTATCTCCACTCCACAGCCCAATATTTCTGTTAAACTATTCCTCCTTGAACTTTATAAAATAATGATTCAGGCATCTAGGTTAATATAACTAGAGCAGACAGAAAATTAAAAATGCAAAGTAAAAAAGGGATAGAAATTGTCTAGGTAGCTTTATCTCAGTTAGGAGAATAGAAACTTAAATGAAAGGTCCATGTTAATGTGACATCAAAGAAAGTGTCTCCTCTTTTGACAGGTGAAACTGTTATCAACCCCCTTTATTGATAATATCAGGACTGCTTTAGTTCCAGACTTTAATGTTATCAGATAATTTCACTGCCTTCACTACCTTCCCTAGGCTGTTTTAAGGTTGACTTTTCATCTCTCCAACTCACATCTCATCATAACTCCCTTTGCTATCTAAATGTGAGAGAAAGGAATTTTGAAGAAATACTGTTTGGTGTTGAAATAAAGAAAAAACTGAAATTTTCTTATAGCCCTGTTGATTTGATACATTGACAATTCAAATGTATCAAAGAAAGAAGTGACATACAACTAGACAAAATCTAACATTTTTGCTTTTCAAACTAGGATCTTACTGAAGAATATATCTACATAGGTGATTTTCTGAAACACTACTAAGATGCTTAATCTGTGAAATAAGCTTTGGGAAAGTTGTGGTGTTTCTTTTCCTGACTTCAGACTGCTCTGAAGCATAGGCCAAACTCTCCACTAAAAAATGGAAACTTTGCATAAAAATATTATTCCTGGATGCACAAGAATAATTGCAACTGCAAGTTGTGCTTGAAGTGATCTTAGGTATCTGACCAAACAGAAGATAGTGCCCCCTTTTTCAATACTCAGAATGAAGTTTTATAGCTGTATGAATGTGCACATTTTTATGTAGCATTTAAAAAAATGTGATGGGATACATTTTTTTTTTTAAATAAGACGTTACAGTGTATATAAAACAGAAATTACTTGGTTCCTAACAAGATTTTAAAGATTGTAAATGAGAATTTTTTGAGAGTGTTAGGAGTTTGCTATAGACAGTAAGTGTTGGACTTGCTTATGAATATGGCATAATTAGAGTAATAAGTAGTGCTAGAAATTGTATTATTTTGAAAGACTTTAACTTCTTACAGATAGAATATGTGATATCATTACTGATACTGATGAGGATTGTAAAAGCTTTAGATTTATCTACCGATCAAATAAGAAAGGGTTTAAACTTTGTTCTCATAAGTACAGGAGAAATAACAGAAAAGCCTTAGCAAAAAATAATCCTGGAGCAGAAGATAACAGAGATTTAATTGCAGTTAAATAAGAAGCTAAACAAAAAAATTAGCAACTGTTGGTTTAAAAAAGGTAGAATATGAAAAGCTCAGGGAAACCATTAGGGAAGCCAACAGGACAGAATATCTCCTGGAATTAAAGTCTGAAGAAACTTTAAATGAAACTAGTTGGACTTGGCGTTGCAAAGAAGGAGGAAACACTTACAAGGAATACATTTCAGGCCAGACTAATTCAATAGTCATCTCTAATGTCAGTAGAAGTTAGCAAAGAATCTCTTGCTACTAGGAGTAAGTAGAGAATCTAGAAAGTGGGTAAGAGAAATAATAGAACAGCAGATAATATAATACTCTGAATATATAAAAGTTTAGAGAAACAACATGAGAAACGCCAAATTATAAAGACGTTAAAGGACATTTAAAAATTAGAATATTATATAAATACAGAGAGATCAATACAGAGATGAAGTAGATTTTGGAGATAATCTAAGTAGGGACCCCAAACAAATCTTCTTAGTTTTAAATAAATAATAAAAACAGGGACAATGCAAGATATTGGGAATGAGTGCACAAAAAGGAATATGACTATGTTTGAATTGGAGGTAAAATATATGGAATTTGGTACACTTTAATCAGGGAGCCTTAACACTATGAGGTATAGATTTTGATACTGCAATTTCAGTACAAAAAAAAATTGCATGACTGGTGGAAAGATGCATATGGAAAGTCTCTGAGTTACTAGATCTGTTTGTGTTCAAATTGAACTAGACAGAAAAACATCAGGAGCTGTTGGAGAGCTTGTTTACTTCATGAGCGCTTTGTTTATTCTTCTCCAAGTGAATAACTTATTTCTTTTGATATACAGGAATTCAGCTTGATTTCCTTTATTTTCCTCCACAGAGAAAGGAAAGAGAGAAGAGGGAAGAGAAGAGAAAAAGGAAAAGGGAAAGAAAAGGGAAAAGAAAAGAAACAGAATGGCAAGGCAAGGCAAGGTTTCTTTGTGTTGCACCAGGGTAGGTAAGACTTTGCTGTTTTGCCTTTTGAACTTCTGAATTTCTGTGTTACTACCCAGGCCAGCTGCTCAGAGCAGTTGAGATGAGCCTATTGCTACTGTTAGTTTCACAGGTCAGACTCAAAACTCACACTGCTGTGCAGTACGTTGTTGGCTTTCCCAGCTATTATGACAACCCATTTAAGAACAAATGCCTGTGGGACTGAAAGAGTAGCTATTGCTTCTCAGTGCAATGCTCAGTACTTCAAGCTGTATGTGCATCACTCTTTATCCTTTTCCCTACTCTTTTCTTTTTTTTCTTTTGACTCTAGTGTGCCTCTCATTAGGATTTCTGTTTAACGCCCTAGGAAAGGCTTATGCATTTATAAGGAGCAGATAATAGATGCATGCACTTCAATGTTTGCCATCTTGGCTTCCCTTTAATGTAATTCATTATTCCGCAAATATATGCTACATAGTGCTGCCAAGTTAATTTGTATAATAATAATGAGCTATTAATTAACATCCAAGAACACATGTTTCTTCCAACAATTTGTGGTAATAAAGTAATTAATGAAATTCAAAATTTCATTCTACACAGGAAGTCTGACGGATATTTCAAACATTGCAAGCAATTTATCTGTCAATACGATCGACAAACTCCAATATTAATCTTCTAAAAAAGGGGTGGGAGGGGGGATATAGATAAAGACAGCCTTGTAGAATTGTGTGTGATGTGATTCTTCTCAGAAAAGTTATATTACTTTTCTGGTTTATGTCAGAAAACTTATTCAAAAGATGTTTCCAGCAATCAAAATGAGAATTAGCATGCAGGTCCTTACTCACTGGAAAAATTTCCATTTTTTTCTCATCCAAATAAACCCCCACCATTTTCTGACTCCTTGTACTAGTATATCATAGACTTTAAGGTCTTTGAAATCCCAGAGGCGTAAGTTGTAAGAGAAGTGCAATGCTTGACAGGTGTACACTTTGCTGCTTCTTGGGACACTGAGAAAACTGTGGGTCATGGTGGTGGTATAAATCAATGGGTAAAAGTAACACTTGCTATCTTCATTGCTTAGCCTGATCTGAACCTCAACTGTTTCAATGGCACCACTTGCTTTTCTAGCAATGACAGTCTAAATGGAGAGGAGCTACATGTGGTTTAAAGTGAGTATAACAAATTCTGCTCAAAATCTGTGCAGAGTCCATGAAGCTTGATCAAAACTTATGTCTAATTTCACAGGGAATTCCATTACATTTAGTGGAGACAGGACTGAACTTTCTGATGGAAAGCTCCTCCTGAGCTTTGTTATATTTGCACTTCGCAGAACGTTTAGAATATTATTTTAAAAATCAAATAAATTCTCATTCTAGTACTCAACAAAGTACCAGAACAGAACTGCATGTATTTATTGTATATTTGGCAACTAATCCCCCTCAAATTAATCACAATATACGATATCAGTTGTACTACTACTACTACGACTAATAAAAATAGTCTCCACTGAAACTTTTATTAAAATAAATCAGTTTTTAATCAGACACAGGGGATTTTTTTCATCATGTGAAATTCTCAGAAAAAAATGAGAAAAACATCCATATGACACTTGTAACTTTTTCCTTTTGGTAAAGTAGATTATCAGCAAAAGAGTACATTTGGGATACACACAGTATTTACCAACTTTTCTTTAAATAAATGCTTTAGTTGTGCTTTTAGACTCATCATGAACCATTAGAATAGTTTCTCCTTCAATTATTTATAGGATTCATTATTAGTTTATAAGGATATTTGTGTAAAATGTATGTCTTACAAAAGCCTGAGTGAAGTTATGTAGAAAAGTATAGATTCAGATTCCTTTGCCAGCCATCTTGCTTAAGATATTTTTCTAAATCAATACTCATGTCTTTCTGAAGTCAAAAAGCACTTCATATGATTTCTGACCAGATGTAATAACAGCCCTAAACAAACAAAAATGTATTATTAATTCTAGTTTAAACTCAAACTAGAGGTGCAGCAAACTGGAGGTGCAACACACGGCTGTCTTTGTGGATTGTTCACAACTTCAAGGAAAGCGCGGGCCATTTTCTTGCTGAGGTGTTCAACTGTTCCTACTGAATACTGTTAGCTTCCACTGAAAAGAGGGGGTGTATGTCCAGCCCAGAGCTCTTCTGAATGATGGTCAGAGGAACATTATGTACTACATAACGCATACAACGTATATTTCACTCATACATTGTCTGATGTTGGCCTTTGCCTTGTAGGTAGACATGTTTATGAAGCCCTTTCCTACAACCAGTTTATAGGTACAGATGTTGCAGGAGGTGGCTGTAGAGGCGAACCAAGACTTACACATGGAAAGAGCAGACAGAATAGCAGTGACAACCAGCATCCTCTGTGTGTTTGTAGTGCTGTTAGCCTGGTGGTTCATCTCAGTGATGTGAATACACTATTTTATTTCACCATAATATCTAGGAGTGCTGCCTATGTATAAGGTGCTGTAAAACATGAAACAAAACTTCGAAGCAGTTTTCTGTTGAGAGAAGGGAAATATTGACAGGCAGCTGGTAAAACACAACAAATCACTGTTCAAGAATAAGTCAGAGAGAGGGAAAGAGAGCAGCTCTGTGGGTGTTTTCTCTAAAACCACTGCACAACTTGAACACACAAAAGTCTTGGCACAAATAGTGCTTAGGAACATCACTCTGAAAAATGTGGTGACCACTGGAGGGATTTGTGAAGGCAGGCAAAACTTCCTACATCTGCCCTCAGCCATCCAAAGTCAACAGAGTGGAAATCATTGCTAATTCTCATCTTTTAACCACTGCTCTCATCTATCTCCCCTAAAGACCCCATGTGAACTGCGTTTGAATGATGTTATGATGCTTGATATGTTAATCCTGCATTTATTTTTAATTTAACTAATGATGGTTGATTGTTATTAAAAAGAGGAATGTTAGTTTGTAGATGGTATTATTTGTTACCTTTTGTATCCAGGTCATTGGTTTTCATATATTTTTTCTTCCTATCTGTGACCTTCCTCTTCTCTTCTTTCGATTTGAAATATCATGTATTGTGAACTGCTTTTCTCAGTCAGCTTTTGTGGACCTCTTAGAAGTGCACTGGCAACCTCCAAGAATCCCCAGACTACAGGTTGGATATCTCTGGTCACATTTTGCTTCTTGTTAACATGAACTGTGGAGGTATTTCCTTTTCAGTACAAACAAACATACAAATGAAAAAAACATTGTAGCTTTTGTTCATTTTTTAAAAATTCAGCTCCAAGGCTTCTAGAGAAAGTTTATTGTTCATGTACTGTCACTTACAGATTTTTTTCCTATGTTTCCAGAAAATGATATTCTTAAACATATGCTTGGTCTAGAATATCTACTTTGGAGACAGGTAACACCTGGGGCAAATAAGTATGGATTTCAGAATTTAGCTGTCTTGGTAGGTATTGATTTTTGAAGTCTTGCTGTTTATTTAGAGAAATGCTGTTATGTTCAATATTGCAAAAATGTGACAGTAACCTGCTGCCAATAATGCTAACTGTTACTTGCTGTCTGTTATATACCCATAGTTATCTGCTTCTACAACCAAATTATCTGTTAATAATAGTGGTAAGGCAACAACACAAATTAGTCTTGGATCAGCTTGATTTTTAGACATAAGTTTCTGTTCTTCCACTTGTCATTTGATGGGTTCCATGAACCCTTGCATTAGTCTCAAGAAGTTGGATATAAAAATCTTAGCTAGTTTTTATAGTCTTTCTTCATAGATGAGCACCAAGATAGCACTTTCAGAAAAAAATCAGGTATCTGACTTGTTTCATTTTTTTGTTTATAAAGGAAACATAGGATGAGTAATTTAGGTGTAGGTATCATGTATAGATTTAAAGTATCCTTCTCTGAAGTAATTTTCTACTCCAAAACCAGCAACTTCAGGGGGCAACTAACATACGAATTGATTTGCAAATAAACCATCATAAATTCTCAGCTTTTTCTTGGAAAAGTTAAACCTTCTCCTCTGGGGGAAAACTGTCTACTCAAAGCTTCCAGTAATTATAACAGCACCTTTCAGTAGAATATTTAATAGCCAGTTCTTTGAAAGAAACTACTCTTCTGGGTCTTTAAAACAAACACTCCAGAAGATGTTGAACTGCTAAACCTAGGTTTTATTAAAATGTGAAATGTTAAGCTAGAACATAGCATCATAAATTCAGAAAGCAAGAACAGTAGAAGTAGAGGTGAGGAGAGACAAATGTTGCCCATGATTATGTCTCAGTGTCTTCCTGCATCGCACAATGCCCACATCTCTCAAGGTTTCCCGTTCCCTCTGAAGGGGGCTTCATGCTGCGTCACCGTCTTGTTGCTCATACTCCTCTCAGGTTTCTCCCAGCCCCAGATAGGCTGCAGGCCAGCAGACATGGATAATACTTTTCCAGAGAGGATTACTCTGATTAAATGTTGACATCTCTAGCAAAGACATAAACATTTGAGCAGCCACCATCTCCTCTCTTTCTTGTCGGTGCAATTCTAACCAATGGCATTGAGGATAAAATTTTCTTCAAACAAAAATAGGTAGAAAAATTAGATTACTTAGTTTACCCCAAACACCCCAAACGTAGGGTGACCTGAGCTTTGCACGACTGCATTACAAACACCTGAAGCCAAGTGCTGTGATCCTTCTTTGCAGTGTTTGCTTTATCAAGCAGCTTGCTCTTGAGCAGAAGCTCCTCTGAACGTTCCTGATTGCCTGTTGGACAGGCACAATCTCCTCCTTGCTTAGAGGGGCTGCACCTGACCGTCATCCTCTCTCCGCAACAGGGGGGACATTCGCCCTTCCTCTTTAGTAGTCAGCTAAATCCATTTACACAATAGTATATATTGAACCTGTATATATATATACTTACATACTTGCACAGAATAATTTTTTTTTTAAAAAAGCTTAAAAAAAAAGGCATAGACAAAACAAAGTATTATGAAGGTAGCCTTTGATTTTAGAGAAATTCCTTGTGAAAGATACCAGTTGTCTATACTAGGTTGTTGCACAGACTCCCATCTTTCACAGATCTTACTTGCTATTCATTTGAACTGATCTTATTCCTCCTGAACTACTGTAGTCTCACTCTACCTACATTGCTGATGATTCTTAACTGTGATTCCTGCTCTGTGAAAAATGAAAGGATTGTATCTGTGCTATGAGCTGTGAAGACTGTCTTTTCTATTTCAGAAAATACTGTTTTGTCATATTACAGATACTTAAAAACTCTAAACATGGATATAGTTGAGCGGTAAATAAAATACGCTAAAAAATCAAAAGTTGCTAAGACAATATTGTGCTGATCACATACACACAATGTAGCCTGATGCAAAACTTCAGGCAAATGTTTATTACTGTGCAAAATTATTATTTTCCATACAAAAACTAATGCATACAGCTTTAAAATTAACCTCTTGGCAACATGGCTGAAAAGATAAAGAAGATATGACCATATGATACTTTTTCTTGAAATCTTCTGTTTATCCAATTCTTTCCTAAGAACCAAAGGAATTCCCTGTATTTTCCTGGAATTACTTTGCTCCTCAAGAAACGGCATTTATAACATTCTTTTTTTTTTTTTTGCTTTTAGAAGATTCAGGGATATCTAACAAGTTGCTTCTCAGCATGTTATTATTATACTTTTGTCCTTGTTTTTTCTGTTTGTTCCTGTCACTTCATCTTATTTTCTCACTCTGCTGTTCTGAGGGGAGAGGAGGCGGGGGATGGAATGAGTGCATGAAGGTAACCCCTCACATGAACTAGAAATACAGCATAATTCAAAAAGGAAAACAGCTGAGAAAGAATAAATCTTGTTTTAATGTGCCTGAGCTTGTATTAAAAAATACAGATGTACTGTATGCATATGAATTTTTTGATTAAAATATCTCTCACCAGTCTGTCTCTTTAATTAAATAAAACCTGCTTGGTATTAATCAAGGCATAAAGAATTTATGCCCCAAATCCAGATTAATTAAAAGCCCAGAAGCTTGAAGAACAGACTGTGTATAAATACTAAAATAAATCAATCTAAACATAATATTTATGGATTGGGGCTGTGTATTCCAAAAATATAAATAATTCCAGGAAGTGATTTATGGTAGATTCGCTGTGGAAATACGTTGCTTATTAGGATATATTTAAGCATAAAATTAAGCAAACAGTTTGATTTACAAATTTCCTTTTTTAAACACTTAGTTTTTAATTATAGCTATATTGTAACACTTTCTGATGGTTAATTTCATATCAAATCATGAGAAATTTACTCTTTAGTCTGCCATATTAGTAAAAAATAAAGGCTGAAAAATTACTTCGGTGGTCCTGTGGATTTGACAAAGCAATATTAAAAACAATGTTTGTCTTTCCAGGAATAATGGAGCAGAAGTACCATCAATACTTTTGCTAATATTAGTAACAAATACTTTGGTTTTGGAAGGAAAATCTTTTGAGTTTGGCCTGGAATTGAAGTCTAGGGCAGAAAATGCACATGACAATGTTGTGAGAGCTCTTTGAAAGAAGGGAGGTGATACCGGGCTCCAAAAGCAGCCTTTTGTAATGCACAGCAAGCCACTAATGAAAAAAATGAATGAGAAAGCAGAAAGCATTCACGAGATTTCTTAATCCTTGCCCTCAGTGATAATTCTGTGCCTGTATTAACTGTGCCTCTAAATAGGAAAAGTTTGCCTTGACACTGGCATTACAACTCCTTTGCGTTTGGATGTGGACCTGAGATTCAGTGTCTAAGTCTCAGGCTGGAGATTTGGAAATTTTCAGTTTCAAGTGAAAATTCAGCTTTGAGCCTTATACCGAAAAGCAGTAATCAGGAGACCATTCTCTTTCAAGGTTGGAGAGAAAGGTCACAGTGGATGTTCCAGTTTCATTCCATCGTTAACTACAATAGCCGGAAGATCTCATAACTCATGAAGCTGCAGAGATTATGTTCACACATTTACCTAATCCACTAAGTAACCAGTTGATGTTAAGTGCCAGCTTGGAAGATAAATGGACTACTGTCTCCACTGATACAAAAGATATTGAATACTCTGCCCAGAGAGCTGACTGATGGCTGCAGTGCCTGCACAATAGTAATTTCTATGCAACTGCAAAATAATGCAAATTATTCTTTCAATTGCCAGCATTTCTTATGGTATCAATGGCTGCCAGTTACCACAGCTGTGAAGACAATGCATGTCATTGCTATAGCTGTCAAATACTAGATTTAACACCTGTTTGCTAATTTTGAAAGTGCAGAGCACAGGCCACAAGATAATGGCTTTACTTGGGATGGGATAGGAGTGGAAACCTTTGAAAAAGAAAGTTCATATATATCATGACGACATACATTTTCCTGTCAAGGCCACCTATTTTTTCTAGTGTCCCTTTCCTCCCTTTGTCCATGGTAGTAACACTGCATCTTGTTAAAATGATATTCTTGTTCCAGGCAGGCCTTCTCTTCAATGAGTTTTATATGAGGAGATAAAAAACCTGACCCAGGCTTTTGCAGGTTGTTTGTGGTTCAGGTAACCCACCTGAAAGTCCTAATTTTTGACATCTGCACATAACAGCTGGTAATGAGTATTTGGATTCTGAAAGTCTCTAGTATTTAATCTTTTGCATTATACTTGTTAATAAGGATAGATGGAAAGCAGGTGTGGTAGTGGTTAAGAGGGTTATTGGAAGACATAATTGCTTCAACTATTGTTTTAAGCTCTGCTTTTTTTCTTTTTTTCTTTTTCTTCTTCCTGCACAGTTTGTCCTTCTTGCAGCTGTCAGTTGCAGCTAAGCGGGAAATGTACAGCTTTTACATTTTCTTCAGTATTTACAAATCTAAATGAATACATAGAGAAACTCCAGGATTAGATTTTTTTTTTTTTTTAACGAAAAGTCTGAGCATTCAAAGTGAAGCAGCTGAGCTGAAATATGTAGTGTAAACACACACTGTTTAATTCCTTCAGAGCTGTGATCTAATAGTAGCTGGGAGCCAGGGCTGCTTGTGTTCTGCTTTTGGCTCTAATTTTACTTACTATGAAAGACACAGGCAAGTTGTTCTGGATCTGTGTATAGTGCACGCTGCAGCATAGCGCAGAAGTCCCCAGACATAGCTGGGTCCTGGAAATCACAGTGGTATGGAGTGCTAGTTTACCCTGCAGAGAGCAACGAACCATGCATCGTGTATGGTCTGCTTCAACCCATTTTCAAATGTTGCATGGCAGAAACAATCAAGTCTCACCTCCTGATGAGTACAGACTAATGACAGCATGATTATTAATGCCAGTAACAGACAATGGGGTAGAGCATAAATATATATTTGATTCATTTGATTTATTTTGACATCTCAGACTTTCATAAAACCCATCTGAGACTCGTAATGAGTTTGAGAATCTGGGTTTTGTTATTAATGCATAGATTAGAACCTGCCTTGCAATGAAAAATATGAAGAAAACTTTTAAAAAGAGAAATATAATCAAGCCAAAGTTTTCTACAATAATGCAATCAGAAAGAGTTACTCTTGTGAGAAAGCTAGCTAAATGTTTCATTGTTTTATTTTCTATATAGAGGTTTGAGACCTCATAAGAGCAAATAAATCTTAACAGTGTACATTAGAAAAAAGAAAGCATTTCCTGCTAATGAAATAAAAACGAACAATTAGATTAAATAGTGAATGTATAGGTTAGTTTGAAATCTCAAGTTATCAGTATACTGTAACATCAAATACCATTATAAATATTAATGAAGTCAGTAAGTGATTTTGAAGCTATTTCTCATTTCATTGTACATGTATTGTTTACATCAAGTATACTGAGTCATTTACCCAACATTTTTAGGAAAAAAAAAACTTACATACCTTGTAAGATGTTACTGCATGACATTTGGCCAAAGATATTTTAGCCCAGTATTTTGCCAGATGCTTGGGGAGAAGTTCTGAAGTGGATGACAAAAACATGTTCTTTTCCAGGTGCTTTTCTAGCTCCCAACAGTTGTGACTCAGGAACTTTATGGTGCAGCCTTTCTATTTAATAACCCCCAGTGGACAGTATTGTTGTGGATTTGTCCACTCACTTTTTAATAGTCATCCTCCACAACTGGTAACAAGTAATTTCATAGCTCAGCTAAAGTCTCTTTAGTTTAGTCTCAACCTATCGCCTTCGAGTTGACTTGATGTATCCTGTTTATTGCATTGGCAGAGACAATACTATTCTTCCCTATTTGCCCTCTCCATGACACTTCTGGTTTTATAAAGCTTCTCCAACTTGAAGAATCCTAGTCTGCTTCACCTCATGTCTCTCCTTGCCTTCCTCCTCTCTACCTTTTCCAGTTTCACCACATCCTGAGGCAGAGAAACTGTAACTGCATGAAGAATTAATTCAAGGAGTATATAAAATGAAGTAATTTACATAGTTTACTAATAAAATCAGTATAGTTAAGAAGCATCTTTCCTGAAATCATATGCTTGCCCTCTATTCCTTATATTAACAGAGAGAAAAACAACTTCTAAAAGCTTGATATTAATATTAATTATCATGTAAGCTGACCTTGTTTTCTAATAAGTATTAATTTGTCATGTGACTGTTTAGAAATGGATGTCTTTTTTGCCTATCCCTATTTTCGTTCCATAAACAGTTAGATAAAACAGAGAACTTAGCATTGTAGCTTCAGAAGTGTGCACAAGAAACTACAGTGCTGCTGAGACTGTCTTTTATTGCAAAAACAAGTCCTCCAGATTTCTTAGGTTTGAAGCATGGCAAGTGTGTGGGGAAAGGATGAATCTTCGCATGTTGACCCCAGCACTTGAAGTGGACCAAGAATGGTAGTATTTCTCATGAATTCTCTTTGGAACCTGGAGATTGTCCATGATCATACTGGCATTTTTTTTTAATAACTTGTATTTACTCTGCAACTGGGATTATATTATTTAAGTTTTCGTTCTTTGCAGCATTTAATGTTATCTGTGTATTCAGAGAACTCATATCATCTAGACCCCTAAGTGCAGTGTCTGTCTAGCTGTCTCTCTGGGTTCCACTTCTGATGTCTATTGTATAAAAGAAAAAGTTGACTGGAACAACCGGTTGACTCAAAGGAGGGTGATACTACTAAATCTAGTA
This sequence comes from Haliaeetus leucocephalus, assembly GCF_000737465.1. NCBI lineage: Eukaryota > Metazoa > Chordata > Aves > Accipitriformes > Accipitridae > Haliaeetus > Haliaeetus leucocephalus. The sequence continues at coordinate 17,721,613 of NW_010972436.1, read as the reverse complement.
GTACTATCAGGCTAATCGTATTATTGATTGATTGAAAGTGAAAGATGGTATCTCAATAAACACCCTGGAAAATCTGGTTATTTCATAAAGGAAACCACAGATATCCAGTCCTTCTCCAAGAGACTTCCCATGGGATTCAACTAACTAAATATAGACATCTATTCTGAGCTGGTCACTCCAGGCTCCTTCTACAGCTAATAAAGGGGACACAGAGAAATACACTGCACCATTCAATTTACTAAGTTGATGTCTCAAATATTTAGGATGACTTGTGCCTTAATAAGTGCCTACCTAACTATAAAGGAAGCTCTTCCCCCGCACACACATTCTGCAGTTGTACCCAGTAGACTTTCTGAAGTTACTAGAAATGAATTAGCTCGCTCTGTCCCTACTGTTGTGTCTTTCTCAACACCATGAAAACATGGAAGCCCCATTTCTTGCTCTCAGAAATGTTAACTGTGAAAATGTCAGTGCAGAGATGAGAAAATAAAGAGCAACTGTCACTCTTCAAACATGTTTTTGATGGCATTTTTTATTCTCTACCTTAAAATTGTTCTTTGATGGTGATGTGACCCACACAACAGTTGTTCAAATTGCTGATTTCTTTCATGAGAAAAACTTCATCATGGTTTGTATGTGTGTTTTCCCCTTCCCTTCTTCTGGATGAATTATATCAGCTTTTTCAATTTGTTCCGCTACTTCCTTTGAAGAGGTTTGCAGGTTTCTTTCCCTTTTCCTTTACTCCTTCCCTTGCCCCACCTCACCCCGCCTCACCCCGCCTCCTCCTTTCCTCACCTAATGGCTTCATTCTTCAGCCTGTGAATAACTGTTCTGAATTGTCCACAGATAATTTCCTCAGAATGAAGAGTCTTTCCATCACATGATATGATTTTTTTTTGGAAGTTAAAATTCATATCAGTCAGTGTCCTGATTAATACAATGCAAAATGGGTCTTTTCATCTCTGGTGTACTAACCAAATTATTTTAGTTAAACCTGTACAATCCCATTGATTTTAAAAGGACTGCTTAGGTAGAATTTAGTTCAATACTTTGAGGCGCTGATATGGGAATGCAGTATATGCCAAAATCTGCAGTAAGAGTGACAGGAATGTAGATAGCACTTCAAATACTGTCTCACTGTCACAAATTAAGTTGTGATCTCATCGTTGTCTTTCTCAGAGGTATTCTTAGCAAGACTATTACTACTGCAGGCAACACTAGATGCTTCTCTTTATTCCTTTTGAGTATCTCACTGCCACAGGCCAAATTATGAATCGTCCTTGTGTAGCTACACTCTGGGATAAAGAAAAAAGGTTTTCAAAGTGAAATTAATGACCATAATTTTTCTTTTCATTATATCTTTTTATGACTGGTTTTACAGTGGGAGAATATGTATCCATTGTGCAGGGTAGAAAAATTAGAAAAATAATAACAACCATATTCTTAATAGTGTTCTGAGTTATTACTTTACCTGAAAAACAAGTTTTATCATTATTTTATTCTCTCTATTACTTCTTTCATTTGCTTCACTGTTACCAGTATAAAAACAACAGCAGAGTGCTATTCCCTGTCCATTAACAAAATTATCAAGCAATTGTTTTATTTTTATGAAACTGTCCTTTCTTAATATTCATTTTTGATACCCTCCTTCATTAGAGCCAACTTTATCCATCTGTACATATTTTTATGTGTCACCCATCATTATGTTATCATAATCCTATAGACTTGACAACATGTTATTCAAACATTACTCCAGCATCTTATTTTGAGCTTGATGTGTGGGAATGCAGAGAAGACATAACACCCTGAAGTTATCATAGTCCTTTGAAAATGTCCATCACTTTGATGGGAGCCAACAACTGAATCTCAAATGAAGTGAATTTTCTTGGCAGGTTGCTTTTGTAGTAGCTCATCTGTTTTACAGTTCTGCTGTCCAGAAAACTGTATCTTGCCCCTAGTCTGGAATGTAAGAACTGCAACTATGGGACCATTCTGATTATAAGCATTTACAAGTACTTTAAGCCATCTGTGGTCTGATTTCCAGAGGTATAGAGCACTGACAGCTCCAATGGGGACGGGTCACCAAACCAAGGGTACATGTGAAGAAGCCCCAAGGACTGCTGCCATTGCTTCCTCCCTCTTTCTCCTTCTCCTTTGCCCACTTGCTGCCTATTTCTGAGTCCTTCCAGGAAAGGGGAGCTGCTGTGAGCTCCTGGACCCATTTTGGCCAAGTTAAGGGCCCAAGCTGATCCAGATCCTGTCACAGCAGGGTCCATCTAGGTTTGTTAACTTTGCCTCCGGTTTGTGGACAAAGTGGTGACAGTATTCCCAGCAGCTAGCACAGCAAGGTGCCTGCAGAACTGGATGCCAAGAGAAGAAGCATACCTTTATAGTTAAGAGCTGACTGTGGTAGTATTGTTGCAATAGATACTTTCAGCTGCCTTTAAAGAAAATATTTTATGGAATGTAACATTTTTCTGGAAATCATTTCAACTGTTTAGGCTTCTAATTGTTCCTGAAAAAAAGAGGTGAGAGACTGAATATTTTAGTACCTTGTTTAACAATATGTTGTTGGTACAATCAACATGTTACTGTTTAAAAGGCCTTGCTAATCAGTGCTCCGGAACATGCCTCTGTATCTCAGTACTTGTCTGATAGTCCAGAAATAGCTCCTTCAGCATAATATGTAGAATTCCAATGAGTTTATACTTCCTGATTAATGTGATATTTTGTCAAGTTGTTGACTCTGTAACATTAACTTTTTAACCTTAATTGGAAAAAGTATTTCTGTGTAGCAAGGATAATCAAAGGCAAAATCAATCTTGCTTCTTATGAAGAGAATTATTCACCGTGCATTTGGTATTTTGCATTATTTAGAGGATACTTGCTTTTCCACAGCTAATTGATTCAATAAATGGTCTTTCAGAAGCCTGAGAAGGATATAGAACTTCAAAGCAGGGATTTAAATGGTGCGTATCTCTATTGTTGTGGGTTGATTCAAAGCATTCATTTTGTATAACTATTTACTTGTATTACTTCTCTCAAAGAAAAGTAATTTCTTTAATTTGATGACATGACGTAAGTATCACAGTGCCACTGATTGATTAAATGTTTGTTGGGTTGTTTTGTCTACGTTACTCTAGCAGGAGTTACAACACCCCACATGAGAGACTGAAAATTTCTTAAACTCACTGTTGTAGGTGGATACTTTAGCTGAACAGATACACCAGAAAGAAAGAGTAGAAGTCTTGGAAAGACTTCAGGTGCATACCGGAGGTAAGAGAATGTGGTCCTGCTTGCTCTTCTATGGTCCTGATTTAACCACTGTCTTAGCTCTGAGCCTAATATATCAGAAAAGTCTGGCCTTGTGTGGAACCTCCTGTGACTAATGTTTATTTTAAAATCCATCAATACTATTTTATTTTTCAATTGAAAAATTATCTCAAATTAAGATACTTTTAATTTTGTACTGAAATGTCAAAATGTGGCACAGCAACTTTAGAAACTCATCATTGACTGTGAAATCTTGTGTTTCAATGGCAAAAATTATTTTGAGAAGGTTATAGCCAGGTCTATTGCACAGTGATTTCTCTTAACACACAAAATGATGCATATATATTATTTTTTACTAATATTTATATAAAACATCTTTATACAAAAGCGATATTTGATATGGATTGACCATACTTACATTGTTGATCAACTATTACTTTTCAAAGTGATTTCATTAATGAAATTCAGTAGTCTTATAAAATATATCTTAAAATTAGTTTTTCCCCTTGTGCCAGCATTATTAAACATTTGGTGATATACTCTACATAATCATACTGTATGATCTTACACCTTAGCCTTTCTTTGTCATTTCTTAATTGCATATTGATGAAAAAAGAGAGTAAAGTGACTATTTCTATCTGGTACAACATAAGTAGTGGATGGAAGTGACAGGGAAAATGAGGATGTTTGTTGCATGGCAGTTGGCTTCTGTTTTACAGGGTTACATTGTTGCTTGAGGGAACCTGTAACAGAACATCAGCTTTTCTATTGCATTGACTAAACATCGGCCTAAATTCTAGAGGCTGGCTATACGTTAGCTTGTGCCTACTACAAAACCATTTCTTTACAAAATGCTTTTCTTTGTCTACAATTGAGACATACAACTGGAAGTGACCAGATCTATAAGGTGCTTGAAAATGGACTTGATGGAAAGTACTAAACTCTCTTTCGTTATAATCTGTAATGATTTTTTTTTTTTTTTGGCATCAAATGCTTTCTGTATTTTTTATCAAATCTAATTTCCCATCCTTTCTTTTTTAATCTATAAGCAGACATTGAAAGAAAAATAAGCACTCAGAATATTAATGGAAAAAAATAAATGTAAACCATTTCAGAAGTTCACAGATTTATTTATTAGATCTGTTTATTTGAAAAACTGACATGCTTGTTGCTAGTCAATGAATTAATAATACATTATTTTCACTTCCTAAGGGAGTCACAACTTGCTGTCCTTAGACCCTGTTCTCTTAGAGGCTCTTTGTAGGAGATTATGCATATGAACAGGCTCTTTCTCTAGGAAAGCTGGAAACACTGTGGTTCATAAATGGAATTTTTTGTGGGGTAAAATTTGGTCATGTTGGGCAAGCCTTTATGGAAATACCCCTGCCTTTGTAGGAACTTGATGGAGAAATCCCTAGGCAGACTGACCATGAAACCTTATGCAGATACCCAGCCACATGTGTGTTCAGATACTGAAAGAATATTTCTCATGCTCACTTTCAAATGCTGGAAGCCTCTCAGAGTTAAACCTTGTTTTCATTTCTGGAGCTTTGCTCTTTTCCTTATTTTTCTGCCTGAAGTACATGATCTGAAATCTTCATGTTTGAACTTGAAATGAATCATACAGTTAAAATGCTAATTTTTATGCTGAAAGCATCAAGGGAAAGTATTCTAGAGAGTAAGTGTAGTAATTAGTAAGATAGTAATTATGAGAAAATTATCAGTTTCTGCTATATTTTTTTGGAAATCACTAACAAGTCACAACCAAATAAGGAAATGAATGTCAGGATAAGCCACCGTACGACCATATGGCTTATTGAATTGAAAGGTGTGCATTAGATGCTTTTACTATGGGTTGGCTATGATAAAACTGCGGTGTGGAAAAGAAAGTTAAGGAAATTCTGTTCCTCTGTCTCATAACAGAAGAAGAAAATACATAATGAAATGTGAAACTCTGATTTAACTTAGTGAATTTATTATTCTGCTTATTATAGTGACATTTTGCATTCCCCGTATAGATTCCCTGCCTTGCAACACAGCACTTCAAATTGACAAAACTGATCCTAACTAGTGCATTCCTCTACCAAGTGGGGTTCTAGTGGCCTCTTTGAGCAGGCATGCTGAACAGCTGATATTGTCAATGTCTTTTTTTTTTTCTTTTTTTTTCTTTTTTCTTAATTAGTCTTACACAATGGAGAATGAATTATGTGGAAATGAAACTCAAGAAAAGGTAACATGCATAAATTAGGATGTACTATATCCCTAGATAAGCTTTATCATTCAGGTTAAGAGAAAACACAGAAAGACTTAGGACTATACATTAATTTGTATTTACATAACAGCATTACCTAACGGTTTAGTTCTTCATGTAGACAAACTCATAGGTACATAAAGCAAAAAACCTCTCCTCCTAAGAGGCAATATGGATGACTTTAATATATGCCAAATGGTACAGAAAGAAATTCATATTACTGTAGCAAAGATTTCTTGACCTTACAGACTTTATTTGTTTCCAAAAGTTTTTGTACTAAAAATGCATTTATAAAAGAGTTTAGAAAAACATATTGGAAATGTTAGTCTGCACTGCAAAAACATTCTTTAACAATTTTAAATGAAAAGATTTTCCAGACTTTGTTTGGAGGGGGGAAAAAAAAAAAGAAGAAAGAGCAATTTACCCAGAAAGCTATGCTCACTGTAAGAGGAAGAACACTATTTGACATCTGATTTTTTTACCAGAATTTAGTGACCTAACCAAACATTTTCACATCTTGGTTTTATTAAAGCTGAAAAAAAATTCTTCTCAAAACAGAATCTCTTACATCTCACTCTGATTTTAAATTATCTTCTTGTGTAATCTAGACTTTGTACTCTAAAAGTCACCTCTGCCTCTGAGGAGAGGCTTGGCCTACTGATGTCATGGCTCTGATGTTGAGGGAACGAGTTGTGAGAGACTGAAAGAGTTAATGTCTCAAACATTGTGGTGGGGCAAGTTCTGCTTAAAGA
>NW_010972436.1:17714813-17715117 GCF_000737465.1 Haliaeetus leucocephalus | reverse complement strand
GGGTGCCCACCCAAAGGAGGGGCAAGGATGATAAAAGGACACAAACTGAAGCCCCGGGTTCACAAGCCCACTGGGACTGGACCCCTTGGCTGACTGAACCAACGCTGGACCCAGGACCGGTGAAATCTTTCTCTCTTCCTTTCTCTCTCTCTGTCTTCTTCTCTCTTTCCTTTTCCACAATCCCTACACCTCATCCATTTCAAGATATAAACCGTTGACCAAGTCTGAGACTAAGAGTGGATCCAGCCGCCCCTGGGCCCTTCTCTGAGGAGGAGTCTGGAAAGCCAGGGGGTCTGCTCTGAAC